>NC_087394.1:29308506-29918454 GCF_031307605.1 Tribolium castaneum
ATTTTATTCCAATAGATAATTGCACGAACCTTTTAACAAGTGCACCATGTGTGGCAGCGGCAGCTACTAATTTAATTGTCGATTTGCTAATGATTTTAATGCCTGTCGTAAATCACAAATATTTTCTTTTAAAACAAATCAACAAAAAATGAAAAATTGTTGTAAGGCACGCGCAGGTTTGATCCAAATTCCTCCCTATTGTTTTAGTTGTTGGACTTTATCGCGGCTATTAAACCGAATCAAAATATTAGTAAAGGCTGAATTTTATCAGAAATCTAATCAATCTAATGTCGTAGCCACTCGAACTCGATGGTTTCTCTCCACGCAAAATATTTTTGTTTTCGACAGTTCCAAACAAAACGTAAATTCGTGTTTTATTTTTGGACCTGTTTTAATTTCACTACAATAAACCTGCGCTATTTTTAATGCCCTTCACTTGTTGGGCGCTTGATATGTACACATTTAGCGGAACATAAATCTTTAAAGCTTATAAATATTTTAATGCAGTTGGACCATCGTTCCGCGAAATATCTTCAAAAGCTCTCCAGTTTTCAGCAAACATTAACGCAAATTGAATTTCAAATAAACAAACTTCCGTCCTCTGGCTATAAACTGAAGACTTCAGCAATAATTCAAGGCGCAGACAATTATTTATGGTTACAGGTTGCAAAGTGTCGTTTTTAAGACCTCTAACGAGGGTCACACGAATTAATTACAAAATTGCAACAATCATTATAAATAATGAATCTAAAAATAAGTACTGTACAAAAAATAAAAACAAAATAACGAATAATCTATCTAGTTCATGCAAATTTTGCTCAAATTGCTTATTGCTTCATTAGTAGTAATCAGCAGTTGCAACTTGCGAAAAAAACGATAATTCCACCGACTAATGTGATCACGCTTAACGACATGATATTTTGTAAAAAATCATTTCCGCGCTTGTGTCAAAACAAAAATATCTGAGAGATAACTTGTTCTGTTCAACAATCCTCCTACTCAAGCATTATCCATATCTATTTTCGTACAAAATATTCGAACGTGATGTTATCGAAGAAAATAAAATCGCCAATAAGAGATAATCCTGACAGATGATTAGCGAACTAACACCACGTTTCGGATATAAATCACTGCCAGTCATTGGCGATTTAGCTAATCAAAGGCTCAACATTCCTGCTTTGTGGGCTAGGCGTACAACACATCTTTTTCAGGTCTGGACATTAGTCACTGCAAGTTGTATCAAAAAGTGGAAGAAATCGAGCCAAACAGTCATCCAAGAGGACGGGGTCGCCGAAAATTAAATAAAAAAGTCCGACAGAGAACAATAGACCGTAGCTTATAATGGGCAGTAATTCGTGATTACAATACAAACTTTCCGACTCGATAAAAGTGTCCATATAAAAAATCGCAGCAAGCTGCCGTGTTAAAGAACAATAAAAGCAAGTTTTTAATGAGAAAATAAAACCATGGCGGAAATTTATCGTTGCGAAAAAGCCGGTAGGTGCCATAAATCAATTTTCCCGAAACTGGGCTTAATCGAACTTTTTATCAGCTGTGGAGAAGCTGCAAGCCGTTCCGGAACCGGAGTGGATTCTGGACAGGACCGGCACCGGGCCCTTGTATTGGCGGAGAGAGTCCCCGGAATGCAATTCCAGGTAGGTCGCTATCGATTCCGGGCTCCGGGCGCTGATTTGCTCTTTCGGGGTTTGAGGTAAATTTAAATGGGCGCTCATTAACTCGCGAGTAAATGATACACTTGACGGTAACGAGAGGAAATAAGAAATTACACGTCTGCAGCTGCACTTTGCTGTTGGCCCAAAAGCCCGATATTTTTGCGAAACTTTTCAGTGATTTGAAAAATATCATAAGGCTGAAATTCTTTCTCGTAACAAATTTGGTATTTTCAAAGGTGGTGAAACGCCCCCTCTCAAACTCCGGATATAAAGAACGTGTAAGTGTTGTTTTTATGTTTTCAAAAACTTCCACAAGTTGATTTATACGACGCTATAACGATTACCTGAATGTAAATTTCTCTTTCGAATGAATCATTTTTTCGGTTAAAGTTTCGGAATGAAAAAACATTACAAATATTGACATTTCCATAAACCACAAAGATAAAAACAGACGTATAAATACATTTCAAAATGAGGAAGTCGCAATTTATGGCTACATACATATTGATATCAATAGACGACTAAAAATAAATTCAATGGGAGCTTTGTGCATGAAAATATTTTTCTCGTATAAAATCCTCGTAATACGAGGAACAGACAATAATAATAAATATTTTCCCAAATTGCCAAAAAATATGAGCCGTGAAAGGCAAACTTAACTGACAGGACTGCCAAGGATGTTCCTTTATTACGTTTTTAAGGTCGATAAAAGCACAATTTTTTCCATAACTACTTTGATGTTTACAAAAAATCCGCTCGAATGACAAACGAAAATAATGAGCAATCAGCGACAACAAGAAGAGATTCGCTCAGAAATTGATCAATAATGTGTGATGAATTTCGTGGGCGACTAAATGAATAATTTAAACAAGTAGATTTCATGACGTGTAATTACCTCATGATACAAAGAAAATAAGGAATTACCCACTCGCAAATATTGACGCAAGTGGTAACCATTTTAGTGTAAAAAATTAATTACGAATGGAACAAAGAAGCGAGCTGATTTTGCCAAATCCGATTAAAGTTCAACAATTAAACCTCTCGTACTTTGTCCAGGTGTTGATCAGTGTCCTTTCCAAAGATTAAGTAATTTATTTTTTCAGAGTAAAATTCCGGTTCGACGTGGAAGTCAAGGAGTTCCAGCGCAGTGCTCACGAATTCGAAGACTTGGAATGGTCGCGATGCATCGAAGAATCCAACACTCTAACCATGGGTCTGGCGTGCATCATTTGCATCACCGTAACAGTGATGCTCCCTTGGTACATCATGATCGGAACCTATTGAAAATCTTTAGTCGGACATCTGTGATTGACCGACAGGACTTTGAACTGTTGACTTGTTAAAGGTCAAGGAGTGATTGTGATATTAAATATTTATTGAGGGTATTACATACCTACGTTGTGAGAAAAAGTGATATTTAATTTAGCCTTTGTTACATCGCTTCCGATGTAAATAAAATTAAGTTCATTTTGTTTGTACGTGGGCCCGATTTGAAAATGTTTGGTTGGGACAAATGTTGGCTCTGGGATATAGAACCGTTTAGGTTCTTTGAAGCCATTTGTTTTATTACGGGAGAAATAAACAAAACGACAAACACTAGATGCACATATGAATCTATGACGGAAATGCAAAACAGGTTCAGTAAAATCGACTCCAAAAGCATTTGTAGTTTAGTAAAAAGGAGCGCTTCTTCCACACAAGTTTGCAAATTTTCTGGCGATCACCCACGAACTTGTGGCTCCTAAAAGACTGCAGATCCACTAGTATATTACGTAATTTTCGATAAAGATTAGATAACTCCAATTCGAAAATAACTTTGAATAATCAAACTTTTATTTTAACGTCACAAATTAATTTTTAATATAAGACTACAGCTGTATTTCAGAAAGGGTAAAGTTTATTTTAGAAGATATTGTAATTCAGGCTAGTAAACTGTAATTCAGAAATAAAATTTGTAATATTCTGGGTTTAAAATTTAAAATTACAAAATACCACAAAAATCAAAACTATGTTCTTAATTACTACTTCGTTTTTTTGGTTGGCTTAGGTAAAAGTTTTACTTTCAATTGAAAAAAACACAAACTTCTGCATTTTGATTTTATTCTGTACATCTGTACAGTCATCAATAAAAAGCATGACACCCTAAAACCGCAAATTTTTCGATATGAATTTAAACTAAAAAAGTCATCTGGCACGAAAAGTTGATAACTGTTGACTGCTTTCAAGGGGAAAAAAAGGGAAAAAATCAATTATTACATTTCTCATCTCTTTTTTTTAGTTTATAAAGACATCAAAAATTAGGTCTAACTAAATAAGAAATTTAATAAAAAACTTTTTTTTCTAAATGTGTAGAATGTGACTTTTTCCCGTGTACTCTTCAGTTACCTACTTAAATTTATTAATTAAACTTTTGTATCCTTGATAGGAAAGCTCCGTACAAACAAAATAATAACTAAAATCTCTGATTACAGTGGCAGAAAAAAATAAAACTTTTAGTAGTTTTCTAGTCATAAAATATACCTTTTTGTAACTTATATAAGACATCCCAGAACTTGACTGGGTACCAAATCATCCTGTATATAGCTGCATCAATGTCTAAATCTGGTGATTTTTCCTGGTGTGTACGCATATTGAGTGAGTTGTTTAAAAACATTGTTTATATGATAAGAGAAAAAATTGTCTACAATAAAATTAACTTTTTAATACAAAAATCAATTTTTTTTCCTTTCTGAGCCCTCTTATATATTTGCACCAGGGATTTGGCCATGAGATAAGAGCATTAAGAATTAAGTAGAAAATCACACCAAACGGTCATAAACGCCAATAGAGAAGATGGATGGGTATGAATTAGCGTGAGTGTTCCACCATTGTCTAACTCTTAGCAACAGTTATCTTAATTTGATCAAAATTTTTCGAACAATGGGCACGATGGGCATTAGGAATTTTTCGCACAGTAACGGAATCCCGCCAACTTGGCATGAGCACCTTATAATCAATAGGCGATGATTAGAGCGAATTTTTTGCACACATCTAACTTCATAAAGAGGTTAACGCCTGCTTTCCACTCCAGATGTTCGACGAAACTCAAACAATTTACATTTTATATAATATAGATGTAAGCAAATTATCTCAACGCCAGCTGTATTTATTTTTCCCGATGAGCCTAAAACGCGTCCGCCACCAAAAATAAATCCCCGGTTTAATTCAGCGCTGCGTCCGAAAAGACAAATGCAGGGAAATGAAAATAATGAAGAGCAAAGGTCGTTACTCATCTGACCTATTTCTCCTTCGGGAATCTTCCACAACAGCAACAATGTTGGCGTAATTATAGGTTTCGCGATGCTGTCATCCGTGCAGATTTCCGCGAAATTTGAATATTTATCAGCACGTGTGTAGTACCGCCGCCGAGAGCCCTTATGGAATTGATTCGTTTTTTGCGTGACTCAAATAACAAAATTTAATTGGTAACTTCTTACGTCATAATTTATGAGATGAATTTTTCATCGGCCGGATCCGTAAGCAACAAGTCTTACGGTGGCGTTCCCGGAATCGCCAACTTACAATAAATTTCGACGCGTTAAAAATAAATAACTCTCTTATCCTTATTACGCTCATTTATATTCATTTTGATCGGCCAGGGTGGTTCCTGCGGTTACAAATTGTGCCGAACTAAAGTTATCAATATTTCAATTATTGTTTTTAATTTAAAAAATCATCAATGAAGCAATTACTTCTAAGTCCCATCATAGGACTTAAGGTACAGTCACCCAAAATAAAAATGACGCCCACCATTATAGCCGCTGTTATAAATCACCAGAAATCGTAAACTAGTAAACTTTTGTTTTTAAACGACAATACTTGTTTAACAAAAGTTATTCATTATTTTTCAAGCTTCGTATTCCATTTTTGAGTAATTATTTCGCAAAATGGACGAAACATTTTATTTTTATTTTTTTTTGTTTATTAATCCGACATAGCATCATTTTTATTTTGGTTGACTCTAAGTCCATAAGCAATTAATTGTATTTTCACGAGCACCACAGTAATATTTTTTTTTGTTTTATTAAAAAATCTTTTAAATTAATTTAAATTCGGCCCACTGTGATCCGGCCCTGCCTCTGCCGCTTGTGGGGGCCCATTTTGAGGTAATTACGCCTAATTCAGCGATCTCTCGTCGGCTGAATTATTCACACTGTGATTAAATAATAATTTGTCATTATTTGCGGTCTTTTTCCGAAGAAGTTTATAATAAGCGTCAAGGTGAGTCGTGGGGTGATAAATACTTAATAAAATTGTTTCGTTCCGATACTCGGAACTGGTGCTTATTTTCGAGCGAATAAATCAATTTCTGAAGTTGATAATCATCTCGCTGGAGGTGCGAGCTATATCAAAATGTAAAAATTACTGGTGCGCGAATTTAATTATAAATCCGGTGAGCAGCAGATAATAAAAATTATATAACACGGAGGCAAAACTGAAACGTAAGGCACACATTTTCATGTAAATTATCTCCAATACTGTTATCCACATGCTAATTTCCTACTGTCATTGCACAAAATGAATGGTAAATTTGTCATTTCCTGCTGAAATATTTAATTTACGCACATATTTACAGTTAAGTCACTTAATTATCATAATAATGCCGAATTAGATTGTGGTGGCCGCTCCTGGCTTTTTTCCTGTAATTTTCCCAAAACTATCGTGACAGCAACCACTTTCCTGCTGGTGGGGGGAGCTTTTATTCCGTTTGTTGCTTGGTAATCCGTGCCGCCGGAGCCAGCTAGACTGTGTGTCGCTAGGCAGTAGGCTGAGGTGTTCATGTCAAAGTCATGGCCAACTATCTATTGTTGATCGTGACGTGACGTGCGTATGCCAAGGCCAGGGATTGGCAAAAATTAGACACAGCTGCTGATCTGCGTGATGATGTTTTCCACGAAAACTCTGCCAATTGGTTGCGAAAGCGCGCCCGTTTAGAATCTCCGGGTCTTTAGAATTTTTTTCAAATACTCAGTTTTTCATTTTTTTCCTTTTTTGATTTGAGGGCTTCCGGGCTTGATGAATGTGAGTTCGGGTCCTTGGACTTTTTTTCAAATAATCAGCTTTTTAATTTTTTTCTTTTTTGATTTGGGGGTTTCCGGGCTTGATGAATGTGAGTCCTGGTCCTTCGATTTTTTTCAAATAGTCAGTTTTTTCGTTTTTTTTTTCTTTTTTGATTTGAGGGTTTCCGGGCTTGATGAATGTGAGTCCGGGTCCATTGACTTTTTTTCAAATAGTCAGTTTTTAATTTTTTTTTCTTTTTTGATTTGAGGGTTTTCGGGCTTGATAATGTGAGTCCGTGTTCTTAGACTTTTTTCAAATAGTCAGTTTTTTCATTTTTTTTCTTTTTTGATTTGAGGGATTCCGGGCTTGATGAATGTGAGTCCGGGTCCTTAGACTTTTTTTCAAATGGTCAGTTTTTTCATTTTTTTTCTTTTTTGATTTGAGGGATTCCGGGCTTGATGAATGTGAGTCAGGATCCTTTGACATTTTTTCAAATAGTCAGTTTTTAATTTTTTTTTCTTTTTTGATTTGTGGGTTTTCGGGCTTGATAATGTGAGTCCGTGTCCTTAGACTTTTTTCAAATAGTCGGTTTTTTCATTTTTTTTCTTTTTTGATTTGAGGGTTTCCGGGCTTGATGAATGTGAGTCCGGGTCCTTTGACTTTTTTTTAAATAGTCAGTTTTTTTCTTTTTTTTTTTCTTTTATGATTTGAGAGTTTCCGGGCTTGATGAATGTGAGTCCTGGTCCTTAGATTTTTTCAAATAGTCAGTTTTTTCGTTTTTTTTTCTTTTTTGATTTGAGGGTTTCCGGGCTTGATGAATGTGAGTCCGGGTCCTTAAACTTTTTTTCAAATAGCCAGTTTATTTTTTTTGATTTGAGGGTTTCCGGGCTTGATGAATGTGAATCCGGGTCCTTGGACTTTTTTCAAATAGTCAATATTTTCATTTTTTTTATTTGAGGGTTTCCGGGCTTGATGAATGTGAGTCCTGGTCCTTAGATTTTTTCAAATAGTCAGTTTTTTCGTTTTTTTTTTCTTTTTTGATTTGAGGGTTTCCGGGCTTGATGAATGTGAGTCCGGGTCCATTGACTTTTTTTCAAATAGCCAGTTTATTTTTTGTTTTTTTTGAGGGTTTCCGGGCTTGATGAATGTGAATCCGGGTCCTTGGACTTTTTTCAAATAGTCAGTATTTTCATTTTTTTTTATTTGAGGGTTTCCGGGCTTGATGAATGTGAGTCCGGGTCCTTAGACTTTTTTTCAAATAGCCAGTTTTTTTTTTTGATTTGAGGGTTTCCGGGCTTGATGAATGTGAATCCGGGTCCTTGGACTTTTTTCAAATAGTCAATATTTTCATTTTTTTTATTTGAGGGTTTCCGGGCTTGATGAATGTGAGTCCGGGTCCTTAGACTTTTTTTAAATAGTCAGTTTTTAATTTTTTTTTTTAGATTCGAGGGTTTCCGGGCTTGATGAATGTGAGTCCGAATTAAAAATGTCTTCATTATTGGCGTTGTGCCGGTGATGGTGGTGTAATTATGTCGGTATCTCGTACGTGCCGTTTGAAAAATGTATAATTGCAGCCAGCGTCGGTCGAAATGGATAAAATATCTATTAATGGTACGATTGCGGTACGAATAAAAAGTTGTGCAAAATGCGCTGCTTTAAACTTAATTGGATAATGAAAGGTTATCGTACCTGTACCGTATTCGATGCATGTCGTGCATTGTGGTACAATTATTTTTCGCTCAAAGAAGCTACAAAATGCTTCATTACGCTTAACTTGCTTCGCCATCCTGTCTAGATTAAACGCTTTTATCTTTTGACTCGGATAATGACGTGCCAAACACAATTAATTTTTCCCTCCCTGTACCGTTATTAACTCACTTACTGCCGCATCCGCGATTTATATCAATCATCGCCAATACGCATCAATCAAAATTCCCATTTTAAAAGGCCGGCAAGACGACTCCGGACCCACTTCTATTATTTCCCTCGATTTTTATACCAAAAACTCGCCGACAATTCTTTACTCCGACTTAATAATCAATCACCCGAAGGTTAATAAAAGTGTCAAAATTTTATGCATCTACTAAACGTTACAGTAATTTTTTATCGAAGCTTCATACCAACAATGAGGATTTACTACCGCTGTTCTATTTAACGTTTTATGTCGCTTTTACCTCTCAAATGCCAAACCCATTAATTACTGTTTTCTTGTTCCGGTGAACTTCTTGACCTGAACACAAATCTACTTACGGACTTTTCAGAAAAACATAAATTTGCTTTATACTCCGAGATCTGACATCTCGCCACATAAAGAAGCCAACCTTTAAAGCACAGTAGCGACACAAAGTGTGTCACCGCATGACACCCTTTCGACACGCGACTGTACCTTTTTTAAGATTGCGTTTGTTTTTTCTGGCACACACTGATTTCGGAATATGGACAAAAAACTTGAAACTGTATCGCCCTATGGGACCGCCCCCTTTGGAGGACCATATTTATTTAGTACCCCTCAAGTGACTGGACTGCAACTACTTAATTATTCACTGTATCAAATAGGAAGGCCAGACAATTTCACTCCATAGCAATTTTTCACTCTCTGTCGGCAACTAATTATAAGAAATTTTTTCGTTTGAAATTTGCTTAAAAATCCAAAATTAATTTCCTCTATGAGCACGACAATCTGATTAAATAAATTAGATGCTAATTAGCATGCTCTTATTAAGATGACTTTTCCAATTCCTGATTACAAACGAAGTTGGTCATAAATGTGCCCCAGCCTTCTGCACATGCAGTTACTTTCATAAAAAGCGGGCAGCCGAGTATGGCTATGATAATTTTAATAAAATTTAAATAGACTTATTAATCCAAGGCTGGGATTTTTCGCCATCAGTCGACAATCCTGGAGAAAAATGCGCGGGTATTAGGCCGGCCGTTCTCTGCGTAATGCTAGAGCAATAAATTATTGCGATATGCTGAAAACAACATAAGTTTTATTTGTTTACAGCCCATTAAATTACGATGTAAGCCCGTAAATCCGTTTTGCTCCTTGGGAATTGTTTAATCATGTTGACAACCGAACGGAAAATAATAGATGACTTAACTCGTCCAAATATGAGTCGTGGAATTAATTTCCTTGTAATTTGCCCGCTTACAACCCTCCTACACGTGAATTATGTAAGAGTCCGCCCATTTGCGACCATGAACTTGCGACTCGGCTTCGTAATACATATCCCGCCTAAAAATATTGCCGTGTCTTCTGTGGCGTTAATATTTTACGTCCCGGTCTAATTTTATCCGATTGTCGTCACTTCCCGAACTCGAGTCTCCAAATAAATAATTTCTTCGTATGAACACCCCCGGAGTCCTTTGGTAAATGAATTTCGGGCGCGTGTCAGCCGACGTGGACACCTCAGCTGGCGCAATGGGAAAATCATGGATTATAAATAAATTTGTTGCGACAAGTTTCTCTTAAAACACATTTATCAGCTCCTATCCTAACATAGTTTGGGACAATATTGACACTTTTTTCTGCTTCATAAATTACATCATCAATCAAACGGGACGTCTTCATCAAAGTTTATTCACCGTCGACTTACTCGTCGATCCCAGTTTGCAGCTGTTTGCTACAACTGATTTCGGTTATTCTTGATGACGGGCCCGAAACTTTTTCACAATTAATCATGCGAAAATGGAACGGCAACAATCGATCCTTATTAAAAGCGGATTAGCTTACGCCTGGGCTTTTGCATGTTGCTTGCTCAAAGCGCGCATTCCAAATCGCCACTGGAAGTTTTTCCGAAAGCAGGCATTAATAACCGCTATCGATATCGCGTCGCTAACATTGCTTTAATACGGAGATCTTCGCCGCAGATAGCAGGATGCACGAGTGTGGGAACACCTAGGGTCCACAGGGTCAAGTAATACGTTATTATTGGACATGTCATCCTTCAAAAATCCTAGCGCAGTCTGTGATATACTACTTCTATCAAGGAATGGATCAGATACCCTTCTTATCTATCCTATAATCTCCGCAGACAGTTCAAGAATGAGTATTTCAAGGGATGGCTTGGGAAAGTGTTATGGTTTAACGTCGCCGACCAACGGCATCCCTCACTTCTTTCAAACTGCCAGTTGAAGAAAATCTCACAAAACGCTCGTATTTTACACTAACAATTGCCCACGGCTTCTCACGCATGTTCAAAAAACTTAGTATAATAAAGAGTAGAAACACATAATTTTATTGAACTCGAGTAAATTTTGCTTGTTTTTATAATTACAAACAATCTCATTCCCGGTTTAACCCTCTTGTGGTCGTAATTTTCAAAAATCCTGAACCACATTTTCTTGCTTTTTAATGTCCATATGCCAATTTTCTTGGATATAACTTCAAAAATAAAGGACTTTTGCGTTTAACTCCATTGTGAGTGATATTTCTAAAAATGCTGAAATATACGTCTCTTTTTTTAACCGACTGTCTAAGATATTAATTTATATGTATAACTTCAACAATAATTTTTTTATATGTATAACTTCAACTATGAAGGATTTTTTTGTTTAACTCCCTTGGAGTGGAATTTTCAACAAACCTGAAACACGCGTTTATTTTTAGACGAACGCTCAAATACCAATTTTTTGGTTATAACTTCGAAAATGACAGATATTTATATTCAACCCTCTTGGGGGTGAAACTTTCAAAATCTAGAAGTACGTTTTTTCATTTTTAATCGAAAGATCAAATACCATTTTTATGAATATAGCTTCAAAATAATAATGATTTTTTATGTTTAACCCTCTTTGGGGATGCAATTTCTAAAAAGAATAAAATACTTGTTTCTTTATTTTTCACCGAATGCCCAAATACCAATTTTTATAGATATCAGTTAAAAAATTACAGATTTTGATATTTAACCCTTTTGAGGGTGGAATTTAAAAAAAATCATGAAACGTGTTTCTTTATTTTTTTTACCGACTGCCCAAACACCAATTTTCAAAATATAAGTGCAAAAATGACGGATATTTAAATTTAATCCCCTTAAAGGTAGAAGTTCCAAATGTTCTTAAACACGAGTTTTTCATCTTTAACCGAAAGTTCAAATACCAATTGCATTGATACAAAGTAAAAATTACGGATTTTTATACAAACTCCAACTCCCTTGGGGTTAGTATTTCCAACAAAAACAGTGTTTTTTTACTTTTCACTGAAAGCCCAAATACCAACTTTAATTAATGTAAATTAAAAAATTATGAATTTTTGTATAAATTCTTCTTAGGAGTTGATTTTTAGAAAACTTTGAAACATGTCTATTTTCTTTCTTAACCAAAAGCCCAAATACTAATTTTCAAAAATATACCTCTAGAAATTACGGATTTTTATACAAATTCCAACCCCTGTTCAACTACCTTGGGGTTAGTATTTCCAACAAAAACAGTGTTTTCTTTACTTTTCATTGAAAGCCCAAATACCAACTTTAATTAATGTAAATTGAAAAGTTAAGAATTTTTATACAAATTTTCTTACGCCATGTAACCTTCTTAGGAGTTGATTATTAGAAAATTTTGAAACACGTCTATTTTCTTTCTTAACCAAAAGCCCAAATACAAATTTTCAAGAACATAACTCTAAAAATGACGGATTTTTTTTATTCAAATTTTAACACCCCATTTAACCCCCTTAGGGAGTAATTTTCCAAAAATCCTGAAACACGTCTTTCTTCTTTTTGAACCGAAAGCCCAAATACACTTGAGCACTTAACACAAATAACCGTTATTAAAAAATGCAAAGGAATGTTGCTGTTTTGGCCACAAATAAGACCGCAAAAGTGGGATCACCTGTTTGGCAAATATATTTTCTCGCGTCAGACATGCAGCATATTTCGCATTCCACGTGCTCCGGCTTATAAAAATATGGTGTGAATAAAACCATAAATAAAGCGTTCCCATATTTACTTCTTTTATAATAAAGAGCCGTCAAGGGTGATGTCTAAATAAGAGCTCGGCTGACTGACACACGCGAACTTTCCCAGCACATTTCCTCCATTCATATTAAAAAAGTGGCTTGTTAACTATTTCGGATATTCCACGATATACCTGAGTTCCGCTCTGGAAACGTCGGACTTTCCATAATGAGGCGAAACATTTCCTATCGGCCTTCGCATAGTTTCTGAGCGAATTCGCTCTAAATGCACCCTCGTCGGAGGGAAAACTTTGGCGAAAAATTCGACAATAAAGTCCCGAATTCAAACAGAAAGTTCGCAACTAATTCCGGATGTGTGCGATATGGCGAGGTAAATACGCGCGGAGATAAATTCAATTTTTCAGATACCGGTGTCGAATTAATTCGCGAGTAAAATGTGGTGGAAATCGTTTATCCCTATCGAGTGTCGCCGAAGTCTGTCCCAAGGCGGGCTCTCGAAGTGGGTTATAACCTTCTTAGAAAGTCATTGCGAATATTGCATTACATAAAAAGTTGAAGAGGAAAGGCGAACGGGCGAAAAGGTCGATCTATTTGCAGGAACAGTAGTGCCAACAGCTGTTCGACTCGACATTCTACTCTTCGGGAATAGCAGGGAAATAATGTAGGAGGCACACAGCAGGAGGATTTGCAGGAGGGTGAGCGGCCTTGATTCCCTGACAAATGGTGGAAGGACTAACAAAAGCATGGTACAATACACGTTCACACCGTCGCAATCCGCACACCTACCGGTGTAATTAAATAGAAGATTTTCCATTAGCTGATTATTCCGAGTATTCAGCAGTTGTACGCCATAAACCTAGCGACAAATTACTAATTACATATTTATGAGCTCGCCGCACAAAATGATATCGTTCATTACATAATCAGAGAGTATTTTGTTTTGTCAACAACACAATCACACTTTTCCTACAACAACAACAACAAAATCATCTCCCACCATTTTTCTCCTGATTCATCAAAATTATAAGCTGCGTCTCCACAATTCCACCAAATTTATTTCAGTATCTTTTAACAGCAACTATCAAAATTCCCGAAATTTACGACGTTTCTAATCTTTCACTCGCTAATGCATTTCTTTATAGCCTGCAAGCTCTAAAAATGTCTCTCTAAATTACGTACCAAACTCATAAAACATTTTAAACTCCAAATTTTAGGAAAGTCACGATTTGTATCAATTTAACCGGTTCCAGATTTCATAAAACCAACTTTCCGAACAGAATCCTCAACGCGGAACGCCAGCAGGAAATCGCGTTCTACAATTTATATTTTTAATGAAAAATCTGTATCGGATGTGTGTAGTCAGGGATAATATTGATTCAACAAACAAAACTATCAAGTCTAAATATCATAATTGCCAATACCAATATTTATGCACTCAATGTTAAGTAAATGTGACTAAGATCTACACTAGTAGGTTGTATTCCTTGCTTACAGATTTTAACACAACTCAATGATACAAAGTCAACAAAATGTACCAAATCTGCCTTGTGATTTATTAAATTACTGGACGTGAAAACTTCCGCGAAACGTAACAATAACATCTGCAACGTCTCAAACAAGTTATTTTGCTTGTTGTGTTTGAAATCTTAAATGCTTTGCAGGATTTTCAGCATTTTCAAAGTGCACAGCCGAGATTCCATCCTGTGGAATTTTAACCGGAACCAATTGAAGTTTTATTAGACAAACCTTAAAGACGCCAAGAAATTTTCCTATCTGCTCAAATTATGCGAGGTTTTTCCGTGCAAATTTTAGCTCACTTGAGGATTAACTCCAAATAATTAATGGTTCAAAGGATGAATCAGCACCATCTGAGAAGAATTGGGCAAGAAGTGTATCTTTTCAGAAATTTATAGTCGGATCAAAGCAAATATGAAAGTAATAAAAATTATTTTGAAAGCGTTTCGAAAATATCCGAGTTAATGTGCATTTTATTTCGTCAAGATGCAGTTTTTACAACCTAGAAGCCATTAAAAATATTTCCAGTAAAAAGTTCTAATTATTCTAAGCGAAGTTGCTGCCTATCCGACTCTCATTACCATAAGTTTATGAGTTGGCAACTTTAAACCAAAACAACCAAATTGAACGAATCGAGTTTTGAAGAAAAACGTTCATTATGTTTGAAGCTTGTTCCGAACAACAAACCTCGCAGTGAAAAACTTATAAATTCACAACGTGAATGCGAAAGCTTAAATTATAATATAAACATGAAACCTCAATCCTTTCCTAAGGGAACTCCAGCCCTTGAAGTGGGATTGGTTGCCCCGTCTAATAATTCAATAACTCCCCAGCGTTCCGACGTAACCTGTACGAATTAGATATGTATTTATGAAGCGTTTAAGCTCGATCGGTTAAACCGATTGCGGAATTAACCAGGAAACGGGAATCTTGTTAATCTTGCTCGTCCGACTTAATAACTCCAGTCCTAAATTATAAATAATTATCCGCTTTTTGTTCAACAACAATGGTAAATTATCCTTAATTAGCATTCATCCAGCAGGAAACTTGCACTCGCGATAGCGCGCTCATTTTATGGAGATGTTCTAATTGTTCATGTCGTCTTCGGCCGATTAATATTCAATCGATCGTTGCATAAATAATCCAGCCTTAACCCTGAGAGGTTGCTAGATTATCGACCGGTGTCTAAATTAATTACGGCGATGATAATCCTAGAAAACTTCACAGTTCACGCGAAACAAAAGTGCACCGACCTCAAACGAGATGTTCCTATTAAATTCAGGAAATTACCAAGATCAAAGATTAAAGGGGAAACCGCAATGTTTTCAGCAAACCGCGATTAAAAAACACAAATTGGACTATTTACACGTTTGGAAAAATATTCACATCGGCCGGTGGTCACGTATCTGCCGCTATTTCGACGATAAAAGGGAAATTCGCATAGTGCGCCCTAAAACATGCTGAATTAAAACAGTGGAACGCGCGTTATTATGTGGGGATTGGGGCGGATTTGCAGTGCATCGTTGGCGCTAACGTAATAAAATAGATTTAGGGTTGAAGGGTTTCCTAATCTAGATAACCGAGATTAGGACGTGAGCAATGGACTTTTCAATGCCAAAATGCGTAAGAAGGACCTCAAGATCGAAAACAATTACAGTGAGCTCGCGAGTGCACCAATATCCATGGGCGTCGTTACAAAATTTTTATGGGGGGGGCAAGCTCATTGTTGTTTCAAGATACATACTTTAATAGGTTTATTACAAAAATAACTCAAGAATACAGTGTACAAAAATAGAAACATGAAACCATATTTTTCATAATGAACATCAAACTATTAATATAAACCAAAATTGGAATATAATACTTTTATATAAATTTATATAAAGTAAAATAACACAAAACAGAAAATAACAAAGACTAAAATAGTTATTTTTGTAATTTGCAGCCATTTTGATGCTTCAACAGGCATCTTAAAGCACGCAACGCCAGTGCGATGTCATAATAGTCATTATTTGATGGAACATTTACGAAAATTTTTAGGTCCACAAGAAGCAAATTCTGGACCGTATTTTTGCTAGTTTCTCAAATTTCATGCAAGATTACCTCCATTATCATCCATACAAATTTTTAGCCAAAATTTGGATAAAACAAAAAAATTAAATCAATTTTTCATTTTCAAAATTCAGACATTACTAACCGTTACAAAAATCCCTAAATCGACTAAAATAGCATTTTTTGTTTAAAAATGTTAAAAAGAGGACAAATTATACAAAACGTAGTATAAAAAACTCGTTTCATAATCATAAGACACTAAAGCACTCATTCTTTTAAAAAACTCGTGGCTTGTTTTTGAACCTAAATTCATTCTTTAAGGCCGGTCCTATGAAACTTGTTTTTTTAATATATTATTTTTAACAAGTTTGAGTGTAAATAATACGCTTTATTTCACGAGTGGAATATTAAACCACGAGTCAAAACGAGAAATAAATGAACCGATTTACAGGAAAACAGTGTCGAAGAATATAATACTGGAAACGTAACATTTGAAGATCAAAACGTAAAAACTTTTTCAAAATTAAAAATATCATTAAATATGTTCATTTCATATACAGGGCAATTGAAAAGTGTCGGACAAACTCTCGTGTGATGATAAAAAACGTTCAGTTAAGCATAAAAATGAAGTCAGATTTTTTTCAAGCAACTTAATTTTTATATATTTTTGAATTTGTTTTTCTTAGCAACAGTGTCGATCTTTGCTCTATTGTTTTCTATAATGTTAAATTTAATATATTGCCGATTTTTTTTAATTATATTGTATTGCCAATTTTTTCCGCTAACTAGAGTCAAAAAAATATGATATGAGGCACCAAAACTAAAATTTTGACTTTAAACTAACGTTTGCCGATAACGAAATAAAACTTATTTGAGAAAATATTTTGTGTTAACTTTCACCTTGCCCCCCCAAACGACGCCCATGCTAATATCTATTATTTCCGTGGAAATTGAATCTCCCCCTAAGTGGAGGTGTAGGAATCGTTGCGACGGCTGTTGAATGTATGTAATTTCCATAGAAAATAACACACTAATGTGTTTTCTTATAATTTATTTACCACTTTAATTCTGTGACAAAAGCTCGCATAATAAACGTCACGCAGGGTTAAAAATAGCTTTCGGGCTTGCATATACGCTACGATAATGCTAGAGGTGAACCAAACAATGCCATAATTAATGAAAACCTGCCGCAATTCTGTTTGGTTTTACACTCTGATGGATGGATTAAAACACATAAATCCTCACACGCGGACTCAGGTGACGCTTTTATAATATACGAGCGTTTCACTTGTCAAAAAACTTAGATAAGGCGGAGTTCTGGACACGTAATAAGTCTTTTTGAAAGTTTCGAAACTTTTAAACAAGATAGCCACAATGTCTTATTAAAAAAATATTAATTTCCACTGTCTGGCTGATTTCGTATTTGAAACTTGAGCCAGTAAACCGAATCGATTTAGTCTCAAATTTCCCCTTCCAAATTTTAATTTAGTGTCTGGAGTTTCCATTACTTGACTTTTTTAGTGCACACACTGTAATTACCGTAACGAGTCTTATATGCACTTGCCATTAAAACCGTCTTTAATGCCCTGTAAACGGTGGTGTAACGAGCGCAAGTCTCTCAGCAATCATAAATTTTATTTTGCTCGCTAAGTAATGTTCACAATAAGCAAAAACAAATCCAAGGAGATTAAAAAATCATCAAATTCTTGGCCTGGACGTTCACATTCGGGGTCAAGCGCTCCAATCTCCCTAATTACCCCGACATGACATGAAAGATGTTTATTAGATTCCTCATTTGCATTCACATTAAAACAGCATATACTCATGCATTGTTTCTCTTCCCGGAATTCACCGTGTAGATGACACAACCTCACTATATTTCCATAACAATTACATAAAAGAGAAACATCACCGCACATTTACTACATCAGCCGTAGCTATTCTCTTAAGCACAACTCTCAAGTAACTTCTGGAACAGCTGTGTCCCTCGCTAACGAAAGGGATAAGCTCGATGAACAAAGCCTCTCATACATCGAGCTCGAGATTTGCATTCGTTATGACTCATTGCTTATATGAGCTTTTGACAAACAATTTTTCGCTGTGCGTATTTGTACCAACCCCTGTGTAATCAATTAGAACTGACATGTGAGCGAAGAGTGCACTCACTCATTACTAGAATCCAAAGACACCAAACAGGGAAAACTTTGACATTAAGCACCAATTGAGGCCTAAGATTTCAAAAGTATGACTTATCAATATTAAACAGAGTAAGGGGAAAGATTGATTGATTTATGTTTTCCTTCGCTTTATTTAATATCCGGAAATACTGTCCGCCTTACAATTTTCGTCAAGCTGCCATTATCAAATATTGAAAAGAAGCTTCTAGAACTCTGCGGAAAAGCTTAATTATGTCATTAACATTTTCTAACCGGAAAAGCTTCACTCCACATGAAGATTAGCCACGTCTCCGCACCCTCTTTGACGCTCGTCAAAAATGATGAGCTGTCTAGGCAACTGGGTAGTGTCGTTAGGAAAAGTGATAATTCATCCTGATGTTGTACAAGATGAGAACACCGAATTCTGTCTTCGCTCCACGTATACAATAAATAACGAACGTTTCGGCATGTATTAGGGCCCCGGTTAACTTTTATTAAGATTGGCTCGACGACATGTAGAGGTTTGTCTTAATTTTTCGTGTCAAATGAGCGTAGGAGTAAAACTGAGAAGCTATACAGTTACGTTCGCTTTGATTCGAAAAATCGAATGTGGCTTTCGAGCCACTAAAGCCCAACAATGGGATGACAAGCACACAGTCTCATATTTAGCATTTACGAGGTGAAAGATCAAATGTCAGCCAATGTACCATTATTCGTCCTGCACGTGTTTAATAATTAGTTATTGTTTCTAATTGTAACTAAATGTATAAGAAACGGTACATTTTAAATTACAGCCTACACGTCCTTAACCGAACTACCAGCATCGATATGACCTCAAAAGTATCGGCCCATAAACCATACAGCGTATGCAGAACTCGCATAAGGAAAAATTACGAGCAGGTTAAAGAACCGTTCCGAAACACACAAATCTTCCATGAATACAAAGCAATTTAAATCGAAATATTCAAAATTAGATTCCATTTTTCCGCCCAAAAATACGGTATACACAGCACGAAAATTCGTTAACAGCCAGCAAGGACGTAACCAAGCCGCAGGGCATTGCCTCCTTTGTGTGTCATATCGGTGACAGAGAGGATGCTTCGCCCAAGACGACGTATTTATCAAATTTTAAGAAATCCGAGCTACATTTCCACCAGACGACACATAATTCATACATTGAATTTTATTGTGATTTCGCAAATTCCGACCGTCATGACTGCACTCCTCCTCCCCCATTCATCGATTTGCCAGCCCCATGGAATTTGCATGAAAGCGGATCTTGGCGCATATTGAAAAAATAACATCACTTCATTAACTTTTAATTTCGGAAACTCCAAAAAAGCTAAATTGCTCCTTATCCCATTGATTTAAATAATGCAGACCAGCTTTGATGTCGAGGGACGAGTAAATTGATCCTAAATTTTTAAATTATTCATAAAATATAAATTCGAGCTCAAAATCGATGCCCGGAATCGTAACAGTGCAAACTTAGATTGCTTTCAAAAAATAAACCAAATGCAAAAATTTCCCCTTCGATAAACTCGAGTTTGGGAAAGTTTTATAGTTGCATAAAGCGTAAAGAAAGTTTGCAATAGCGCCCGTAACGAACTTGTGTTTCAGACTAAATCAACTTGAAAGGAATTAACTAAATTGTCCTAATTTTAATTAAAAATACGATCGAATTAATTAAATTACCCGTCTCGCATTTAATTTTAAAAATCAGCGAGCCGTTTCGAAATTACTCACGCATCAAACACCGTTTGATAAATGATAAACAATCCGGTTAGTTCGACGGATTATTCATCACTTTCACTCTCTTAACTTTTGGCGGACCCAACTGACCGGAACATTATCTTGACCAGAACCAAATTCCAGACGTGAAAAACAAACCTGCATGACGCGGCCAAAGCTCTTGGAGCTTTTGTGTTTCAAATATTCAAAGCTTACGAAAAACACTAGCAATTAATTATAATTATTGCGTACTTGAATAAAGAAAATGTACCTAACGGTCTGTAAATAATGACGGTAAATTTAGAGAGGTGATTTAGGGACACATGTGTTAGACAACGTGATTCCGGGCTAAAAAATAAATTTGGCCACACCCTTGGTACATTATTGATAAATCTGTTCCAGACATGAGGAACACGTGTTTTAGACAATCAGCTGTTTAACCCGCAATTGAGTGAATCTGTTTTGTGTTATTTTGTCGTCTTACTATCACATTTAGCTACTCGTAAAATACCATCCGAAGTTGAGATTCTTGTAGATTTCCGAAAATAATAAAAATAACTTCGAAAGCAGCGAAGCCGTTTGTGTGGTAAAATCCAGACCGTTCCATGAAGTCTTTGTTTCTCTTATTCGGGGATTTTCCTTTGGAGCTTTTCGTGCATTTCTTCATAATATGGCTTATGGCCAATACCCTGTCAGAATTTTCACCAGCGTAACATTTTTAATTTACCGAAGTCAAGTGGATGGAAAACGAGTGGTGGGTATTTTTAAAAGCCGAAAACAGATTGCCAGTGTGGTCGAAATAATGAAAATGCTAACAATAGTTTTCCGCAGCCACTATGCTCCAGCAGCTTAATTAAAACCCTCGATTCGTGTATTTACCTTTGTTTCATGCGCTTAATTAATTCCGCTGAATGCAAGATAGAAAAAACAAAGCAATTAATATCTCGTACGTCAGATTCTCAGACTTTGCGGATAAAATATCTCCCAACATCTGCGTTATGTTTTTATTCGTAGCTGGATCAATCAATTTGGAAGAGACATTCGTTATTATGACAGATAACCATCCACATGACCACATGTCAAACAAGTACAAACATAAATCAATTTTTCGGTCACAATAGTTGCATCACAAAAAGTCAACAGCCCACATTATAATGTTACACTCAAATAAATACCGGCACAACTATCGAAGTTATGCCAAAGCATTGTACTGAATAGATTCCAACAACGTCTCGTTGCTCGAAAAGGGAAATTGCCAATTAAATCCTGATGTAGAGCAATGTTCTTCCAACTAGCTTCTAGTTTTAGCATTTGCGCGGAAAAACTGCTCGCCTCGATTTTATCTTCCGCCGCTGTTGGCAATGATAACATCCACCGTTAGAAATTACCGAAATTAGTGAAACGCTTCTTTTTAATTACGCCTCGTAAAAACTTTTTTTACGCCGTGTGTTTTATCATAATCCTCGAGATAAACGCGGTTTTTGGCAAGATTCACTTTTACTACCCCTGCTACAATAAAGGAACCATTCGGAATTTTAATCAGCCATAAAACCCGGTCCCTAAATGAAAAAAAAAACTATATAACACGTGAATTAATTCATCAAGTTAACGATCCGAAAAATGAAATTTACGAGATGTCGAACGTAAACAAACTAAATTTGGAAAAAGCAAAAACATTACGTTCATCGCACCCAAAGTTGTAAATGCAAGCAAACATTGTAAAAGGTAAACTTCCTCTATTATTCCGGCCCAGATGGAGCAATACGAATATTAAAAATAGGTCGATTTTTTTGGGGGAGGATATGAAAGGAGGCTGACGAGTCCCTTGAAAAAGCGTTCAGATGTTTACAATACAAGAAAGAACCGACATTAAAAACAATGACTCACCACATTACCGAAAGGAAAAAGCCACACAATGAAGGAAATTTTAATAAACAGATTCCTGCATCAATACTTGTCAGGAGAAACACTACAGGTTAGCAATTAGTTTGAGAAACTTTTTCAAATACATTTTCCCTGCTCATCGATCGACTCAATCCGCTTTCGCTATTTTCATCAATCCGATTTTTTTTAATTAAATCGCGACTTTATAATGCTAACCTTATTACGAACCGAATCGACCTCCTCCTAATCCATGCCTGCCGATCATATTTCACAAGGAAAGCCCAAAAGTTGGCTTGTCAGCAGATATTTCTTCATTTTTCACATTTACGGGAGGTGATTTAAATTAGGGTGCCGAACAAGAATAATGGGCACCTTGTTTTACGGTCTGACGTCAACCTTAAGCCGCCTCCAGTCGATAGAACCGATGATCGCTGAGTTCTGTTTTCAGGATTGGGGAAAGATTTAGAAGTTAAAGCCGATTTCCCCAAGTCAAAGGGTGGAATTTTGATTGAACCCTTGGCAGAAAATTACTTGATTATACAAGTTTGCCAGTTTCCTCGATACGTGGCTTATGTACATATTGCTCATCTTGCGTTAAATTGCGAAATAAAGATCGACAATGGAACGCAGATAATAACTCTTTGATTCAAATTACGACCTTTAGTGCTACTTCAAAAGGCTTTACTTCAAATAAAATCACCGGTAAAGTCAGACAGCGGATATTGTGCTTTGTTTACGACTGAAACTCATTGCTCAAACTTCACAATCCGAGATTTTGATAAATTGCAGCTTAAAACAACAAGTAACTTGCAACCTTCCATTCGCTTTGACAAAAGCACAACAAATAAACGAATTCGAATGAATTTTTGCAATTCTACAACCAGTCCAAAAATGCTGTGGTCACATTCGAAAGCAGTGGAAACTGGAACGTGTTTTCCTGCCTCAGCAGCATGCACTTCCGGCCTAATTACAATACCCCCGTTGTCAATAATTTTTTCTAGTGCCGAACTTGAAGGGAAAGTTTTATCATCCGGTGGGTGGAGAGACAGTGATTTATGCGTGCAATCGTTCCATTCTGATATATGGACTAGTTATCTAGCATAAAGCACGATTTTCGGACCAGTGA
The DNA here is from genome assembly GCF_031307605.1 of Tribolium castaneum. NCBI lineage: Eukaryota > Metazoa > Arthropoda > Insecta > Coleoptera > Tenebrionidae > Tribolium > Tribolium castaneum. The sequence continues at coordinate 29,331,598 of NC_087394.1, forward strand.
CAGCCCCACCATCAATTTTTTTAAGAGACAAACAGGACCGGTCCTTAGTTTCATGGTAATATCTCAAGCCCGGAGACCGTTTCCGCAAAGGAGCCTTTTTGTCATCGTACGTAACCCCGTACTGACCTCCCGAACAGTCGCAGGAATATAATATCTCAAGTCGCGTCGAGATTGCTTCATTCATTCTCGATCTACGACCGAGGAGAAAAACTCGACGGAATATTCAAGAGTTAAGTAATAGTCGTCTACTGCAAAAGGTTCGAAGTGGAGGCATTTTTCATTATTAACTTTTAATCTGGGCACAAAAATGGAAACGTTCAAATCTCCGTTACGTTCCTTTTGTGGCTAATCTCCGATTATCTCACATAATAAACAACATCCCTTTACAAATCACGATGTAATACTCGCACCACAACGCATACACCTGTTTTTTCAGGCCAGTTATGCCTCTACCTGTCTACCCATAGCGCTTTAAAAAGCCCGGCTGTGGCTTTTTGTGCGCAAATGGTAAAAAATTCCTCTCGTAGGCATACCTGTTGGAATTACATTCATTCTTTAGCGGAAAAAATGTATCCCTTGCGGTTTTACTTAGAAAAAAAGGTTTTGCTTGTCCGTTATTATTAGCCCACTTATTGTTAAGCGAGGTATTATTTTTCCACGACAGAATCGATAAATTCTGAGCGAGGGACAATGGACTCACCGTAAAAATTCCAATTAGGAGCATTTTTCTGTCTCCCTCGGCACAAAACAACAGGAAATTCTTGAAAACTGACTGACAAATTGTAAAAATTAACATTTTTAAAACATCGTTATGTAAATTTTTGAACATTGGTCTAATTCGTGGCGTGTCAATCTATCCATACTTTTTTATTGGACAAATAAATTAAGAGAAAAAAGTTTTTTTCCCTAGCGAGATTGGATATCAGTGCAGTGGAAAATATTTGTTTAATATTTTTTTTCTCTCTTCTAAGAAATGTAAAGTGCCTGAGTGTAAAACTTGACACACCCGGTGTATATATAAAACTACTTGTCCTGACTGACTGACTTTTCAGCGCACAGCCTAAACGGCAAAGTATAGAATCCTTAAATTTTCACAATACGTATTACGTAGCCATGTACTAAGAAAGGATTTTTGGAAAATCACCCCCTAAGGGGGATAAATGAGGTGTTAAAATTTGAATAAAAATCCGTCATTTTTAGAGTTATATTCTTAAAAATTAGTATTTGAGCTTTCGGTTAAAACAGAAAATAAATGTGTTACAAAATTATCGAAAAATCAACCCCTAAGAGGGTTAAATGGCGTAAGAAAATTTGTATAAAAATTTGTAACTTTTGAATCTACATTAATTAAAGTTGGTATTTGGGCTTTCAGTGAAAAGTAAAGAAACACTGTTTTAGTTGGAAATACTAACCCCAAGGAGGTTGGACAAGGGTTGGAATTTGTATAAAATTCCACAATTTTTAATTTGTATCATGCAATTAATACTTGAGCTTTCGGTTAAAGATGAAAAACTTGTGTTTAAGAACATTTGGAATTTCTACCCTTAAAGGGATTAAATATAAATATCCGTTATTTTTGAACTGATATTTAAGAAAATTGGTTTTTGGACAGTCGGTAAAAAAAATAAAGAAACACGTTTCATGATTTTTTTAAACTCCACCCCCAAAAGGGTTAAATATCAAAATCTGTAATTTTTTAACTGATATCTATAAAAATTGGTATTTGGGCATTCGGTGAAAAATAAAGAAACAAGTATTTTATTATTTTTAGAAATTCCATCCCCAAAGCGGATTAACCATAAAAAATCATTATTATTTTGAAGCTATATTCATAAAAAATGGTATTTGATCTTTCGATTAAAAATGAAAAAAACATATTTCTAGATTTTGGAAATTTCACCCCCAAGAGGGTTGAATATAAATATCTGTCATTTTGAAGTTATAACCAAAAAAATTGGTATTTGAGCGTTTGTCTAAAAATAAACGCGTGTTTCAGGTTTGTTGAAAATTCCACTCTAAGGGAGTTAAACAAAAAAATCCTTCATTGTTCAAGTTATACAAATAAAAAATTCTTTATTGTTGAAGTTATACATATAAATTAATATTTTAGACAGTCGGTCAAAAAGAGACGTATATTGCAGCATTTTTAGAAATTCCACCCCCAATGGAGTTAAACGCAAAAGTCCTTATTTTTGAAGTTATATCCAAGAAAATTGGCAGATAGACTTACGGTTAAAAAGCAAGGAAATGTTTCAGGATTTTTGAAAATTACATCCACAAGAGGGTTAAACGGGGAATAAGTTTGTTTGCAATTATGAAAAAAAAGCAAAATTTACTCGGGTTCGCATTGGGTCACGGTTATAATAAATTATTAGTTACAATAAAATTATGTGTTTCTATTTTTTATTACACTAAGTTTAGCATGGTTTTTCTGTGTTTCAAGATGGTTGTGAACATGTGTGCGAAGCCGTGGGCAACTGCTAGTAGTAAATAATACGAACAGTTTTCGCAGCATCATTTTTCTGTTCTAAATATGGTTGTGGCCGTTATTCGTGCGGTTTTCCGCTGAAGTGAATCCGCAGGTGCACCAAAGTCAAAAACGGCATCGTTCCGTATAAATTACGTCCATTTAATAAGGGACTTTTCCGTTTTATGACGGAACGCGGTATAGAATAGCTCTTATTTATTTAGTTAGGTGTATCACTGTCAAGGTGTGGCCGCCATCATCGCGCGTTTGAAAGGAGTTGATTACGCCTCTTTATTATCCTGATGCATTAGCGGTTGATGTTATTAACCCAATTCGACTTATGCAAATCCGACCGTAACATATTCATTACGCTCTCCACATACCCACCTGGCGACGAGATAATAGAAGCCAGAGAGGAAAAATCGCTTTGGTTTTTGATTGATTGGAGGTCAAGAGTTTGGGTGGGCCCAGAGCGCTCGCAGCTTTGCCGTGGCAATGTCGGGAATCTTTCAGGCGTGTGTTATTGATATTCACGTGTCATGCGGGATTCGAGTGAAAAATCTTCAGCGTTTATTATGCAGTCCTTCCATTCAATACGTTTTTTCAATTTATTATGTATGGTCCGCGATTATGTTGCACGAAATGACGAACGGCCGAAAGAATAGCGGGATATTGGACAGTTTGACCGAACTCCGACAGATCGGGACGCAGGAAATGAGACCGCCATCACTCCGGTGCGTCCCGGAACGGTGATGAAAAATCCAAACGCTCAGCCAAAAATGACGAATTCATCAATTCCGCATCAAACAGTATTTTTCTGACAACCGTTTCATTTTAACGGACGGGACACTTTGCAGTTTTTACAAACTCTATCAGCACACGTGAATTTTTTTATAAGAGCTTAGGACCACTCAAATTGTTTACAACCTACAATTAAAGCCATGATTTTAAAATTTAAAAAAGTAATACAAATTGATGACGAACGGGACATAAAACAGACCTCACATTTTTATTGTTATAACATTCTGTTAATTTAAAAAGCACTAATTCCAACAACTATTTTTGAAGTAAAACGTGGAACTTTTGAAGAATAATAGATAAAAGAATAATTGAATAATAGAAGAATAATAGAATAATAGATTTGCGATAGCAGAGGTAACATCAAAAGTTATAAAAATAAAAAATAAATACTACTAATCAATTTACTTACTGATTTCTATTTTTTAAACGACCAGAAACTAGAAGAATACTCTTCAAAAAATATTCAACAGTTACAGTATGCTAGTATTTTATGTTATCTTATCTCCTTTGAGTGTAATTTTTAGAATCCAATGCATTACATCAATTTAAATGATTACCCTCTCCCAAAAATTCCCAAAAAAGTAACTTAACATTACTAAAATCATTTTGAAGTTTCGGTGTCAAGTTTTTCCTGGAATGGCTGCTGTGCAAAAATTTTATACCTTTTCTAACAATCACATTTTCCATTGCAACAGAGGCAATAAATTTATTCCCACTTTGTCAGGCAATTAATAAATGTCGCACATTTTTACCGGATTCAATAATAGCTTCTTTCATTTTTCCCTAACAAAGGATGCCCTGCAACGTAGCCTTGAGGAGCATGAGATGTAATAGACAGTCCATTTGAATAATTCCCAGTAAACAACTTGACAGTAATTGAGCAAATACAAGAAAAAAAATTACTGTGCGATCAACGGCATAATTATCCACTTAAAACAAAGCCGACAGTAGAACGAAATATCAACCAATTTTCATTATATTAATATTAAATATTTGCCGAAAGTCTGCATCCACAAGCCTGGCCGACTTTTAAGTAATTGCCTCTTTTCAAAGATGTTCCTCTGAAATAAAATTATAAAAAAGGAAAAATCCTCGAACAGAATCCAATTTCAAATAAAGAATTTAATTCCAATTTATAGAAATCGAGTCGATGAGAAAAGGACTGAGAAAAAAGATAACTCTCCAATTGGCCTTAATGAACATGGTCTGACTCAATGTTTTTAATCTCGCTGAATTACCAAGCCGCTCTTGATATTCCTTTAATTCCAAAAACTCTAAATTAGCAATTAGGTTCGAACGAGCGAAATTACGTAAAGCATAAAATCCATTTGTATTTCAACTGAAAGTCAAGGACTAGAGCCGGCAAATCGGTCAACAACACTTTACCTAATTATGGGTTGCACGCACAACACCAAATCAAAACCTGGACGACTATTATTAAAGAGCAGTAATCGCCACAAATTTAAATAAAATCCAACCGGTAATCGCTTTCTGTATTGCATAAATTTCAGCCGAGTTCACGAACGAGCAAATTCAATTAGGCGGGGTTCGATATACAGGGTGGCGCAATTGACTTACCTCTTCGGGATCGATATATGCACTCGGTCCAGATATCACAGGATAAGGTATAGGCAAACCACGGCTCTGAAAAACAAGCATTAATTAAGCAACAATCCTTACTGTCAAGTCTATAATTAATTTAATCTAACGGGTCACGACTGGAAAAAAGTTGTTTTCGCTAATGCATATTCCAAGACGATCATCATCACGAGAAGAAGAACCAATTACTTACTAGCACTCGCTAATCAATAATCATCCCGCGGCTAGAAGAAATTTAATTTGATCGAGAATAATTGTTTCCGGCCCAAAAGCACTTATTTGTTACGGGATACTAATATTTCTCGTTAAACATTACATTAATTATCGATTATCTATCAAAAGTATCGCCGAGTGTTGCACGGTGCTTTCTCTACTCAAGATCGCCAAGATCAAGGCCTAAAAACCACAATTAACACTCATTTTTACCACTCTAATTCGGATTTGAGACAGGGCATCGAGTGAAACTCTAAGACATTTTAGCCAAAAGTTGTTTGTTTCTACTCATTGTTTTTTTTTTATTAAAAAATCAAGCTAACTGTATCTTGTATAGTAAAAAATCTCAAAAATATGCATAATAACATTTATAAAATATCACATTAGTTAATGTACTCAAAGCCGATTTATAGAAAGCTCTGTTAAAATTTAATTCGTTGTTAAAAGTTAACAACGCGAATGCACCAACCAAATTGCTTCACTTTGGTCACGTGATCAGTTAATCACGCATTTAATTGCGAATTAAATTAATGACGCTTCAACAATGTGTTCAAAAATAGTTGTCCATCAAGTCACCTATGAAATTTGAACGTTTAATTTAAATTGTGGATGCCGTTGAAGTGACTGATCTGTCAAAATAATGCAAAAGACTTCGAATCCAAAAACAAAAAAATATATAACATCAAAAATCACAGAAATGTAAACCACAAATCAAGACAAATCTTACCCTTAGTGAATAAAAAACTAATTCAAAGATTTGACAGAAAAACTACAATAGTTATTTGGAAGAAGCGGCACATTGAGTTTGAATTCCATAGTTTACTTGATAAACAACCATTTTTGAGCACATTGTATAAATCGGTCCTAAATTGCAACACCAAGAAGGAATTAGAATTTTTTGACGAAACTTGGCACAAATGGTCGACTATTAGCGAGTAATAAATGATTAAAATTTGAACGATTTTAATCAAGTGGTAAGTGAGTTTTTAACATTTAAGTTCTTTCACAAGCAAGTGTTATTGTGTTATTTCAATTTTTTGCTTTTCTTTTTCATTTCGGACATTTATTTTTTTTATCTGCTTCCTCTTCTGCGTTGTGCTGAGCCTTTTCTAAACAATAACATCGCATAATGGTACTTGGATTACTATTCAAACAAATCGCAAATTCTCTAAATGAAAAAACCTCAATTCGAAGCCCAAAAATTGTACCTTTTTAAAATTTGTTTGATTGTTGGTAATTTCTTTTTTGTGAAACTCCAGGTTTTTCCTTTTCCTTTTTATGACACTTAAAACTAAACAAATTAAAAAAAACACTGCAAAAATTGACAGAAAAGCAATAAAATTAAAAGAACAACACTTGCTGGTAAAAGAGCTTAAGTGTCAAAAACTCCCTTACCACTAGATTAAAATGGTTCAAATTGTAATTCTATATTACCTGCTAATAGCCTAACATATGCACCAAGTTTCGTCAAAAAATTCCTGTTCCTTCTTAGTGTTGCAATTTTTATGACACTGAGAATACAATTTTTTATTTCGTAATTACCTCACCAGGTCTAGAAGTTGGTGAACCTAGAAACTATTGTAATAACTTCTGATAATTTCATTATGAAAGTGAACAAGTCAATAGTTTTGCAATCAAGTTTTACAAAAAATGCTGAATGTGGCGAAAACTACTAGCAACGTGGTAATGATTTTCCCGATGCCGGACCTGGACAAAGATTGTACTAATAAAGACCGGCCAATTCGGGCCCTGTTATGAATAACTTTCTTTCAGCATCTCGTCTCTTTCAATTTGCCAATTCGAAAAATATAAGAAAGAAACTGATTTAAAAGCACCGGCCCATTCTGTATTTCCAGCATTCGGAATGGAATCGCATCTGTCGTTGATGGTAAATTTTGATAGCTCAATAAATTGTAAATGAAAAAGTTATACAATGGCGACTCCGGGCATAAATCCTCCTGAACGATGGCTGTTTGTCCGAAAAAAATTGAATTAAATGTCGAGCCGCTCATTTCTCGAGCCAATATTGACTCGACTTAATTAATCCTTCGTTATAAATTTGGGAAATTACAAACGCAAATCGAGTCATTCATGTGGAAGCGGAGGTCGGTGAGGTGGCTAATATAAATATACGATATGAATCAACAGCGTTGTCACCCACCCTTGCGCTTTTCAAATTTAACCACTCTGATTCATGTACTCAAATATAATATTCACACCCTGAAATTCCCAGTGAATTATTAAATTTGCTACTTTACGTGGAAAACTCTTTCATTTGGCTAAAAATAGCGCGCGGACCGAGATCTCGTTTAAGGTCTCCGGTGACATATGGAAATAATTAACGTGCTAAAAAGGACATTACGCGCTGGAAATATTTCGAAATTAATCATAAAAATGAAGGTGACCCGAATAGAGCAGAATTGTAAAGCAGAGTCGGGCTTTTAATTACCCTTTTATGCAAGAGAAAACATCAGCAATTATTATAATCTGATTATATAAAAATTACGTTCGGGTGAGAGTTCCAAGCTGAATCGAAATTACCGTTATTATAACGCGTCCAACAACAACTAACGCCGTAAATAAAAAAATAATTAACACCTATACGATTCTGGCACGTTTGCGGGTCATGAAAATTTAAAGAGCACGATGGCGTGTCACAAAAACATAATCAAGCTAATGAAATGGTATTTGTTGATTGCTGAATTTTTGTTATTAAGTCGGCATGCGAGCGATCGACACCCTCAGACGGATCCAATCAAATTAGCAAGTTGTAAACCCGCCGACACCCTCCTAATCAATTTAACTTATTCGATAATTAGCTGTTGTGCAATTACACGGGCGTTTAGAAAGCGATTAATAAACAAGGAGAAAAATCGCGAAATTAAGCGATTTTTAATAACGGCCATTAGCGATGAAAAACTAGTTTGGTTTGGGGATTTCATGTATCGACTCGATTTACGGTTATTTCCTTCGGAGACTCAAACAAATGGAGCTGAATATTCGCAAGAATAGGAGGAATTTTCGTTTCGGTTCATTGAATGTATAAATTTACATACAAAATTGCAGACATCAATTTTGTACCCACTGAATTAAAACAATTGCTCGTAATGAACTGATATTTTCCCAAGCAGGTTAGTGAAAGGATTCTAACATTTAGTAAAATGTTTATGGTTGTTCCAACAGCAGTAAACTTGCTTCAAGAACACAACAAAACCACCAAAGGTGAGAGTTTAAGCATTCTATGCAAAATCCGAAACGTGAGCGACCGTTTCCTGCGCCACCAAAACGAAAGTAATTAAAAACAAATACTAACAAAAGTCAACAGTTTGCGTTATTTTTTCGTATGATGAAGCAAACAGACAAGGGGTGGAACACGTGTGCGCCCTAAGAAGCTACATCAAGTTCAGTAAGGAACATTATGAACCCCTTCAATCTAATTTTATTGTCAGGGGCAGACAATTTTAATTTATTTCCAAGTGCCTTAATTCGCCTAATTGCGTTCGATATTTTTAGCTTCTTCTTAACCACCATTAACACCATCTTTAATGATGTCCAATCTTTCCAAATGATATCTACATTTAAAAAAAAATTGTAACCGTGTTAAAGAATTCTATACAGGCTGGTCCAGCCCAGTTCCCGTCTTCTACAGCTCAGTAATAATATATTTTTTAAAGACATGCTATTATTTTTTTGTGCTCATTATGATACTTTTTTAGCTTCTTACATGTTCCTAAAAACTTGTTAAATCGGTTCAGGGGTTACTGTTAAAAAAATAAAAACCAAAAAAAATTTACACTTTTAGTTTTAAAAATCACTAAAAAATAAGAACAGTGCTTTTTTGACGACTTTATTACTATGTGAGTGTTAAAAAAGGTTTAAAAGACTTATTAAGTAAGTTTGATTGATTTGAGTTACTACAGGGTGTTTACAATTAATTTACAAATCGGTTCAGAGATTACTGTTAAAAAAAATAAAATCCAAAAAAAAAACTGTTTACGCCTTTAGTTTTAACAATTACTAAAAAATAGAAACAGTGGTTTTTTGATGACATTATTACTAGGTACGTGCTAAACAAGGTCTAACAGACATCAATTAAGTTTGAATGATTTGAATTACTACAGGGTGTTTACAATTTATTTACTAACTTTTAAAACTTTAGAGCTTTTTATTTTGTTTATTTCAAATGGCATCCCCTATTTAATTTTATACCATTCGATGCAGAATTAAAAAACGAATATTTTTTTAATTACAACACTAACACTAATCCTAATAGATTATTTGATAAAAACTTCTTTTGTCAAGTATTTTAATGACAATTTTAATGAATACATATCGAAGATGATTTCAACACCATTCCTTTTTATATCAAACGATACAGAATTAAAAAACTTTTTTGTCCTCACAACCCTGTTGCAAATCCTAACACATTCAGAATTATTTACTAAAAACTCATCCAGTCAATGACAAATGACGTAAAAGTCGAACATGGTTAATGTTTTTGGGAAATAACTCCGAAAGTATTAGGATATGCAATATGGTTGTGATAACAAAAAATGTTGCTTTTTTAATCCCGCATCGAATGATATAAAAATAAAAAGGGTGAGAGCCATCTTCGATTTCTATTTATTAAATTTGTTAATAAAATAGCAGACAAAAACTAATTTTTTGTAAATAACTCCGAATTTTTAAAATTTACGTTAGGGTTGTAATAATAAAAAATGTTCGCTTCTTAATTCTGCATCAAATGACATAAAAATACATAGGGGTTGCCATTTGAAATAAGCAAAATAATAAGCTCTGAAATTTAAAAAGTTTAATTCAAATGTAGTAATTCAAATCAATCAAACTTACTTAATAAGTCTATTAAACCTTATTTAACACTCAAATAGTAATAACGTCATCAAAAAAGCACTGTTCCTATTTTTTAGTGATTTTTAAAACCAAAAGTGTAAAACCGATTTTTTTTGGTTTTTATTTTTTAACAGTAATCCCTAAACCGATTTGGAAAAAAAATTAGTGACATCTAATGAGCACAAAAAAATCGTAGCATGCCATTCAAAAAATTGATTATTATCACGTCATACCTTTTTTGAAACACTCTTTATAATCAAAAATATTTTCCTGAAATGTGTCCTAGAGTAAAAATAACATCTACAAAATATCAAAATTCCAACTTTAATAATACCTTACAGTTACAGAAGACAGGAGCTGGACTGACCAGCCTGTATATTATTTTAAATTAAAATTTAATTAGGAGAAACTAGGATAAATATTTAACAATCTCAGTTCAATCTGCTGGTTCAAGATATAGATCGCTGTATTATTTAAAGTAAACTTATTTCCAATGTAAAAGGAAGCGATTGCGCTGATTGCAGTCTGCAGAAGTGCGTTTTGTTGTTTTCTGTTGTAAGTTCATAGCTAATGAATTTTTCCCAAGCTGTCCTTGTTGTATATTAGCTCCTCCTCCAATATTTACTTTTTAACCTCTGGCACGTATTGAAAAATGTGAGCTAATCAGGCTAATTGCCGTGCGGTAAAGCGGCCTTTGAGACGTCAGATTTAGGTAAAAAAAGCGTATTTGCCGAGATAGCAGTTGGAATTCTCACATTTAAAACAAAATTACAAGGTGTGGAAAACAATAGGTAGAACATTAGTCGACATTCTTGTTTACACAACAAAAACTGATGCGGACCGTGAAGCAGTTGTCTTTGGACGTTTTTATTCCGGCAGAATGGATCATTGCCTTACATACGCACTATAATTACGAGTGGTTTCCATTCGATTGTAACTGCGATTGTACATTCTCGATTCCGTTTTAACAATCCTAACGATGAGAAAACATCGCGATTTAATTCCAAGTTAAACATATAGAAAGCTGGCGAGTTTCATAACGTGGTCACACTTCATTACATTTTTCGCGGGAAAAAACTCGTCGCTGGAGAGAAAAATGATCACGCCAAAAATGTGGCAAAAACAACAACACCTCTGGGCTGAAACAAGACGAGAGAAACTCGCAACAAAATCGCGTCCAACCAGGGCCGGATTCGCCAACGTGAACAAACTAAGGAATATGGGCCCCCGACCCTAATCCGGCCCTGCATCTAACTCGCCTTGCCGTTTTTTAAGCGGCGTAATTAAGTATCTGCTGAACTAACCGTTCATTGTGGTGATTGATGTTGCGTTTGCATAAAGAAAGCTTCCAAGAAAGTAGTGCGAGATTTATAATTACAATTTTAAACAAATTGCCCTAGGTGTGATATTTTTTAATTTAAATTGATGCATGGAGAATATTAAGAAACGGGAACAGGTTTGCAACTTGTAGCCCACCGGACGTTTTAATTTAACACTCATAAATCCTCAATCGCTGATTAACAAGTTTACTGTTTAAGGATTACACCCCAATTTGGAAGTTATTAAAACGCAAACCGGAAAAAAGTTTATACCTTGTTAGTTATTAAGTTAGACGGAGCGACTAAATAAAACTTCACTTTTGACGATATTCTCAAACTTTGCTAAACCAAGATACAGCGCGCTGAAAACAATGCCTACCGACTGTAAATATCCAGCTGCGTGGAAGTGGAATATAAATTTCTGGTTAGCAAAGCCGACAAGCCGTGTACCTAATGTTGCTAAAATAAAAAATGTTTCTTTCCTTACATTATGCTAATATTTATTCCGCAGAGAGCGTCGGAGAATTCTCCCGCATGATGATACGTTCGCCATAGAATAAAGGCGAAGAGACAAAGCAGGTCCGGTGGAAAACGAAAACCGCAACCCAAACTACTCATTAAGAAATTTATCAAAACGAACAGTAACGAAATAATAATTGTTCCCCCTGCCAAGACCAAATGAAGATGAACACCGAACCCCTCCCCGAATTAAGTAATAGCTGCAAGAAAAATACCCAACCTGGTGTATATTTATGAATCAATTTATTACAACTATACGAATGCTCCTTTGTTAACATCTCAACTACTAAATTATTAAAGCGTGAGGTCAACGCTTCAGTAATGTCCAAAACGATTTTCGAAAAAACCAAGCCATAAGTTTAAATTTCGACATTAGAGCGAGTTACGTTTTCGATACTCGAAGCTCATTAGGCTTCCATGACATCATCGAACGTGAACAAGCAACAAGTCCGAGCAAATTGTCATCATTAAAAATGGGCTCGTGACCTGCCCCCGAACAACTTGCGGAATACACGCCAAAGCAAATCGAAAATTAATGCATTCTTCCGGAACTTTCTAAATGTTGATATAATTTGCTGTTTAGATGCCCCGTTTCGTTCCACTGCATACACTTTATGCCGCGTTTATATAGGTGAGCTGACCCACAGCTCTTGAACACACTATTGAACTCGAACTTTTGCACACATGCATTATTTTATATTGCAAAATCGCACCACCAAAAATTTTATTATAACAATGACATGTAATAATTTTGAAAATATTAGCGAAACTGTGACTTTGAAGCACTTCCTGAAATTACAGAGGTGCAAGTGCAACTTCTGTCGTTAAGTGGTGAATTGTAATGGTAAAAATGACCGTATTGCATGACTGCAGTTCATCAGAGCATTAAAATAATAAACGTAATAAACCAAAAATAACCGTAATAATGTGTCGTCTAAAGTTTTACCAAATAAAAATAATTTGGTAACACTTTGGAATAATTCTTTTGGTCAGAAGCCAGTTTCAGTCTGGGTTTAAAATTATGACCACGAGCAGCCTTTGAAAGCACGATAAGAATAAATCAAGACAAAGCTCGTTGAATTGTTAATTCATCTCAGATAAAAAAATCAATGTTGCGTACTCCTCGACCATACAATAGAAAATTAAGCTCGTTATGGTCTTTATGATAATGAAACCTTCAGTCGTCCTCGAAGACAGTGAGTGGATTCTTGTATAAAAAGTGCAGACAAATAGCACAATGCCTGAAAATACCAATGACTATAAATAATAGGCAGTGCCCCCGCTGCCAGCAAAACAGATAATGGCTACAGAGGTCTAAGTAAAAAAAACAACTCTAATAAAACTATTCTACTGAGCGCGTGATTTTACGTCTAGAATAGTATATTATTATACAAATTTTATAAAACGAATGTAATATACAATTTTTTCTTACTTTCTATTTTTGTTTGTTTGTTTTTGTTTATTTTAACTTATCAAAAACTGTTCAAACTATTTCCTCTTAATTTCAATTATTTTTGGCAAAAATGGTAGAGCTTTGGTTAAAATAAAAAAATATGGATCCCCTATTTTGTTGTTGACTATCCATATAAAAATCTTCATTTTTTAGCATAACACTCCATTTGTGAAACCAAAGTAGAAAAATAGTATATTATTATTACACGAGTTTAATAAGACGTTGAGGCACGAATGAATTTGTTATCAACATCTGTTTAAACTATTTTCTCTTAATTTTGTTAATTATTCGGGCTTTATCATTAAGCGACTTGACGCTAGTGACAGACCATACACTAAATTACAGTGATGACTGTACTCAGCCCAGCACTGCCAAGACAACTCCCAAAAATTTACTACAAGGAGTTGCACAAAAGTTCTCTTTGTGAAACCAAAGTAGAAAAACCATATTTGAAACATATTTGGGACCGATTTTTTTTAACTTGACGCAGTAATGTTTTATCCACTGTTTCAGTTCCCAAGACCACTAATTTGTGCCTAAATTTTTCTTCATCAATCTTGCCGCCAGCGAAGGTAATACAGATATGAGCGCTTGTCCTTAGCGAGGAGTAAAAGGACTGACCGAAAGACCGCTTACGCAAGTCGATGAAATAAATCCCAATTTAAAAAGTCTAAATGGTACTCTGCTACCAATTACCGTTGGGTTCGTGATCGGTCGACCGACCATATGGCGCTGCATTTGTCAACATTTAGTTGTTTCCATTATGTTGTTTTAAACACCTTTTCGGTTTTCGCAAAGGATCAGTTTGCATGACACGGAATGGGTAGGTATACCGTACGTGAGGAGAATAATTCGTTCCTCTTAAATGTGATAACAACGAAATCTTAACCTCCCTGCTAGCATGCGAACTAGCTTTTATTGTGTTGCCCGGAACATTCGAAAAGCGGATTTACCATTTCCGGAACCATGTTTCGTTATTTTTCCCGGAATTTGTTTCACATGCATCGAAAAATAATACGTCGACAAGAAGCTTCATGAAAACCTATATTGATTCGTGTCGCGGAAAGAGTGTTTGCCGAGTGTTAAGTTATCATTATCACGATATTCGAAAGATCTAACGATAAACCGACAAATTTCACAGAAATAATGGATATAAAAACATGAATCTAACTGGGAGTCGTCACGCGAATACGCGTCAACCAATCATTTTAAGATTCTTTTCGCGGATGGATTAGGCAGTGGCGTAGCCATGGCAGACCCAACCCCACATAACTCCAAGTTAATTAAGAAAAATTGAATAGGAGCAAAATTGAAACACAAGTTATTGATCAAGAAGCCAAAAAGCAAAGCCCTCTACCCTTCCCCAAATTCCCTTAAACAGAATTATGCACCATTTTTTAATTAATTTCGGGAGCGCTCCGGTGGACATTAAAATGGGCTTTTATAGATTCAAGCGCTTTTTTTAAACGACTTTTAATAAAGCTTAAGTACACCAAAAAATTTAATATTTTTTATTAGACTAATACGTTTTCCGATAAGAACAACACACTTTAGCAATTTGTCCCGCTTGTAATGAAGTAATTTGTCCTTTGTGGTCGGTGGGTAATTGGCGAATTTAATTTTTTATCTTTGTGTGTACAGTATTATTTTAGCAATTATTTATTTAATTTGTCACTTAAGTTATCACTTCAATTAAATAATCACTTCCTGTCAGTCGGTCTAATCAGCCAGTTTACTGTACGGTTTTTCAGGCTATAATTTGCGAAATGGCTACCTACAATGTTTATTAGGCAATGTAAATTTAATATTTTATCAACACACGGAAATGTTGAACACGAATTCTCTTATTAAAAGCTTTTTTTATTTAACTTGCTTTGTTGTCTGTCTGTCTGTTTCATATCTTTGGAGCCTTTGTCCCTTCTCACCTGATAGAAAAACATTATTTTTTACTTTTTAGTGCATCTTTTAAATAAAAGCTTTTTTCTTAAAAAACAATTTTTTGATTCTTTTAACTCTGTACTTAGATGGAACATAATTACCTCGGCCAAGTTTGTATTTCGCTTTTCTTAGCTTCACAATAGTTTTTTCATAGAAAGTCTAGACTAAAATTGCAATTTCCTCTAATCAGTCCACGTAACATGTGTCATTACTGTAATTATTGTTATTACCGACGTCTGAGCGCCTTCAAAGAGCGTAAATATTGCTGCAGCCGATTTGTTTGGGATTGGGCGTTCGAATGACAAACGCCAGAAAATTTAAAATCTCATTAATCTAGTGCAGGCAGAACAATGGTGAATGCAGTGAAAGTAATAATGAGTAATTCCCAGAAAAAAATTCTTACAACATTAACAGATCATCAATCAAGTCGGTTTAGCAGGAAGGCTGTCCGCAGTGTCAGATTTATCCATCGAATCGGGCCGTTCTAGCACATTCTCGGTAGCAACAAGGAAAAACTTCGCACTAATCCCTCTTTTGATCTATCCGGATTTATGAAATTTAAATGCTATTCAAAATGCCGCTCAGATACATATCTACTCTCTTACTTAAACCAATTAAATCCAAAGAGTCGAGCTATCACTTTAATCATTTCAGCTGTTCAATCCGCATTCAGCGAACACAGACACGAATTTATTTAACTAACTTTCTAGACCCATTAATAAAGAACACAGAATTAGTCATTTTTATGGCCCGGCTCGAGCAAATTTATCACTGAATTTTATTAAGTTTAATCCCTTAATGTACCTTCCGTGCATCCGAACACATTAGTAAAAACACTTCGATTAAAGCAATTTTTTAATTAATGATCCGTAAATTTCGCCACAACGGTCCTAATTACGCCTTAAAACTCCCTAATTTCCTGGGGTGAAGCCCCAGCTTTGTCAATTCGCAAATCCACATAAACCGAAGTTTATAACTAACAAAATAAATAACGACAACTCTCTGAAAACATTGTTAGCGAACTTTTTACAGGAATTAAAGTTTTTACATGACTCGCCTGAAGAAATTGAGTTATGAAGTTGCTCTCTAATTAAAATGTAGTTTTAAAAATCGTAAGGTTGAATCGATTTGGAAGCCTTGCATGATCCGAAGAACCTTTTTCCTTACTGGGAAGAAAAATACAACAACCGTAACTACTCCACTTTCATTTCATACTCAATGGTACAATAAATCGTGATATACTAAAACCGTTCATATAATTTTAATTAGTCGTAATTAGCGATGTTTAAAATGTGGATAATTTGCAATCTCATTAAAATGCCTTTGTTTCGTTGCAAAACTCCTGTTTGGCCAAAGGATTTAATAACCTCGCCATCAAACATTTGCAATTTCATATTAAAAATTTTATTAGAGGAGAAAGACGAACACAAAACTATTTTCATCAGAGCATATTTATGACCCAATATTGTGCTAAAAGGAATAATACGAGCAAAGTGGAACGCTGTAATTACTTCAACGTTTATAAATTTATGACTTTTCTACGCTACGCACCTGATTGTAATTTTTATACCCACCAATAGTTCGGACGAACTGAATCTCACACTACATAACCATCAGGCATGGAGAAGAAAAATCGTGAAATAGACGCGCTCGCCGCTCTTGGAAATTAATGTTCTGTAGCAGAGATGAAACATAAAGCTGCCGAAGAGATAAGTTGAATATTCCGTTGATAAACTAAAAGCCTGCGTTGGCGATTTTAAATGGAAGAAGCGCTTCGAGAAAATCGAATCACGACCCGGCTTTGGCCAAATTTTTAAAGAACAAATAACACGTTGGATAGGTAATGGAGCGGTGCTCCACAATAACGTTACACAATTTAAATTATTAGCAAAAACAATCAGCCATCTACCGCAAAACAACAAAAAATCGCAACTTTGAATTATGCGGTCAAGGACCCGTTTTGCATTAATAAAACCTTTCAAAAGCCACGAGTTTTTACAATCAAATAAATACACAATGAACTTTTTGCGCCCCCACATGCACACGCATGTGTGAAACAAGTAAAGAAACCCGCTTTTACGACCCTCCATATTCTTGCGGAATATTTTTAACATTTAATGAATCCCCGGATGTTATTTATTACCGGAGATTAATTTATTTCGGCCTGATAACCGATAAATCCAATACCAGCCCTACAAAGGGAATTAATTGTTGGCCGTCATCACATTGGGCCGGGTTTTTTTTCCTCCACTAGCCCTACATATGTCGAAAAAAAAACACGCTCCCTTTGGGCAAAATAATCTCAATAAAATTTTACAACCGCGTGTAAATTTTCGAGCAAACAGCGAACAATCCTTGAACTTAAATTTGGAAATTATGCGAACAAAATCGCACAATCTCTTTTACTTTGCATGGGTGTCTTCTCAAAGTTACGACAGGCATTCAAAATGCACGTTTGAAAGCTATAAAGATAAATCGCATTTGGGGTGATTTCCATAAAGACAAAGGATGCGTCTAAAAATAATTTAAATCGGAAAAAACTCTCGCCAATATTATTAACCTCAGCGGGTTATCGAAACACGACCCGGCAACTTATCTAAAAAACTGCAACAACAAATTAGTCTAACCCCGGCTGCACCATGCGTCTGATCTCACTTCTTCCACTTTGCTATTTTTTGGTGCCAATTCGCTCGCACGACTCCTGCAAGGACTTGCAGACCTGCCACGAGTGCATCCAAGAGCCTGAATGCTCCTGGTATTTGGGAACGAACGTAAGTAAGAAATTTTTACAAAAAATAGGAAAGCTTTCTAAATTTCTCCAAAACATCTGGTGGACATGTGACTTACTTTGAGCGCATCAAACGTAAAAATTTAATCGTGCTTGAATGTGAAATTATCAGATTCTGCAAACAGGTGACAGTCAGCCGCTGCTTCCGCAATGATGCCAAAACCACCGGAAAGTATAAAGAACACGTTTACAATCCCAACAGCACGGTCAGTTTCGTCAAACACAATCTACAAAAAAGAATTCTACAACTGCGGAAAAGTAGCTAAGTCAGAGTTTCAGAAATTGAAAATTAAGTGGAAATTTGTAGATGTCCCGGTCGTTTTGGAAGTCATTCTGACGGTTCCACACGACACTATTCTACTCCCAGACGTGGAATATATCGAAATTGAGTTTATTCGCAACTCGGTAACATTTGATTATTATTATTGTTTAGTGAGAGAGAAGTTGTTAATTTCAGTCCAGGCATGGTAAAATTACAGTTGAAGCAGTAGAGTGTCCTGAAAATCCCTCACAGCTCAAGCAAGAGATTCACCTTTTCACTAAAAAATCCTCCCAAAATCTGACTCTAGACATTGAGCTTTTATGCAAATGTCCTTGTGAAAAACCGGACGAAAGTTACTTCAATCACCCACAGTGTTCCGGCCGTGGTACTTTAAAATGTGGCATTTGTAAATGCCACTCCGGATTTGGAAAATTTTGTGAATGCGATCGCCCTGTAGACACTAAGGATTGTTTTTACAAAAAAAAAGAATGTTCAGGGAGGGGCACCTGCGTGTGCGGAGTTTGCAATTGTGATAAAAGAGCAAACTATGAAGAGGTAATTTTATTTTTACTGAATTTTTACTCAATAATGTTTTTAGCGAATATTTGGAAAGTATTGCGAATGTGACAATTTTTCCTGCAAGCGTTTCCGGGGCAAAGTGTGTGGAGGCGAAGGACACGGTTTTTGTAACTGCGATCGCTGCTTTTGCTACCCAGGCTGGGGAGGAAAAAACTGTGGTACTCCCGACAACTGATCACGTTTTCTCATTTTATGTATAATAAAAGAAAAACAGATGTTTTTCCAATTGAGCATTTCTGTAATTGAACCTTGAAAAATTGTTTAGATTCGATCCCCAGATGCAACACTTTCACAGAAATGGTTTTAAAACGTATCTTCATCGAAACTCGAGTCGTAAGCAATAATGAATTTCAGACGCTCGAGCTCGGTGAAAAGGGCAGCGTTCGTGAAAAGAATCTGTAAATAGTAAAAGCGAACTATTTTTTCACTAAAACGCTCGAATCGCTGCAAAACATTTCCTCCAGTCGGTGGCAGCAGCTGAATGGAAAATAAAACATCAACCGGAGCAATCCCTGCTTAACGAACTTGCAGTGATCAATAGTGGGTTTTTCCCTGCAAATGTTTAATCGCCAAAAACGCCTTTCACTTCCCAAAACTGCGCCCCCAGATCTTGAAACAATTCAAACTTCACGCTTACTACTTGATATTTCGCTTCTATCTTCAATCACGAGGAACTGATGCAACGTCGACCTTTAACACCGACTCTCATTGAAAGAAATTTCCACTTGTTCAGTCGTTTTCAACGCGGCGGCAAAAATGCCATTCAAGCCGATAATAATCCTGTTGATTCTGAAATGTATTCAAGTGCAGCCCGGGGACAATTGCGACTCTCTTAGAAAATGCCAGGACTGCATTCATGCACCGTCGTGCGGCTGGTACCTCCAATATCGTGTGAGCACTGCTTCCAATTAAACCCAACTTTATTGAAAAATTTCAGTCGGCTAATGGATCCGGCTGTTTCGACAGCGATTATCTCGAGCAACATAAAACCGACACCGAAAACGGCTACTCCTTCCCACCTAGATCCAGTTTTCTCATTGTCAAAAACGAAAAGGGCAACCCGATCTCGCCGCAAGAAGTATCGCTCAATCTGAGACTCAGTGAGTAAAAACCGTGCCGTAACCGATACACCCCACGAAACAATTCCAGATGAGCCCTTCACTTTTCCCATAACTCTGACACCGCAATGGCCCCACAAAAGCGTCGCTTTGAGACACAACCTCAAGAAACAACAAGTCGTAAAGCTGACGTTCTTCACCAAGTGCGACAATCGCGAGATGACCGAGAGCGACAAATGCGACAACGTTCAAGTAACTGAGCTAGTGAGGTGCTTCCAAATTTGATAAGATTGATTTAAGTTGGGTGAACCGGTGACGTTCTGGGTCAAAGTGGAGCAGAGACAATGCTCGAAAAGACAACCCGAGCAAATAAAACGGATCAAAATCCGGCTCACTCCGGGCGATGCGGTTTTTCGACTGGATTTGTACGCTTACTGCTATTGTCCTTGCGAAATGGACGATGCAGTTTCTAGTCCTCAATGCGGGAAAAAAGGCAGCTTCAAGTGTGGCGTTTGCTACTGCAAGGACGGTTTCGCAGGGAAAGATTGCGAAATCAATACGTCAAATACGTATCAAAACTGATAATAAATCCGCTGAATGTGTATATGTGTTAATTAAATTCCGATCTTAGAAGAGTAGGAAACATACCTCCAGGCACAACCGCAGCGGCGATAATTAATTAAAACGACACCTGTTAAATCGAGTTCATTTATGTTGGTACTCCTACCATAAAATATCAGTTATTAATTAAAGCAGCAGGAAATGCGATTGAGCTTCACGTGAAATTTATTGGTTCATTATGGCGGCATGGAACGCATATTTCAATAAATCACAATTATCACCTTCGTATTTTTCAAATAAAAAAATTACCCAATTCCGGTACTGGTCACTCTTTAATGATTTAGAGCCTCCAAGTGTCTAATAACGTAATTAATTCTGGGACAAATTACTGCTGTAAATTCGGTGAGCTGCTGACTTGAGCCGGATTTGAGCCATAAACTAAAACTGATAACTCGAAAATACGGGCCATATAATTTTTATTTGCCACGGCTGATAGAATTTTAAAAAACTGCCAAACGAGATTAGTATTCACAAGGTATCGGTGTCAAAACCCATCAACGACTTTTACGACTCCTGTATGTGTGTACTTCCCTTGAGAGATTTCGAAAATCTGATAAAAACGCCAAGTGACTGAATTTACGAGCGATTCAAAACGCGCATTTCCCGCTAATGATTTATTTAATTCGAATCCTCGTTGATTACGGCCTGTCGTGCAGTTTTTAAGCCGATTATCGCCGAATCCCGAACGGATTTGAAAATTTTAATGATACCTTCCGGTTGAATTAATCACTCTTAGTCGAAATTAAATCAATCGATCGTACACTATAATTAAATTTTCCCGCGAAAAAACCGGCGACGTTGAAAGTGCAATTCGAAAGGCCGATTACATCATGCGATCCACTTCTTGAAAATCACTTTTTATCTTTGCAAATAAAAAAGTTACGGCCACTATTGGGTTTATGGGGCGGCGGGTGCGTCCATAATTTTTAAATCCTCCATCAGAATATTATGTGAAAAAATATTATCGAGGGTCACGTTCCATAAAATCCGTGTTATCTCCTGTAACTCGTTTATTTGATGTTCAATTGTCTCTTTTTCGGGCCGTGTGGATTAAATCGATTCTGTCCCGGATGATGTTTATTCAGTGGCAGTTTTAGTATCGAAATGTTTACCTGTTACCTGTGCTCCCTTTTAACGACACGGTTTATACATCTGATCGCGACTAATGGGTTTTTAATCAGCGCAAACGGCCATTGACTCACAATTGCACAAACGAAATTCGACTTAATAAGAAGGGACGTAAATCAAGAAAATAGTAACGTTTGTAATTTTAACCCGATATAATAAATTACGGTTTAAATGTAGTTGTAGTAAAAACACGCGAACTATTGCTCTAATCTTGGCACAAAATCACACAACGATTTTAAATAATTATTCAGCACCAAGTGACTCCATTAAAATTACCAAAAAGTGAAAAAATCTTTCCTATTTTTTTAATTCAGATTATTTATTCCGCATTCGTGATCACGTCCAACGTGAACAATTTGATTTACATTTCGTTTTGCCTACTTTTATAATTATCCCTGACACCTGAGAAATGGCATACACGGTACTGTTTCTCATGTAAATTTATTTATTCTTGAAACAGTAATTTAGACTCCCAACTATTCCGCCTCCTCACTAATTGATTTTTTCTGTATTCGCTAACAGTTTCAAAAAAATCCACTAAATTTTAATTAAAACCGAATATTAAATGTACGTGCACGCAATCTCTCGTAATTTTAATTCAAATTCACTTTAATCGTGCACATTATATTGGCTATTTCGGGGCGGCTTTGGTTGCAGCTAATAATCGTTGCTGCAAATCAGATTACGCGAATTGGT
Source organism: Tribolium castaneum (assembly GCF_031307605.1). Lineage (NCBI taxonomy): Eukaryota > Metazoa > Arthropoda > Insecta > Coleoptera > Tenebrionidae > Tribolium > Tribolium castaneum. Next base: position 29,353,890 of record NC_087394.1, read on the forward strand.
TGCATACAGAGGATGCGAACTCTAACTACCCTCAGGGGGCTTATCTGTTGTCCATAATTTAGTTCAAATAATAAACCGCCGATTTTTCATTAAAAAACGCAAGCATTCGTTTATTCGCGCTCCATAAAGTTGTTAAAGGTTGGCCTCACTGTGGCTTATTATTTTCGTAATAAGGCTGGTGGTCGATTAAAAAACGCCTCATTAAAAACTAGGCAAACTGAGGGCGAGGGCGCTCCCGTTTTTAATGAGGGTGAATATTTAATAAAGGAGAGGTCGATAAGGAGTCGTTCTTACCTGCACGATTTCCAGGATATGTTGACATTTCTCCCTGACGTTGATGAAAGGACAACTAATTGATAACCTTAAAATGATAGGTAAATGTAGCGACACCAGATCCAAATACTCCTTAGGGACGTCATTAACGGTGTTCCCGACGATGTCCGAATACGCGCATCCGTTCGACGCGTTCTGTAATCTCCGGCGTTCCGGTTGGGCCATCCGGTAGTGTTTGGGACTACCGACGCCATCCAACCATCCCTCGACGGTTTTCGATATGACGTCCAAAGCCACTTCTCTAATTTCATTGTCGCGCGAACAAATAGGCATGCAAAATCGCGAAATCAAATCCAAATCCTTGAATAAACCGTCGTAACTGTCCGAATCTACTTCGCGTGATCTACTTAGCTCGTTATTGTTATTTGATTTGTTAAATTCGGTTTGGACGAACATTATATTAAGGCAAACGATTTTAGTCAATTTTCTTATTTAATCCCTCTCTTTGATTCTCTTCAATTGATAGCGAGTTTCGGGCTGATGTAATTGCGAATGAACTATTAGGAACTAGCTAATACTATTATAATACTGTATATTTTGATTTCAGTTGCGTTCACTTCTTGGATGTACTAGTGGAGACCTGAAAAAGAGGTGCACACTGTAGACATAATTTTACAACAAAAGTACCAATGACATTCAACACTGATTTAATCTATTTCCTTGTTGTAACATTCGATAGTTTTTACGACAACGTAAAATAAGCCATTCATAACATGTTATGAACTGCCATTTATAACACCTGAACTGATAATAGGCAAAACAAGAAACAATTATTTTGAAAACATGTTTAATTAATACCCATTCAAGCAAATAAAGATTCGGAGGAATGCCTAGTTGTATTAATTCCACCATAGTTTTCGGAAAAATATTTTAAGATAAATTATCCGTGAATTGCTATTTAAAAAAAAGTACACACTATTGCCCAAAAATAAATAAAAAAGTTCACGTTTTATAGAACTTCATTAATTAATTTTTCAAAAAGTACCTAAGTCCTTTAAATAAAAAACCTAAGCATTTTGAAAAAAAAAACGATCCACTTATGGTGCATTACACAGACAGGATTCGTCTGTTACAGACTGAACCAAAAGTAACGCACAAAATTAATATTTTTGTTATTGGTCATTTTTCATTTCATTTTCATTTTCATTATTTTTTTTAAATAACAATCGACATTGTTACTATTTTAGAAAGTACACGTCTTTATCTGTCTGATAGTAAAACAAAGAAAAAAAAATTAAAATTAAAATTAAAAAATAATTTAATAAAATAAAAAATATTGACAATTATACATAGAGTTTTGCTTTTTTGCTTTGGACATATTTTATAACCGGAAATTGTATTTTAAAGATTTTTTGCATAATTAGCATGAAAACACTTGATATGACACCTAAACACAAAAAAATAATCCGTCCGCAGAAAATAAAATAAGAACAAAAAAATAAAATAATACTCTCATTAACTTTTTTATTTTATTTTCTTATATTTTAATTTTTTTATACTTATCAGAAAAATAAAAATATGTACTATGTATCTAAGACAATAATAAAGTCAGCTGTCATATAAAAAAATTATAAATGACATCATACAAAATCGAGTATTTTTTTTGAGAAACGATTAATAACAGTAATATGAATTTTGTGCGTTATTTTTGGTTGTCTGTATTTTAACATCAATATTCTACATAGAAAAAAAACAAATTTGAAAGAAAAATCAGTGTATTCCAATATAATGAAAGACTAAAATAAAATTAGGTACTGATCAATTTCGAAATGGTGCATTTTGACATCGTACATTTTGAGGTCATTTTTAATTTTTTTAAATGACAATCGACATTTTTGGTTACTGTTTTAACAAGTACACGTCTTTAGTAAAACAAAACAATAAAAAATTAAAATTAAAAACAAATTTAATAAAATAAAAAATATTGACAATTAGACACAAAGAGTTTTACTATTTTGCTTTGAACATATTTTATAGTGTCGGCAATTGTATTTTAAAGATTTTTTGCATAATTAGCATGAAAATACTTAATATGAAACCTAAACGCAAAAAATAAACAAAAAAACAATTCGTCCGCATAAAATAAAGTAACTTTTTTATTTTATTTTCTTATTTTTTATTTTTTTTTAGACTTACCAGAAAAACCATTCATAACAGTGATATGAATTTTGTCCGTTATTTTTGGTTCAGTCTGTATTTTAACATCGATATTCCACGTAGAAAAGAACAAAATTGAAAGAAAAACTAGTACATTCCAAAATAATGAAAGACTAAAATAAAATTAGGTACTGATCAGTTTCGAAAAAATGCAAAATCCTTCGCCGACTCATCAGAGCAGGACGAAAACTGTTAAATAAAGAAAAACAATAAGCAGTGACATAACAAGTCTCCCTATTAGGAGTATTTGCCAAGAATAAAATTACACGGTTGCGGCAATTAAACATTAGAGTTTTTCCCAGAAACACCTATGCCATAATTGTAATGCAAATAAATCTATTAAATAATTAAAGACATTACGGAATTTTTCCAAAAAGAGCTTGAAATTCGAATCAGATTGCGCTAAATTAACACATTATGCATAATCATGTCTTGGAATGATATGCAATTGGTACTTGTCATCCAGTTGACAAATATATTCATGGTTTAGTGTGCTCGACTGTAATTGCTTGAATAAAATAATTATATATGATTTTATGTATTCTTATATTATGATCTTCAGTTAATCTCAATTTGCTAAGTAGTCTAATTCCATGTAATCGTCCATCATGCTGTCAGCTCACATCATACTGCAATAAATGGAATAGTATGTAACCCACTATCTAGCATGTAATGGTTTCTAATTTTTGTAATTTCCAATCACTAGCTAGAACACTACCGGCAAATTATCGCCACTTTTTTCTAATAAACCCACAATAGAGCAATGCTAACAAGTGCAACTCTCTTTTGATTGATGTACAAATGATACTTAATCAGTTTCCTCCCAATTATGTGCAATTATTTACTCATTTTAATACAAACTCGTTTTTCTGCTTTATATTTCGCGTAATTACCGCCTGATTCATAATTTAGTGGTACAAATTAATAATTATATTTTAATTAGCGTTGCACATGTTCGGTGGCATTAAGTAAACATCTTGCAGCACATTTCAGGTATTTCGGAACTGCAACCAGACAATAACGATAATTTCACGCTTCAGTGCGAGTTGCAAAAGGAAAAAACACATAATCTAATTAGACAAATTACGTTGACACTCTTAGCGACATTGATTTTTTGCCCAGTTCGTGCATTATCTTTCCCTGCCTTGGGTAATGCAGTTTTTGTAACACTTCGACAAGTGATCATTTTCGATCAGAGCAATTATTTCGTGAGCTCAAATTACGTAAACTATCCTTTCCGTAATACTATAACCACTTCAGTTCGAAGGATAATAACAATTAATTATAAAATTAATTTCATTTCTCCGATGGAGTAAAAGACGCCAAGGCGAAATAATTAATCTCGAGCGCGATCATTAGATATAATTTGATAATAATGACGGCGAAAGCAATCATTTCCCCTGAATAAAAAATAGCGCAAGAACGACAACTGTCGAGCTAATAATGTGTAAGAATTATAGACAAGAACTTGTTATATTCTTCAAATTATCGATGGTCGGAACATGTCAACTCTCTCCGGCCCAGCCTGTGTTATTCTGACCCGATATAAAGCACAGTGAAAGCGACATATTTCAACATTTATTAAAAATAATCCAAAAGAAAGAATATTTCAATATGTTGGATTTATTATTCACTTTCAGACCGAAGTAGCCCACGGTCGATTAGAATCAAAAACTAAGTCTTCCAGTCAGCGAATCGCAATTTATTGGTGTTTAAATTATCAACTTTTTCAAACATTTCTCCCGACCGGTTTCTCCTCAAGTAACATCTTCAGTGTTGGTGAAAACTAATCTGAATAGGTTTGGCCCAAACAAAATAAATCTTTGTCTCCTGTGGTCATTGCCAGGTGCTTCATCCATTTATAATTCATTCCGTATTGACTTTATCACCTCTGGGCTGTGATATCTTCTGGCGCGAAACTTCATAAATAAATAATAAATCCCTAATGGAATGGCAGTCAAAAATAGTTATTTTTTGTAAAAATGCGTCACGACACGGAATGTATCCAAATAGGTGTTCCCGACTTTGCCAAAATCCCGCGTAAACAAAATACATAATTAATGATTTATTTTTAGCGTTTATGAAAAGTTGCTGTAAGCATTAAATAACGCCACATCCGGTTTCGTAATTCAAGATTCTATTAAGCAAATGAATAGATAATGGTAATGTGAAACTGACCATCTCCCATGTATGACTGTTTCAATTAAAATAATTCAATTATGCTCAGACGCAATGAATAGCCAATTGGATTATCCGAGCACCTGCAAGATCGCAAAAAATCCTAACACTAGCAAACCTTTCAACATGTCCCGTTACTCTGTTCATATGGATTACGTTCATTTGTATGTTAAACAATGAGCCCGATCTGTTGCAATTTCGATATTTGCATAAAATTCCTCTAATTATTTTATTACACGGTGTTCCACCCATTTTTACGCAATGAGCACGGTTTCTCTCAAACGTACAGTCGACAACAGGGAAAATGTCGCCCCGAGAGATCGCGTTTATTACCTTCTGCAAATGTCTTTTGTTTCCGCGTAATTCGTCACTGCCCAAACTTTACACTTTAAGAGTTGCCTTCATGTGCTTTTTAATTAAATCTAACTACTTTAACTACGAGCTTTGGGAAACTGGAGCTTCAATCGTAAAAAATTCGCTAATTAGAGAAATTCTAGACGAAAAGTTGTTTCAAGGAGCAAAACTCCAGAAATAATTAGTCTCTAGCCATAAATAACAAAGCGTTTTTTATAAAGTAATTACCCATTTTGTTACATAATACGCATTACCATTTTTAACATTTTTAAATTGGTTTAACAAAGCTAATGATCATGCTAAACACAACACCGGTAAAATTCAGACACGTGGGCAGTGATTATAAATTAAGCACACGTCAAATTTTAAGTAGATTGGCGCTAAAAAAATTAAAATTATGGGCAATGACTGTAATTCGCTTAGTAATGAAATAAAACATAATAAAATTTCTGCTAGGTTTTAAAGGCGAGTAAGTTGGCAATCTGTGCCGAATTTTGTTTGTTTAAAAAAGCGATAAATTATTCGTCGACACGTGAAAATCAGACTTCCATAACAATCACCCGAATTTTTAATTACACCTTATAAATAAATTAGCAATAAAAATCGTAAAGATTATTTATGTCATTTTTTTGTTATTGAAAAAATTAGGTTGAATTTATTATCGCCATATAAGGCGGGCTGATTAGCATAAAAGAGTAATAACACAAGTTGAAATGTCAATTATGTTAAGTTTAACACTTTACCGGTGCACACGTAAAATTATTAGTGCAATACTCCAAGTAAGAGCAAATTTTCCCGTTTTATTTTCCGTGTAAATGTAAAATACGTCTTTTAGTGCTAATAAAGTCCACATGCGTAAAATGGGTTTAAACGGCTACGCGTTGCCATACAAAGAACTGCGTCGGTAATAAATTATTTCTATTGCTATAATCCACGGTTTAGCCCATTACTAACGCCGACGTAAAATAAATCTCGACAATATCTCCTATACAAGTCTTTTTGTTGAGAAAAGCTGTTCCACTGCTGGACCTAATGTTTAGATCTGAGTGCGATTTATTTTTGAATAATTTCAGGTTTCCTTTGCTCGGTCATTGAAAACAATGCCAAAAGGTATGTGAACATGATCTGGAAAAAGCGGGCGGGATGTTGAGCCGGATTTAATAAACTTGCTGAATAGAGCGAGCGGATTAATAAGATTCGATGTTTGTGTTTCAGGTTCATTCGAATAAAACTTCGCCTGAAAAGAAATGAATATGGCAACCCCCACAATCTGAAATTTGACGCTGATCCGATCAATGCAATGAGCTTTGTACCAATTTCATTTTGGTAATTGTCCCTGGAAAAGTGGATAAAATATTTTTTGTCAAAATAATGCAGAGATAATTTTGAGTTTGGAAGCGGCTGCATTTATTTATCGGGCTCTTTTCCCGTTCCTTTATCGCATTTCCGGATTGCTGTTCAGCGACTTAGATGAACTAATTAAAAAAGTTTACATAGCACGTAGCGTGTTTTATGGTCTTTGAAAGAAAATACTTGGAAATGATCTCTCGAGACCGTGTTTACTATAGGAACTGTCAGCTGAAAATAACTCGGCCTGAAGCGAAACTTTTCACATATTTCAGCCAACATATTTTTAAATTCACGAAATCATGGCTTCGGATTATGCATTTAAAGTTGATTTAACGCTGTGCTATTTTCCTTGTGCATTTGATTCGTGTTCGAACTGGGTTACATTCTAAAGCCCCGTCATAAAGATTCCCAAAGCAATTGGAAAAATAAAATTCTACACGAGCTTTATTTCCCTACTGTTCTTAATAGCACCCAGCTCAAGTGCTCCAGTCTTAGTTTATTTATTAAGACGTATGATTTTGCTTTGGTTCAAAGCGTTTCGGAATGAACTTTGCAGGAATCTGAAAGGAAAGCTAATTTCATCCCACATACTGCGTAACACCACCTGCTTCAGAGCATCAGAACTAATCCTCCTCGTAAATATTTCCAACGAAACAAAGCGACGTATGATGGAAGAAACACAATGGAAACGGCGAAGGCGAGGAGACAAGTGCGCTCGAAAGGAAAACTCCTGCAAGGAGTAAGCGAAACAATTCATTGCCAGCAGTAAAATTCCTCAAATACGACTTCTCAAGTGAGAAATAACAGTGAATTCAAAGTAGTTGCACTGCTTCATGTTTGTCATAAATTCCAACCAACAATAGGAAAAGTAACTGCTCTAAGAAAACTCCGAATCTGATTATGTTCCACTGCAAACAGTATTTTTCAAACACAAACTTTGCGCTCCACTTCAGACCTCCACAACATGGGAACAATTAGCCAAAGATTTTGTCTAATTGAAAGTGAAACTTTGGAACGAGTTTGCAGATTTACATTTATAGCACTGACGTCAAAATATGAACTTTGGGAAAAGTTCCCTCCCCGAACAAAAATGCCTAATTTTATCCCCGAATTCGCGCAAAAATAACCGCGACAACTGCAAACTTTTATCCACCATTCTGACCGTTCAGCGACTCTCCAAAAAAATTGAGATAATTTTAGAACGATTTAATTGGATCTAATGATGTACCTACCTTTCCGTGTTTATTTTTTAAATTCAACTCCCCACTTATTAGCTGTTTCAAAACTGTAAAATCGCCAATCTCGCATTATCTCTCAAAATTAGCTGTTTTAAATTATTCATGCGCTTCAAAAAAATAACAGATAATGTAATTTACACATTAATAGCTATTTTACAATTTCATTAATCTTATTTAAAAAAATAATTTATAGTTTTGAAACAGCTTTTGCAAGTGTTCCGTCTAAACCTCACATTAAAACTATTGGTAGTTCTAATAATGATTGTCATCTGAAAACTTGTACACAACCATAATCTCCTAGGTCCTGCTCCATGAAAACATTTTCTAGATGATGACACTTCCGGTTATACCGGAAGTTGCTTCCTCCCTTATTTTAAATGGAAAGCTATGTTTTTTAATGCGTTTTTGGATTACTAGAGTTATTTTAAGGTAGTTTTCATTCCCTATACCAAAATTTAGCCGTTTACGAAATAATTGAGGTTTTTATTTTTTTTTTAAGATTTGTACCTTCCAATTCAAAAATCGATAACTCTGTCATTTTTTAAATTTGAAAATATTTTCTAGCTCATTTATTAAAACAGGAAGCCTAGATCTTATCTTCCTTTTCGTGTTTTCAAATTTCTAAAAAAAAATTACAAACCCTAAATGTTTAAAGTTAAGTTTTCAGAACTTTAAGCACCCATAACTCATTTTTTTCAAATGAAATGCCACAAGTTTTATTTCCTTAAATCAAAGAGAATTTAATTTTGCATCGACCAGTATTACCAGTTAATACTTATGTTTAATAGTTTTCAAGTTAAAACAAGTTTTTGTTTGGGTTGAAAAATTCATTAGCCATAGGCCATCATAGATTGTCGTAGAAACAAGAAAAAAATGTGAGAAATTAAAGTTTTTCAAACCAATATTCAATGAATTTATTTTGCTTTCACAGGACGGACAACACAACAGAGATTCTCGTTTGTTTAATCAGAAATATTTTTATGGGAAACTATGCAAAAATCTGTGGTTAGTAAGAAATTTTCTACAATGTTAAAAAACCAACATAACTTGAAAATTATCACAGATAGGTATAAGGAAAGATAATACAGATCTATGCAGAAAAAATTCTCGTCCATCTAGTAAAATAAAAATTGGGACATCCCATTTGAAAAAATTAAGCTATGAGTACTTGAAGTTCTTCAATCTTTTTGGTTTTATTAACTTTTTTCCAGTTTTGAACACACTGGAGAACAGATATAGGCTTTCTCTTTTAATACTCCAAATATGATTTCGAAATCTCTAAAACTAAGAGAGTTACCGATTTTTTAAGTGACAGAAGCAAATCCAAAAAATTTCAAAAAATCTAAAATATCTCGAAAATGGTTAAAATTAAGTGTAGAAAAACTGATAAAAACGGGCGTAAATAACTCGACTAATCCAAAAACGCAGTGAAAAACAAAGCTTTCCATTTAAAACAAAAAATTAATAGCGACTTCCGGTAAACCGGAAGTGCCGCGATCGTGAAAATATTTTCTTTGAGCAAAACTTAACGAATTACGTCTAAGCACCAACTTTTAAATAAATATGTTTATTGGAACTTTCAATACTTCTAATGTGGGGTTTAGAGGAAACAGTCTGTAGATGTTGAAAATTTCCATTATCATAGCCATCTATCGAACTTGTTCGAAACCCTAGTCCATCGCAGACTCAAACAATTTATTATTTAGTGAAAAATCACAATTACATAACGAAACGGTTCAAGTCTTCAATGCACCAAGTCAGAAAATCAACCAGATGGCTCTTAATTTTTCTTATTCTCATTTACTTTTTGCTTTATCGTGAATGGTATCCAAATAATAAAACAATTAACTAGAAAATGTTTATTTCCAATAATAACAAAGTAGCTATTGTTCTACAAGTCACTCGAGTGATCGTTTATCCCAAAGGAATCAGTAGATGCGATTGCCGTTGGCAATAATTAACTTCGCTAGTATGAAAACCACAAGAATTGGCTGTTGTTTCTCCACATTTCGCGTCCCAAACCTTCTGTCAACACAAACAATTTGTTATAATTAAATCCAAAGTTGAAAGCAAAAACAAAGGGTTTTATATGGCAAGTTTGGCGTACATTAAGGCCTCTTTATGAACGTCAAGTAAATACAAAGTGGTACAGCAAACTTCGTTAGGAAGTGGACAGTAGCACAACCGCATACATATTTGCCGAGTCATAACAGGGACCCGTTGATTATACATATTATTTCAGTCGTTTTCCTAAATTATAACCGGCTGTGTGTATGCGAAGCATCGATTTATTTTAGTAGAAAAGTTTTAATGAGTTTCACTTTCAGTTACAAATGAATAAATTGCTTGCCACGAGCAGACAGGATAAAAAAACGACGAATTTAAAACACTCCTCTACCTTTCCCGAACAACGTCAACTCCGAGGTGGATAACGTGCTAACCGCAACCGAACATTACAACAAAATAATCAGGACGAAATTAGACGCGAATTGGAACAGACTACTGTTAATTCTAATTAAAAACGAAGCGCGCTTTCAGCGCAATTCATATCGTCGGCAATAAATTAACCGCATACACGTATCCTCGAAGAGGAGCAAAAAGTCGCGTCATACTCTGATACCCCGATTGTGGTAAATTAACAACGACGATTAGCGGGGGTTCCCCGGGGGCGCGTCAGAACTGTCAAAATTCGCTCCAACTGAACTATTTTAATTAGGCGATATGAGCCCCACTGTTAACTTTTCCCGATCTTGGCGTGCAAAATACAAACGTGTGGCTTGCGAGTTGGCAGTTTTAATCAATATAAGGAGCGTGCGATGCCACAGGAACAATACGTTTCAAAATATAATTTATTTTGCGCGAAGCTTTGGCAATCACATCGAGTGAATGATTTTCGACTTTTCGGAGCAAATTCGTTCGGGGAGCGCGAATCGATTTATCGTGCTTATGTATGGGACATAATTGAAAAAATTACTCGGAAGGAAATAGAAGAAAGTGTTCCAGTTTGAGAGAAAATTGCCACTCGGATAAAATGAAATTATCAAGGGAAAGATGGCGATGGATTTACTGCACCGATCGAAAGGAAATAAAAACGTAATCGGCCAGTTTGCCAAAAGAGGAGTCGGAAAGTCGATTAAATTTCGGAATGATTTGTCATTGTGACGAGAGTTTAATAATTAATTCCTGGCCCACATTGTTCCTGGAACGAATTGTTGCAATGCGGATTTTCCCCCGTTTATTGTTAGTTGCCAACATGTGAAAATATTTGCCTTAAATTAATTACCAAAGATGCGCAACAAAACCTCTCCTCCACATTCACCCTCTATCAAATAATTAACACAATACATTTTACACCGGGGATACCGAATAATGAAAACATAAATTCGGGTTAAGCAGAATTTAGCACATTTTGATGTAAATGGTACAAAGGACCCAGTTTGCTCCAGAAACATATATTATCATTAGCTCCTGTAATTGCCCTAAGCCCACATTACCCAATTTGCTTATCACCCCACCAACAAATGGAAAAATGCCATTTTGCACCTCATTCTATAATTTAATGCCGCGAAATTTTTTATTGTTTACACAACTGCTAATAGTTTGCATATACACTTACACAAAATAAATTGTTTTTCGTAAACTTGAAAACTACAAATTTACATTTTCGCCATAAACGCCTAATTAAAATGACTACAAGCCCAGAAAAGCATAATTTAAATAACTTCTTCGTTCCTTGACCAACGATACCGCAAACCCACCCACAAAAAACCTCATTTCTATTCGAACAAAAAAATTTCCATATACTTATTATTAGAACGTAATGTGTGGTTGCTCACTGGAAAATTTAAATGCTACTTAATAGCAAAAACGCCCGATAAGGCTAACAGGTATTATTGTAATGTGCAGAAAAAACAAAACCTTCGAGTTATCACAACAATATAAAATTTCAACTTAGTCACTGGTAAAAGCGGAATTTAAACCATTTCCCATGTAATGAGAAAATTGTGTCTCACAACATCTTTCGCTTCCTAATAATCGGCTTGGTGCGCTTATGATTTGAAGATAATGGGTTACATTAAAATGAAAGTATCTCTCGCCTACAATCACGTGTTATACAAGTACAAACCTAATAACAGGCAACAATTGTCGGGAATTTTTGTAGCCGAGGGTGAGCCTGGGAAGGATTACGTCAAAAAGCAGTGAACCTGAAGAAATCCACGGAAACGAATTCGAGTGCTTCGGCATAATGGTTTTTTAAAGTTATGAAGATCATTACTGTTATTAAAAATGAGAATTACATTTCCTTATATTATATGACATACAATTATTCAAATTAAAATGCAGACCGTTCTAAATCGTTAACTCGAATGTGACTATCTTGTCAAGGAACAGAAACTGTGCTTATATCACCTTAACAAATAACTGAAATTAAAATACATACGTGACTAAGAATGAGCCACATAATTAAATAACCTACGCCAAGAGGAACGAGATTAACTCGAAACATGACCAAAAGAAAGAAATTTATTAATAAGATTACATAAAATTTAGAACAATCTTATAAATTATTTATTGTTATTCTGTTCCAGGAGCCGATTTATGACACAGATGTTGAGCAATTTCTCAATTAAAAGACTAGTGTCATGAGGCTGCAGAATTTAAACGTTGCACATAAACAAATACAACTCATTTCGCAAGACATTTAATGAAAATTACGACACTTTTAATTGGAAAAATTAAAATTACTGTTTGGCTCCTTTCCTACACATTCACCAATAGCCAAGTCGAAAATTTTGTTTCTGTTATAAATTTAATTGAGCTACCAGTACAATAATTTTAATGTTTTAAAAGCCATAAAATCGCCCCAACATTTCAATACTTCCAAAAGTTTTCCGATTTCCGACGAATGTTTTAAATGATCAATTAAAAATTTTGATTTACGAGGTAGTAAATGTTCAGGTTAGAAAAGTCATAAAAAGCGAACAAAACACGCTCCGAAACCTAAAAATACCTCTCATCATTAGAAAATTAATAACCAGGAGATGTATGTACCAGGTGTTCCGGACACTGGATCCGGGGTATTGTATTTATTTTTACTAATTGCGTGTGATTAGAATTAAAAAACGTTTTTACTGGCAGAATTAGGAAATACAAACAAACGCTGACAGCAAAGCTATAAATAGTTACAAATATAGCCATATTAACGATTTTAATTACCTTCAATCACAAAACAATCACCTGAGATTTTTTCGACTGTTTCACAATGAGGCAAAAGCCTTGGACACATTGTACAACTCACTGAAATTATTTCTTAGCAGTTTATGCAAACTAGGGCACCACTAGTTTAAAAATTGTAAATCTGACCCAACGCTTAATTATTTATGTTCATAACGTGAGACACGGTCTTAACCGCAACCCCTAATCCGGGTATAAAATATTTCGACGCTCACCCCATTTTTCAAGGTGAAAACTCCCCCATAAGTCGGTGGAATTCCTAAAACGATCCGAATGCATGCAAATAAAACAGACATGATTTAAAAAGATGAATGCATTTAGATGCAAGGCTGGGGAGCTGTGAGTGCCGAGGGTCGTCGTTTCATGGCTCTCCTAACCCCAAAAGGAACTAAACCGTCAAAGCGCAAACTTCTTATTAACAAGACCTTGCGAGAAAATTCGACATTTGCATAATCTCACCGATGGCAAAGCCAAAATAAATAGGGATACCGTATATTTTGACTTTCAGAATTAGTATGAATGCATATTGTAACCAGTAAAGAATAACAGAAAAAAATTATTTTTCCTGTTTACAAATTACTATTAGTATTTTAGTATTTTTTAGTAACTGGTAATCATGGCAAGTTGATTGGTTCCAAAAAGACCATAAAACTTTGTGCAAAAAAAATTGTTTGGTTATTGTACTGGTCTTCCGAATATGCTATACTAAACTAATGCCAGTTAGTAACAATGTACCTACACGGAAAATATGTATATTACATCACAGAACATAACATCCCTATTCATCTGTTCGTATAATGTAGGAACAGCTAATTTAGAGCTCCGAGAGGAATAAAAATTGATATCATGACATGAGTGAAATTAGACAAGCAATCCATTTTTCGCCAAATTCTGCGGTAAGATAAATCTTTTGAAAAATTTCAGTGCCATCAACTCCAGATTTATGAGAATTGTGTTGTTTCGTTGCCAAAAAACCGTTAAAATTGAAGCTTTTTTTAATTTGACTCCTCTTCTATTAGCAAAAATTGCAAACATTGTTGTTATTAGATTAGCAAACACAAGCAATTAGATGTTGGCAGTTTAACGTCTTGAAATAACCTTCAACTCGTACGAGTGTGTAGCAAAAATACTACAGCAAAAAATTGGTTAGTGTCCAAAAAAATACCTACAATTTCATAATACACTTATTAGTTTTAAAAAAATCGTTTTCCAGAATTCCAATGATTACCGCAAACAAAGCTGACCATTTTAGTGATTATGATGAAATTTTTACCACATGCTATGTAAATTTTTTATTTTCTAGTATCATCTAGGACGTCGCTCAGGATTTTTAATTGTAAGCCGTGTTTTAACCTTTAATAATTGTAAAAACTCAGAAAATACCACTATCAGAAAGAATCTTCAAAAAAAAATCCTGTTAAAATATTTAAATTTTCTGTAATTCGATTTTCTTTTTGATTAAAACCACCTACAAGGTGTTTAAAAACTGGTGCAAAGCCACAGTGGTACATTGTTGAGAAAAAAGTCCCAGAACAAAACCCTTTATTCTTTTTTTCCATATTATTTAATATTTAATTATAATCTGTACATGAAAAAACATAAAATTAGATTTTTTTGTAAATCATGGACAAAGAATTTAGTTATTTTTTAATTCATTTTGTTTTTTTTTAAATAACAATTAAGAAACTAACAGAACACAAATAAAAAATAGCAATTTATTAAATATGGTGATTAGGAGATAATGACATTGGACAGACCAGTTTTGTTTATTTTTTGCTGAGTATTTCTTTTTATAATATGTTGTATAGAAGAAAATACGAGTAATTGTAACTATTAGAGAATCATATGACCAATTTAGTAATTTCTGTAACACTAAATCTAGAACCCGTGTGTAGATTGTAGATTGTTTGTTTGCGACAAAACATTTCAAATTACTATTTTCTCATCAAAGAGAGCTGTTATTTGGGATTAACTTACAATTTGTAGATATTAGTCTGTCTTATTTATTAAATTTGTTTGGGTTATCGTAACCATGTATGAATGGCAACTAGATTACTTTGGCAGAAATTTGAATAAACAAAAAACAATAAATATTAATAAGAATATAAAAAAGCAACTTATTAATTTGGTGATAGATAAATTGTGGCTGGGTATTTCAGCTGCGAAATTAACATAATATTCTCTCTGACCATTGATCAATTTGGGTTTACATATGAAAAACGATTCAAATAACTACTTTGTATCAATAAAATAAAACATAATTGATTTGGATTTTACCTATTCATCCAAACCTGTCAGAACCTGAATATGATAAAATTTGTTTATTAAAACGTTAAAATTTACTGTAAAAAAGTGTAACAATCACATAGAAATTCCCAACTCCCATAAAAAAAATCAAAATATTGAAACTTATAAATGTCATTTGTAGAGAACAGTAAATTTGAGATTTGTAAATTGTGACAATTACCCATTGAATTTTTCAAACCTGTTAGAACCTGAATCCAAAATCAGTTATTATTTATGAAAATGTTCCAAAACACCAGAGTTTGGACTGTTTCTAAGGGGGCTGTGATTGCATAATAATGGAAAAATGCAGCAATGACATGGGGGCTCATTAGCACTTAAAAAATACCAAAATCTTGTCATTTGTGAATGAATGTTGTGAATTACGGTAATTTTGGATTTTAATTTGTGGCCACTCACCTATCAACAGTCTTTTGAAGTATTGACAGAACGTAAAAATCACACCTAACAATTGCTAAACGCTAAACATCCGAATAGGATTGATCACAATATCAAGTGGACTATCGTGGAAAATAAAGTAAGAGATGGCATGAAGAAAGAAACAAACCGGCCGGCTTTTTACGGTGAAACTGACAAGTTCGATGGAATATTCCTCTAAGCCAGCATGCGCACAGTGAAACAAAGACTCTTAACCTCACAAATTTAAATGAAAATCGCCGGAAAACCGGAGTAACTCACCAGAGACAGCCGTTCCGGGTGCGCTCGATGCCGGACCGGTCCTATTGCACTGCGATTTGCGAATCCGCACCGGAAATCAGTGGAAAATAAACGGAGGCTAACTGTTACATTAGAGAAGTGACAACCGGTGTCCGTTCGATACACTTTGACAATGAACTCAGCTGACTAGGGAAATTGCATTGCGCAATCGCATCGGCCGACTCGGGCCCCAATGTGAAAAATTGACGTTTTTTAATGGGAAATTTTCTTATTGCAGCCCGGCCGCCGCCCCCGAGCCGGCCCGCGCCCCCGCGCGCCGCCCGCGGCCCCGCTGCGCCCCCCAATTATGTCATAAATCATATGTTTAGACGTCAAAATCAGCTGTTGAATTTATCAGTGCATAACTACAAGGTCCGCTCAAAAAGTCGCGTGAAAGCGCCGACTTGATCCCGGCGAAGCGAAACGGCGAGCAGGGCCGGCTTGACGGTTTTGTATTTTTCGTGACGTGGATGGATATATCACCAGTGTTCAGTCTGGTGGGTAATAAAAATTAAAAAATGTTAAACGAAGATTGGACAGGTAATAATAATAAATCTCCGAAATGATAAAGCGGGTCTAAAACGCGATTTGTATATTTCATCAAAAATGTCTCGTCGAAGTAGAATTATTAATTTGATGATTTTTTTATTTGCTACTAAAAATATATTATGTTTTGTTACCTATAAAATAAAATTAAGAATGATCTACGATTATGGGTTGTCGGTGCTTTCGAAATTATTTTGTTGGGTCGCTTTGAGCAACCTCGCGACATCTCTGGGTCGCGGCTTCAATTGCTCCGATCACAGCTGCTCTGAAACCTGTAAAGAGGGAAAGATTGAATTAGCTTCGTTTTTCGTTATTTTTATTTATAGAATAGATTTATAGATATATAGAATAGCACTTAATTCATGCATTTAAGGTGCTTACTAACAAATTAAGAACAAAAGCAGACGCATTATTTTAACCCAAGGATATAAATAAGTTAAAAAACAATAAATAAATATCCTATCTAACATGCGTTCAAAAAAAATATATCAGAGTAGTTTGACAAGCATTTTTCACGTATCCTGAGTGATATATTTACGATATACGTAATTTACGATATACGTAAACGCATGATACAATGCCAAAAAATTATATTTTCAAACAAAAAAGTTTTTAAAACTTTTCATAAATTATGTCGAAAATGACCTATAAACTTTTGAGGCTCATTACAAAATTTGATAGCAATTAAATGTTTTGTAAACCGACCTTTTTGGTATTTATTACAAAATCATAAATGTAAAACGTACCTACTTATAGAAACCCTTAAACTAATAAAAACCTTCTGAAAATATTCTATTCCGAATTAAGAGCGTTGTAGAGAATTACATCAGCAATCCAAATACAAATAAAAACAAAATAAAAATTCGGGACTTCAGGACTTGGTTTCAGGTGCACTTTGCGTTTTTTTTTAAATTTAGGCAAAAAATATCAGTGTTTATTGTTTTTTGATGTAGATGATTGTGGAAAACACTTGAAAATTCAGCTTTACTTTGGAGCAAAAAAATCTTAAATTGTAATTTTTCTTAAAAATAAAACTGCAAATTAAAGAAGTTTACGATTTTTTTTACTCTAAAATAAATAAATTGACAAATTGTTGTACATTATTCTCCACAATCATATACACCACAAATAACAATACACACTGAAACTTTTAGCCTCCATTTGAATGTATAGGTATCTTTTTGGGGAAGTCCCGAATCTTTTTTTTTTCTTTAATTGGACTTCTGAAGTTTTCTCTACAATGCTTTGAACTCGGAAATTGCCAATTTTGAGACATTCTGTATATAATAATTATTAAGAAACATTATTTTATTGACTTTTTCTTGTTTTTGATTAGATGAGACTTATCTAAAAAATAGCTGTTTTTTAGTTATTAGATTAAGTTGGGTGAGTGTATTACAGAATCAAAATAAAATAAAATAATTAGTAAATGAATTATAATAATTGATCTTACGAGCGTATTAACAAAATCAAAATTATTATTTATCCACAACGTCTTAAACTTCGATCAGTATCAACCTAACTGTGCTGGTTATAGTAAACGTAGATTAAAAAATAATCGATTTGATTTGATTTGACCTACAAAAGTTCAGTGCAATAATTATTGTTAACGAAAGCGACGTAAAAATTTTGAATTAATTTATCTTACTTTTACATTTTAGCTTTAATTTTTTTTTATTAAATCTGCTGACATAATGACAATTATGTAAACTGGCTCTTAGAAGCTCTTAGAAGTATGAAGAAATAAAATTGTGTCAATTTTTTATGGAGAAGTTATAAGTAAAAGGCATACTAATAAACGCCAACTTTAATTATTTAATTTATTTTATTTATTCAATTTACAATTATTGTGGTATCAAGGTTGATGTAACCAATAAGGGTAGATTTTGCAATTGTCAGATGAACTCAGGATAAGCTGGATAAGTTATTTATGGTATAATTGTTATTTACAATTAATTATAATGTATTTTTCAAGATTTAACCCCATGATAAAGTTATCAAACCATTATAAAAACGACCCTAAATAGAAATTTTTCTACTGAAAAATGGCATTATTATTAATCATTATGTATCAATAGCTAAGGAGCTATAAAAATATTGGTAGTAATAAGTATAATTATTAATCGCATATAAGAGTAAATATACAATTTATACAATTTTAGAATTTACAATTTTGTGTCTTACCTATTATGATAATTCATGATTTGTGGAATATAATATTAAGTATATTAACTGACTTTATTTTTTATTAAAATTTTAATAAGCGAATGCGAAATCGAATGTTAAAAGGTAGTAGGTATTAACAATAATTAACAATAATAATAACAATAATAATTTCGGTAAGTGAGAGATGATCCAAACTACAGAAGTAGTTTGAATGAAAAAAACAAAAAAAAAACAAAAAAAATCTTGTACATTGACCTAATATTGTTAGTTTGATAATTTCTTTGATACCTATGTATGTTTTTAGATTTTTACAAATTTACTGGTAATAATGAAATTCTTGATTGCATTTTTATTAATCATAAGAACAGTTAACTATTATAGAGATAGTTGTAAAAATAAATTCTTATTCTGCTATGATAAGATAAAGAGTAATATGTACCAAAAACAATGACTGGAGTTGTTAATTTAGTTTGTTTTCTTCGCTAGAAATTCAATAGTTGCTGTGCTGTTTGACCTGGCATTTAGTAGGTACATATACATAATAACACAAAGATAAAATACATTATTTCATAAAAAACGAAGCAAAATTAAAATTTAAACACAAACAAAAAATTGTACACCAAAGTATGTGAAGTTAGGGTAGAAAATCCTTAGGTGTGTAACGACTAGCATTAATAAACCGTTTTTGACAAGCATACTGTTCTTTATAACACGCCAGTATTTTGGTTACCACACGGTCCAGACACGTGTCTAAAAATATGACCCTTTTAATTTTAATGTAGGAGCCCTAATGTCGGAAAAATGTCTAAATCCCGTCATCATAAACCTCGTTGAAGATTTAAAACGTGCGTGTGTGCTGCAGTTCCATCAAAAACGCATTACACAAAAGCCACAATCTGGCACTCCATAGTCCCGAGTATTTTGGACTCACCACCGCCATCAAATAAATCATACCACACGCACACCCTCTTAATGAAGCAATAAATCCGTCAAATTTTTACGACTCACCTTTCTGTTCGAGAAAATGCAATCCGGCCGCCGTCGAGCCCGCCGGGGAGGTGACGTCGTCCTTGAGCACCCCGGGGTGCGTATTCGTGTCCCTCACCATTTGCGCGGCCCCTAGCACCGTCTGCGAGGCCAATCTATATGCTAAATCCCGCGGAAGGCCCATCTTGACGCCGCCGTCGGCGAGCGCCTCTATGAGGACATAAATCTGGAAAAATAATCTCGCAAATCGCGCTAACGAGCGGCGACATTTACATATGCCGGCCCCGAGCCGCTGAGGGCCGTTATGGCGTCCAGCAGGCCCTCGGGGACCTGCTCGCACGTCCCCACGGCCTGGAGCAGCTTCTTGGTGGTTTCGGCGTCCTTCTCGGTGGCCCTGCTGCCGGTGACGAAGACGGAAGTGCCGCTGCGGACGAGGGCGGGCGTGTTCGGCATCACTCGAACCACTCGAGACTCCGAAGGCAAGAACTGATAAAGTTTAGACGGGTTCAAGCTAAGTGCCGGAAGTCACCTGTTCCAGCTGCTTTATTGTCACTCCCATCGCGATTGATAGAAATAATTTGTCGGCTTTCACATCTGCGGCCTTTTTTATGTCGCCGAGGGCGATCGGCACCACTGAGGGTTTCACGGAGACGATGATAACGTCCGATTTTTTCACCACGGGGACGTTTTCGAACAGAGATTCGGCTCCTAATTCCTGAAGTGAAAGTTAAAACGAGATTTTTAGCTAGTTGGTGGAAACCTTGAAAGCCTTCGCCGACGCCAAGTCCGACGGATGGCAGCTGGAAATCATGGTCTCACCCTTGGCCAGACCTAGGAAAATTTTAGGGGAGATATCTAAGGATCGGTTCAACTGACCTGCCGAGATGAATCCCTTAGCCATGGCCTGGGCCATTTTTCCGCCTCCGATAAACCCAATTTTTAATAAATTGCTCGTCATTTTGGCTTCGTGGAGGCACAACCATGCAGAACGCACTGTTTATGTCAATTTGTTATAGCAAATAAATATTGGGTAATGACTGGAAGACTAATAATATCCCCTTATCAATAAGTGTGTACTCGATTTTTTGGTAAATTTCCGATGATAGTAAACACAGCTTTCGTATGTTTCTGTTATCAGATATGGGTTAGTGGTAATAAAGGGCTTTGCTGATAGGCAGGTACGAAATTTACCGTAAACAAGAAAAAATAACAAGTGACCTCAATCTCTATTTGCTATTTAAAGTGCTGAAGACGTGTTGTTTGATAAAATTTCTTATCGGTTGGAGTGAACTTTGGGCTTTATATTGGATTGTTGAACATTGGTTCTTCGATTCGCTTGGTAATTACCAATTAGTCCAAATATCAAAAATTGTGTTTTTGTGCACAAATAAACTTTTTACGAAACGTTAGATTTCCTCACTTTTGTGATAAAAATAAAAAATCACTTGACTTTGACATAGTTTAGATGTCTATTTTTTTCCCTTAGAACTACAGGTACTTCAAAGATAATCAAGTGTAAGAAAATAACAAAATTGTGAGCAAATTTTACGAAATACTTAAATAAGAAGTCGTCTAAGCAAAAATGTCTACACTGCAACACACTATAGTAATAGTATCAGTTATTAAAACCTCGTTAAAACTACAAAAATTGCAAAAAAAATTGTACTAACTTTCCTTAGGTAGACTCAGCTCTTTAAAAATGTAAGTTTCATGTTACTTTATTTGTTGATTAGAGAAAGCATTTTTTGTTGTATCAAAACGCATACGGAATAGTTGGTAATAATACGAGTGCGAAAATACAAGCATAAAGTTCGACGGCTGTCGTTATGCAACGAGCGTATGCGAGTTACGTACCCGAGATTTTTAAGCGTTTTCGCATAAGTGTTATTCAATTTTTTTTATTCTATTTATTTATTTTTATTTATTTTTTTCATTTTAATTTTTAATTAAAATTGTGAAAACATTAATTTAAAACATGTTGCTGTGGGAAGCGTGTTTTAAAATAGTGAAAACACGTTGCTACCGGAAATGTGTTTTAAAACCGTGTTTATAATCTAGGATTCAGATATTAAAAAGAAGGCTTAAAATGTTATCAACAAAAAATTTTTTTTAAATAATCTATGAAAAGGGAAAACGAATCTAATCAAATGTTAAGTGTCAATACAACACATTAAAATTTTTGATATCATAATAAAAAATGCTACGTTTCAGTTGCAGGCAAAAATAATTTTCTTTGGTTTCGTGTTTTATTATTATTAATAAAAATTTTGTTTTAATTTTCGATAGCATGTTTTTCGGAAAAGCCGACTATTATTTCGCAGAACCTCGTTAAGGATTCACAAAATTAAAAATGTTGTATGTTTAAATTTTTCAACAAAGTTTTTTTGAAAAAAACTAATTGTTGTGTAACCAATATTACACACGAGCAAACTTTGCGATCTATTATTTTGATCACGATTTTTACAACTTGCCCAAAACATCGATAGTACTGAAAAGTACTACTTTCAAGACGTTGGGGGTTTAAAATTTTGGGAAACACGTAGATTTGGGGAAAATAAATTAAAAGTTGAATAGGTAACACATAGAATTTATTTTAATTAATTTACATAAATAATGTCCAAGATATCTACATATGTATGTACAAATTCTATTTTATATTGCCTACAAAAAATTAAAAAAACACTAGATGTCAACGAAATGCTTCCAATTTCTACACAACAGACTAAGGACAGTAGCAATATGAAGCAAGACATTTAAAAAATGAAATAAAAAATTTAAAAAAAGTGTACCTTGAGAACATGAGATATACAAGGTGAGTCTGCTTAAATACTAAATTGTTGCCTCTGTGTATGTGAATTTTTTCAAAATTTTTCTGCCATGTTTTATCTAATAGATAAGAGCACACATTTTTGAGATTGGCAATACATATTTTTTGTACAAAACAAGAATAATAAAAACTTTTAGCAGACTCAGCCCGTAAATAGCAAAACTGTTAAATGAAATCAAAGGCAGACATTGAGTCTAACGCTGGCATCAGGTACTTTAACAGTATGTGACAACCGAGATGAGAAATATTTCATTACATCAAAGGCTCAGGAGAGCCCGAGAGTGCAATGAATTTTCCACCGGGGTTTGTACGCTATTTTATTCACAAACACATTTATCTTTTTTATGATGGATCCGTAATTTTAGCAATCTTACACAAATGCACCGCCCTCCAAGAAGTTTGGTGGTTGTGAATAAAAATGATTACTTTAGAGCCCCTATAAGCAAAAAACTACAAATGAAAACAGCTGATGTAACGGTTATAAAACTAATTTATCACTGGAATAACAAGTACTTTACAAACGTCCTACGAATGAATATCAGCAATAGTTGCACTTTTAAAAGGCTTATAAAAATTCTAACATCGCTAAGTCATGGAGTACACAATTGGATGGTTTGATTGAATGCATGGTTTACAATATCTGAGTTACAAAAATCGAAAATTACTAAACCAATAGGTCTTGAGCATTAGACAAAAAGGGCACTTTCGCTTAGTCCGCAAAAGCTTGATGCTGTTTGTTCAAAAATGATGTCAACCTTAGAATAGTGATAGTTTCGTTGGTGGATGAAAGCGCCCTTTAATAAAATTGATAATTGAAAAATTTGGCCCCACAATCAAATCCGATACAACTAAATGTTGAAATAATTTCGCGGAGGCTAGAGAAAGACTCGGTAAAACTGTGATGTAGGTGGATGGAAATTCTAGTAAATGCGTCTACCCTTACGAATGATAAAGCACATCACAATTACGCGAACTATTGACTTTTAAAATTTATCACTTGTCGATCGAGTTACAACCTTGTGACATGTGTTCAGCCACCAGTCTCATGTTCATGTGGACAGTTTGATTATTTATTTTGAGGATAGAGTCGTCAATTCCGTCAAAGAGATAGCTATTTTCAGTATACATTGAGTAACGAATAACGGAACAAAAACAACTAAAACAGAAAAAATAAACCTTTATTTTAAGATGACAAAAATATAAAGAGAACCTATTAAATAATTTATAAATATAGTGAAGCCGTCTTAAACGAATAAATAATACAGGAGCTGACACGAAACAAATATGTAAAGTTCCTACTCTAAAATGGACGAACATTTGCAACACTTTACCAACAAAACGGTTTAAAAATCGTAATTCGTCAACAGCAAATCAAGTGCTACTTTAAAATAATTGTGAAAACTTAACCCTACAGAATTGAACTAAAATCACAATCCACTGACCGTTCAGTCAAGCATTGTTTGCAAAATATTTTGATTTGTGAACAAGCAACTACCGACGAGTATGGCGTATCGTGAGAAGTGCACCTAACTAAAACACGAACATTCTTTTTTAGAAACAAGTATCACAAATTTTCTTCGTGTTTGTAGTTAGGTCTGCCGGGACAATCTCATTGAGTCTAATATAGACGTTCATCAAATGCCATATTTGCAAACTAGAGAGTTTATTCGCTAAAGGGGTAAGGTAAATGCTATTTGACGGGGTCTAACATATCTTTCAGACGCTTCATTACGTGAGAACCAATGTCTTGTACTTCTGGCCATTGTCTTAAGATAAAAACTGTTGCTAACACTATGAACACCGTTGTAAGAATTCTCACCCTGGAAAAAACAAAACGTGGTAAGCCGCCAATCAAGAAATAAATGAATCATGCCACGTAGTTTATTAGTAACTCGTATGAAGTTATTACGTTAGGTAAATGCATGAGTAACATTTGCTAAATGGTTCATTTAAAAAAACAAAACCAGAACATTGTTTATCTACTAGAAAAACCCAAAAAATAAAAAAAATACAAATTATAGTTTAAAATGTTTCTTCAGCCACGCGAGATGTTATAATCTATTCGCAATGTTTTTGGATAAATCTGATCAGTTGATCACGCTGAAAGCAACGTCTTGTTTTAAATTTTTAGCAAAACAGAATAAAAAAATGTAATGAGATGCAATGTGGAAGCTGATTTATTAGTAATAATTCTATGTTTACAAAAACATTCTACTGTTTATTTTGTAAGTTTTATCCAAGAAAAGACAAACAAATGTGTTAAACTTTTTGTAATTTGTTTAGTTCTCATAAAATTACATAAAAATAATGCAATTCATTTTAACAATCCTAAAAACATCTTATCAATTTATGGAAAAAAACTACTAATTACGGTGAAATCTCTCTTAACGGACACCTTCGACTCGTATAAGCGGCTTCATTCTTTAAACAGCGTTATCATGGTAAATATAATTAAAAAATCGTTAATTTCAAGAGAAAAATAATAAATGCGAGACCAAAACAAAATGAGTGTACGAAGTTTACAAAGAAATGAGAAATAGGAAGATCCCATAAATCGCAAATAGTGTTACAAATAAAAATGAATTGATGTAGAAAAGGCATGGAAGTGGATACGTTTGTGAAAAGCGAAGTTTTTTTGATGAAAGTTAAGGAATTGGCGGAGATATTAAAAAATTAAATTTTAGTTAAGGCAGTTAAAGGGTGGCTAGAAAAGTTTAGATTCGTCAGCATATAAATTTTAAGTATATTCGTGGCGATTTAGCAAATTTTTATAAACAAGATATAGCACATTAAAAAAATTGAAAAAAAAAATATTTTTTTAAAGAAATATTTGGCACCAAACAGTATCATGCTACAACTCCTTAATAAATTAATTTAGTTTGTGTTTATTATTTTTTATTTATTTTTTAAGAGGACACCTCCGTTAACCGGACAAAAACCGTCGGTATCCGCTTATTGGAGAATTCACTGTAACTAAAGCAACAGCGCTTAAATAGGCAAGAAAAACAGCATATTCAACTATTTTCGTGATTTTTGCTGAAATTCTTTGAAATGATTGCGTTCTTTGCATACAAATCTTAAAAATTCTTCTCTTTTGAGTCTAAAGATGTTTCAGAACTAGGCAGTTTTATTTTCGCTGGAAAGGGCAATTCCTGGAGTGGTTTTTGTTAAAATACGTAAAAAAACTAGCGGTTGATTGGCTCAAAGTATATTATATTCACTGAGAACAACAATTTCTAGACTTAATTTATTCAGATGTGCAGATTCCAATGCTTTAAAAGAAGCCAAATCAGTATGAAATAGCTCAAATCGCCGCATTTTAGCTGAAAACGAAAATTTGCTGAGTAGTTTTATTGAAATAAAATTATTTCCAGTGACTCTGCACTAAAAAAGTAATCAAGTCTCTTTGGAGTGAGTCAAATCTCAAATCTTTTTAACTAGTTTCGTTGAAACAAACTGATTTTCGATGATTCCTCCATTATGAATGTAACTGAAAATGTCTAAGTTGCCTCTTTTGTGTAAAACGATGATGTTTGTACTAGAAGTTTTGCTAAAATTACCATGTTTTTCACGAATCCTCGTTCGATCCAGCAAAATTTCACGGAAAAGCTGCAATTGTTCGTAAAATTTAGTAACCCAAATGAGCCAGTAAAATAAAATAAAATAAAACTTTTCAGGACTCATAGAGTTAAAAAAGATTCAACTGTAGTACCTGTATCGCAAATAAATATTTTATTGCCCTTCAACCATCAAAAAATCAAAAATAGCACCAGTTTCAAGACAATTTAATAATTTTTTAGCCAATATTTAACGAAATTCTCGCATAAACTTATATGTTTCTGTAGAAAAACGTGCTAAAAAGGCTAGAATAATGTGATTTTTTAAACTCATTTGGCGACTTTTTGACCTACTTTAGCAAAATCCCGGAAAACGCAAAAACAAGACCACTTATGACACAATTTTTCGCCTTCTCCTTGGCGAAATTTCTCGGAACAATAATTGCGTTTTTCACTGAAAACCGACTAAAACGATTGGAATCTTTTTGGCATCGTTTAGAGGAATTTTTACGCCTAAAAATTTCGTGAAATGATTACACATCTGGCCAAAAACGTGTTAGAATGCTCAAAAAGGCAAAACTTTTCAACCCACCTTTTTGATTTTGCAATCACCTTGAGCAAAATCTCGCGAAAAATTGAATTTAAACGCTCGCTAAAGACAAAACCAATATCATTTCGAACAAGTTTGATCAATTCTTGAGGCCAGTTTTAGCTCAAACACTGACAAAAATAAAATTTGAATTCACAGTTATCCTTTATCCAAAAACATTCTGAATAAATTACTGGAAATATTTGTAAAACATGTGAAGTATTTGAATGGAAATTAAATTTGTACACCATTTAGTAAATGTCACACCACTCGAAAGACAAAAGAGCCCCAAGACGCCCACACACACTGAAAACAAGCGAAAAGTCAGTCTGGATTTATCACAGTATTAAATCTTTATCTCTAATGACAATTTACAGTAAAATAAGCAAATCCCTTTTACCTATCTGTCACGTTTTGGACACAGTCCTTGTAAAAACGGAAGACCTTGCGGCAGTTATAGAGTATTTTTCCGACGATCCATCCACGATTTCAGTTACAGTTACAGTTCTATCATAATTCCTAACATGAAAAACAATAGAAAATAATAAGTGCGTCCACAAAAATTCATGTAAACCAAGACTGACATTGAATTTTCAGGAGAAAACAACAAATCGACAATTGTTTACCTTGTACGGAGAAACGGCATTATGATACCGGCCCCTGTGGCCACTAGGAGTAAGACAACCTGGAGAACAGTGAGCAGTATGTTTATTAATTTGACAACTAGAGCTCGGGCGTTGGAATTATCCAAGCCTTCGAGCGTGACGTACTGCTGTTGCTGGAGCGCTTGATGCTCCATTTTTTGTATCTGGAAGCGGTCGAGTTAAGAATTAAACAAGGCACAAAAAACCAATTACTTTAGTCTGACAGTGTTCTAAAATTTCGTGGATATCCCTGAGACGTTCCTCGCTTTGATATTGCACTTTCTCTTCCATGTCGGCCATTGCCTGCTTCAAATTCTCGACTTCGTTCTGATGCAGTTCGGTTAAATCGTTAATTTGCTCCTCTAATCGTTCCGTTCGAAATCTCTCCTCCTGTTTGGACAAAATTAAGCTCATTCCACACTAAAATTCATTAGGGTGGTTACCTGCAGTGCGGCATGCAGATACTGTATTTCCTGCGGTAGCGACTTCATCTGCTCCAGCTTTTCTTTCAAAGCTTCGATCTCTTCCTGTTTTGTTGTTAGTTGTTTGTACAGGGCTTTGAGTGAGTCTTGATTTGAACCGGTCTCTTGACCTCTCCCGAATCTGGATTGAAAATAATTGGCACGTTTATTAAGTGCAAACGACGGTTTAAACTTTTACACGATAACGTAATTGACGTTAGGTATTTACTAAACTAACACGAAACGAGTTAGGTGTCATTATCAATTTGAATATGAATGCATTGGAACGGTGCCAGCTCAGGAAAACGTGAAGTTTATGTTCAATCAATCGCGTTTACTAAGTCGCTTGTTACTTTGAACTTATTTTTGCAAAAATGGATAACATCGTAAATAAATTTTAGTGGAAAAAATTTATAGCAGCGGTAGCGAGAACGTGACCTTTACTGTATTATCAAATGTTTAATTAATCACTTCTTGTAAATAAAAACAGTGGTGCCGAAGTGGTAACGATAAATAATTTTTTGCGGCATTAACAACTGTTGTAATTGTTTTTGGAATTAGTTATCGATCTGTTTAAAATGATTAAATGTATTTATTACAGAAAATACGTTAACAGTACTCTAAACAATGGCTCTGTTTATTTTTCAAGTCCTACTTTTGTATCTCAAACGTGAGATAATTACCTAATTACAGTAATTTAAAAACTAGCAGAGCCACGCCGTGCCATCCACTACAAGCATAAATTAATGATAAAAATGTGATTAATGTAAAAATCTGTCTATTTTTAACAACAGAACATTAAATCATTCACGTGTTTCTAATTTGGACGAACGTTTCTAAAAAAATTGACTATTTTTCAAAAATGCATTTTTATTGGATCAGTTTCCAAGGTCGGGGAAGTTCCATCTAAATGATTTATTTTCCACAAATCCATAAATTATAATTATTGTCACTGAAAAAATTTGGCAACGAGTCAAGTGTGGACAACTTGTTGCACAAAAATACGACTAAAAAACTGGATTTTTGTGTTATGGAAATGAATATTAGACTATCAATTAAGTTGAAACACACATTTTAACAGTTTTTTTGAAAAATCAATTAGTAAACAAAATCTTATCTTTACGGGAACCTTGACCCAGTTATCTATTAGCAAATTTACGCTTTAAATTTGCAATTATCAATGAATGCAAATTTCTGATATCCTGTTAACAATGTTAAGGAAATTAATTCATAATCTGAACAAATTGTATCAAATTATAGATTGGAAAGTATTTGATTTAAAAACTTATGTAAAAAGTTGACGATAAAAAGTCAACCCAAATGCCACTATTTAACGAGAAGAAATATTTTCAAAATCAGTGATGACGTTTCTTGTTTGGTACAAAATTTTGTCAATTTTTGTTTCCGTTCGTTAAAAAAAAACACCGAGATAATCAAACTCCTATACTTTGAAGTCTTGAAATTTCTTTACAAACTCTTAAGGAAAGATGATGCCACAAAATAGTTCGGGAACTCCTATTAACTGCGCCAATTAAGTTTGTTAAAAGCAAGACATCGTGTTACGTGATTTTCTCAAAATATGACTACTGGTCTGAATTTTTCTAAAATAAATATCGTATTTCGTTTCCAAGTGTAATATTCTCTCTTAATGTAATAATTCCAACCAATAGGTATAAACTCTTAAATCTCCAAAAAATGTTAAATAGCCTGACCTAACAGTTTAGTATTCTATTTTTTAATTTTTATTATTGATTATTTTATAAATTTATTATAAAACTAATTTATTCTGAGAAACCCCTACCCTTGTTATTCTTTTCGTGAAGCAGTTTTTAAGATCTACTTTCTTTGAGTTATAAATAACAATAAATCTGCTGAAAGTATATTTTTCCTATATTTCAAAAACCAATAATCACACAGAAATCAGTGATTTTTTGTAGATTTTTTTTACAATTCCTTATAATTTAAATTAATTAGTTAGCTAATAGTAAGTCGCTGCGAAAAAATATTACAAAGTTTAGGTCATTCAACCAACGATGCTTACGTTGTTTTCTCAAAAAAATAAATAAAAAACGTCGCTAGCTCCAAAGAACAATTAATGAAATAAAAATTAAAACTTTAATTATAAACGTAGTTTTGGCGACAATTTTATCAGAATTTTTTGCATAAACTATCATTTAAGAATCATTTGATTTAGACCGACACTCTAAAAATAATAAAATATTGATTAATTATTGTTATTAATTAATTAATATTTGCTCAAAGAAACTCTAAATCAAAGTCAAAAATGACGAATGAAGCTTTCTGTAAACCCTTAAGTTATGTCAAAATTTAAACAAAATTACAAATAAGTTTCAAAAATATAGTACTCAAAAATTGTTACATTTTAAACCAAGTAAAAATAAATAAACAAATATTTTTGTACGTGTTAATTTTTTAATTTTAGAAAACCTTCACAAACTCCACTAATTTTTTATTCCGTGATACGAATTGCTGAAGAAAAATTATTTCTGGAAAGCATCACTAAATCTTTTCAATTGTTACGTTTTTCCGTCGTATCCTTGAAATTCCGTCAATACAAACAACACAAAAACTTCATAAAATAAAGACGCTATTACCAACTTCAGGCCTCAGTCAATTATTAATTAATTCTTTCTTAAATACGAAAACCAATCAATTGTACTATTTACGTTGATTACATTAGTTTTTTTTTATTTTTACCTTCCGATACTATCGCTGGTAACGCTGCTACACTCGCTGCCCTCATCACTGGGAAACTTCGCCCTATGGGCTTGACCCATCGAGGTCTGCGACGTGGCCGTGTGCAACGTCGCCGGCAAGGTAGCCGACCCATGGTGCACCTTCTCCCCTTGGTCACTTCCGGTACCACCATTGGCTGCGCTACCTTCAGATCCGGTTGCTCCGGGCCCTATGTACCACGCTACGGATTATAATCATGGTGTTACAGTGCGGTGCGTAGCCATGCTTCAATAGTATAGTGCGCTGTTATGCTTCAGTTATTTACAGTGTGGTTAAAAAAATCGCAAAACGGTTTTAGAAATTTAGACATCGAAATTTATACGAGTTGGGCATGCAACCAATTAGCTTACTTGAACTAAGATATAAGTTATGGAAAGAAAAGGGGACCAAAACACCACCTAGAGAAAGTCGACGGGAGATTATTTTTTGGAAAAAAATTCGTTTGCACAAAGCTTGATTTTTTGTACATTTAGTCAACATGCACCTTTGCTGGAAAATTAAATAATGTCTGTGGTTTACTCCAAACAATGGAGTGCGTTACGCGAGGCCATTATTTAATTTCATCAAGTATGTACAAACTAACAATAACACAATTCAATTACCTTCGACTAATATTTGTTTACTTAATATTAGTTACGGATATTTTCCGGGGGCATTAAATAAGAAAAGAATTACACAATTTCACAACAAGTCGAAAAAATCAAGCAAAGTTATTGTGGACGTCAGGATTTGATTGCAAAAAAACTACATGTCTCAAAAATTAAACGTAAATAAATTACTTACTCGAAAGCTGGCTGATGTTATCCGCACTTCCGAATTTATTTTTAATTAGGTGAGCAAACTCTCTAGGCTTCGACATGACCGATCCGCTGAACCCTGTAATACCATCTCGGATATTTCCACCCACATTCCTGCGATAAAAAATTGTTTTTGCGATTGTGACTCAAACATTATTCGAGCTTACTTCAAGCCTTGTCCCATATCACGTAAAACCTCTCTGGGGGGCCTATGACTTTGAACTAATCCGTGTGTTTCTAATTCATGAACGCGTTTCTGATACGTGTCCAGCTTTTTTTGCAACTGCGATATGACCTGTGCACTCTTTTGATTCTTTTTCTCGAAAACGGCTTTGATCCTTTGGACTTGCTGTTTATCGGCGTTAGCTGCCAGCTTAAGATATTCGTTTACGTTGTCTGGAAAAAATTCACACTCTTAATCCCGCGATTATTTGCAAACACGAGTCTGAAATAATAAACTCGGGGAGAGCGTAGGCGGCACACTGTTGACTAATTAATTCGGGATTTCAACGACAATACGCGCTATCAGTCGTGACGTCACCTCCCCACTCTTATTACGGTAGGTCAGTTGCTCAAAGCTAAACAACCAGTCTTTTACATGTGGTGTAATACGTTTTTCGGTTTTTTGGTTGTGTTTGTGCGTTAATAACGTGTCAAATAGCTGCAGCGGGTGTAATTTGTGCCACTAGAGACTTTAATTTAATTTAGAAGTGACTTTTTGTGAAAATACGAACTTTATAAAAGAATACAGGGAACCACGTTGTCGGTGAGAAAGTGAGTAAGCTTTAATTATACTTTGAGAAACTATTATATTTATGCATTTTAGTGGCAGAAAAGCACATTGTTAAGTTTCACTTTATTGCGAAATTTTTTGGGGACGGTAATCGCTTTTTAGTTCGGGGAGAAAATGCTTTTACCAGCGGTCACGTCACCAAATTTAGGTTTGATGGCACAGTACAACCGATGAGAATTTCTGCAGAAGTTCTACCGAGCATGAAAAAGCTAAATTATACTGTGGAGGTTTGTATTTATTTAACTGTTAGACATTTCTTCTACAAAGTGTGTTTTAGATTTCATATGACCTAGAAGAAGGGGTTAAGACGGCACATTGTACCTGCCCAAGGGGCAACGTGGCTTGCCATCATATGGCTGCAGCATTATATTATGCTCATTATAATGTAAGTGCTACTGACATTGAGTGTCAGTGGAGTGCCCCATCAAAAACAACACCACAAACAGAAGTCATTAAGTTAGCTGATGTTTACAAGCCGAAATTATCAAACTATACGGCACTGTCTAGGTCCTCTACTGAGGACGAAATTATTCAGTTCCGTGCCGAAATAGGCGTCACGAATGTGGTGGGCTTCACTTGGCTCCTAAGACCAGAAGCAAGTGAAGAAGCCAGAAAAATTATTGCAGATATCGAAGAAATTCTACAAAGCTTAGAATACGTGCAGGCCATAGACAAACAAAAGTTTCTTTTGGAGAAGTGCAGAATAGATGAGGCACGCATTAAACTGGTTGAGGCGTGCACTCGGGGCCAACATGTTAACGAAAATTGGCATGTAGCAAGGAAACATCGTTTAACGGCCAGCAGGTTTGGCATGGTACTATCTGCTTGCAGTAGACGAAGATTCCCACCCTCTTTATTTAAAAATTTGGCGGAAGGCTATTCGCTTGACAGGGTTGCTGCTGTGCAGTGGGGTAAGACCCACGAGAAGACAGCGCTCAGAGAATTTGAAGAAGCGACGAATCTTAAAGTCCAAGAGACGGGATTTTGGTAGGTCGAAAATAATTAACACGTATAACTTAGATGAATAATGTAATATTACTTTTTTTTGTAGGTTGGAAGAATCAGGCTTTTTGGGAGCAAGTCCTGATGGATTAGTGGAAGAAGATGGGATTCTCGAAATTAAATGCCCATATAAATATAGGGACACTGACAGTTTGTCTGAAGCCCTGAAGGATAAAAAATATTTTTATTGGAGGGATGAAAATGAGGACATTAATCTTAACAGCAATCACAATTATTACCACCAAGTACAGGGGCAAATGCACATCACTGGTCGAAGTATCTGCTACTTTGTCGTGTGGACACCAAAGTGCACAGAGATATTTCAAATTGAAAAAGATCCGGGGTGGTCAGAAAATATCAATATTTTAAAAGAATTTTATCTTGACCAATATATTTCCTTTATTTCACAATAATAAACTGTATATAAATAGATGGTTTTTATTTTACATTATTTTAATCATCACAATCCTGAAACAATTCTGCTACCTCTTTAATTAATGGAAATTGGAGGTTTGTTAAAGCGGCAGTCGCTTTAAAAACAATATCTCCATAGTGGCACAAAGACTCTGGCAAAAAATTTAAAATATGATAACATTTTAATCGGCGTATTGCCCTTTCGACGTGTATTCTTGCACGTGCAATATTTTCGGTACACTTAACTTGCTCTGGTGTAAATTGGACATTTGATAAAAAAGGTGGAATATTCAAAGTGACCCCTGGTGGCAGAATATTTTGGATCAAAAATCCCTTATCGGCTAAAATCATATCTCCAGTTTTTAACATGTCGATTATTCCACAATTTAAAACAACTTTTTGATCAGAAGTTGATCCCACGTATAAATCACTTACAAATGTGATGACACCATTGGGTGCAACTCCAATTAGCCCTTTGAAAGTATTATGATGTTTGTAAGTACTATATGTTAATTTCTGTGTTGACATAGACTTACGTGATACCACAGTGAAAATTTCGGTACAATCTAGAACTGCTCTACAATTAGTAAAATTGCTAAAACATGTTGGCAAGCAAGATTTATTTTTTTCGCGCGAAGGCATTGTCGTCATAAACTGTTTATATAAAATTTCATATATTACATGGACAAATGTTAAAATAATATTAGAAACTGTGCTTTGGGCAACCCCAAAGCGTTGCGCCAAATCAAGTTGAGGGAAATTGAGTCGTAATTTTACTAGGGTTAAAAAGAGTTGGTCAATTCTAGTTAACTTTTGGACTGTCCATTTGTGGTAATATTTTATGTCCAACTTTTCGATTAAGTGAAACAATGCTTCGAAAATCTGGCTATTGGGAAGACCGGTATATAAAACAATGAGTTTGTCATTTCCTTGAACATTTTCATAGCAAAATCGTACTGTCAGATATTGTATTTTTGCTTTAAGTTCAGCATTTTCCTTTTTGAGAAAATACATTTCTGCTTCAAGAGCCGCATGTGACACCAAGGGTGCTTGCACACCCATAGATTCTAACGGAGCATCTTGAATTATATCTGCTGGTGCTGCAACTACGGCTGTAGACGTCGATGGCACTTCCTCTAAATTCATTGTCGATGGTACTGTTTCTTCCGGTATATCAACACTATTCAAATGATCAAATTGTAAATCAATTTAAAACTAGGATTCACTTTTTACCTTAATGATTCAGCGGAACTAGAACAAGAAGGGAGTCCTTGTTTTTTCATCTTTTTTTTTTCTGGAGATTCCACTTGAAAATAGGCTCTTTTTGCGATATTGTGCAAAAATAATTCAGGACCATTTTCCTTTCTTCCATCCCGAAAATGGCAGCTGCAAACGTAGGCTCCTGGTCCGGGTTCTACATCTCTTCTACATTTAACAATGAAACAAGCAATTAAAAATTAATATCAAAACATCTATTAAAAATTACCTCAACAATTTTTTCCATAGTGCTCGTTCTTTTCCCGACTTAGGAAAACTAAAAAAATGGCATTTATCGCGAGTACTATAGTGTTTGCAATCTGGAGCCCAACACATTCCCATAGTTGTGATGTAAAAACCTACTACACATGAACTATCAAAGTATCGCAACAAAATATTATTCACAAATCATACCTAATGATGTACCACAAAAATGAGATAATGTCTTGGAAAAACAGAATTTTAAAAATTCAAGAACACGAAGATATGGAGAACGATCGGAAAAAACACGATAACAAAAGACACTCACGAAAGAAGCACAGAACTCACAACCCGTACTACTTTCAACCATGTATGTGCCTGAACCCTCTACCCTCGTATACCTGCTATTCATCCCTCGTGATGGGGGAGGGGGACAGAAAACAACCCGTTTATTGGGGTTGCGCCGGTTGCACCCCATGAATTCGTCATTCAGAAGAAATCCAATGTCATTAGTGTGGCAAACCATTTTTCCCTCAGTTTTAAAAGGCCACATAATAATTTACATCAATATGATGTCCAAATTAAGAAAAACTGAATTTTGAAGTTTGAAAAAAGTTAGGTTAGAAAAGGATTTATGTGTTCAACTTACAGAAATATTAGCTCAGTTGCTAAAATCTTTAAGAAACGACATTGCATTTTTCATAGCTATCATTTCTCTGTAAAAGTAATGTTCCTACACTTCTAGCATTAAAGAAATACGAAAAACTTTTAAATGCCCATAAGAAAAGCATTGAAAATGGCGATTGTTTAGCTTTAAGGTGCTGACCTACCTCAAATGTCTACGTCACACTGATAGCGCGTATAACAGCTTGTGTACGAACCCAATTTGCAAAGTTTATTTTTTATTTATTTACGAGCTCATTTCGTATTTCCTCCAGTTTCAAGGCAAATTTGTTACGACTTCATGAGGACAAAAAGAGATTGTCATTACGTAGCGATTTTTTTGAAAATAGAGACGCGAAAGCTCGATAAAATTCAAATATTGTTCTAGATTGCACTTGCAGTAACGCGTTGAAGGATTTAACTCTTGCATGCACACACAGAGAGTAAAAATAACACGAAACGCGAATGTGGAATAAATATTTGCGGAAACGTAACATAGCTGTGAAATTTTCTTTTTCAGACATTACATTAGATTATTACCACAAAAAAAACATACCGTGCCTTTTCATCATTAAATTTGTTTCATTGCTCTTGCGTAGGCGGCGAGACTTTATCGAAGCTTTAATTTTAATGAAACAATCTTATTTTTATGTTTTGTCCATTAACTATTGTTTGATAGATTTTTAATCGCAAAGAAAATACGAGTAACTTTTATTTGTTTAGAGAAAACACCGAATGAAGTTTGTGAAACCATGCAAATGTCTATTTTTTGTTACAAATTTAAATTTGATGCATGGAAATCTAAGTCCAAGGTTACAAAGTTTTGTTACTACTTGGCAGAGTTACAAATAAAAACTGAAAGCGTTTGACTTACTTCCAGGGGTGTTAGTTTTTTGTTTTCGATTAGTATTGTCAAGGTTGCGAAAATCGTTAAGACTGAAATAAAATAGCAACCCTCTAATGTTTTAAAATGCGGGTTTTTATGACGCTCATTTTGTATTATCTACAGTTGATCGTAAAAACTTTAAATGGAAATTACTAACTAGAAACATAAAGTCTAGTGCCGTAATTTTTTAATTATTTTTAAGACGTTCGGTTTTATGAAAGGTAAAAAGTTACCAAGCATTAAACATTAAATCATTATGATTATTCATATTTCACGAAAGTAACAAAATATGTTGTACACATATCTGGAAAGATTTCGTCAGATTTGTTGATCATTATTTTACAAAACTGTAATTTACCTTGAAACTGATTCGTATGTTTTATGAGGATCAGAACAAACCAAAGTAATTTCCAAGCTGTAAGCTAAATATCTGGCATAATTAATCAAAACTATGTCATGAACGCTAGCTGGCGCAAAGTTTGCAACCACAATATCCTGTTTAAAACCGAAAACTTTTGATAAAAATAACTACTTTCCAGTTATCTAATTTCTGGCAAAGTATGAACTACAAGCAGAGTGCGAAAACTTTCGTAAAAATAATTTACGACGGCTGTATATCCTCATCAAATTTTTTACTTGATCCCAACTTCGAATCCTTATCGCAACATTAATAAACATGTCACGCCGTAAAGGGCCCCAATAAACAAAACGCAAGGATAAACACAACCATTATCCTTCAGACCGCACACTAATAAACAGTAGTCATCAATATTTAATTTAAAAAACCTTCCACCGATAAGCCGCAACTTTCCATAAAAGTACGAAAAACCATTAAAACTTGTCTCTCCTATTTCGCGACACGCTTGATCGGATTATTTTATACGAGAGCTCACCTCCGCGACCTGACCTCTCCCCGACTTAAAACTTTGGCTAAATTAGAGTAACACTCGGGGCTTACCGTCTCTCATTTTCTGTTCCGTCTTTATGAGATCTCTCACTCTAATTATTTTATTCGATAACTGTTCAAGTGTTGCACTAATTTTGGGATCGATGTTGTCGGTCTCATCGTCCTGCTTGACGTGTTCACTGCTACCGTTGGAAAAAAACGAAGTGTAACAAATATCGGAATTATCGGCTTCTGCTGGCCCCGAATCGTCCAAGTAGACGTGACTTCCGTCTTCCATGTCCGTTCTGTTGGTGCTGGTCGTGGGGGAACGGTGTCTCGAGGGCCGGTGCGAGGAGTGCGTTACTCCACCATCTTGGGACTGCAACGAAAACAACGTGTAACGCCTGTAACAACATTTTACGCCAGATTTTGAAAAAAACAACTTCCCAAACACGTACCATTAATATTTCGTTAGGGATGAGCCATTCGTAATGGTCGTAATCGTTATCCATCGCGAGCATCTTGACGAAATTAATTCCAAACACTTTTTTTAATTCAAAATAAATCAGAGTCTTTGAAAATTCGCATACTGCCGGTTGGTATCGCCGTAATTAAATAATTCATCTAAATACCCACTCACCCTCAATTTTGTTCTCATTGTGCGATAACGGAGCACGCAACTAATTAGAACTCGAGAGATCAACGAGCAAATATCGCGATGCTAATAGCAAATGTAAACAATTATTTACTCCAAAAATTACTCAACTCTTGTACTAGCCGGGTCAAGTAAACAAATTCTTGCCAATTATTTGCGAAAACATTCGGTGTTAATGTCCGGAAAAAGTACGTCTCCGGTGAGTTTCCGGTCTTGTACTTTTTTCACGGTCATTCTGCTAAAACGGAGAATTTCGTGAAGCTAATGGGAGCCAGATGTTTTTCGCCAATTGGAAACGTTTAACGATGGCATTGGAAATAAAAAATCGTGCACGAAAATTGGGCAAATAAAGCAAATTAAAAAGATTAGAACACGTACATAACTGAAAATGTCAGATTAGCGTTTTTACAGTTATTACAACGACCTTTGCGAAGTACTCGGCTCACGTAAATGTGTGGCGTAACTGCACAGAGTCGGAACCCCTGCATTATTCACATTTTTATTATTATTAAAATAAATTGCGTATTTTTTCACATTGTTAAAATCAAACTTTCACATTTTTCCCAGCACAATTTTAGTTATTTTTTGTCCGTATGTCACGGCGGCATTCTGAAGACTGATGCCAGCGAATGCTTAATTTAATTTTAATTTGGTGCCAAATCTTTTGTGCTTGAACTTAGACTACTTTGTTATCGTGCCGCATATTTCTCGATCAGTGGTGCCAACAAGATTTACGTCACATCATTCCATTTAACGACCACCTGACAGATCCCTGCTTTAGTGCTTCCAAAAATCCTGCTGCGGCCAAAAAATCTTTCCACAAATTCTCTAATATTAATTTTAATTTTAAAAAATATCGCAAAGAGGAAGACTATCCTTCATTGTCAGGAGCTAATTTCCTCCAAATTGGACGATTTCGCTCTTCAAAGTTGGGAAAGTTTTAAGAAAATTCATTATAAATTTAAACATCCAACTTCATTGTCATTCGAGCAAAAACTGAACTGACGTATTTATCAGAATTATAAATAGAACTACTTGGTAAATAATTCCATAAAATTAATAAAATCCAAACTCTACAGCATGAAAAGCAAACTTTCTCAGCAATTTACAAAGCTGATACAATTACGAAACTTCTTAAATTATAATAAAGTTAAGTGGGTACCCGGCAACAAAAATTAATCTAATCGGGACTTACGTGCTCGAGATACAATTTTCGTGACAATTTTCACGATCGAATCTGCTATGCACCTGATGTAGACTAAAGCAAATTACAGCGACCGGCTAATTATTGGTTAAAAGTTTAAACAAACAGAGTGACGTCAATTTCCGTTTCCTTTTAAAAAATCGAAGCCGACTTTCAAATTTTCCTTTGCACCACATTCTTACAAACTGATCGCCGATTTAAGCCAGTCTGTGTCGGGACAAATTGTTTCCTGCATACCTCGCAGGAATTTGGCTGCAGGAAATGCCGAATCGATCTCGCCAGACCTTCGTCAACACTTTGAAATCGAGGGAATGGACGAATTATTAAATTAGGTACTCACTTCCGAAGATTACCTCACATGTAACACGCAAACTGAAACACACGAATTCGAAGCGGCGAGACGAATTTACATAATTATTTAATTCCTTCAAACTCAATTAACCTATGAATGAATTAATTGAGCTATAAAGAAGCCGGGACGTGTACGCAGCACGGAATCACTGGCAACTTTTCAATAATCCGCAACCGAAACTCGATAATAATTACATAGCAATACCCAATGCCATTGTTCTACAGGAAGAAATGCTCGCAAGGAGGAAGGGTTCAAGGTTTTTGCCCACACAACAAAACGTTTTCGCAATGCAATAACCGCGATTTTGGTAAAAATTAATCGCGCCGGAACTGCGCACTTTTCCAGTCTTGGTTTTTCCGCACCGACTTTCAAGAGTGAAAGTGCGAATCGCTCCCATTAGGGAGGAAATTTGAGACACCACATCTATTACTGACACAGTTATGTAACTACACTGACTCAATGAAACCCTCTTGAGTCCCATCTTTTCATATTTCATGTGAGAAAATGATCCATCAGTATTTTAACTTGAATTATTCACATTAATCGATACGCGCGCCAATAATGGAAGCTCATTGGGCCGTAAATTTGCCGTTTAATTTTAAAACAATGACCAGCAAACACACCTCGACTACGCCCCGGCTCTCGACTCGTCTTTATTAATCAACTTTTTATTGCAAATTAAGCTCGCAAACTTTTAATTAGCCAAATGGACGCCGAAATTCCGGAACCGCGGCTTTTGAGCAACACTAGAAAAACTGATAATTCCCAGCGCTGCATAAATCATATAATCTAATTATTATTACAAGTATGCACATCGATTTGCCTCTCGATTTACTGTTAGTAAACATTGCCCGCATTTGTAGGGTCAATGCGGGAAAGGAGCCGCAAGGATTACGCTAATTTATTTATGTGCAATTTTATTGATTTCCTTGCTCAATTACTACATGTGTATTTACTTAAAAATAATTACCACGATTCCACTAATAAATCTTACAGTTTTATGCGTTTTTAATTGCAATAATTAACAATTCCAATTAGATTATAGGGAATAAAGCCATGAATTCACACAGATGTAACGTTAAAACGTTACCCTACCTCACCCTACGTCACTGTCACTCATCATTCCCATCACTTTCCTGTTTGTAATCTAGCCGAGAGAATAGACCTTTGAAATCAAATCTCATTGGCGAAAATCGGAGGTCACTCATTTGTCTTGATCGGATCAAAACCCGTCCGAAAATATTTTCTTTCAGCTAGTGACGTTATTACACAAACGATTCATCATCTTGTTTTTTCCTGGAAACTTAGACGCGACTCATTTGGAAAAGTGACCCGGAATGCGAGAGTAAAATTTGACTTTGTATGCGGAACATTCCGCTTTTCAGTTTTGTTTTATATTTAATGCTGGAGGCTGCGGTTTACTTTGATTGAGGAGAGGCCAAACAGCAAAATCAATACGGGAACAGGAATCCGATTCTAAAATATCAATTATTAAACAAAATGGTTTAGGAAATATGAATCGAAATGATCTTTGTAGCGCGCGGCTCAACTTTAACCTTTGCTCTGCATGAAGGGTTTACATGAACTCTAATTAAACACCTGACCTGCCTTTTGTAACAATTAGACCTCTAAAATTAAACCTTGAAACTGACATTATCCAATTTTAATAATAAAAGGCTCGGGACTTTATTAAAATGATTAATCACTGCACATTTGCGTAGCACATAAAAACTGATAGAAATGGCTTTAGTATTACGCAATCAAATCAAAATTTGCAGGCACGGCAGAAATCAGATTTTATTAGACACAACTTTTTTATGGCAACTCGGAGAAGCTCCCATTATTTTTATCTATCAACCTCCATAAAACCTGTATCTAGACTTACAGATCTAGATCATTTTACAGGTCTGTGAATTTTCCGGGATCAATAGTATTGTGCCTCTGAGAATTTTCTTTCGGAGCGCAGCAACTTTTATTGTCACTATTTCGCTTTTATGAGAAAAATCACATAAAAACTGCTTATTCGCGATTTATTAGGGTTTCATCAATTCGATTATAAACTCGGGATTAGTGTGTAAAAGTTTGAGATTAGTTTAAACCTTGTCAGTTTCCAACTCTAGCAAAATTGAAAATATCTCCTGTTCTAGGCGAATACGTGACCCTGCGATAATCCCGTAACATAAATATTAAAGAGTCACTTACGGACAATAATTGCATTATTTATCGTTTAAATTAAGTCGGATTAACTCAAACAGTGAAGTGTCAAGGATGACTTCCGATGAAGAAATGTTTGTCAAATTTGGTTCAAACGCGGAAGAAAAAGTGGACCAATAGTGTAA
Source organism: Tribolium castaneum (assembly GCF_031307605.1). NCBI lineage: Eukaryota > Metazoa > Arthropoda > Insecta > Coleoptera > Tenebrionidae > Tribolium > Tribolium castaneum. Next base: position 29,395,718 of record NC_087394.1, read on the forward strand.
TAAAATTTTATCAATAACTTATTGCCACACAAATACGTGACACGTTGTTATTTTGGCCGAAAATCAAACGTCACATAAACTTTGACCGATTTGATTATTCTTGTTTAGGTTGTAGTTTCTGATGATCCCGAATTTGCTGGTACGGTAATTTTGTGCATATTAGATGATAAGATAATTCCTGGTGCAACAACTGATCGATAGCGTTAATTTTAGCAACACAATCGTAAATAATTGAACAAATCGGGGGAAATAGTACCTTCAAAGCTGCACATGTTCACCCCGGTGGCTATATCACTCAATAACAAACAATATCGTATTACCTATTGAATAAGACTCGCTGCAATATCCGCTGTGATTCCATTAAACAAAAATTCAAATCGATCTGTAATACTTGGAGGTCGTCAATCTCTTCGTATCAAAACCCACTAAAATAAATTTTTGAACCTCCTTCGCCGATAAATAAACACGCGATCGTGTTGAATAAACTCATAAAACACATCCGATGACCGTGATTTTGATTTTTCACTCTCGTCCTTTCGCGAACCATCGAAAAGCCTTACCTTTCCACTGTCCGAACCATGACTAAGTGTTTTGGTATGATGAGGTGCATGGTGAGTGTGGTGCTCCCGAGGCCGGCATGGCGATGTGCTTCTACTCGACGTTTTGCTTCCAGTCGTTTGTTGCGAAGTTACGTGCAAACTGTCCATTGCACCTAATCTGCAAACCGACAACGGTCCAATTAAAATTCCATAATCACTGCTCGAAAATGATTTAAATTGTGACTCAGGTGTCTTAGAACGAGATGACTTGCTTTTGAGGAATTTGAGCCGCATTTCTCAAACCTACATCTCATTGAGAATCCCGGGTTATTTACGGAGGCGAGGATTCATCCCAGATTCGTACTCACAGTGCAATTTTTTCCAGTTACTGTTTACTTCATTTTTAATTTATTACTTTTGCTTTTTATAGAACAATGTTGAAACGTATTTTTAATAAGGTACAAATTAAATGCACAGTATTTTATTTAAACGACAAGTACTTTTGATCAGTAAAATTAATAAATGCACAGTAAAATAATAGATGCACGGTAAAAATAATAAATGCACAGTAGAATAATAGATGCACAGTAAAAATAATAAATGCACAAAAAAATATAATTGCACAGGAAAATAATAAATGCACAGTAAAAATAATAAATCCACAGTAAAAATAATAAATGCACAGTAAAATAATAGATGCACGGTAAAAATAATAAATGCACAGTAGAATAATAGATGCACAGTAAAAATAATAAATGCACAGTAAAATAATAAATGCACAGTAAAATTATAAATGCACTGTAAAAATAATAAATGCACAAAAAAATTATAAATGCACAGTAAAAATAATAAATGCACAGTAAAAATAATAAATCCACAGTAAAAATAATAACTGCACAGTAAAAATAATAAATGCACAGTAAAATAATAAATGCACAAAAAAAATGCACAGTAAAAATAATAAATGCAGAGTAAAAATGATAGATGTAAAGTAAAAATAATAAATGGACAGTAAATAATAGCATCTCAAAACTAGAGTGTAGAACTCCACATTTCGAGTTTTACGTTTTTGAGTTTAATCGTTCGTTTCATTTTAGTTTTAGTTTCAGCAAGCTAGCTACTGAGCGTTTATTATTTAAACTGTGCAAACTGAAACTAGATACTGTGCATATACTGGGCAAATTTTTATAAAATACTGTGCGTGGTTTACTTGGCATTTAAATTTTTTACTGTGCAAAAATGAATTAAATACTGATCATTTATTATTTTTCACTGATCAAAATCGAATTTATTACTGATCGCTTTAATACTACCTTTGTAATAAACAAACTGTCTACCAAATTTAATAAAAAATACCACAGAATAAACACACAATGGGAGAAAAATCATTTCCTAGAACTGCAAACAGATAACACTATCATATTCGACGAAGTGATTGATCCCGCCACATATTTGGTAGTTTAAAAACACTCAAAGAATAGATAATTAAATTATGAGATAATCTAACTTTCATTTTTTTATGGCCGAGGGTCCTTCATTCTCTGTAATACCTTGAGAATAAAAAAAACAATAAATTATTAAAATCTACAAATGATACTCTCGGAAACTCATGTAATTAAAAATTTGCTCACATAATAGTACACCTTACATCAAATAATTAAAATTCAATTAGTAAAAAAATAATAATAAGCTTCCTCTTGCCCATTTCAAAAAAGTTATGAATCCCCGGTTACTTTCAAGCGTTATCAAAACACAATAGTTCACATCAGGTCGTGCATTCTGAATTGCGGAATTAGAGCATGTAACAAAAAAAAAATGAACATTACCTCCAAATATTCAAAAGCGTCAACTGCATTGTATGAACTCAATGGCCGCACTGCAGAGTGAAGAAAGAGGAATGAATCAACCAACACTGACTCGTATTTAACTCGATTAATCATTCTTTCTAATCTAAACAAACATTGGTAAACCATGAGATGATAACGCGGTTATTGGTGGCACAAAACTAAAACTCGCCTCTTGACCAACACTAAAAATAATTTTCTCGCAAGCCGGTGACTTTCAACGTTTCACACGATCCGTTTTATTTTTATTAGAAAAATCGGAAACCTCGACACCGTCAATGGTTGTTTCGCACTAGGCGTTTTCCGAGCATCGAAGTGAAAGCCCAATTGATACGAAAAACTCACATCCAATAGTGGTTATCAAACTCATGTGAAAGTGTGTAAGAAAAAAGCTAAACAATTATCGGACTTTTACTTTTAATGTGTTATCACGTTGTTGTCCTAAGGCCCGCCAGTATAATTAAAAACAACTCTGTTTACCTGTGCGTAAGCACCGATCCGTGTTTTATTAATTGAGCCACAATTAACAATCTTAATCGACACCACGGAGGTTTTTGGGGAAACTGATCAAAACCGTGTTATCGTAATCACAAAACGAGACAATGTAAATAATCGCGTTTACCGGTGCACGTGGGAGAAATCATTTCTGGAACGATAAAACTGTGATGAAATTATTCTAATCGCCGAATTAACGACCCGATTGACCTTTAAATACAAATAAAATAAGTGTAAACTGACTTCCGACATTGCCTATCTGATAAATTGATTTTTGGCATTGGCTGTATGAGTATGTGATTGCAAATAATTCGTTCTTACACGGAAAAGGTTGGCCAAGGCATTGTATGCATATTGTACCGATTTGCTCGGTTTTGTGACCCCCCAGGTTGTGCCCCACTTTTAGGGACAACTCGGCAACTTTTCCCGCAAAGTTGCGTGAGTCAATGACTCATTCGATTGTGAATTGCAAAACTGATCAGAGAAGTTCTAGTAATGCGTAAAGTAAACCACCGTGTCCTAAAGACACAAACATAAACGAGACCATTTTTCAAGTCCAATTATGGAGCAGAATTTTGCAGCGACCTTCCTTTTAATGCGACGATTTAATTAGGTTTAGGGCAGGTTAAGCACATTATATCTGCGCAGTTGACTAATCTAGGTTTAATAAAACGGTGCCTTCCCTCTTTGAGGCAATTATTAAATATAGATAAAGGATTTCCCTTGCAGCTCACTCGACCAGTGACAATTTCATGAATAACGGTTCTATTTTCGGTGTTTTTATACACTTCTGTTCCAGTTTTAATTTTAGTTTGTGGTTCCTGTTACGCTGAGGACATTTAAATCCGAACTGTTTACATGTTTATCTTCCAAACCACTGCTTACAGCTTGTAAATACACAAGTTCATTGGGAACGTTGCAAATTTGAGTTTTTTGTTTCTGGACTTTACCTCGCAAATTAGTATAACCAGTTATTCAGTGAGTCTCCTGTTACGTTATCTGATAAGAATTTTCTTGAAAATTGTGTAATTTAATTTCCTCCCACTTCCACCGAATTTTATGTTTTGTGTGCTTATGACTGCATCATGTTTCGCTTACACAACAATGTTGTGAGTTTCCTCGCTGTTGTAAATAATAATAAAAGACAATTATTTTTGAAATAGGAGCGTGTGGGGGGTTATAAATAGTCGGGTTTGTTTGAACCGCAATAATTGGAGTACGTTTGTACACTACCAAAAAACCTAAATAGTAATAATTTTAGACTTGCAAACGCATAATAACAAACAAAACTTGGGAAAATTGTGCATTCTTACCTAATTAAATTTTCTTCTCATCGTACTCCTTTAGAACAATGGAAATTGTTTTAAACATTCCGTTAGGGGTAACACGTACAAAAAATTGTTTTATTGAAGATCACAGAAACACAGACTCATTTAAGTTACAACGAAATACTAAATCCATCTCCAAATATATTAAAAATTGTTCACTATTTCATGGGATGTCAAAAATGTGTCACTACATTATTGTTTTGTGCCGTGAAATGAGCGCCCCACCACTGTAAACTATGCAACGGGTCATACAAGGTCGCCCAGGCTGGCCAATCCTTGGTAATTTTCCTGTCAGATTTTGACAATATAACCTGAAAAACTGGATAACAAAACAAAATTTCTGCAAAAACACCGTAAATGTGTGATGCAAGTGATGTCCACTGATCCCAAAACGGCCCTAATGGACTTTGGGCCGGTTAACCCGCGGTGACACAAAAAGTTAGGTTGGGAACGAGTGACCCTTGGACCCAGATCCCAGTTCAAAATGATACTCAGAGTTCCCAACCTCACTTTCCGACATTACTCGACAAAATTACGGGGCTTCCGCGAGGTGAGGATCCCCGTGCCGTGGGGGCACATTGCCGGGAAGTGGTGGAACCCCACCGACAAGCGACCCATTTTGGCCGTGCATGGGTGGCAGGATAACTGTGGCACCTTCGACAGACTGGCCCCCTTACTCAGACCAGATGTTGGAATTCTTGCCATTGACTTGCCGGGGCATGGCTACTCGTCTCGCCTGCCTCCTGGAACGTTCTACCACAACATGAACTACCCCATTCTCATTAAGCACATTTCTGACTACTTCAAGTGGCCTAAAGTGTCGCTCATGGGGCACTCTCTGGGGGCCATCAGCTGCTACGTTTACACGATGCTGTTCCCGGAGACTGTCGATTTTTTGATTTGTATTGACGGCGTGAAACCGCTCTATAAAAAGAACAACGGGCCTAGGATGGCCGAGGGGATACAGGAGTTGTTGAAATACGACGAGTTGGCAAGAAGTGGTGAGGAGCCTCCGGCGTACCCCCTTGACACAATGAAGAAGAAGATCAGTGCACTGAATAATAAATCGATTGATATTGAACACTGCCTCCATATTCTCGAACGGAACATAGCACCGTCTAAAAGCGACCCCAAGAAGTACTACTTCACGCGTGATCCGCGTCTAAAGTCGCGGTTAATCCTCAATTGGTCAAGAAAAGACTTGCTTGAGGGGGCTTACAGGGTCATTCCCCCGCTACTTCTAATCAAATTCACCGGAAGTGGGTATTTCGAAGACAAGAAAAATTTCTACGAGCTTTTGGAGGTGCTTAAGAAGACATCAAAGGAGGTGCAGATGCATTACGTGGACGGGACCCATCACACCCATTTAAACAACCCAGAATCTATCAACACCATCATTGACAAGTTTGTTGGTGTTTACAACACCGAGACCAGGGATGTGGGCGGCATTAAAAAAGATATTGTACAATAAATAATTTATTATTAAATGGTTAATGGTTTAATTCGTTCAGTCTTTTAATTAGTTCGTTGCCAAATGACTCGTGAAACCGCGGGCTGATCTGATTGAGTAAGCTATAGGGTGTCTCAAAAACATCCTCACTGTTGCCACTCCTGTCGTTGTGCCTTGTCCCCGCAACTCTGAACCCAAGTCCTGACAGTTCAATGCAAAATTCCAGCCCTTCGATTGTTGTCAAATTGAAATAAATCCTCTGGTCAGTTCCATCCAAAATTTTGACGCTCTTTACGTGTTTTTCTATATCTTTAAGCACAGCGTTTGCTTCGAGTTTCCAGTTTTCGGCATCAAGCACTCGTTCAGTCATTTTGGACAGCTGATTGTCAAATTTTCGCTATGGCACAGGTGGTGCCATCTGTCGGTTTATCTGGGAATGATTCTTGTAAACACCTTAAAGAAGTGGTCATTTGGCCTGATCAGCTGTTTTATGTGAAAGTGGAAGTTGTTTGTAGTGTTGCGACAGCAAAGATTAAACTGTCGATGTTTTATTTTTGTCAGTTCGGCTGTGCTGTGACGTAAAATGTGTTCTTATTTACATATCTCCTGCAACAATAAGTTTGTGATAAGCTGAAGAACGGCCAAGATTATAGATTTTTTTCTCGTATTGTTGTGGTTTTGGGAAAATGGCCCAGATTTACAGTAAATTGCCTCTCCCTGTGACAGGGACCATAAAAACTACGTGTGTGGACTATGTTCATCCCTGGACGGACAGTTGTTTGCAAGGGATTTGTGGGCTGTATTTGTATGCAATTTTTGATTCCTTGAGGATATATGGGACGGTTTATGTGGTTTGTATTGTGCTCATTTGCTCTTAATTATTGTAGACTAGTTACGTAAGCACTCATTATTTGACCAGTTGCTGTTGAAAGGTCATCAAGTATACATTATCAACAAGTAAACAGTTTTAAGAAAAACAGCAATTTTTAAAAATTATTTATAACGGTTTGAAGTTTGAAGAAGCCTACTTTTGCATGCACTCCATTGTTCATCAGATTTTCTAATTCATCATTAATTTCTTGAAAATTATTTTCTTATTTTTTACCTTAACCAGTTTTTAACTAACGTTTCATTGAATTAATTACAGTTGAGTAAACATAATTCAAGTTTTTGTTGACGTCATATTTTTGTTCTGCTGAACTGAAAAAGTTTGCATTTTGTTAATGGGTTTTGCTTCCATTGGAAAGCAAGGACATTTATAAGAAAAAATATTAAAGCAGGAAAGATTTCATTTTTATTGTTTCTTTGGAAGAAGTTAACATTGAAAATTAAATTGTTATAGTGACGTGAAGTCATTAATTGTTGGCACTTCTGGCTGTTCTCGGGGTTGGTATATTGATACCAACCCCGAGAACAGCCAGAAGTGCCAACAACCAACTTGATTGTAGTTTTCCTGTTTTTTTTTAATAAAATGCAATCAGTTCGTAAATTTGAAATTTATTGTTACCTACAACAATGCAAATTGAAGATGTTTTTTTGCAAAATGAAAAAATTGAACTGAAATTGTTTTTCGTTGTTTTGTTTAAATTACAAAAAAAGAATTATTGTTTCTTTGGAACAAGTTAACATTGGAAATTAAATTGTTATAGTGACGTGAAGTCATTAATTGTTGGCACTGCTGGCTGTCCTCGGGGTTGGTATCAATTATATATGATTGTAGTTTTACTTTTTTATTTTTTTTTAATAAAATGCAATCAGTTCGTATATTTGAAATTTATTGTTACTGTCAACAGTGCAAATTGAAGATGTTTTTTGGCAAAATGAAAAAATTGAACTGAAATTGTTTTTCGTTGTTTTGTGTAAATTGCAAAAAAAGAATAGCTTTCTCTAGTACAGTTTATTACATAATATTTAAGACATTCGCACGAAGCTAAGGTAAATGAATGATTTTGTATTTTTACGTTTTACTACGTAATTAGATAATTTCGTAAATGTCATGCTTAAAGTAATAACAAACTTCCTGAAATTATCTATAAAGATATAATTGAGTAGTCTCTATTATAAAAACAGAATGAAACAACTTTTACAAAATTATAAAATATTTTTTGGCAACAATACGGACTGTTTATAAGAGAGTAGGATCTCAGGTAGTTCTGGAATTAGAATTTGCCGCATTTAATTAATTTATTTCTATGAAATTTCTGAAAACTACCAATTTTTATCTACTAGGCAAGCAGTAAAACCAATTTTTTCATATATTAAGATTGTTTTTTCTTAAAAAGCGGCTACTACGATCCCACATTCATTTGTACACTTTGTATAATATTGCGTTTATAATAAAGTCTGCAACCCAAAATACAGTGTAACAATGTTAAGCTTAGAATGTGAATAGCTTCGAATAATCTTTTGCGTGATGGTTGGTTGACCAATGATCAATGATCATAACGGTAGTTTTTTCTGAAAATGAACTGAACTTAAAATTAATTTTTGTACCTAAGTGGAGTTTGATCGTTATTTTCATTATTTTAAATAAATCGCAGATGATGATATGTTTGTTTATTTAAAATTATTAAAATTTAATTAAATAATTATAATTTAATTTAATAATTTTAATTAAATTTAATTTAATAATTTTAATTATTAAAATTTGTTTTAACCCATCAGGTAGGAATATCTGATCATCTGGTTTTTTGCTAAAGTTAAATTATTATCTTTTAATAATGGCTCTGTCCTAAGGACTAAATAATTATGATAATTAATAAGAATATATTTAAGTACTTTAAAAGTGAACTCAACTGGATTTCCAGTTGTATACCTATTTTTTTGTTAACATTAACATTGAAAATATTCTTAAAAGAGAAAAACTTACACCGACTTCTCAAATTAAAATCAAGGTTGCTCAAAACGGGTCTGAAAATTAATTACTTTTTGTCGTTGGTGCCAACTCATTTTTTATGTATTTCAAACTTTTTTAGATAGTTGAATGGTAATGAAGACTTACCTACTTTTCACAGTCCAGCACTCAGCAATAAACAGAATAATGTTATTCTGTTCTGTTGAATTTATGTTTTTGAAATGGAGACATTGTTCATAAACTTGTTGATAATTCTTAAACATGAAATTACTATTATACACCTTCGAATCTAGGTTTGTGTAGTACAATTATCTTTATGATATTTTTGTGGTGGTGACCAACAGTGCTGGTTATGCTCGTTGAATAATTCAAATAAGTTCAAACGACCTCATGAACTTATCATTCAGAATATTATCAATAATTAATCGACATTGTTTACCGATCCACTCTATGTACGAGTATAGGAACCAAAATCAAATGAGTATCAGTTTCAAAATACTTTACACATTTTTTTAATTTTTTCATATGACTTTTCATATGACAGTTTGAAAGATCTCTAAATGTGGAACAGTATACCCACAAATTTAAAAAAGGGTTACTTACAATTTATTTAATTATTTTTCAGACTTAAATTTTAATTTAATTTTTTAGAATTCACAATGAAGGTGAAGGTTGAGGTGACGTGATAATGATTGCCGAAAGTTATAATCTATTATCTCACCTCATTTGTGCTGAGTAGCTTTTTGACCGAATTTTCAAAACTCACCATTGCCCTACAACCCGTCGATTACAAAGATTTATTGTAATGTGCTCGATAAGTCTGTCAAAGCCAATTAAATGAGTTATGATCTCATTAAACATTTTACACTACCTACATACCTAATAATCTGTTTATTGCCACTAAATGGACAGGAATTAGCCGATAATATAAATTTTTAATTACTTTGTTCTAAGTACAAGTCACCAACTGACTCGCGCGAAGAACTACTATCACATTATCTCTCCATACGTTCGATTGTTGATTTAGAAAAATTATTCCGCCAATGGCGTCGGGTGTAAGTGTCAACAAATAATATTTTGATAAGCACAAATAGGTAACCACTCGAAGTTAACTTTGGTCCGTGATACACTCGTGCGAAAATGGTGCAAGTTTTGAGCAAATTTCAACCCTTAACGATAGAGTGTCGCGAAATACACAATTGGCAGGATGTTTGTGTTGTTTTTCATACAGAAACTGGGTTAAACGCAGTGATAGGTTCGCTTAAGATGTATATTGGTGTCTATTTAGTAAGTATCATAATTCATACTCACAAATTATTGCTAATAAATATGTCAGATAGAAGCTGCTTACCGAGGAGGGTTTAACACAAAAATTTTAGAGTCATTTCTGCTGTGTTTAACTTATTGCCTGCACTTTAACACACACTACATTCTTTCCGCTGTAAAAGAAGGTTTATGCTGTAGTAAATGATGTCACTGGTTAATAAATGTTCATTTGGTTTAAAAACTAATAAAACAAGTGATTTACGCACTGCTTAGGAGCTGAAATTTTATCTAATTATTAAGTTATTCGTGACTATCGTCAGGTGCATTGCTTTTCTATCTTTATTGAACGAAAAAATTCAACGCAAATTTATCAGCAACTTGTTGATTGACTGAAACAGGTGCTAAGAATTAACAATGCCAACCCCGGAACACAAATTCTGCGTCCCATGTCCACAGAAACTAGGAACGCATACTACATACTTTAGGTGCTCCACATTTTCTATTGTTTAATATAGTAAAGTAATTTATAAGTTATCAAGAAAGGTCATTAACAAAAAATAAATAGATCAATGGTTCTATTGTTTTTTAAATAGCGTTGGACGTAAATATAAAAAAGTGGATTTTGCGATCCTATAACTTAGTGAAAAATGGTTGCTTTTAGTAAGTTTAAACCATTATTTGTCGATTGCAAAGAGCTTCATTATTGGGAAAATGAATGTGCTCCTTGCCCACTGAAATTAGCTAAAGTGGTTGCGAAACCTTCCTTCCAAATTTATTTCTGTGTGTACGTGGTGAGTGAAGGTGTTATTTATTTAAATTATGTTTGTATAAGGGACAAGAGTTCCGATCGTATCATTTTCTCCGAAAAAATCTTGTTTATTTTCGTTATCAGTTCCGGTTAAATGAGTGCTTGAGTAGAATAGTAAATACCAAATTTGTTAATTTTGTTACAGTTGACTCTGTTGATGAAAGGCCGTATTCCGACAAAGGAAGATTTGAAAAAAACAGTATTAGGAATTTTACAGTCGACCGCTTTTCTCAGCGGTACTGGATTTGGGTACTCTCTATTTTTATGCGTTTTAAGGTACGACAAAACCGCCAAAAACTAGTAAGAAATGTAACGTTTTAGGCGGCTTTTGGGCAACTTTAACATCTTGACAGTGTCGGCAATCCCAGCATTCTTATCAAGCGTATTTTCGATTCTAATTGAAAGGCCTTCCCGACGCACTTTGTTGTGCCTATACGTCAGTAATGTCGCCACAGAAACCCTCTGGAACATGGCCTTATCGCGCAAAATGGTCCGGAACGTAAAATACGGCGATACGGCCATTTTTGCCGTCGGAATGGCAGTTTTACTCATGTATTATAAAGGGGGGTACCATAAAGACTCAGAGGGGAAGGCTGACAGCATGTTTGGAGTCTTAAGGTTGGTTCGTGTTTTTGAGACGAGTTTTCGGAAAACTCAATACTAGGAGGCGTAATTATATGCAAAATAACTTAAAAAATAGAATGTTTGATCGTCTCGGCTTCAAATAATTTTAAATTAATTAATTAAATTCAACTAATTCTTTGGGAAAAAAGTAAGGAACAAATTTTTAGTAAGCTGAAGAAAAAGTGACGACTAAAATTTTTACCAAAAAACAAAGAATGTTGTAGGGAATCAAATTTCATAAAAAAAATGGGTGTCCATCTTCCGGTCTAAAGATGTTCAAAGCTCAAGCGATGAATTCTTATCTATTATTTTTACCGGTGGTTCAGTGCCAGGGAAACATTAAAAAGTAATTTAAAGCTAGGGAAGATAGGGAAATGGTCTTGTGAACTTTTTTGTAGGAAGTTTATTCCTCTAACTACTCCGTTCCTTTCATACATTAAATCGAAATGTTATAGAAATGCTTGCATTTTTTATGTTATAAGTTACTATGGAGTATTTAAAAATGTTTAGTCAAAGAATTTTTTTAATCAAAAATAATGTGTTTTTTCAAGATTATTCTTGAGTAAAAGTAAGAGTTAGAAAAAAAGTTTAAAATAAAAATTGTAAAGCATATAATTTTACATAAAAATGTTCTCTCTAACAGAGGGTTATTAAGTGTAAAGGGACGTATTTTTTCAACCTTTCTTTTAAAAACACTTGAATGTTATACAAAATTTGCTGCTGAATTCGAATTGAAAGATCGTTTTTGGGTTTTAATTTGTTTTCATTATGAAAAAGACGTTTTAGCGAAAAATTTACAAAAATCTTAGATTGGACAAATTTTGCGTTTACATCCTCGAATCTTCCTTTTGTGTAAAGCTAGAAACTTTGTTTTTTGCAAAAGATTCCTCAATAAAAGCAAAGTTTTACGTAGTTACACAAGGCCGAGATTTACGTAGGTACACAACGCTGAGTTTTGATAAAGGGAAACAAAAAAATATTTTTTTGTAACGTTTGAAAATTCGTGTATTGAAATATTCGATATGAAAGGAAGTTTTTCAAATAAGTTTTTGGTGCAAGAAGTTATTATAAATTTATTTATTATAATTTATATTATAAATGTGGTCACCGCTTTTGAAAACATTAATGTCACGCCCGAAATTAGTAATTTCGTAATTTAGTTCTATGAGTCACTTTCAGGATTTTTTTCTTTTAATTTTTTGAGATTATTAAAATTAAGAGTTAGGGCGGTTAAAAGTAGAGGAATGATAATTATTAAGTGGCATTAATTATCTTTTTAATTATTTACCATTTTTAGCCCTGAGCGCATTTTGAAGTAACTATGATTTGCAACAATTTGATGAGTATTAACTTTGTTTCATCTCGATTATGTTGGGGTTTTTCTTTTAAAACAAAAAACCTTTCTGGTATCTCGAAAATTTCATTACCCCAATATGCAACGTTATAAGAAAATGTATTTTTTTGGTTCCCCTTTAAAAACTCAACCCTGTGTAACTACGTAAAATTTTGCAATTATTGAGGAATCTTTTGCCGAAAATGAAGTATCTAGCTTTACCCAGAGGGAAGATACGAGGATGTAAACGCAAAATTTTTCCACTTTTCCACAACATTTCGATTTAAAGGCTTATTTGACTGGACTATTAACTTTTTCTATCAATTGATAATTTAATTATCTATTTGGTTGTAATTTTTTTGTTTGCCTATTGCCTTTAATCGCATCCTAGTATTTAGGTATCCGTACACGCCACTTAATTTTTTGTCTAGGTTTGTAGTGGGGCCTTACGAAGAAAAAGACTACAGTGCTAGGTCAAGCCAAGCGAGCACGTTTTACAGACAGCAAGTCCAAAACATTCCAAATGTTGGCTCGAGGGCGAAGTCTGGAAGTTGGCATTCCAGCTCTCGATCGAAAAACCCCGTTTTTCACGTCATTACTCAAGCTCTCCGTGTTTATAAAAAAATCATATACAAAATCAAGTGCTGTGATAGACACCTAGCGTGTCCGCATCCGTTCAGTTGTTTGTATTATACGATGCAAGTAATTGGTTGTGGACATTTCCGAGACTTGTTAGGCCTAATTTAGGGGTTTTTAGGGCGTAGGGAAAATGTTTAGCATCGGTTTAGGGATACAAGTGACTTTAAAGCTAGTTCTTAATATAAAGAAAGTCGTCCAGAGCCCGAGAAATTTGAAAGCGATCTTATTTAGGAAAGATACTTTGAACCTGGCGGTGTTCCTTGGAGGTTTCTCGGGTTTATTTAGAGTAAGGCTCGATTTATTCACATACACTTTTTTAGTATAATAAATTATTTTAGGCCGTTTTGTGCATTTTGAGGAGGGCCACAGGCAAGGATAGCCCCTCTTATGCCATCCCAGCTGGTTTGATTGCTGGAACTGCCTTTACGCGATATCCAGACACCACAGTATCACTCTATGTCATGTGGAAATTGGCCCAAGTACTTGACACTTTTTCTTTTACCAAGCTTAATTATTTCATTTTTTTAGATAACTTACATCATGGGTATCAACAAAGGAATCGTGCCTCGAGTCCCGGGCTTCACCGAATTTTTGTATTGCTTCAGTACTGCCGTTCTTTTCCACGCAGCTCTGCTGGAACCGACAAATTTGAGGCCTAGTTATTGGAAATTTTTACACTCGATTTCCGGCGGAAGAATCGCTTGTATGAACCGGATTCCGTTGGATGCTTGGGGGCTCGGTACTTCTGAATCTCTAGAACGTGTTCTAGAACTAACTAAAACACAAAGAGTCCTGAAATAGTCGAACTAGGTCACGTGGTACTTTTGGAACTAGTCAAAGTGGGTGTTAGTTTGCAAAAGTTTCGAGAATACTTACTTTAACGATTAGGGAATTTTTGACGCTGGTTGGTTTTTTATTGAGGGTAGCACAACTCTTTTGTTATTTTCTTTTCATGTTTTTAATAAATGAGATTTTTATTGCAATATTTTAATGAAATAAAGTTAAACAAACCAAAGTTATTTTAGTTATTGATAAACACGTATTAAAACATTAGTTGACGAATAAATATCAAAGAACTTATCTACTCATTTGAGAGTTCTTCCAAACAGCAAGACTATCTCGTTCTGTGTTGTTTCTTTAGGAACCGATTTTGTAAATAATTCGTACCTAAGCAGTGGAATTAAGAATAAACGCAATAGTTTGTCATAATCTTACGCTTCGTTTTTTCCATCTTCACTTAAATGTTTTGCAAAATACCTTGCGAAGTACAAGAAGGGATAATGTTGTTGGGTTCGGAAAGAGAAGTTTAGGGCTTGTGTAATAAACTTGAGACTGTCATTATTCGACTTCATTTCTTTAATAGAAGCGAATTTTTTGGCTAAGTGTTTTAAGAATCCCGCTTGTTCAGTCTGAAGATCAACAGTCTGTCGTGTCTTCAGTATTTCCTGATAAATTTCGGCCAATGTATGCATAATTATTAAAGATAGCGCAGGAGGGGTTGCTTTCAATTGGCCAAAGAGGTGGTCCATCAAGTAACCAAAGTCGGCGTAATGCTGAAAATTCAAACCGAAATTTTGGCAAGTGCGGAAAGTTGGCCTTACCGTATGATAGAAACGCAATATCTTTGAAAGATATTCAAAGGGCACTATATTCAAATTCAAAACGTTGATTACTTTCCTTAGCAGATTCTGGCGTTGTTTCAAAGGCACTAAAACATGAGTAGAAAACAGTTGTTTTATTTTTTGTACCTACTCTCCCTATTCTCAATCACGTGCTGTGTTACGAAGTTAAATAGAATTTGCAAACCCGTGGGCTCAGTAATTCCGATCACAAAGTGAGAATATTCGCGTTTTCGTTTAAGTTCGGTGTCAAAATCGGTATAAAGGTCACAAAAAGTTTCCAATACCTAAATAGGAAACATGAGAGTGAATTTATTAAAAACGTGAAAATACCAGGAATAAGTCTGGACTTGGCTTCTCGCGCTCAAGCATTTCCAAACATCCATAAGCAAACGCTTTGCAGTCAATGTAGAGGTGGAGGTCAGTGGGTTCGCTCCCATTACTTCCATTGCTACTTTTAGGAAGGCGCATAACTTGGCGTAAACGCCAAATCAAGTGCCATTTGCAACAAACTACCAAATATTTGAGCAGCTGCAACGTCCAAAGTGAGAAAACTGTAAACAATTTTTGTGCAAACCTTGAAGTTGGTTTCCCAAACTTGCCAAATGTCTTGCCATCGGAGAACTGTTATCAAGTCAAAGCGCGAAAACAGGATTGAAGCTTTCAGAGTCTTTTCCCTTATTTGTTTCAGCAACGATTTGTCACAATCGGGAGACTGGGAAATACATTTAGTTGGGAAAAAATCAATTAATAAGTGAATACCATTTGCATGAGATCCTCGGATAGGGACTTGATCCATGTTTTTAAACTTTCAACCCTGTCATTGCAACCGAAAACAGCAAACACGTTTGTTATATTTTGAAGCAAGGTTCGATCAATAGTTGCCATAAACATTTTTTTTAATATTGAAAAAATGTTATTAAATTCCTAAAACACCCCGTTATTTGTAAACAAAGCCGTAAAACTAACTATACTCACATCGTCCAAGTTATCATCACGACAAACACTACTGTCCATAAAAGACAACAGTTCAATTAGTTTTTGCAAACTCACTTTTTCGCTTTGAAACGCAATTAGCAATTGTGTGAAATGGGGGATTATGGCATTTGCTAAGTTAATATGTTCATTATCGTTCCGTGGTCCTAACATTGCAAATTAGAATAAAGAACAATTAAAAATATATTTACAATTACCTTGTTTTACTTGTCTGGAGTAGGAAAATTTCCCAGTGAGGACGTACCTCGCACACTCGTTTAAAATCTTAATAAGAGCTGTTTTGGCACCTTGACGAATGTCTTCGTTTAGTAACACTTGTACAAACAACGGCCAGTCTTTCAACTCATCGGCAAACTCAAAAACTGATTCGAGAAAAACTGGAAGTTGTTCTAAAAACTACGGAAGTTTTTAGTCCGGCGCATCCACCAAATTTACTACAAGTAGTTACCTCCCGTTTTGAGAATGCTGTTACAACAAGTGAGAGTAAAAGTTGTTCCCCATTGCTGTTTTGTCGGCGAAGATAAGTTACTAGAAATCTCCCGGCTGCTTTACCCAAAGTTATGTCTTTGTGAAAGATCTCCTGAACCAGTTTCTTCTTATATTCCTCGCTGATTTTGTCCAGGAAGCTACGAGACGAATGGTTTAAAGTTGTCTCATTGTTTCGCTTTTACCTCTCAGTGGCTGCGGTGAAGATATTTGCTGCTTTTACAGCCACTTGAGAACTGACATCAACAAATCGACCTGAGACAAGTTTCAAGCATATTTCAATTCGTTGTTTCAGTACGGTTGAAATTTCCTCACAACGTATCAGTTTTTCAACGGTTGTTAGAGCCGCCAAGCGGACCAGTTCGTTCTAAAATAATTACTTAAACCGAAACTAACGTATTTTTGGTCAAACCTGGTTTAAAATCATTTTCATTAAGGGCCCTAAACAACGACGTTTCAGTATGAAGATGTCGGGGTAGAAGCGCGTCCAATGAAACAACTCCTGACTTGCCCTTATTTTAACGAGAGCCCATCTTTTATCAGCTATGAAACTAAATCAAAATTTGTTTTAATTGTACTTATAAACTTAGGTACATATCTTACCACTGTTTGTCAAAAATTAGGTAAAGAAAGTCAATGTGGTTTTCGATATCTTTTTGTATTGCCGAACTTTTCGAATCAATGTCGTTCCTTGAAGCAATTATTTGTTGGTGCAGTTTCAAAAACGACGTTATCATATTTATTACTAGAGTGTTTAGTGTTATAAGGGGTTAATTAATTTGTTATTGCTCACCTAGCAGAAGGCCAGTGACGTAGGGACCACTCATTCTGCTGAAGCACATACACTTAACGAATTGGAAGACGTGTGGTGCAAAAACTTCGTCAAATAAGACTTGAGACTTGAGTGCTTGGCTTAATAAATGGTCCAAAAACTGGGCAAGAATCTGTTCGGCGCCCTTTGCAAAACTTGTTGGTTTCATAAAGAGGAATTTTCCGGTATTCTACAAATAATAAGTGAATTAATTCCTGATGGTTTTGTGCCTAGTTTACTTTAAGTTCTTCCTCCAGTAAGTCATACTGCATTTGCTGGACGACTTGACTTGCATTTTCCCGCTCAAAATCGTAAACTGCGCCAATTGATAACTTTTTGTAACCACTCAGGTCGACAAAAAGCTGGAGAATGGAAATAATAGCAGTTTCTTTATTGGACTTGTAGGCGTCCATCAGCTCAATTGCGATGCTCTAAAAGCGATAAAATGTAGTCAGTGTAACAAAAACTGTTACCTTTACTTCTAACTGGTCAGGTTGAGTCATTATTTTAAAATAAAGGCTCTCTTCATTTTTTGGTTTCAAGGCGCTCCAGAAATTCTCCCATTTGAGAGGTTTTACAGTTCGATCTCTAATGATCGAAGCTTCTGAAGGAGCTACAAACCAGTTATGTTTATGACTATATATTTGTTTTAAACTTTACATTCGGACGGAGATGATGTTCCGTAATCGATAGTTCCACTTGTGGTATTATCGTTGTTGTTTTCATCTCCCATCGGTTCTTCTCCCCTTGAAATGGTGGAAATACTTGGGGAAGAGACATTGGGGGACCCACTCTGAGGTGTGCTGGTGGCTCGGGTGTCTTGAGATGCGCGCTCGCGCTCATCGGCACGTAAAATTCTCATTAAATGAGACATTTTTACACGAAAATAAGCAAGAAAATCACTTGAGTGGTTTTTACCGCCAAGAAAAAACGTTAGGTGCCCACAAATTGTGGAGCGGCTGTACCAGATTTGAACTGGCCAATGGAGTGCAGGATTCACCGGCCATGCTGTGAGCGCTGCCAACCCATGGTATTATGTATTTAAAACATTTTCAAAGTATTCCGTTCCTCTCAAAATAATTTGCGAATTTTGCATTCGTACCACGATGAGGATGTTGAAAGTTCAGAAATTTTGAGAATATTGGAATGCAAGGTTGAAATGTACCGGCCGTTTTGAGAACAGTGGAACCAACCAACACAAATTAAAACGTGGGAAAAGTCTTGTTTGTGTCACCTCTAATCTCTGTGTGTGGTCTGTGGTTTGTGTTTATTATTTTTTCACAATTTATACCTACGGCCTTAATCTGTATCTACGGTAAGTACAACAGTAGTCTTATTGCTATTGCTGTTTTTGTGTGGTGGGAAATTAAAGAATGAACTTGTATTATGTGGAGAAAACTAATACAAATTAGGACCTCAAAAATTTATTAGAATTAAATAAGAGTGTTTCTAGATCATTAATGGTTTAATTGATGGTTTATTATCAATTTTACAATTAATGGTGGTAGAAGTGTGGCACGACTGTTTTTCTCAGACATGTGATACCTCCAATATTAGGAGGCACTTTTATCAAGACATTTGTGCTTACATAAAGCGATTAGAAATAAAATGAAAACAAAAATATTTAAAGATTGTGGGTGCAAATTTTAAAATAAATAATAATGATAATGAACTTGGGCCGCATGGGGTAATGCAGGTGCCTGTAAGCGTCAACTGTCAAAAATTATTTGCTTGTCATTAACCTTACTTTTCCTATTCAAAATAAACATTTTTGTGGCTTGTGAGCATCATAATTATGGCCGAATTATTTAAATTCAGCCAAAAACCCAACTTGGAGGGCTTCACTTTACTGATCCCCAGTGTTTCCGTCGGGAATGTGCCCCAACTTACAATCGACTTGCTGATAACATCCCTAAATTTCAAGAAAGTGGCCACTATCTGGCACCCCGCCATCGTTTCCTCCGTGGGATCGGACCCTTATCGAACAGACGGGCCCGAAATATGCACAGCATGCGAACTATACATCAAGGAAGATTTAAAAGTAGCCCTTATTCAACTGCGTTCAGCCATAAATGCGAAACTCGCCACCAAGTTCTTCACAGACTTGAAAAACTCCCTCACGCAGTTTAAAATCAAAAGCATTGTAATTCTCGCAAGTTCTTTTGACTACGAGTTGCATGTGGTTAGTAGCAACAAATTCTACTACATCAGTAACCAGGAAATTACCGATGTGATGAAAAGCTTAAACGTGAAGCCGAAGGAAGTGGAGTTTAACGGCAAATACTTGGTCCACGGATCTGGGTTTGCAGTCAAGTTATTTGAGGTGTTGGAGAGTAATTTTGAGTGTACAGTTTTGATCAAATACGTGTCAGAGGGTGACAACAGACCTGACGCAATTGCTTGCATAAATGTGTTGAACAAGTTTGTTAACGGCTTTACAAAGTGTAATGTGACGGAGATAAAATTTCCAAGTTCGTGGAATTGTGTCTTTGGGGGACCTCCACCTCTAGGGATTTATTAAAAAAGTGTATATATTTATTATAATTGTTTTTTGCATAAATATACTTTTTGAGTATTATCATTAGTTCGTTTTTTTAACTTTTGAAGAGAAATTTAAAACTTGCTAGGGTTTTTCGCGGCGTCATAGTGGTGACAAGTCAAAAACATCAACAACTTTAATCATAACCTTAGATTTACGACTATTTAAAAGATAGGTTTTTTGCGATAAAATGGATTTTAAGTGTCGTTTTTGTTTAATTAAAACTGAACCGGGCTCCTCTGTCAACCTTTTTGAATCTGGCTTTGTTGGACGAGGTAATGAAATTATCTGCGATGCAGTAATGAGTTTTGCACCAGAAGTTAAAGTAATTCTTTTCTGTGAGTTTCCTTTATATTTGCTATGCTTTTGTGCAGATTTCTCCTGAAGATGATTTCCCACAGTCGGTGTGTAAAGAGTGTCTCCACAAACTAAACAGTTGCATTGAATTTAGAACATTGATAATAGCATCAGACGCTAAATTAAAAAACCAGAATATAATAATGAAGCTTAAGGAAGCAATCACTTCTGCGTTAAGTTTTGAAGAGCCTACTCAAGAAGAAACAATTGGCACTAAAGAAGAAGGCGCTAGTGAATTTATTGACGTTCAAAATATTTATTTGGAAGAATGTAAAGATGAAAAACTTGTACCAATTAAAAAAAAGCACAAACGCGAAGCTTGCGAAGACAAGAAACCCGTGATAAAAAAGCACAGATGTGAAGAGTGTGATTTACTATTTAGGTACAGATATCAGTATATTGCCCACAAACATAAGCACACTGGTGACATGCCTTATCGTTGCGATTTATGTGATAAGGGCTTTGGGCTGAATTACCTCTTAACCAATCATAGGAGGATCCACTTTGAGGAACGTCCCTTCAAGTGTGAGGACTGTGACAAAGCATTCAAGTAAACACCTCTTGTTAATAATTCCTCTACGTTTAAATTTTGAAGGTTTCAGAGCTGTCTGGTCCTTCACAAAAGAATCCACAAAGGAATAAAACCATACAAATGCGATTTGTGTGACAAGAGTTTCGTCCAATCAGGCGGTCTGCAGGTGCACAGGAGAAGACACACCGGGGAAAAGCCCTACGTGTGCGAGTTTTGCAGCAAAACGTTCGCAGGCTCTGATTCCCTGTGTAAGCATCTGAAGACACACCAGGACGGGCCTTCAGTGTTTTGTCCAGTTTGTGATAAGGGTTATAAGAACGAGTATTACATGAAATTGCATTTGAAGCAATGTCACACCAATGAAAAGCGTTACAGTTGTGAAATTTGTCAGAAAAAGTTTACGGCTAAGCCTAGTTTGAATGTGCATATGAGGATACACAGTGGAGTTAAGCCTTTTGAGTGTAAAGTGTGCAACAAAAGTTTTACTCAGTCTAGTGTTTTGATGAGGCATATGAGGACGCATTCAGGGGAAACCCCCTATCCCTGCAACTTGTGCGAGAAAAGGTTTGCCTACTCGCACCATCTTTTAAAACATGTGCAGAAAGAACATCCAGAGATTAGTTCTTAAATTAATTGTGTGAGAAATGTCTGTATTTTTTTTGTAAAATTTCTATAATAAAATTTATAAAAATTTCCGTGTTTTATTTGATTTCATTTTTAATGCTTAATTTTTTAACTCTTATGAGAAGAAAAAAATTATTTAAATTTTTTTCTTGTTTTGCAATGTCCTTAGTCTGATCTAATTTTTAACATTATTATTAGAAGTATAATTTGCCACAGAAACGTAAAGACTTGTACTGAGATGCAAGTTTAGACTTTTGTTTTTAGGAACAAAGAAGAAGAATATAAAAATCACGTCAGATGATTGTTTTCGAATTAACTCCACCTAAAAATGGTAGTTCTGTGACTAAATTAATTAAAAAAAGAAAGAAATACTACAATACTGTAGTACAGTAAAACCTCCTATGGACACCTCCGAATAACGGACACCTCGTCACAACGGACTTTTTTGTAGGAACGCAACAAAAACATTAGAAAATGATTAAAGAAAACCTTACAACGGACAAAAAATCCCCAATTACTATAATATTATATCAATTTACCTTTTACAAGGGACAGACCGAAAGCGTGGTGGTGAAACATTTGTTTCAAGAACCTGGTAGAAATTAATAAAAAATTCTATACCGAAAATCCAGAATTAAATATCGATAAGTGTATGAAATTTTTTTTAAGAAAAACGTAATGAAAAGATTGATTGTGTTAAAGGGAAAACTTGTCTTAGAGGGACAGTAAACTCATGCTGTCTTAATATTTTGAACCTTTTAAAAAATAGTTGTAATTATGTGTTATGCCAAAAATTATTATAAAAAACACGGCTCCTAAAAACAACCAAACAAAATTTGAAGATTTTAAGTAAAAAATGTGTTTATTTCATTTTATTTTATTTTTTTGCTGCTGTTTTAAATTTGATTATGTTTGGTGGCAGTTTATGGAAAGATACTTAAAATTATCCACCTATCATTAGGGGACACCTCTCTACAACGGACAATAAAGATTTTCTACCGGTGTCCGTTGTTTTACTGTATTGCTATTGATAAGATAAATGTTTTAAATGTTGCTGGCAACATAACAGAATAAAATGTAGACCTTTGCTCAAATCGATTTAGTTTTTTAAGTGTTTTTGTTTTCAATTAATTATAATTTTTCTTACTTTATTGACCATTTTTGTTGCTATTAACTCCATAGATGTTGTAACACACAAAAAAATATTTATAAGGCTATAACGAGGACGTATGCTAGGTATGAGTACTTTAAAAAATGTTTAAATATCGACATACACGTACCTCGGACTCTTGAAAATTTTGTATCACAGAGTATTCTTATTTTCTTCATTATTTTTTTAATGACTTTATTTATTTTCTGGGCGATTGAAACAATAAATTAAATAAATTAAATTTTCTATAAATCTCAAGATTTCGAAATAAAAGACAACAAACCAAAAATAAAATTTCAAGTTATGATTCTTTCTTAAGTAAAAATTGTTCATTTGTTTTGTTGAATCAATTTTTTGTTCATCCCAATTTGTGAGGTTTAGGTGTACAAAAGAATATGTTAACAATTATCATTTATCAAATAAATAAATGCTTGTAATTAAATAAATAAATTAATTAAATTTCTTCACCAGCTTCTGACTTTTAGAGAATCGTGAAATTCCACATTTATTTCCTTTCTTTTTTGTCACCAGACCTCAATCCTGTTTCAAAAAAGGGTCTCAACTAGGACATAGTAACAATATTTGATAAGGTTTTGACACCGGTCTCTCCCATGTTTCAGCTCCTCTTCTACCAATATATTCCGTTATTTTATAATTTAATGTAAATTTGACATCAAGTATAAATTTTCGTCAATCATACGCTCGTTAGCTTGATTGGAGTTTTTAAAATTAATTATGTTCCATCTTAATTAAGTAAGACACTATTTGAGTTTTCACTTAATTTTTTACGGTGTTACATGAGAGTAGGTTTTATAAAAATAAACCAGTGTTTCTCCATCACCAACTAATACAATTAGTTTCATTGTTAAAGATTTATGTTGGAGTTCTAGAAACTGAGATTGTTTACGGTTCAAGTGGCTATAGATCAGAAGTAGTTTCTAGTATGAGGAAATAAAAACATAGCTAGTAAATTGCTCTAGAGTGCTGTTTCTCTTAGCTTGCACGGTCAGCTGAATACCTCGTTCGTGTCACGTCGCTGAAGGGTGTAGTTAAAGAAAGAAACTAAACAATTTATATACTTTATTGATCATTACAAAACACTATAATTAGCTAAACGTTAATAAGAAACAAGTCGTGTGCACATTTTTGATTGACATCTCCCATTTTGAGCAATCATTGTAAATAAGTTCTATCCTTCTATACGAGCATGATATGTTTTAATTTTATTATGTACACGATTTACATTATCAAAAAATAACAATTGATGTATTAAAAATTTTAGTAAAATAAATGGAAGAAGTAGTCTCACACTAGACGTTATGTACAAATACTGTTAGGTTCACTAACGCAGAACGAAATTGTACGTCATAAGGTATATCAAAACAAACATCACAGGAATTTTATTCAGATTCGGAGCGTCACTTAAAGCACTCGCATGGCAACTCATGTCCTCCGGGGGCAACTGCACAATGGGTATCCGCGTCCCGGAGGTGATGTCCGTACACGTCGCCTCCTTCACCAAGTCGTTCATCCGCATCGCGGTTTCCACAGGCGCGTTGTGGGACTGCAAACTTTCCCTTGTCCACCTCCGCAACCAATGTCCCAGCCAGGCCAAGTGGCAACCGCAGCGGAAGGGATTCTCTGAGATGGTTAAGCCACCTGGAACAGGGACACGTTGCAAACTTTTAGCCCACACGCGCGATACCCGCAGGAAAACAAACACAACTTGGACACGCGCAAAATTCGAACGCTTAAAGTAAACCACCACACACTATCCCGCGAACTTTTACCCTAATTTTCAACTGCATCGTGGGACGATCAATATTTTTTTGACAAAGCTTTGGACAACTGAACGATTCTAAATTAATTTACATCTAACTAGTCGTTTAATTCCGTTAAAAAAATGTAACAAGTTGAGTCTTACATTTTTAACAGGTTGAGAAAAACAGTACTAAAATTTTTCAAAATGCTGCAAACACGGTTGACGATAAAATGTCTAGCTGTAGAGAACTAATTTTCCTACAAAAAAGTTCACAACACCATGATTTTATCTTTAACGGTTTATATTTAAATTAATTTCCCGACAGTTAAACACGGGCAAAAATCACACGTATTTGTCATCTCAGCGTTCTTTGGACCTAAAACGTTTTAGAAGAAAATAAAAAAATCTTCGTAAATGCAATAGATATTTGTACTTTTTTCAACAATTTGGAAATAGTGGTTTGATGAATTCCCACATCCACACCAAGACTTCTTAAAAATATTTCTATTTTTGTTACGACTTATCTAATCTTAATTTGATTTTCTAAGAACTGGTTGTAGCGATCCCTACCCATTCAACAGTCTCTGCATTAAAGCTAGACAATTTCTTCTGTATTTTAATCATAATTTTGTACGTATTTGCCTATAATTTGCATAATAATTGATAAAAAGCCATTCCAGGAAAAATGCAAACTGACGACTAAATTTCAAAATGATTTTAGTAATGTTGTT
Organism: Tribolium castaneum; assembly: GCF_031307605.1. Classification (NCBI taxonomy): domain Eukaryota; kingdom Metazoa; phylum Arthropoda; class Insecta; order Coleoptera; family Tenebrionidae; genus Tribolium; species Tribolium castaneum. The sequence goes on from NC_087394.1 coordinate 29,420,505, forward strand.
TCTTTCAAAATACACGATCCGGTTTATGTTTAATGTATTTTGCGACAAAAGAGTTTTTGCGAGAGGATTATTATTTAATTCTAAAATTTACATGCTAGACATTTAGGCCACAACATAAAATACTGACGTACTACAACTTTTGAATATTTTTTGAAAAGTATTTTTCTGGTTTCTGGTTGTATAGAAAATAGAAATCAGTAAGAAAATTGATTAGTAATATTACTTTTCTATCTTCATAACTTTTGCTGTCCCGTCCCTTATCGTAAACATAAAATGTTGTTCTTATTTCTTAGGTTGTTAAACTGAACCAAAAATTTTTAATTTCCACTGTCTAATTTTAATATTATTAAAGTCTTTAATAATTAAAACCTGTCTGAATAAATTTTTTAATGCTATTTTCACACACAAGATTTTTTTGTCCTGTCCGTCATGTGTAAACAAAAATGAAATTAATCATAAGTCGTTGCACATTGACTTAATTTTCAGTTACGTGGTTTTAAAATTCTCAGCAGATTCCACCTTTTACATTAAAAATAGTTGTTGGAATTAGTGCCTTTTAAATTAACAGAATTTTATAACTATTGTTCAAAGATAAAAATGTTTTTTTTGTGTCCCGTCCGTCATCAATTTAAATTTATTTTTTCTACTCGTATTTCGAATTTTAAAAATGTGGCTCTAATTGTGGGTTGCGAACAATTTGACTGGTACTAAGTTCCTATAAAGAAAAATTCACTTTACTGATACTATTCGTAAAAAGTGAAAATAAAATACAAAGATTTGTGCAAACTGTCCCGTCCGTTATAATGGAATGGCTGAAAAGTGACTGTTTTAAACAGTTATTTGACGAAATAAAAACTTCATTAAATACTCCACGATGAAGCAAATACTAGTTACGATAGGTTTGTAAAACTACCATAATTTCTTGTTAGTTATTCCTTTACCCATTTTTCATAATTTTTTATAATCATCCGTTTTGTTGGTCTTTTCGGATTTGTTTTTTTTACTGTGGGAACTATGTCGATATAAATAATAGGGCGCCTTTCAGCTCTAATTCGCCGAATCTTTCTCAAAAAATTTATTCGAAGAAATTTTATTTGTTGTTGCACGAGACAATATTCTTCTTACTTATCTATTGTCGGATTGAAGCAAATTTCCAAGTTCGTCGTCACCACATTGATTAAGCAATTTTTTTACTTACTTCGGTGTATGTTAGAAACTTGACCTACTTTATCTTCTATGAAGACACAGTGATTTTTACAGCTGTGAAGTGGTTAAGTTGCTCTGACCCTTTGTTATTGCTTATTGACCATTCGTGTTAGCAAAACTTCTAGTTTGTTAACAATATAAAATATAATTTTAAATAAAATGCGTATTTTGTTTCTTAAACCTATGGCGGTTTATTCAACTTTTGATAAGACTAGCTCTTTCTGGACTAATGAATAAAAATAATAAAACTTAACGTTCTATGATAAATCTAATTCTTAGCAAAACAAGTAATGAGATTTTCTTTATGTTCTACTATCTAGTAAAGTTAATTTCAAATCCAGTTGGGACACTTACTTGAGTAAAAGCATTTGCTTTTTTAAATCATACCACTCATGGCCTCGCCTATTTTTTAAAACAACGTTAATTCCTACCTTACTTTTTTATGTATCGTCAACTGTATTTGCAGCGGTTTTAAAAATACCTATGGAACGGTGTGCAAATTGCTATAGGTTTGAATTTTTTTAGTATACCTTCCGATATTTTTTTTGCATAACTTTTATCTGCTACTATTGGGACTTTAATGTATCTGCCTGTAATTTTTTAAATACAGAAACTGGGACATTATAGTCGTGTCGTATCCTAATCTTTAGTCGACCCTTATAATTAGATACAAACCTGATATTAAAGTCGTCCCAACGTTCTTCCAAGTTGTTGTATTCCCATAAAAGATTTCTGGACTAAGATAAGACAACATATTGTTCCTCAAATCTATCGTTAAATATGAAACTTTGTACATGCTGGAGAAAAGTCCCGGAGGCAACTCCTCAATTTCGGTCCCCGTAATCCTCAAAACTAAATCAGGATTCCTCCCAAATCTAACGAAAGCGTCCCTATCTATCATTTTCAAATTCCTCCCCGTGATTTCCAAATGCCTAATCTTCTTGTTTTTCACACACAAGAGTTGCTCATCAAGCACCGATTCCATGACATGTATCTTCAAAATCCTCAACTGTTGCAAATTCGCCATTAAATTGCAAAACTGTTCATTAAAATTGTCAATGTTTGGCCACGTCTGTATCGCCAGCGAGTTCAAAATCTTGATTTGCTGGATCGCTTTGCTTTCGAACCGATCGAGAAACCTCAGCCCTTGAATATTCAAATCTTGCAAATTGGATAACCCGTAAAAACTATCGGCGACAATTTCTTTAATCGGGTTAAAGGACAAATCCAGCGATTTTAATCTCGGTAAGTGTATCCAGAGATGCGCGGGCACTTCGAACAACTGATTATGGCTCAGATCGATCGATTTCAATTTGCCCAACTCTTGCACCGAGTTCTTGCTGATTGCTTCGATGTGATTGTGGGATAAGTTGAGGTGGACCATGTTGGGCAGGGGCAGATGTGGAGTGGACGTAATCCCCGAATTGGCCAAGTTTAGATGCTTCAAACTTTGCGCGTAGTGGAACAGTTCTTTGAAGTTGGCACGTAGAGGATTCGAACTCAAGTCGAGCACTTGCAGCAAGCCCAAGCTGGTGAAAACGTTGTCGGGGAGGATCGTCAGCTTGTTGTTGCTCAGATTGAGGTGGTGCAGGAAGGGGATGTCCGGGAAGGTGGTGCTGTCGATGTGCTCGATGTTGTTCGAGCTGATGGAGAGGTGGCGCAGGCTCAGCCCGACGTCGGAGAGGCTCAGACTGGGCACCACGCTGAAGGAGTTGTAGCTCAGATCCAGCATCTCGATGACGGTGTTCTGGAACACGTCTTTGGGGAGGTAGTTGAGGCTGTTGCTGCTCAGGTCGAGCACGCGCAGCTGCGGCATGTTGGCGAACTGGCTGGGGTGCAGCTGCGAGACGAGGTTCTTGGACAGGTCCAGGATTTGGAGGTTCTGGAGGCCGGCGAACGCCTTCCTGCTGACGGACATGATGTTGTTTTGCTGCAAGCTGAGCTGCTCGAGCGAGGTCAAGTGCATGAAGCTGTTGTGGTCGAGGCGGGCGATTATGTTGAAGTCCAGGTGGAGCTTTTTGAGGAGGGCGGTGTTTTCGAGACACTTGGGGATTCGGGCGAGGTTGTTGTAGCGCAAATCGATCACGTGCACGTTGAGGATTTTCAAGTCGGAGTTGCAGGAGATGATTTGGTTGCGACTCAGGTTGAGATGTAAGGGAGCGGATAAGTTGGCGAAGCATCCGAAGGAGAATTCCGATAGAAAATTGTTCTGTAAGTCGAGCTTCGCCAAGGACGGCAAGTTGGAGAAAGCGCGACTGTGGAGTTTCGATATTAGATTATTGGCGAGGATCAGCTTGTTGAGTGCTGGGAGGTCGTTAAAACTATCGGCTTCGATGGCCCTGATGCGATTATTGGAGAGAAGAACGGTCTCGAGGCTGTTTAGCGACTTGAACGTGTCGGTGCGGACTGTGGATATTTCGTTGTTGGACAAGCGGATGTCTTTGAGTTTGGAGTGGATGGCCGGTTTTAATAAGTTGATCGGAATCGTCCGGATCTTGTTCGACTCGATATTGAGATATTTGAGTTCGGGAAGCGAGTCTAAAGAGAATTCCGGGACCGTATCGAAGTTATTGTTGTCGACGGAAAGCCATTTCAAGTTTGTTAGCGGTTTGAAAATTTCGTGCGGGAGGTCGTCTCGGTCGAGTCCGAACGATACTTCCAAACTCTCTAAGCCTTCGAGGCCGGCGAAGGCGCTGCTGTCGATGACCCGCAACGGGTTAAAACTCAGACTGAGTTCTTTAAGTTGCTGCAAATCGGCGAAGATGTGACTCTTCAAGCTTGTAATTCGATTGTTCCCCAGTATGAGGCTCTTGATGTTCGAGCCCCAGCTGAAATCGCTCTCGCCGATTTCGTATATTTCATTAAAACCGATGTTAAAGTGGGAAATTTTCGAGCAATTTTGCAATGTTTCAACCGGAATTCTCGTCAAACGGTTTCCGCTCAAGCTCACCGCTTTCAGACTGGAACAGAAAGTGTCGAAGGCTCGTTCCGGTATTTCACTTAGCAAGTTCGACGATAAGTAAAGGTATTTAAGCGAGTTGAGTTGGCCCAAGGCGTAGGGAATCCGCTGGAAATTATTGTGATCGAAATCGAGATACTCCAAAGTGTCCTCGATGCCCTCGAACGTCCTAATTTCGAGATCCTCGAGCATATTGTACGAAAGAATTATCCTTCCGCACTGGAGACCGGCAAAGCTTTGGCTCGACAGCGTCTTGAAGTCGTTAAAAGCCAGATTTAAATCCCTTATATAAACAGAACTGTTAAACGGGGATCTCGGCAAACTTTTCAGATAGTTCTCGCCAAGATCGATTTTCTCCAGCCATACTTTCCTGGCGAACGTGTGCTCGGGTATCGTCTTGATGTGATTCCCTCGCAAATACAGCCATTGCAAATGAGGCAGGCCGCTGACGATTTCAAGTGGAAAGTTTTCAATCAAATTATGCGAAATACTGGCGGTTTGAAGAGTGAGCGGCAGAGAGTGCTTATGGATTTTATACATTCGGTTTCCGTCCAAGTTCACCCAAATGAGCGACTTGAACTCTCGCAGACCGTGCGACACTTTAGAGCTGTGATCCGGCTGCTCATCCGCCACTTCGGTGATGTCGTTCTCGCCCAGGAACAGCGTCGTCAAAGTGTTCTTCACGTGCGACCATTCGCTGCCGATCGACGATATTTGATTCCTGAAACAACACTAAAACTCAACAACTGTTATACGAGTGCAAAAACACAAACTTAATTCGAGGGCTGTCGTTATGCAACGAGCGTATGCGAGTGCATACCTAGACACCCGAGAACTTTGTTGTTGAAACATTTTAATTTAAAACACGTTGCGTTGCTATGGGAAGCGTGTTTTAATAATCTAGAATTCAGATATTAAAAAAAAGCTTAAAATGTTACCAATAAAGAAAAATAATATCATGGCATTTATTATAATTATGTCGATTTTGCATACACAGCGTGCGCAAATAAATTATTGTGACAGATAATCCACCGATGTAATTGCTGCATGTTTATCGAAAATGATTCTATAGTTTCCTGTGTTTTATTGTACCATTGTTGTCAACAAAATATTCGATATTTACGAGTTCAGTCCTTGACCTAATTCTGAATTGATGAAAAGTTTTATTCTGAGACACCTAATACAAATTTATTGACTTGTCTAGACACACAAAACCTAATTTTATATTGTGCGAGTCTCTTTTGTGATCGCAAATCGATTACATACACCTGGAAGTTACGTGCCGTAATTGAGAGAAAGCTACAAAGCTCTGATTATTAAAGAGCTTTATGGATTTTCTTAAACTTTTTTTCTAGCATCACTACTTTTTTCATTCTTATCCTAATTCTTACAGCATTTTATTTTTATTAAAAGTATTATTAAAAGTATAATCTGGGCTGTTTATTGATAAAAAGGTATTGGACTAAATATACGTAAAGTTCAATAAAGTAAAAACATATTAAGCAGAAAACACCAAATTTTTAACGATAGGGGGTTAGAAGTTGGAAGCAAATTTTTAGCAAATATGTACTGTATTTGCTTACTTGTTCAGTATGAACTGTGATTCAAATGCACAGTTTATTTAATACAGTTGTTTTCCATTAAAATAATGTTACAAATATTAAAAATAAACATGTGATTGTTTACTTTGTGCGCGTTATTTTATTGGGTTAGAATAATATTACCAAAAGTATGAAATAATACCTATTGGGTAATATTTGTTAAGCTTGTATTTTTTGTCCGAAACAGTGTTTTATTTATCAAGAGCAACAATGGTGGTAAAAATTTCACCAAAAGTAATTGCTTACGTAAAAGTCTTGCTGATTTGTTTACACGTTTCTTGGCCTTGTTTACATTGTCTTCAATTTTCAGTTGGGCTTTCCACAAAGAAATAAACGAAATTAGCTTTCCGGCGGTGTATTTTGTTTGCATCTACACCCGCAATAACGAAAGTCAAAATAAATACTTCATAATAGTCAATTACGCCTCCTTTTGGATCGGCGCGTTTGTGTTATTGCAAAGTTTGCTGGAAATTTATCTTCCAGTTGCTTCCAACTGCCGTACAAAAGTGAATATTTAATTTGGTCGGTTACAAATTTAATCCCGACGAGGAAAGACAAGTCCAAATATTTATGCTTCCGCAGATAAAACCCAAAGGGAGTTTTTGTATTTCGCAACGCGTCATCGGCAAATTCCCGATTCGTTCCCGGCGGCAATAAAAATTATCACGAACGAGGCTAATTTGCAGATGAGTTGATTTTATCGGGGCAAGTAGGTCGAAAGTTCGGTAATGCATTAAAGTCGAGCGCCGAGTCCAAAAACGTATTTTCATTAGACACGTTCATATGTATGAGGATACGAGTTGAACTTAAATAACCAAGTCGTTCTAATAGGATGCGTTTGTCTCGACACATTTGCATTTTAGATTTGCATTTCCAAGACAAAGCATTTAGTTTGACATTACTTTAAGCAAATTTGTAGATATTAGATTGCGAGCGCGTTGGCCTGAATTTAAACTCACCTCAAAACATGAAGAACACTTCACGGGAACTCACCCTTGTGCTTTTTCACAACAGCGATTTTTGCAAAAGAACAATGGCATCAGGAACCCCTAATATCGCAATTACGGTCGCTACTTTGAGGAGTTTTGTTTTTCTTGTACCGGGTCAAGGCCCGAAACGTGAAGCCAGGAACTCTAACGAAATGGAGGTAAATGGGGTAACCCGTTTTTATGTGATCCGTGCTCGTTTCACTGCCGCAAAAGATCCTCCAACATGTTTATAAAACTCGACGTATTAGAGGTGTTAAAAATCGACCTGAAAATTCACCAATCCTTTCCCAAAATCTGCCTTTAAATTGCGAACAATAGCACCGATCAAAAGTTAAAACTGGAAGGCGACCATCAGTTTTTAATTAGAAACGTTTGATTGGGTTTTATATGCCGCCGATCAAATAAAATCAAACTGTAAATAGAAGAGTTGAATTTGCGTCTGGATGGGTTTCAAATTATGCAGATGGAGGAATAAGTTGAATGGAGATTGGAAGTTTTTGAACGAAAGAATGCCTTTTGTCAAACAAAACAATTAAAGCTCCGACGCTGATTTGAATTTTATAACTTAATGCAGGGAATAATTGGAGTTGGCTTAAATCATGCATTACGACTCGATTCCAGCAGCGTTCAGGTCTAGTAAAATTGGTGGATGCGCCGGGCAAATTTTTTTTAACTTTGATTCAGATAACGGCAGTTGATATTTTTGTTAAAATCGTGTTGGTTGGAGCCATAAAAATAAAACTCCGTTTAAGATTAACATCGCCTTTACGAGTTATCGATTTCTCGAATTGGTTCAGAAAATTGCATCGGAATTGGCCGTCACTGTGCATTAACATAACTAACGCTAACCTAACGCTTAGCCTCATTTTCCTAATGCATTCCATATACGATGTAGTTTCAATGAGAGTCAATATCCGCTCATCCTCCACAAACAAATTCTTCAAGCATTCCTGAATAATTTACCCCAACTGACCGCAACAGTTTACTCCTCATTAGCACCATTTATGCATCAATGAGAGGACAGTGTATGATTGCCGAGGATTATGCTAATTATAGATTTAGGACATAGCAAGGTCCAGGACTTTGTTCAATGAAATTTTTGAGGAAAATTTCTTTGTCAAACAATCGTGATTTCCCTACGCTTATTCTTTGGATTTTCCCATTGTGTGGACTGTATTGTTATGCAGCAGTGGACATTTGAGTCGTTTTAATGATGTGGAAACATGACAGTGCACGAAAACTTTTAAATCTTTTATTACAGTCATTTTGTTGTTTGAGTTGCTTTCGGCTGATTGAATATTTTTACTGCAATCGAACTAATGGCGTTAAAAATCGAATCACAAAAACAACTTTTTACTTTACCTGATGACAAACACTGTTGTTTCCCTCAAAGCAAAAATTCACCAAGCTATAACCGTTTTGTTGGTCATTTAGTGACCACACTCAGTATCATCATGCGTGTTCAGGAGCAATTTTCTTTTCAGAGAATTGCACACTCGTCGAACCAATTCAAACTCTGGTTCTGACAAATGGGGTATTTAGCTATAGGAAACTACGACGAGTAAAGTGTTGTGAAACTTGACGTAAACTCGATTTAATTTAAGAAAAACAAACCATGTGATGTATGCCGCAGACGGATTTACGTCTTAAATCGCTTCCACTATTGAGGCGTTTCCAGGATTAACGAAATTGCGTACTAGAAGCTAGAAGCTGGAAAGTAGCCAATTGTCTGAAATTTCAAACGCCGCCGACTATTCGCTTGAATCTCATCCAAAGCTGCGGAAAATTAATATTTGCGGAAAAAATTAGGGACATATACAAGTCACTTCCATTTGGCTGCATGCAAGTTTTAAAAAGCGACTTAAATTTTCCATACGGCTAGTTAAACGAAACCACATGCACTAATTTAAAGCAAACACCTGTGAGCTTATTTCGTTTTACTACAAATTTCGTCCATTATTTAGAAATTAAAAACTGAGCCAAGCGGAGAAATAGCCGAAATCCAGTCACGTGCTGGTTCTATAACAGCAAATTAACTTCCTTTGTTAGTTTTAGTGGTTTAGTAGTTTGTTTGATTAAACCACATACAAATTCTGTCTCTTTTGTTTAAACTTTATTCCGCAGACGCTAATTTCACGTGCCACAAAAATCCCCACTTGCAATAAAAGAGACTGACAGAATATTTAATAAAAGGAGATCCTTTTCAATTCAAATAATTACGAAATAAACACGAGCGAATTTCAATCTCGATTGCGATTAAAGACGGAATCTCAAATTTGAATCGAACCGACGCATCCAATAAAAAACCCTTATTGTCAAGTCTATTTTTACCCAAAGCGCTATTACACTATTCCTGCTGGAATAAGCAGCAGGGGAATTTAATTTAAATAAACACAGAATCAGGCGCTAATCCCCGTGTTACAGTTATTTCATGCATTTCCGGTCAGCACAAAGCTTTAAATTTTTATTAAATGCGCTTTTTCATCCTTGCATGATTTGCAGAATTAAAGGGGTTGTACATAACTGAAAAGTTCCAGATATTGATCCTTCAATTCTGGAATGAATTATTAAATATTAAAATTGGGCCGAGATGCACTCTTCAAAATTTCCAAATTATGAATTAACTATGAGCCCACAAATTGGAACCTTTTGCTAAAATAAAAAGTTTGTGTACTTGGAATAGCTAATTAAATGTTTAACAAATAGAAATTGGAGCAAGAGTAAGTTAGTTTTGTGAACAGTCGAGAATTTAATTAATTTTACTGTTGATGTTTGTCAACAAGGTATTGCAAGAAGTGAATGGAATTCAATTGTAGATGGAAAATACATACACGACATTTCTTGCTGTTATGTTGTGATAATACAAAGTGGAAAATAGTGTCATCGTAGTTTAGTTAGTTGAACAAATTTAACATAGAGCAACTCTATTAAATGTAATCGTAAACATAAATACCTGCCTTCGACTGGTATTCATTAGTGCTTGAGAACCAAGTAATTAGATTTTATCGAACTGCTCTAACGGTATCACTGAGATGTAAAAAGACCAATTAGTTAAGAGTAGTAGCAACCATAACATTTAGTAGTCATTAGAGAATAAATCCGAAGCAAATTAAGCCGCCCTAAAAGTGGCTATGAAATCGCCGTTTCCATTTGAGCCCCAAATCGTAATTAGTGCATTTTTGCCAAATTGCTCGGCTTGACACATGAAAAAGCTTTTATGTCGAAAAGTTGAGACGCATCTCAGTACAGGAAGTATAAAAGATAATTTCAGAAAGGTAGGAACATACCCGTGCAAATTAATCCACTGCAGACTTCGCAGCTCTTTGAGTGCGAGGAAAGGAACACTGTCTAGTTGATTATAGCTCAGATCCAACGAAGTGAGGCTTTTCCATAACGAACTGGAACAAACACATTACGGGATGATAATTTAATAACTAAGGCGGGTGTTTGGGAATTTGCAAAAATGGACTGGTTAATTAAATTTTTAACCCTGATCTACTCTATCATACATTTCGGAAAAACAAAAAAGACTTGTTAAAACATCGAGAATTTGCCGAATTCACTCGTACGTCGTAAAAACGGTCCCTACATGCATTTACATGTTGAATATTGGCAAGTTTATGTAAACTAGTTTAATTTAGCTTCATGTCGCAATCTCGGCTCTATTGACAGTTTGGAGGGACGTCCAGGTCGTAAAGAGCAATAATTCAAGCGGAACGCCACTAAAAATGATCACAAAATCGCAGAGAGGCCGACTCTGCTGAAGCAGCAGGACTTTTAAGCGGTCTCCTGCAACATGTCACTCGAGATCTCGATATGAGTTCTAGGTAATATACTGGGCCGTCAAACGTCTTTAGGAGGGACGTTCACATGACTTGTTCAGCCAGACGCAAACAATAACACGGGAAGAGATGAGAAAAATCGGAAGTTCTGTGAGAAATATCCCCAATTAATTTTACGAAATAATTGAGAAAATGGGAAAAGTTGAAAGTAACTGGATCGGCGTATTCGGACAGGAAGTTTGAGAGGATTAAGTGGTCGCGTATAAAAATCCAGAGGTTGTTTATTTATTGAACAGAATTCCGCCCTTGTTGCCATCCAAATTGAACCATTTTCTGATACAGACTTTTATTAGGCATTATTCGTGTGTGGCGCTTTGTGGCTTTCGGACTGCTGTATACATTTTCCTACTAACCAGATTATCACTAACAAGACTCTTTCCTGGACAATAAATAAAAATTGCAAGCGAAACTTGTTTTCCCGATTCATCCAAACTACGGAGATCGAAAACTTAGGATGTGAAACGACGTACAAATAAAACGGTCCCGTTCTCGATAGTTCCGTTATTGTCACCAGAGGAGCAGTTGTTCCATTACCGTTCAAGTTTTCAGAGCAATGAATTTATAAAAATAGTTGTAATTAAATAACGGTTAGCACGAGGCGAATAAAAAAATATAGGCAGATAGAGCAGTAAATTCTCAGTAGTAGGTGATAAAATAATGGAAAAATTATATCCTAAACTATACTTAAAAAAATTTCAGATGTTTACCAATTTGCACTCTACCTCATATTTTTCAAAACGCTGCGAATACGGTTACAGATCCAAGAAAAATGTCAGGAAGAAAGTTGTAGGGAATTAAATTTTCTTTAAAAAAGTCCGCGAGACCATATCACTATCTTTAACTGTTTAGGCCCCAAAGTCATTCAAAAACGCTCAAGTGACGGATTTCTTTCATTTTGCCGGTGGTCAAGTATTGGAAAGTGAATTTATGCCTAAACCGTTGAAGATAGAAATATGGGGTTGCTGACTTTTTAATAGAAAATTTAATTCTCTACAACTTTGTTCCTTACAATTTTTTTGTATCTTCAACTGTATTCGCTGCGTTTGCAAAAATATCAGGTGGAACACTAATTGATAATTTTAAGCGATAATTTTTCGGACTATCGCCTATTTATCAAAATGCTGGGAATACGGTTGTAGATACAAAAAAATGTAAAATTCAAAGTTGTAGAGAGTTAAATTTTCTACAAAAAAGTCCGCGACACCATATTTCAATCTTCAAAGGTTTAGGTATAAATTCACTTCCCAATACTTAAGGTAATCTGTCGCTTGAGCGTTTTTAGGGCCTAAACCGTTGAAGATAAAGATATAGTCTCGCAAATTTTTTAAAGAAAATTTAATTCTCTACAACTTACTGTTGAACATTTTTCTTGTATCTTTAACCGTATTCGCAGCGTTTTGAAAAATACGAGACGAAGCGCAAATTTTAAATTTTAAATAATTTTTTTCTCATGTTTGTCATGAAAATTTAAGTCGTCAGCTTTTCTCCGTTTGTTGAGAATGCAAAGCTCAACATTTCTGCATTTTTTTTTCAAATAATTAGTGAATTGGATAAATTTAAAATAATTTAAAACGATTTGTCACCTAGACGTTGTAACGTTACTCTGCCGGACTGTTTTTTTTGGGTTTTTTCCTAAGTTATAGTCCTTCGTAATCCAAGCCAAAGCTTAGAGAAGCAAGGTAAAATATTTCCATTTTGGAAAATAATCACGAATAAATTAAACGCTACCAGAAGTGATTCTAATGCTACTGAATAAATCACCTCACATACAATTTATAGCCACAATATATTTTGGTTTAATTGTCAAAACATCGTTCAATATTAACACTAATGGCGGAAGCTACCCACAGCATAAAATATAGATAAATTTTCCAAATTGGGTGGCGTTTGCTGTGGAATAAATATTTAGGTAAATGCAGTTCCGTTGATAAAGCTACTAATCGCTTGATGTGTTGGTGTCCATCAAGGAGAGACGTAAAACTGTTTATCTTTGCAATAATTGAGTAATAAGCGTCGTCTAGTATTGCAATCTGCTGCGTCTACAAACCATACCGTCGTTCGTAATTGCCTCGCAAAACCGTGATAACAATCTGTCGTACAAAAGTAGGAAAGCGAGAATAAATTGGATCCAAATATTTATTTTGGAACGAACACTTAATTGGGTTTATCTAGGTACAAAGCGAAATAAATTAATTAGAATAGAGCGCCATATCGATGCCAAATGAGAATTTTAATTAGTCCAGTTCATGCAAATAAAAAAAATGAAAATAAAAAAATTGAACAAAATTTGTTTGTTTTTTTTTTAGAAAAATACTTTTACTTAAAAGATGCATAAAAAGTAAAAAATAATGATGTCTACCAAGAGAGAATATTTGATAACCGATATACCGTTAATGTTGGTATAAGTTCCGGTATGTACATATCGAAAACCCATTTGTAAACATAACATAATCGTTAAAACCCCATTTAACCCCACATAGAATTGCATTGTCACGCAGATTACGTAAGCATGCAAAATTTCAATACATTGGGACAACGGGAACCCTGTCAAATTTGGCTCCGGAAATATGAAACAGACAGACAGAAAACAAAGCAAGTTAAATAAAAGCTTAAAAAAATCAGTCCTTTCCCAAGTGTAAAACACGAAACCGGAAACGACCCTAAAGCAAAACGTACGGCTATAATAATTTCCGTTGCACTAACATGCTAAAACTATTAGATAAAGTTAAATTTTCGAGTTAAGTCGGCAGTTTTTCCACCGAAACGAATGTCCAATAATTCTCCTTTAAGGTTTATTTCATGCAAAGGAGGCCAAAGCTGGATAAAACTTGATTTTTACATGGGGCTATAGACCTGATTGCCGTATTACGCAGCCACTTTTCGTTTTATTCCACTAAAGTTATTTCCGATGAGGGAAGTATTTTGCGGAAAAAATTTATTACCTAACAGTGGCGTAACTTACATCGTTTTGATTTATTTTACACGGATATAAAAAATCGAAAAAATAGAACGACATTTATGTCGCCGTTATTTGAGGGCTGTAATTTGTTAGACCGCCGGAGGCGGCGTTTAGGAGTTAATATCGAACTGTTTTTTATTACGTACTAATTTCACTCAATGAAATACGGCACTGCATAAGCAAATTAGGTTCTGCATGCAGTGTCGTAACTCTTAACAATAATTTGGTTTATGACAGAAGACAAGTTCGCACTTAATACGTTCCTGGTAACGACTCGAGTGCGGAGCAATCTAAATTTGTATAAACTCTGTTTCGGTTTCGAAAGAAACGTCCATAAATCCCAAACATCTGATAATTTTTAAGTTTTACTGCGTGTAAATTATCCCCACTCCAGGTCGCAATTTTACTACCAAATAAGTCGCCAAAGCCTCTATAGTTATGTTACATTTTCATTATTTATACTCTTTTTATTATTCATAAATTATGTTTTATTATGCTAATGCACGTACCTAATTGACGAAAGCGGGCAAATTTTTCTTTTCCCCTAGCGCATAAATAATAAAACGTGAATAAACAATTTTTAATTAAGACAAATTTTGGCTTTTTAATTGCTCGATTGGAAATGAGTTGTCATTACCATGCTGTTGCCAAGATGTAATTTATGATTATTTTATTAGACATTAATGACTCCGTTACACGAACAATGTGTGGCGATAAGTGCTAGATAAAGGAATGTCCCAAATAAAGCTCGTGTAATGTAGTTTTTACTGATAGCGAGCGAATCGATATCGTGAAAGAGGAAATTTATTAAAGCTTAATCGGTGGATATGAACATAACATAAAATGGATATAGTCGCATTTATGACACGTTGAAAAATTGCCGTTGTAAAGAATTTTTCCATCAAACAAACCAAAAAAATTAAATCTGGTGCTAAGCACAATTCTAACCCGGCGCATCCACCAATTTTGACCGGTCGGTCTCTTCTTTCAATGACGCCAGTTGAGCAATAAACTTTATGATTTCGCAGTCATTGTGACCTACTGAAGAGGTCCATTTCCCGATGTGAACGCAAGTTTTTGCTGATGTTCGATGAAAAATGACAATACTGTGGAGACATGAATTTTTATTGGAAGAATTTATTTTCGGTTTGAAACCGAAACTTTTATCTGTCTTTCGTCGTGAATATTTAATGAACGGCAATGTTTCACAGCTTTTTGTGAATTAATCGTAGGAAAAATGCCACATTGTTTTGCAGGTAATTTGCTTAAAACTATGTTTAAATAAATTAGACTTTGGAGAGTGTTATCTTTGTGACACAACAAGGATAAATAGTAATAGGATTAACTGATGATATTTGGGTACGAGACATTTGTATAAATGATAAATTGCATGCAGTCATCCCTGGAGTTGGTAAACAACAGTTGCAATACGCTGAAACTTTGAAATATCGCACCGAAATAGCAACTGCATTGAAATTTTTGAAAATTATCTCTCGACTTTGTTATTTTTTATGCCAGGTAACCTTATTTCTCCGGTCACAATAAACCATTGGATCGATAAGTCTGGGTTAGCCCAAATACTTGGCAACTTGAAAAGTTCTTAATAGGGGATTTGTTTCCTTCGAGTGCAAATCAACAAACCTGACTGGTGTACAAATTTACTAAAAGTGACAAGAATTTTTTTTTGTTACAGGATCATTAGATCTGAAATATCAATGTTCTACTTTAGTGATTTTTTATTGTGTTTTTTGCTTTAAACGAAATATTTATTCCAAGAATAAAGTTATCTAATCACGTTTAGAAACACGCAAGTAATAAAACTCCAGCTTACTTACATTACGAAAATTGCTCGTATTATAATGTATTTGAAAGTATTAAAATAAAAATAACGATGAAGGAAGCAATTATTTAAAGTACCGTTAAAATACGTTTTCCCTATTTTGTCCTTAAATAAGCACAAGATGGGAGTATATGGCGTTTTTTTGTAAAGTTGGTAACGGTGGCGATGACCTATCGACCACTTAATGTCAAACATCAAAGACGTAATCGGGGTATATGTTATAAATTATTCCCTTAAAAGGAGCGCTTATGGCAAAATAATAATTTTAAAGCTTTGACATAAAGAGGATTACATATGTTGGTAGAGACTCATTTATTGTCAATTTGGACGTAATTGAAAGTTATTAAGTTGCAAGAGAAGGGGGAAAAATCTATGCTTTCATTTTTGATATTTTGAAGCTGTCGAAGTTTGTAATAAATCCTATTTAATATATTTTCGGAATTTGGCTCAAATCGTCCACACATCACCCTCTCCTACCACATTCACCTGTGTTAAGTCGGCGTGTAAATAATCCAGCCGTTGTTGGATCATTTTCGGGTGCAGCTCCAGATGGAAGCCCATTAATAACACGACAAACAATTAAGTCATTGATATCCGTATCCGGATCGGAATACCGGCAAAATGCAATATACGGAATTTGCATCAGTCTGAATAACTAACGAGATATGAGTTATGTGTGTAAATTATCTGTTTGATGTCAGGTAATTACGGAGGAATTAAGTTCCACATGCTCGCTAATGAGAATGAAGAATTTTATAATGAAACTTTTACGCTGTAAATGATATTTCACTTTACCTGTTACGCTATTTGCATAATTTTAATCTCGGCGAAATCGCGGCATAAATCACCGACAATGATTTAAAAGGCACTGCATTTTCGGACAGGGAATAATGGGAATGATTTTCATTTGGGAGGCGAGGATGATGACTATCTGACGTGGAGGTGCCGAGAAATGTCATTAATTTTTACGCCGGCTCGCATATTATTGTGCCAAAAGGGGAAAGAAAGGGTGGGCTGGGAAGTAAATCTAGCGTTTGGACGATTTATGGGCCAAAAAGCACAGATGCTATTTAGTTGCGCATGTTATTTTTTTATCTTACAGGCTCAGTTTTTTAGGTACATTATACCATTGTTTTCGTTAAGAGAAATCAAATTTCTCTCACAAGAGAGATAAAGCTGTCAGTTCTACTCACGAGTGAGTAAATTTGGGGAAAATTAGGGAAAACAATGAGACTGTTTATTTCATAACTATAGCAACATAGGTCACTATCCCTCACAAGAGACATAAAGCTGTCAGTTCTACTCACGAGTGAGTAATTCTGGGGAAAATTGGGGAAAACAATCAGACTGTATATTTCGTAACTATAGCAACATAGGTCACTATCTCTCACAAGAGAGATAAAGCTGTCGGTTCTACTCACGAGTGAGTAATTCTGGGGAAAATTGGGGCAAACAATGAGTGAGTAATTCTGGGTAAAGTTGGGGAAAGCAGTGAGACTGTTTATTTCATAACTATAGCAACATAGGTCACTATCTCTCACAGGAGAGGTAAAGCTGTCAGTTCTACTCACGAGTGAGTAATTGTGGGGAAAATGGGGGAAAACAATGAGACTGTTTATTTCATAACTATAGCAACATAGGTCACTATCCCTCACAAGAGAGATAAAGCTGTCAGTTCTACTCACGAGTGAGTAATTCTGGGGAAAATTGGGAAAACAATGAGACTGTTTATTTCGTAACTATAGCAACATAGGTCACTATCTCTCACAAGAGAGATAAAGCTGTCGGTTCTACTCACGAGTGAGTAATTCTGGGGAAAATTGGGGCAAACAATGAGTGAGTAATTCTGGGTAAAGTTGGGGAAAGCAGTGAGACTGTTTATTTCATAACTATAGCAACATAGGTCACTATCTCTCACAAGAGAGGTAAAGCTGTCAGTTCTACTCACGAGTGAGTAATTCTGGGGAAAATTGGGGAAAATAATGAGACTGTTTATTTCATAACTATAGCAACATAGAACTGATACATAGAACTATGTTTATGTTACGGGCGGATATTTACTTGAATTTCTTGGATTTTTTTTACAATGCAACATACAACGTCGTATATCACACGTGATCGAAATGCCATTATAAAGCTCGTGAGAAGTGTTCCACGAGTGCGCACTCGTGGGTCAAAATTCTCACTCGCATATAACGATGCATTTTTATCACTTGTAATATAATATACTATTTAATTTCGTGGAAGTTCAGCACTGTTGTAAGCGCAATCATGGGCGTAATTGCGGCACTTTGATAGTGAGGTGTAACAAACATATCTGGAGCTATTGATTACGATGAGGACTATGTAAACTAACGTGGATCCTAGTCGTTAGGTTATTATTCCCGAGCGCGCCTTAAAAGCTTCACTTAGTCGACGTTGCTAGTAAATAAAGTTTAATAAACTTGAACAGCGCAGTAATTGATAATTAAGTAGTTGAAGAAGAGATACGCGAAGCTGTGCTCCAAACTCAGGGATTCTCCACTGTTCAATTATTCAGTGCGATAGTTTAAGGAGTTGACTGGAAGAATTGTTGCGCATTCCGTTGAGCGATCTCGATTTATTTTGGGCAAAAAAGCGCGGATTGGTGTTCTGCACTTTATTGGATTTTATAGGAGATTGTTTTTTTTTGGTGCAGTTGCGAAGTTGTAATTCCGTCCTCTCGCAAATCGAACCCATCGCAAATTGCTGTGTTACACGTAAATCGTGTGCGCATTTACATACTTAAATCTTATCTGTCAATTGTGTATTGCTCGTAAAACAGGGTTTCGCCATTTGCGTCGGATAAAATTGTTTCGGATTACTGTCCACAGTCAGTCGAATGAAATAAAGGGGCAAATTTGATGCGACACTCGTTTCGAGGGCTGTTCGAATTGTGTGTAAACACGGAAAGAGCGGACCGCGCGACATTCCTAAATTACAAATATTTCAATTACTGAAGTGTAACAAGCCACAACCCCATGCAATCACAGTTGTAAGTATACACAGTAAATAAATACTCGCACGTTCGTTGCACATTAGAGAGTTTGGTTTCGGTTTTAATTAGCAAATATTGCAGTTTTGTAGAAATTTCAGAACAGGAAATTAGAATTGCAAAACCACAACTGGCTCATACTCAAACGATAATTTTTTTTGAAATAAAAATAATATCTGCTGGGCAAAGTAGAAATTGAATTCTGACAAGTGCCAGGACAAATAAAACAAAGCGTGAAAAAAATCCAATTCTTTTTCTCGTTTTGTCATGAAATCCTACGCAAATGATTAGAACTGTCGACGCTGTTGTTCAGTTTTAGAGTTTACAACACAATTAGGTATTACAGGCCAAACTACTTACTTTCAGTTGTTAAGTAAATAAAAATTGTACCTTTTAACAAAGTGTAGTAATTATTTATTACAGCCGATCCTAATTAAAGTTGCAACATACAGTAAGCTTTTTATATGTATTTCTAAATATTTTCGGACAATGTAAATAGTCCTGTATTGAATTTACATTACGTACAATGTACATTTTTTTTAACCACTTCCTATTTGTGACATTTTTAACAAGCTGTAAATACGATTAAAGATACAAGAGTGAGAAATGAAGAAAAGAATTTTTTTTTCAAAAAAGTCTAACTTAGCTTTAAATTGCATTTTAAAGATACAACTACCGTTTTAAACTAAAACGTTTTTTCACAAGTTAAGATACTCGTAACTATAACTTTGTTCCCCGGCTTGTTTGTTATGCATTTTTAAAAACTTATATTTAACTTGCTTTGTTTTCTGTCTGTCTGTTTCATATTTTTGGAGCCAAATTTGAAAGGGTTTCCGTTGTCCGAATGAATTGAAATTTTGCATACTTACGTAATTTGCGTGACAATGCAATCCTATGTCGTTAAATACCCCCCAAAGGGGTAAAATGAAGTTTTGAAGTATGAAATAAATAATATTAAATAAATAAAAAAATAAAAAAAAAGTTTTTTCTGAAAAAAGTTTTTATTTAAAAGATGCATTAAAAAGTAAAAAAAATGTTTTTATATCAGAAGGAGAATATTTTTGCTTACAAATTAGGATTTTAAAATTTATAAAAGTTTTGAGAACGGACATAAGTCATAACAATACGGCATTACTTTCTTAAATTGAGCACTGTTCTCAAAGCTTTTATAAATTTATAAAATTCTAATTTGTAAGCAAGAATATTCTCCTCTGATAGAAAAACATATTATTTACTTTTTAGTGCATCTCTTTTCTAAAAAAACATTTTTTTTTTGTATATTTAACCATACTCTTTCAAGTTTTTCAATTTTTTTTATTAGCGTTTTCGAAATACATCACAAAAGAGTTATAAATTAAAAATAATTGACAAAACTTCTCGAAAATTGTCAGTGGCAACACGTTTAAAAACGTTTATTCTGGAAAATAATTTTCCAATTTATTCTCACTGTCCTGTGGTATTTGATGGCTTAATTTTTAACCTTTTGTCTGTTTTGTCGTAGTGCATACAATAGTTGCATTCAAATCGGAAAGTAGAATTTTATTTAAGATTGAAATTTTTACAATAAACTGTCGGTTTTGTTTTACAAACTCAGATAAAAAAATATGTTATTCAAAACAACAGACTTATAGCAAAAATTATCGGTAATTGGATGTAAATAACATTGAAACAACATAAAATATACTTAACTATACTTTTGTTTTCTCAGCCTTTAATTTTTCTGTTGGTCTCGACTTTTTTTATTTCGTTCCTCTTACGCTACTTATTACGAGAGCTAGCTCAGAATGAGTTGGAATTGGCTCTTTTTAACTGAACATATGACATGTTCAGCGATATAAGACTCTCCACTATGTATACAGTTACAGTCTATGAGCAGCTTTTCTAACGTAAAGTTAAAATGAACTAAAACCTCATGTAGCGGAACATTTTTTCTAGTGGAAATTTTGCAGCGTTTTTTAAAATAAGAAGATAATTGCTTTGTGAAATAGTTCTGTTCCAAACAAAGTATAGATATTGCCTTAACCAGGTCGATACTGTAATAATATTATTTTACTCCCTTGTGACGTATAAACTTTTTCGACGGTACTTGAAGAAAATTTAACTAGAAATTTATGAATTACCCAAACTGAACTCTTGTCAAATTTTAATTTTCGTTATTTATTGCACCTCATATTTCGAGCTCATTTTTTTTTGTTCAAACAAACAACATTAAGGATTATTTTTAATTTGAGATCACAGTTCCCACAACAGACAGCCGCTTTAAAATCGCGATGCTTAAATGCGGCGATAAATCACTTTAACACTAAAACTAATTTTGTCTACATTGTAATAGTGGCGTAATTTCAACCACATAGTAACAACCTAATCCCCGTAACACGAATTTTATAAGACTTTCCGTCTGTTTTATTATGCGAGAAAATTTAATAGGTCTGAAACAGTTTTATGCTGGGAGTTGAACTGATGCGGTTAAGCCCGCGACTATCTAAACTGCAGTTATTCATCATTACCTGAACAACGTCGAATCATAGATAGTTTCATATTAAAGCGGAGTTGATCCATAAATCTCGCACCGATAAAATAAATTATGCAAAAAAATACCTGCAGTCACAGCATGCCAAACTCGTTCGATTGTCAGATGGACGACTCGCCTTGAATACCAACGAACATTTCAATGGTGTAATGCCATTCTTTTAGACACGCGCGAGTTTTTTTACTCGAAACGTATTCAGACCATTATAACTATGTATCTTGCGAGCAAGTGCACGGAATACCGATTTCCGCCCAATGCTAATTGTTTCTATAAAACAGCCGGAATAGTGCACCGCAGGGACTTGTATTAAGACCGATGTTGCGTCCATGTGTCATATTTTTACTTTTCCATTTATTTAATCACTCTCTTGGCTGGTTTTTAATAATAGAGAGCGGATATAAAGTTTATCGCATCCGGAGATCATCTCGTATTTCCGGGCCAGTAAATAATAAATATCTATCTGGAAGGAGCCATTCATCGTGATTATCTCTTGTGAGACTGCGATTAATCAGAAGCTTTTGACATAATCGTAATTGTCTTGACCTCCGGGTTAAGATACGCGAGATAACAAAGTGTTTGGATTGGGCGTCGATTTCCCGAAATGAGCAGTTGTTAAGTATTCAGTAACAATACAAGGCACTCACCTAAACGCTCGATCCGCCACATGTTGCAGGCGGTTATTGGCCAGGACGAGAGCCTGAACTTGGCATCCTGCCAAACTCTCAGCTTCCAAGCTGACAGTCTTCGATCCCACCACTTCCAGTTGGCTAATGCTTCTTTCCGCAGGCAAATCTGGAACAACCAGAGCGAAAAATTGCATAAATATTGGTCAATTCCTGAAGTTGACTTGTGACCCAAAACCAGTGATTCAATTAAGGTGTAATAACCCCGTGCGTTCGCTATATTTTCCGTGTGATATCGACCCGGAGCTAAGATATTAATCCAATAAAGGAACAACTTTTGACAGCTACCCGGCCGAACACATGTTTGAACTTAATCAAAGAAGTTGTCTGAACCCCGGATAATAGAATTTATTAAACATTTCGGAAAAATTGTGGCGCGGTTGCGGAAGCTCTATTATAAATTGATAAAATCGCCATGAAGAACATGAACAGTATTTTCCCTTTAGTTGGAAACTGATAATCATCTTTAAATTAATAGAGTGGGTTTTTTAATTATTTTTGTGTCGGGCTTGACCTCTCGTATTTAAGCCGAGAGAAATTGTTTCAATTTTCCGGCTTTTACGGACGTGTGAATATTACACATTGTTGGATGAAAGTTAGATTAGTAAGCTGCAGTGTCTTGTCATGTTTGACGTCCTAAATCTAATGTTACATCTTGTAAAGGCTTACAGGTGTTCAACCGCAAACTATGTATGTACGTCATTCGCCTTCAGCACCAGACGGGGATTGATATAACATCGTTTTCAATAAAAATGTTACATGTAGACATAAGCCGATAGTGTCTGCACGGTAAATAATCTTACATAGACTATGATCCATGGAAATGTAGCAAAAATTCTTAGAAAACGCGTAGACGTTTTACGGTTGTAGGACCGCAGAAAAATTATTAAAAAAACGAATAATTCAAACGTTTCGAAAGACTAATGTCCATGAACTCTCAACACAGAATGCTTGGTTAAAAACATATTTTTAGAAATTCAGTTGTACAATATCAAAGCTGTTAATATTCCTTCAAGACGGCGAATTCTAATTTTATTGTACTCCAATTAATTTTTGATATAACGTACGAGTTAATAAAGGATAGAACTTGTGCTTAAATTTTTTTTGCTTTTTTCCTCGTGGTGCTTAAATCTTTTAACCTTACAAACAAAAATAAAAAAATGTGTCTAACATTAAATTCCTTATAAAATAAAAATAATATACAAAGCGTTCCTGCTTTCCATCCATGAAAGTCCATAGTGCCCCAAATATTTCAAGTTGAGATAAAAAATAAATTAATTACAGAGAACGAATTTATAAATCAGGCTTCAGATATTGTTCAAAATTTGTAAGGTATGGCTGTGAGACTCTCAAAACCAATTTAGAATTTTTTTTCAACGATCGGCCTATTTTCTATAATATACTTAATAAAAAAATGCAAATTCAAAATTTGATAAGTTTTGATTACCTAATTAAAATTTAATATCTAATAATATTCACCTAAAAATATACACAATCACAATTCGCTAGATCCTCCTCAATTAAAATGTTTTCAAGATAACAGCACTTCCGGTCAATATTAACCTTCTTATTTTAACTCAAAGTTGTGTTTTCTTCTTTGTATTTTTGGATTAGTACTCGAATTATCCAAAGGGAGCTTTTATTAACTTTCTCTAGGCTTTAGTTTATAGTCGTTTTCGAGATATTTACACCTACTCCTTCCAAAAATTGGTAACTTTATCAAATATTTTGAAAATATATTTGGAATTTGAAAGAGTAAGTTTAGAGCTTTTCTTTAGCTTATAAGAATAAGAAATAATTATGAAGTTTTCAATTGAAGTGCCTTATTTTTTCTTTACGAAATGAAGAAGAATTAAATTCTGCATCGATCTGTTTTAAGTTAATTTAAGTCAGTTTATTATGGTTTTGTTGATTTTGCGGTAAATTCATTAGTGTTATTGGATACTCATTGAATGAGTAACAAGTTCTATTCTAGTTTTTTTCTACTTTGGTTTCACAAATTGTTCATTATGAAACTGAAAACAGTTTCACAAAGAGAACTTTTGTGCAACTTTTTTTTGTACATTTTTGGGAGTTGTGTCATTTATCAACAGTGTCAAGTCGTTTATTGATAAAGCCCGAATAATTAACAAAATTAATAAGAACAAACAACAAAAATAGCAAGTATTTGCACCAGTATTACACTGGTTTTATAAGACTTCATTGTGACTCATACTATTGGGACACTCCTTCGTTGTGCTCCAAAACTGTTTATAAAAGAGTGTAGGATTTCATGTGGTTCTGGAAATTGAATTTGCCGCATTTAATTATTTTATTTTTATAAAGTGTCTGAACAGTACCAATTTTTATCTACTTAGGCAAATTTTTTTATATACTAATATTGTTTGTTTTTTCTGGAAAGAAGCGGCAAACTTTTAATACCAAATACGATCCTTCATTAATTTATAGACAGATTGTACTATTGTTATACTTTCACTAAACACATCTTAAAAAATTCAGGTGTAAGAAATTTTAGTTTTGTTAATATTTTTCGGAAATTTGTAAACCCCAGAAGAAAGAATTATAATATTTAAAAAATAAAATTTTAAACCGGTGGATTTGCCAAAACTATTGGACAAAAACTAACAACTGGTTTGTTGATGGTACTAAAAGAAATTCAACTTGTGTTGTGTAACTTCGTCTAGGTGTATTTTAATTTAAGTGGAACAAATATCATTTATTCATAAAGTTATAAAAGCTCTGACGTCTAATTGACATTAAAAATCCCAGTCCCACCCCGAGCGTTCTCTTCGTTTCTTTTTAATTAACTTTAATGCAGTTTTGATTTGATTAGTGGTTTATTCATCGGCTTCAACGTTTGCATTTTTCTAGAGAAAACGTCGTGTTGCTGCTATTTTAATATCATCGTTGACTTTTACTGCAAATTTTTAATCGCGGAGGAAAGGTCAAATTTAATTTTTATAGTGCTCCATAACGTTTTTAAAAGTGCGCTGTTAGGACACTTTTTATGATCATCCTAATGAACTGTTAAAGTTCTGAATAGTGTCATCGTCATTCCGGGAACAATGTCATAGTCATTAGTAGGAAATGTAAGTTTGCAGAACGTGAGTATTGTTATAGAAAAACTGGAAAATGAAGAACTTTGCACATTTTTACATTTTCCACCACACATCCAATTTATGTTTATCAAGTTTGAAATCCTTCGTTATGCCATAGATGCGTTACACATCGTGTTCATTTGATCCTCTGGGGGAATAATCAGCTCAAATGAAAATATTTTTGTGAAATAGAATCATCAGCGGGCGTCGCTTCCTTCCTTTTGTTGTCAATATCTCCCCTCGACGATATTTCACGAAATAGGGCAGCACCTCTATTTATCGGGCGCGGCGCTCCCGGAAAGCAACAAATCGCGTTCCGGAGGCCACATATTGGAAAGTGCTTTAGGACTCCGGGGAACCGCAGGTCCGAACAAATGAGTGCGGTGGACTCACGCAGCACTGACTAAACACACCTAACCATGTCCGCACGGAATTGATCTGGTGGCGGCTACGGTGGCGGCGGCGGCGGCGGCGGTGAACCTTAATGAATAGAGTACGGCGATGTCGGCCGCGATATGGGGCTTATACCGGAACTGGCAGTATTAATGTCTGATGATATGATACGATTTGCACCGAGAATACGCGGCGTTTCCGCCAACATGCATGCATTAGCAGACAATGCTCAAGACAAGATCGAAATGGTCAGGCCAGTGCAAATGTCCACAGTACAGCAAATTTTTCAATCAGAATCGTATACAGAATGGTCCAGCTAAGCTCCCGTCTTCTGTAGCTCAGTTATTATAAAGTTGGACTTTTGATATTTCGTAGACGTTATTTATACTCTAGGACGTATTTTAGGAAACTATTTTTGATTATACAGAGTGCTCCAAAAAAGTATAACGTCATAATAATATTTTTTTAAACGGCATTTTTTTATTATTATTTTTTACTGCTCATGAGGATGCCTTTCTAGCTCTTTATATGTCTCTAATTTTTTTTTTAATCGGTTCAGGGAGACGGTGCATACTTGTTCGTCTTGAGCAAGGTCTAACAGACTTATTAATGAAGTTTGATTGATCGGAATTAAACTTTAAACTTTTTGAGCCTTTTATTTTGTTTATTTCAAATGGCAATCCCTGTTCATTTTTATATCATTATATCAGTTAAGCACAAAAATGAGCAACTTGTTCTTTTTTATGTACCTAAATAAACAAAATCTAAAAATAAAAAAAATCAGCGAATTCTTGTAGTAGCTCTTTATTTACCTGAAGAATTTTACTAGCAATATTCTTTTTAATTACGGATTTTTCTTTATACCTACCCTCACAGGCGAAACTAGAACTCCACCCACCATGGCGTTTTAAAGTGCTTTTTTTTACAATTTAGTTACTTGCTTGAGAAAAGGAAAAACAGTACTAGAATATTAGATCTGTAGTCAAATCACAAAATGTAGCTCATAAACGCAAAGTTTCACTCTTAATGATACATTCTACCATGTGATCATTTGAATTTATAATAATTAGAGTAGACTTTAATACTTTTTCCCGAAACTTTCCTTAGTTACTTGGAATCAAGGAAACCAGGTTTCCTTGAGAAGGCAAGAAAACACTTTCGTGTCTTGTCATGAAAATACTTTATCTGACTAACAATGTCTTTATTGAACAGTTTTATTTACTACTTTTCAGTATTGAAATCAAATGTACAATTTATTCTAATACTAGAGAAATTAATACGTGGCAAATTACTCATTTGTTCAGTCGTTGTAAATTATTTCAAATTTCTTTGATACCTAGTTTCATTTTAAGCGGTTTCGGGAAAAATCGTATACATGACACATCAAGAAAGTGTCTTTACAAGCAAGTGCCACTTTCTCGACTTGTTACCTAATACACTATTTTAACGTGTATGAAAACATTCATTACCTATCATTATTTATCAAGCTGAAGAATCATAGAATTTCCCAAATTTCCAAGAGTATTTTCTAATTAGAATACATTTTTCTTTCAGTTTACATTAGTTTATCATTCGCAAAGAAAAAAAATCGCCTTCTTTAATTATAAATTCAAATGACCACATGGTACTATTTTGTAAGGAAAGGTCCTCAAACGTGATCCTGGTGATCATCGAAAATAAATTTATTTATGAAAGATTATCGTGTCTTCAGCCATGACAAGGCCATTTGAACAATTCTAAGACAACAAAGCTTGCTTAAAAAAATGGAGCGTCAGTCTGAGTAAGGTTATTTCAGACATTTCAATGCGATTTGTCTTCTTTTTAAGCAAAGAAGAAATCCACGTATTTTATTGATGCGGGTACAAAAATTTTACATTGTTTTTGCAAAAATAATGCTTACTGAGGAAATCTTCGGCTAGTAAGCAAGAAGTCATTTATGAAGCAGTCCAAAAATTGCAATTTTTAGTCAAAATCATTCGGTCAGAGCCATTCTTCAGAAATTTGGTTTGTTTATAAGCCAAAAGACTCGTAAAAAATCAATACTCTTCCACATATCTGATGTAAAATCTTTATTGAGTGCCACAATAAGATGATAAGTTGAACTTATTCTGTCTATTTGGTCCATTTTTAAAAGGAAAAAAAAGGTATTTTAGCAAAAGTAGTATAAAACTCCAACCAAAAGAATGCGATCTAGGCCATTGCCAGTTTTGTTTATAATCAAGGAATCATTAAAAATCAACGTATTTCAACAAAACTAGTCATAATCTTCTAGCTAGTAATTTACATATTCCAGCAAATCAACTGAAAAAATCGTATAGTTTTTGGTAAATAATTTCAATATTAAAGTATTTTTTGGTTTAAATGAATGAAAATAGAGTTTCTGGAAAATTTGCTGAAATAATTATAGATAGGTAAAAACAACAAACGGAAAATCTTAGTTTTCTTAGGTGTTTTTACCAGCTGCCTTCGGGAAATATGTAAACACCCACACGTGCCATACCCATAACATTTTATCCAACATTTCCACATTGCACAAAGATTGTCTAATATTTTATAATTTTGTTAGTTTAGAGTGGATAACAGTATAATCTGTTGGTTTGCTGGTTTAAAATCTTTAATAACCCGGATAACATTGTGGAGATTGTCTCTGACATTACTAGCACAGTCATTCTGCATCTTTTCAGTTTAAAGTACATTTAAATGGAAAGAAATAAAACGATAATTTATTTAAGCCGGATTGAAACTTTATAAAGTTTTCTGTATGTAACAAAATATAAACACAAGTTGAATATTTGCAGTGTAAACTGAGAAGAGTGAAGGAAATGCCAGCGCTACTGATCCGCTGAGAGTATACATTTACGTTCCATTTGGAAACATTTATTTCTTTCTTAATAAAGTAAACAAGAAACGGCGTTCTTTTATTTGTTTTTAAAGTACACGCAAAACAAGTGACAGAATGTAAATCTAAATTTGGAGGCAATTATTAGAGACTCGTAAATCTAAAGTTACACTGAGATTTTTTTTATTGCAGTTTTGTAATTGAGTCGCTTGAAAGAAGTTGAATTAATGATAATGTAAAGGATTTAAGTCGAGATTGCCTTAAATCTTTTTTACCAGTTTTAGAAATTTATATCAAGTTTTAAACTGCGGTGCATTTGGAAGTTTTAAAGAGTGAAAAGTTTCTATTTTTCCGTTTTATAGAAGTTGCTTTAAGTAAACTTTCCCAAGTTGTAATTTTTGTTTGAAATAGTAGCAAGCGCTTATTTTATTTAAATTTAATACAGAGTTCCTAAATTTGATAATTTCTAATTCATCCAGTAAACGTCTTCAAAAGATTTCGAAATGGGAGTCTAAAGTTTGTTTCAATACTCCGAAATTATATCATCAAACTTGGAGTAATTAAATTTGGCTCAACTAGTCGTATGAGACTGAAATTTGAAAGTGGGAGTGGATCGGACGTGCGAGAAAAATCAGGCAAAAATTCATTTCGTCGTTATTGATGTCTGAAAATGTGTAACTACTTCTGGTGGCACTAAGCTGCGAAATTATTATCCAGTCCCATGAATTTGACGCTTCGATATTGGACGGATAAGCCGCTTTTATCAGATCACGTCCAGAGATAAATTCTAATATTTCAGTACAATTTCTCCGGGTCTAATAAAGATTCGGATGCGGCTTGACAGCCGGAGCCCTTCATAACTCGGTGTGGAATTAAAAAAAGAGCGCCAATCGCCAACTTTTAAGTGCCCTCGCATCGAAACCTCGCTCAAAGCGACCTCCTTAATGTTTTATCAGCCGGCGCCACGTTTATTTTTATTAATAGTGAAGTAAAGCATCTTCTGTGAATTCCTAAGATTATCTTTCAGAAGTCTTTCGTTTCCGGGAGCTCGCAAACTCAATTCCGGACCTCGAGCCGAACTGCTCTAACTAGTGCAGAAATTCCACTCGACTTTTGCAGAATAACGGAGAAACAAAAGTTTTCCTAATACAGTTGGCGCTTCCCCCGTACAATTACATCTTAATTACGACCCAGCTCAGCTCCGGCATCACGCTGCCCGGAATAGCCGCAATCGACACAATTTTAAACTTTGACCGGAACGTGACGGCCGGAAATTCGAATAACAAGTCTTTAAAACTCATTTAGGCGCGCTGTCATCCCTTCAACGATTTAAGGACGTCTCAGGCCAGGGCCCCATTTTGGCGACACGAAGCTCTTTATCACCCGGTGATTTTAAATTTTATATTTTCCAATTTGGGCGATGCCCGGGTACAGATACGTTCACGCGGAATTTATTGCGATATTTCCGGTTGGAGCAAACGTGTTTGCTTTACCGATCGTAATGTACGACGATATCTTCATATAATATGATCTATTAATTCTATCTGACCGTCGCGGCCGTCCCCAGGGCCGCTTTTTTGATCTATGAGCCTGTCGCAATATAAAGGAAACCATTTTTCACCGACCTAATATCGAATTATAATTGTTTCACTTTCCATAAATGAAAATTTATCACCTTGCGGACAGATAAATCTCGCAGTGCGCTTGATCGACTCCCGAAAAACACACAGGAGGCCCGTTTGATGTATGGCCATCTTGCCCACTTTGAATAAATTTTCGGTGGAAAAAGCGCCGCCACGTTCAAACAATTATTGTTGGATCAAATCTCTTGAGCACTGCCATCGTCAGCCTTCATTGCAATTATGCCATAATAGGAATTGGCAGCCGCTATTAACATTGCTATTATGTGGCGATTAAATTGCGCACTCCCTTTGCCACAAATCCGATGAAATCCGTTATTAATTTATTTACTTGCATTATTGTTCTTGTTTCACGAACAGTTACACTTGCGGACTCGTCAAATATTCCGTTTGCAAAATCATAAACACACAACGGCCCAATTTACGAACTGAGCCAGGATTTTAGGTGCTTTGCTTTTTCATCTTCCTTTTATTAGACAAATATTTTTTTGATTTCGCACAAAAAATGTAAATGCACCTGTCTTTATTTTTAGTTCGTCACACAAGAGAACATAGAATTTGAGATCTTCTAACAGCTAAAAAAAAGAATATTAAAGTAGCAGGAAATTGTAGTATTCTGCTAATTTAATAAAAACTGTAGAGGCTGTCCCAACAATCCGAAAAAGCACCACAACTTGCTATTATTAAAGATAATGACTTTTTCTTTTTTTTAACTATATCTGTGGTTCTGCTACATATTTCTAAAATATTGCTGTGTTCCAATATAAAAAAAACCACTGAAGATATGTTTTTTCAAATGAAGCACCCTAAATTTTATTGCATTTTTGGACGTAGTTGTTAATATTGATAAGTTTAATCTAAACTTGTTTTGGTCAATTCTGCTTAGTTTTTGAAATAAATTGTTTTTTTTTTACAAAAACATGTTTTATTTAAAAATTTATTACACAAAAACGAAGAATCGTAGAATTCTTCACCATTTTAAAGAAAAATTTTAAAGAACGATTTAACAGAACACTTTGAGTTTTGGGAGACAGTTAAAAGTGTTTAAACTTTAACATTTGAGATCTTTTTCATTTTTCTATCATCATTTATTTTGCAAATAGAAAAATTTTAAAAGGCTAACTTGATTTTTTTAATGGCACAAAGGGTCAAGTTTTATAATTTTCAAAAGACTATTTATTTTTTAATCAAGTGATATAATATAATGCCCACCGTTATTTTTATTAAAAAAAAATTCAAATTCAAAAATTTAATCCTTGATTTCTGGAAAAGTAAGTCTAAGTGAGCTTTGGAAATACTGTTATTAGCGATCTCTTACTTGACTATTAGTCAAAAATTAAACTTGTGTACAGTAATTAGTTGACCAATGGTACGAAATATTTTGAACATTTTTTCTAGCAAAAAAATGTAGGTAATTTGCGTTTAATTTTTTTAAATTAAAATGTGTTCTTTTTCATTTAAAAGTGTTGGTAATAACTATTATTATCAACTTTTACTTATTTCATTATTATTACATTATTTCTAAATCTAACAAAATTTTGCCTGTTTCTGAATTTTATTTTAGTTCAATTTTTTTTAAGTTTTGTTTAGAATAAGGTATGAATGTGTTACACCACAGAACCCAGAAAAAATGCTCTACTTGAAAATGTTAAATTTGCCCCATTCTACCTTTAAATAAAATCAAGTTAGCCTTGTATCCTAAGAACAAATAGAGATAGAAATTGGATAAACATCTAAAACGATAGAATTTATATACTCTTAAGTACGTACGAAATTTCAATAAGTTTTGATTAATAGTTTTTATAATATTTAACTGCATCCCTACTTTTTAGCGACCCTGTATAAGAACATAAAGTTTCAAATATTTAAAGTTAATGAATAAAGACATATTAGCTGTTTTAAAACAATAAAAATGCCAATGCCGCATTTTCTCTCAAAATTAGCTGTTATAAGTTATGAATTATTCATACACTTCAAAAAAATAATAGCTAATGTAATTTATAGTTTCAATGAAAGATCTGATCACTAATAACTATTTTATATTTGTATCAATCTTGTTTAAAATATTTCACTTTAAAAGTTAATTTATGAGCATTGTTCTTACCATAGTAGATCATACCATTACCATAGGAACTCCACCACAGACCATTTAACCACTTAAGCGTTAATGTTTTTAGACAAACAATTTAAAGGTCTTTTACATGCAAAAATAAAAAATTGGTTGTTCCATTATAATTTTGAAGTTATTCAAACTCTAGCAAATCTACTCATTTTTTATCTTCTTGATTACAGTAAACTAAAAAGAAATAATTTATCCTTTAAGTTTAAACTTTTTTCTTTAAAGTGGTAAAAATTCTACTCTTCTGAGACTCTTAGTTTTTATGCAATGTTTTTTTATAATGTTTTCGTAAAATTATTTCAATAACAAAGCAAAATCGACCAATAACAATTTTGTTTAACAACATCAAAGTTAAAAGCTACATCCAAAAATGTAAAAAATATAGGTTGTTTCATTAAAAAAAACATAAATTTGTGTTATGGCTAATTTCGGAAACACCCTGTCTACTTGAAAATAATTTTAGATAGGTCAGAGGGTTAAAAAAATAAGAAAAAAAGATTAATTTCATAATATTCAAAGATCAATAATGGACTTTTTCACGACGCTGGGACACCTTGTATATCTATTCCAATTGAAATTTTAGTCAAAGTTTATCTTAAAAAAAGTTCAGTTTCCTCCAGTCAAGAGCTTGCCCTTTAGACGATGCTAAATTTAAAATCATCGTTTAATAAATATTTAGATTTATGCGCGGACGAAATGGGCCATTAAATATTTGATGTTTGTCCTACTATCCGATTTTTATGAGCTCTGTTATTGCCGGATATATGTAGTAGAGCGATTTACGCTAAAAATTTTATAACACAAGTGAAGAAAAGCCGCGCAACGAGAACCGCTTCAGATTTGCTCTAAAATTTCATGTCTTTTCCAAAATGGAAAACACGAATAAAATTGTTTTTATTCATTTTAATATCATAATTGGATGGAGAGTAAATTTTGTAATAATCCGCAGTTCCGACGCGTCTACCCTCGACCATAACAGCGGCTGCAAAAATAAATTAATGTGGCACAACTGCGCTTTTTCATCATGTTATAACAACCCTTCGTCCTAAACGAATTTTTTTACGGCGAGTCGTGACAGATTTTGGTCAGTTAGGAAAGCTGTTGAGGTCCGACAGCCCTTGAACTTGTCTCCAACTTTGACCATCATCGAGGCGAAAACTGCACTATAATTATGTTAAAAGTTGGTTAATTAATGCCGGATGTATTTTTCTCTTAATTCTTGTTTTATGTATGTGGTCGTTTCGTTTTTACGGGCGATGTTTTAATTAAAACATGTTAATAAAAAGCTTGTCTTGCAGGAAAGTACAACGTTATTAAAAAAGTACGAACGCCGTCGTAAAGCTCAAATTATACAAAAATAACATGGCCAAAATACGATTCCTTGGAGTCTGTTGAAATGAGTGTAGGAGGAACTGCAAGAATTGGGTGCTGGATAAAAGGAAAAAGGGGAATAAATACATAAGTTAGAATATGCTGGAGGCATGGGATTAAATCCATAAAACATGTGGGTGATCGCAAAAACGGGGGCAGCAGTATTTACGCATAAAAAACATTATAAGAATGTTAAAAAACAAATTAAAGCAAAACAAATTTGAATATCGTATCAGTCATAAATTTTAAAATGAATTAATTTTGAATAAACGTTCAAGATTAAATTAAAAAGAAATCTGTTTAGGAGATTTTGGTTCACAGGCCGCTACTGGAATACAAAGGTGCATAGTCAATGTATTTGTAAAACAATCTACGGAAATGAATGTCGAATGAAATGTAAAAGTAATGTCGGAAATCGAATCTCAAAGATAGAGGTTGTCGAACTACGTATTCTTAGCATAATCAGTTCACTGGCACTGAATAAAGTGTCGTTAATGTCCGATTTAAAATAAATCTCCGGGAAACCCATCAATTCAAAAAATCCCTTTCAGAACTACAGGAAATTATTTAACTAATTAGTAAATTTATCTACCACCGATTATCGAAACTTTTCCAATTGGAAATAGGGTTCTGAAGCCGTCACAACGTAAACATTTCCGTTTGGAAAACAGTTCAAAGGATATCACAACAATTGGTGAACGCGTCCGTGATTGCGTCAGGAAATGAAAGGTCCTCGTGATAATTTGACAAAAGCCGCCACACTAATGTAAGTGGCAGATAACGGGATCACTTAATTCTCATCTGTACAAGAAAGAGCTTGTCGGATTTACGGACTGGCTTAGAACGTTAATACATTTTTATTTCTTCGGCGGAAAACCGGATGGGAGACCAGGTTGATCCCTCCTGACATATTTTAGGGAGGAACTCTTGAGGAGTTTATAGGATTTCGTACAAGATTTATTAATTACGCGGGAGCGTCGTCACTCCTGGTTACGTCCAAAAGTGGAGAAAACCCAAATCTCTACAGGGGGGCTTTACTATGTAGTTGTGAGCTTGGAAAATGCTCTGCCTTCAAGGAATATGAGAAGGCAAAAATTTTAATACGAAGAGTGAAATCATTATATCTCAAGAGGTTCTCCGGAAATGTTTTTTTCGATTTTTTGCTTGAGTAGAATTAATAAACTGAAATATTAGGATGGGAAGAAAATTTTGCCCGTTTTATGTTCAGAGCATCAAAAAGACCTTTAAGTGGGAGAATTCCTATGTTTTTGTCCACAAGTCATTTGCCGTCACATATTTTATGTACACACGTTTTTTTAAACTGATTCTTGTGCAAAATTTTCTGCTGATTTCGAATTCGAAGTTAGATTTTTTGTGTGAAATTGCCTTTATTATGAAAAAGGCGTTTCTGTGAAAATTTTTTAAAACTTTAAATTGGTCAAATTTTGTGTTTATATCGTCATATCTTTTTTCTGGATAAAACTAGAAATTTCTTTTTTTCGCAAAAGAAGCTTTAATGAATGTGGATTTTAACGAATAGACACAAGTTTTAGTTTGGACAAAAGAAAAGCGAGAAAATTGCATTTTTCTTGTAACGTTTCATATTTGTGTTGTAAAATTTTCGAGATGCAAGAATTTTTTTATCTTAAAAAATAGACCTATACAAAATTTAAACGAAATAAAGCTAGTTAACAGCTTAACAAAATTTTTGGTGCAAGAATTATTTCGATATCTTTAACACTAAGCAAGTTATTGTAGTTTAAAGTTACTCGGATATGCACTTGAAGTGGCAATGCAACGTATTTCTCTTAATACTGCAATTTTCTCAGTTTTCTTTTCTTAAAACTAAAAGTTATGTATTCGTGTTAAAAACTACATTTATTGAGCAATCTTTTGCAAAAAAAAGAAAATTATATCTTTATTCAGAAGAAAGATATGACGATGTAAACGAAAAAATTTCCAAAAATTTCTACAAAAACGTCTTTTTTATGATAATGGCAATTCCAAATCATAAACTAACTTCGGATTTGAATTCAGCAGAAAATTTTGCTTAAGAATATGAATGTGCAACAATGAATCTAAGGGAGCGCGCAATAGAAGGACGCTGATATAATAGGTCAGGCCCGCAAGTTCGTTTTAAGAATTTTACGAGTTAAGTATTGACTATTTCAAGTTAAAACAAAAGCCACTTTATTCCTAAAAGTCCACTACAAAGCCAAAAGTATTTCATTTTTTCTTTAACCCTCATCAAAGGGAAATAATGTTCAAAAAACACCAACTTTTTTTCAGTTTTCAGGATTTTTTTCTGAATTAAATAAAACACTGATTTTAAAACATTTTCTCCCTTACAGCCCGAATTGTAGAATGTATTCTGTAAATAACTTTCAAAAACGTTGCTTACAACGGCTGTAAAACAACTAGGAAAATGGCTGAAATTTGACACTTTTTAGCATTGTTTTTTTCCCTTTTTTAAAGTAGATATTAATAGGGCAAGTTCCACATCTAATTTTATTGCCTTTAATTCAACGTAGTAAACATGTTTTAATTATTGTTCCTGTTTATGTGAGAACTTGATGTACTGTGCGTTTTGGCCAAAAAATCATGAAAAAACTTGGAAACTTCATTTTTCACAAGTTCATACAGAAGCATTATGCAACAGAAGCAGGTCGTAACTTATGTGCCACATTAGACAGGAAGTTTGTAGACAATAAAAACTACAGATGTTGGTACAGAAAGTTTCCTGAAGTAGCTAATTAAAAATTTCACCAAAAAGTACTTTTTTGTTTTTTTTTTTGAACTTTTTTTAATTGTGCATCGAGAACTGCTTCCATGAGGCCTAATCGTAACAGAGGATGCCTTTTGTGTCCAGACATAACTCATGTTTTCTTCTACCAGGACCACGAAAAACCAAAAAATTTACATTTTACAACTTTTTGAGCATTCCATCTTATCGTTCTTATATTGCACCAACAGACCATCGACTGTTTAAGTCGCTCGGGCAATTCACACGTAGACTTCGTTTTGAAAAGTACGACCATCTCCAGCAAACCATTGCTGCTTTCTTGACACAGGCAGCGTTTTACAATCGAGGAATTTTATTGTTGTATCCTCGTTAGAAAAGGATAATCTAAAGTTGGTCCTTGTTAGAAAAGGATGGTCGAAAGTAATGACGAATAAATGAATAAAATTTTTGTAACTGTAACTTTTATTTTGATTTGTAGTAAGAATCAAAAATCTTTCCAACTTAAAGATATATGATGAAATTTACAGAGTGAGCGTATTTTTTGGTGAAAAAAGCTGTAGAGTAAAATAAAGCGCGTAAAGAGAGCAATCCGGCGTCAAAACGTAGTCAGTGCAGCTTTGTTTGAGCCCCGCTTGCACAATTGCCGTCCGTTTCGTTTAATTCGAGCCAGTGGCCAAACTGATTGGTGTAGGCATTCAATTAGCCGGTCCAAAAACGGGCGTGTGCCCTTTGTGACGATATGTGGGAGTTTTACTGATCATGAAAGGGCATTATTTCAGTCCGTTTCCTGCTGTAGATTAGTGGTAAAGGAGCGACTCGACGAGGGATTGTACCGAAGCGTTGTGCATATGTTCGTGTTTGCAATGGCCATCGTGGTCGGTTTGCGGCCACGCCGAACCGACGAATCCCAATCAAGTGACCTTATGGGCCTCTGTGCAACATACCACGAGGATTCAGCGCGTTACATTTACGATTGTGTTGTGCACAGTTTATTGCTTCATTTGAGCAATTGTTTCAGCCACGGTTCAACTGTTCCGTGATGTGTTTCGAGGGTTAATTACGAGACGGCTCGAGTTTTTTGCTCGGTTCCGGACAAATTGCGAACGAAAAAAGCTTTGTGTCATAAAGAAAAAATTCAAAGCTGCAAAATGCGGACGTGATTGCATCCACAGCGGCCACCTCTTGCCAACGCTGCCTCAGCAGACGGCACAAAGGAGGCTAACAAGGTGGACACGGAATTCGCTCGTTTGTTCTAACCCAAAACGGACCGGCGACATTAAATTTGCCGATTATATTTACGAACAAAGAAAAAACTACAACTTCTAAGCCACAAGCTGGACAAAATTTTGACCACAAAATTCCAAGACAAAAGTGGTATAAAATGCTAAAAATTATAAGTTAAACAGAATGTCCCCAAGAATCATTTAAAGTAATTCATGTTATTCTCCTCCTGGTGTACGAAATTTATTCCAGACTTTGGATCCTCACTGTAATTTATGCTGAGCTAACTCTTCTCACGTCTTGGTAGAAGAGGCTCATAGTTTTGCTAGAATAGATTTTTGCTTCTAACTTCACTAGAAGTAAAAGTCCATTTTGTAGTTTTATCAAGTTGCAGTAGATTATTTTAGCAGGTGATAAGTTTGCCTTACGCGGCCGCCACGTGTGGCAAAAGTATTGTGTTAACAATTGCTTGACAGTCACCTTCATCGCTTCGTGAAAACACTGGCAAACAAGGTCTGTTTTTGATGTCGAATTATTTTAAATTTTGATCGTATGCACATATAAAATGCAAAAATGTGATGTTGACAAACTCGGAGTAAAATATCAGCGCTACAATTGTCACAGAGGTAAATCCTAAATGTTCACATCAACAGTTTGTTTGTTTAACATGTTGATGTTTGTGAATGCTAAAACCAATAGAAAACTAATGTTTGTCATTCGTCTCATTTCCGTTCGGTTGTTATTGGCTATGGATATTACTGCATTTGCTAAATAACCAGATGACAACAATTAAATCAATAATCCTCATTTGAGGTCCAAATGAATATAAAAATTTAATTAAAATTTCAATTTGTTAGTAGGACTACTTTTGTTAGAAACTACGAGTGCACCCGAGATCGAATAACAAGAATAAGTAGTTGATTTCAGGAATCACATAACAGGAGCAGGATCATCGTTTAAAATAACTGAAAAATTGAACGTTCTCAGACATTGTTGTTTACTGAGTCACTTTAATGAAAATTATATATTTTTTTAAAATAACGCGATAAGAAGTTATCTATTCTAATAATGCTTATAAAACTGGCGTACGTAAATGTGGTATACGCCCATTAGATTCTGAAGGTAATTTTTTGCAATTTTTTGTTGTATTTGCAGTACGTAAAAACTTACTAAATAATAGGTGAGTGTCTCAAGTGGCTAGATCTAAAATAAGTTTGATTGTACCTAATTTTTAAAAGCTTTTATTTAACTTGCTTTGTTGTCTGTCTGTCTGTTTCATATTTTTGGAGCCAAATTTAAAAGGGTTCCCGTTGTCCCAATTGAAATTTTACATACTTACGTAATCTACGTGACAATGCAATCCTATGTGGTTAAGTTGGTCATTGGGAAATATATTAATACCTAAACATTTTCATTGCGTTTCGTTAGAAACAAATGTCGCTATTTTTTTTAAATTTATTTATCTTAATCGATGGTCCAATGCTAACAGCTGTTTTCATCACATACCATAAACAAGTTTGCATAAATCAGCAAAATAATGGTGTTACAATAATACGGTGAAACTAAATCTCTGAGAAAAAGACGTTTAGAATAAGTAAAGACTAAAAAGCAATAAATAAA
This sequence comes from Tribolium castaneum, assembly GCF_031307605.1. NCBI lineage: Eukaryota > Metazoa > Arthropoda > Insecta > Coleoptera > Tenebrionidae > Tribolium > Tribolium castaneum. Next base: position 29,459,171 of record NC_087394.1, read on the forward strand.
AAACTTTAAAAAAATGTTTTAGAAAAAAGCTTTTATTTAAAAGATGCACTAAGAAGTAAAAAATAATGTTTTTCTATCAGAGGAGAATATTTTTGCTTAAAAATCTGGATTTTAAAATTTATAAAAGCTTTAGGAACAGTCATAGGTCATAATAATACGGCATTACACAATTACTTTCTTAAATTGACCATTGTTCCCAAAGCTTTTATAAATTTTAAAATATTAATTTGTAAGCAAAAACATTCTCCTCTGATAGAAAAACATTATTTTTTAATTGTTAGTGCATCTTGTAAATAAAAGCATTTTTCTAAAAAACATTTTTTAAATTTTACATCTGCATTAGAAACAATTATTGAAAGCCCCAAACTGTCTCCATCAAAATTTTCAAAACAATCTCTGTTTTTCGTTTCGAATTATAAATGCTAATATCGTATCCGGTATTACATTACCAACTCATTTCAATTATTTAAATTCACATTTTTTCTCTTTAATCTTGGGAGGAATGCAGAGCAAATTCGAAATTTCGCTTCAAATAATTTAAATTATTAAATCTGAACCAAGCGAATGAATTTTCGGCATAATCCAGTATAAAACAGATATCACGAATTGTTTGAATTGAATTTGACGATTATGCAAAAATTGCGGCAAAAACTCCTAATGGGGACAGTGGATTTTGCGTTTAATTGATTTATTGACAATGTGTTATTAAGAAATAATGCCATTGTACTCTGCCGTCCCAATACATATTTTATCCATCATTATACCCACATTAAAATTCAACGAATTGAAAATCGAATGCTCAGTCGAAAACTAAACGGATTGCATTGCAGAGCAGGGGTGCACAATCCACCAGACATGTTTCAATACGCAGGTAGGACAAACAAAAAATCAAAAAAACAAAACTAACTCGAAATTGTAGATCCCCGGATCGAAAACTACTTCCTAATGAAGTCCCCTTTACCAGTCACGTTAATTATGGCGTTTTACACAAGTTTTGTCTTTAAAATCGGACCAGCCCTCATGAAAAACAGACCACCGATGAAACTCGACAGGATTATTATGGTGTACAATTGGGTGCAGATAATCCTGAACGGTGTTATTTTTCTAATGGTATTTTAACCCTTCTGTGGCGATCGCGGTTTTAGAGTTTTTTCAGGCGTTACGAGAGCTCCCGAAGTTAAGTATTTTTTGCTCCCCAATTGATAAATCCAAGCACCCTGACGCCCTTGCCGTCTTAAACCTACAATACGCTTACACAATGCTCAAAATCTTCGATCTTTTAGACACGGTACGTGCAACCAAAAAATAAGTGGTTTTCTAAAACCAAATTTAGATATTCTTCGTGCTTCGGAAGAAGCACAGTCAAGTGACCTTCCTCCACGTGTACCACCACACCATGATGGCGGTGTTTTCCTGGATCACGTGCAAATTCTTCATCGGGGGCCAAGTCTTCTTTCTAGGTTTGCCCAACCTTTTTGTCCATGTTGTGATGTATTTCTATTATTTTCTAACCTCGTGGGATCCCACGTACAGGAACAGCGTGTTGAAGAAATACATCACGCAACTCCAAATTGTAAGACGAATCGCTTTTTGCGCAAACAATGATCTAATGTGCTTGTTACAGCTCCAACATTGTTTCATTTTTACTGCTTTCGCTCTGCCGCTCTTCAATACAAGCTGCTCGTACCCGAAGCCCTTATTGAGCGTTTTCCTAACACAGGCCGCTATAATGATTTATCTCTTCACGAATTTTTACATTAAAGCTTATCTAAGGCCGAAGAAAGTTAATTAAATGCGCCTCAAACACTGTGAAACTTTATAAATAAATAATAAATTATTTGACTCGTTTCTATTTTTCAATCCTCCGTTTGTGCTAGTTTTGAAGTTTGTAGCTCGTCTGCGACAATATGTAGCAAATGTTTCCCGATTTTTGCGAAGTTGTATTTCTTTCCCATAAATCCCAGCAATTGATAAAACAATGCACTTGTTTTTCATTGAGAAAAGCGTGGTCAAAAGTTCCTGTGTCATCCACACGGAATGGAATTTGAATTGCAAATCCACATTTTTTCAAAAACAATAGTCACCGTTTTACTAATTAATCGGATTTACCTTTTGAAGCTAAAGTACGTTCAAACGCTCTTATTCATAAAAATGACTTCAGTGCTTGAACATCTCGTTTCCGGTTATAGCAAATTAGTGCAATGGTCAGGTGAGTTTTCGGCAGTTTTTACCCGCCTTTTAACTGCAATGCATTTTAAGACACTCGGAGCAGGTATTTTCCATTCATGGGTTCCCCGCTACCAATCATCACGGTTTTATCTTTGTATTTCTGGTACATTTTTGATTACGGCCCCAAGGTGATGAAAAACGCACCAGCCAAGGATATTACAAATGTCATGAAAACGTATAATTTGCTACAGATATTTTTCAATTTTATTGGAATAACTTGGGTATGATTTAACCGTAAAATCCAACCCGGTGATCACCATTTTGTAGGGTGTTATTTTGTGGAACGACACCAAACTTTTATGTACTCCAATCACTGAAAATATACTAGTATTTCCCCACTACATGTACTTTCTCCTTAAAGCAGTCGATCTCATAGACACTGTAAAATATCGAGGCAAAGTAAACCCATTTGTAAAGTACCATTTTAGGTATTTTTCGTACTACGTAAAAGGTTTGACCAAATAACGTTCCTCCATGTCTATCACCACGTGATAATGTTGGTCGGATCTTGGGTCACTTGTAACTACTTTCCAGGAGGCCAGTTGTACTTTTTAGGCTTTATTAATTCATTCGTCCATGCAGTCATGTACTTATACTACTACCTAAGTTTAGTAGATCCGTCATACAAGAAGAGTATTTGGTGGAAGAAGCACCTAACTCAGCTGCAAATTGTGAGAGTGGCTTTGTGCCGATTTGTAAAAATTCCAACTTTTAGGCCCAACACTGCACTGTCTTTGTTACCTTCTTGATACCTCTTCTCAACCCCGAGTGTTCTTACCCGAAATGGATACTAATGTCCTACCTGCCGGCATGTGCTCTCATGATTTACCTCTTCACCGACTTTTACGTCAACGCCTACGTGAAGAAGAAGCCGCCAAAAGCGGTTCAATGATTGTTAGAATAATTAATTTATGTCATGTCTAATAAAAAATTTCGTTACGATTTTTTAACGCTGGTTAGTTTAGTCTGATCTTTAGTTCAAGGACTCGAATAAATTGTGTCGTAAGCACTACTTACTTGGAAATTTATAAAAGGGGACCGACAAGCATGTGATGGTGTGGATATTCCTAAGGCCGGGGTCATACTGGTCCGAAGTGCACGTGCACATGGAGTTGAAGTCGCAGCTGTTTGACTGGAGAGCGCAAATTCGGGCCAAGTGGAGCATTAGAGTTGTCCATATTAGGAGCATTGTATCTGGAAAAAAACGATCCTGTTTTATTAAGTGTATGGGGGATTGTCACCGCGTGACGCGGACGGAAATGGATTGCTCCCAAATTAAATTCTGGATGGAACTTGTGATGTCGACGTCTTCATCTTTTTAGTTTCACTTATTCCTGTCATATATTATGTATACGTCTGCGGGCTAAAAGGAAGCTCCGGAACTTTCATTATATCACGATCATGATGTGGGAAATAAATTTACAATTTTTGCGCGTTTACCATTTCATGAAACTATTTTCAGGAATTGGGGATAAAATTGCCCAATTACGGGCTAATTTACGAGGTTTTCATATATTTAACTATTATAATTGCCGGCATAAATCTGTTGTTATTATTAATTACAATAACCTGGATTTTGGGTAATTACATGTTTGCGAATAAAATTACCAGCTTTGAACGAAAAAATTAGCAAACACCAATTTGCCAGAAAATATGATCCCAACAATAGGGGAAATTTAACGTAGTTAATGAACGGGTTAATGAGCTATACAATTAAAGATACTATTTTTACCTTTATTGAAATTGAAGGGAAAAATTATTCTAGGCTTCCATAACTCAACTAGCACACACATAAACGCTGAATTAGTAAGTATGTGTCTATAAATATCGTCGAGGACAAAACTGGATCTTGGTGTTTGTGTCAGTAAATGAGTTTACAAACTGCTCTTTGGCGCAGAAAAATCTTCTGGTTTTACTGTATTTTATATTTTTACATTTGAAGAAAAATGAAGTCAGGTCTACGGATATCTAAATCTTAGGATACCACCAGAGGCGCAGTTCCATTACCGTTCAAGTTTTCAGAGCAATGAATTTATAAAAATAGTTGTAATTAAATAACGATTAGCACAAGGAGAATAAGAAAATACAGGCAGATAGAGCAGCAAATTCTCAATAGTAGAAGATAAAAATAATGCAAAAATAATATCCAAAACTATATTTAAGAGACTTTCAAAGTTTTACCAATTTGCACTCTGTCCCATATTTATCAAAACGCTGCGAATACGGGTACAGGTACAAGAAAAATGTTAGGAAGAAAGTTGTAGAGAATTAAATTTCTTTTAAAAAAGGAAGCGAAACCATAGTCCTATCTTTAACCATTTAGGCCCCAAAGTCATTCAAAGACGCTCAAGCGTTTCGTCTCTTTAGTCCTCCGTAATCAGGACTTATTGTTTATTGTTATTTGCGTTGAATAAAATCAACGCAGAGAGAGAAATGTTATTTGAATCTAATAAATGTTGGGCTCAATTTTTCATTTCCTTTGTCCTTCTCGACTAAGTTTTTTTGTGGCAAAGTTCTCTTGAAAGAAGCAAGTTTGTGCCTAACAAGGAAAATCATACATTTTCATAAAAAGCCGCGTTAATTATTAATGTCGACCATTTTAATTTTCTTCTGCGGGCTTGTTTGCTTTAGGAACATAAATTCATTAACATTTCGTTGTCAAAGTTTGTAGAGGAGCGTGCGATTCAAGTTTAATTTTCCGGAGACTCACTTAAACTCACGTTTCTTTTTGTTGTGCACTTAGCATATTAAAGTGTTAAGTACGTTTCAGCAATCAGAACAGAAAGAGGCAGAAAACAGATAAAGGCAGTGTACAATGAAGAAGAGTGAACTGTATAATATGTTCCACTCATCAGCTAATGTTGCCCCAGAGACGCGGTTCAATTCTCGAAACACTTGTGCCTTCTGAAGCTTTACTGCACACTTACATGCTACTTTCCAGAATCATCAGTTTATCTTAATGCGTTCCAATTAGAGCGAAGGGGGAATTATCAGAGGTTAAACTCCTTGACAGATGAATGTTTAAACTTTGCTTTGGAGACGCGGCGCTCGGAGGTAAATTTTTATTAAAATTGGGGTCGAGGGCACGTTTAGGACGATTCAATCTGTCAGCCGTAGACCCGGAATTTTGCAACTTTTCCCGATTTTAGATGAAGCTTCCCTCTTGTAATGCACTTCCTCCCATTCAAAGGAAGGAGGACACGCCATCTTCGCATCAGCAGAATATGCACGGAATTTCTTTTGTGACACATACCTGATGTGACATGTCATATTTGTGGCGTTTATCTCGTTTCGGAGTTGCAGGTGCACGTTTGCAATAAGAAAAAAGCCGGCGCGGAAATATTTCACTCGAAATTTCCCGTTTATCTAACAAGAATTCAGTTTGATATTCATTTTATGCGACACATGAAACACTGCTTGGGGGCCCGTTAGCAATTTTCCACACTGCCACTATATGCAAAATGTCATCCGGGAGAGAGGGCCTCTTGGAAACGCCATCGAGACACTCTTACACGAGCAGCCTAAAAGTGTATTGGACGAGAGGTCGTTGCAATAAGGAGTCTAACATCTTCGCTACAATACATCCTACAATCAAGTATCGAATCCTTAAGAGGAAGTGCTGCTCTATAATAAAGACAGAGTAGCTGGAGCACTAACGGCCCTACTCTTTACAACCACCAGATACAAGTGCCACGGGTACTCAACCACGTGAATTATCTTGTACTTGATGTTATCGCCGCCGCGTCAATGTTTCAAGCAAAGACGAACAAAAAAGGATTTAAGGACTGACTCTCTGACTTAGTCACTGCAGTGCCGAATATGAGGAGTTTGAGCGCAAAAACAGTCAAACTTTTAACTTTACTACGATAATTTGTTTATTTTTTTTGTTACTGTATTGTTTCCTTCTTTTCGAACGATTTCAGTCACTTCTTAAACTAAACGACTTTTTCTCGTAAATTTTTTATCTTAGGATGTTATAACTGACAGCATCGTGTTTAGCGTTAATTTTACCATACTCGAAAATTTTTTGCAGTTGCTCGAGAAATTTTACGATTTCCTATGCAGAGTGAATGCGAACTCCCTTACCTTCGACAACTCAATTTTTTCACAGTCGATCTGAAAACGTTTTATGTACTCTTCTACGTCTTTAAGACTTTTAAAAATGCAAATAATGTGATTTGTAACGATTTGAAAATTTTCGATTTTTTTCGATTTTTGAACAGATTTTTTGGACGGTTACTTTTAACCGAAAACTCTTGAAAATCACTTATAAAATTCGCTCCCAGAACACTTTTATATGCCTCGAGAACTCAAAGTCCTACAAAGTGTAAACAAATTGCAGTTGGTTCGATTGTAAAATGTTGTTTCTTTTTATTTTTGTCGAGATTTTGGTTAAAATTCAATATCTAACGGATTTGCACTATTAAGTTTGGTATCTTTGGAAAGGTCTATTCATTTTTCATCTTTTGCAAAAAAATTCATTGCCTCACACTAACAGTTTTCGCGAAAATTATTAACAAACGCAAAACAAGACAAAACCTATTTTTGTTTATAATTTAAAGGTATTACGAATTTTGTTTTTTTTTGGCCAATCGTTGCTCAGGATTAGTTTACATTCGTTTTGTTGAAAAAACCTATATCTTCATTTTGTCAACAGTTTTGCCGTAAGTGAAAATATAAATTAAAGAAAAATGTCGTAATACAATATTGTTTATTTTAATATACCTCGAAATCTGGTAGATTTTTTGCATTCCCAACAATGAAATAACACTTGTTGTCCTAGCTCTTAAGGTCGGCAGTAATTGGTGTTTGAAATTTGAATTTTTTGGCGAAGTTTTATCTTGAAGACAGATTTTTTTACGAAATATTAATTATTGCCTTGAAACTCATAGTAGTATAGTATTTAACACCTTTATAATATCTTTTTCTTTCTTTAAGTTATTCATAAAGAACATTTTAACCTACATGTAGGTATGTATCAAACAAATGAAAATAAGACCCATGTCATAAATCAAAAAAAAACGTCATATTGAGCTTCAAATTATTTATGTAGAGACTCCCTGTGTAGTAAAGGTTTTGGCTTCAGAAGCAATTGGAATTTTTTAATAAAAAAAAACAACTTAAAAACTACAGACTGAACCAAAAGTAACGCACAAAATGCATATCTTTGTTATGAGTTATTTTTCAGAAAAAAGTTCTAATAGGTTTTGTAAATGCTACATTTGACGTCAGTTTCAATTTTTTTATTACAACTGACATTTTTGATTAGTGTTTTTGATAGTGTAACGAAAACAAAAAATCAAACAAAAAACAAAAAAGAAAAAGAAAAAATAAAAAAGGTATAAAAGTTATTGAGAATATTACACAGAGAGCTTTAACGTTTTGTTCTTGCTTTATTTTTTAACGGGTGGTTATTTTTGTTATTTTATTAAATCTACTTTTTAATCTTAAATTTTGTTTTTTTATTGTCTTTCTTATTACCAAAAAAATATGTACTCTAAAAGAGTGAACAAATATTCGGTTGTCGTTTAAAAGAATTAAGAATGACATAACATCTCAACAAAAAATGAGATTATATAAATGTCACTATAATGCCAAAATGTAGTATTTAAAAAGATAAAATCGACCTATTTAAGAATTTGAGTTTTTTTTACACACAATATGAATTTTGTGCCTTACTTTGGTACAATCTGTATAATACGTGCTAGAGGGGTTTATTGTGCGTGTTATGTTTATTGACTTATTTATGTTTTTTGACTTTTTCTCGAAAAATATTCATTGTGCATAAACTTTACTACTTTAGAATTTTCATTTTTTCGTTTTTTTTGCCGTGATCTAGTTCAGGGGTAGGTAAAAACGGATCAATAAATAACTACAAATTGACAAATTATAAGAAAAAAATATATTTTTTAATGTCATTATTTCATTAATGTTATGAAAACATCATTGTCGTAAATGCCTGGCACTTTGGGCCGACTCCTGTCTGATATCGCAAATTACACCCTCGAAAAAGCAGAGGAAACTTTCCTCGGCCCAATCCCGGCGCCATTACGCCGATGCTATCCGTCTTCACACTCGAAGACACACACCACAAATCGAATATGTATAACAAGTTTCGATCAGATTCGCCAGTTTGCCCCTTCTCGAGACGAAAATATAGAGACAACGTCCAACTCTCTCCATTAAAATCGTATCGCCATCAACATCTCCCAACTTTAATAAAAACTTTCCCAAGTCGCATTCCTATAAATTTCGGCCTTTCCATAAAGTGGCTGCTTAGATGGCCACTCCATATGCATACTCAAACTTTTTTCTTTACAGCCAGAAAGGGAGTAAGTTTGTGATCCTCCCGTGGCCTCCTCCAAATCTATAATTCTGTTTTTCTCCGCGCCACTGGGAGCCAAAGAGCTGCGAGAAACCAGTCGGAGTCGAAGACTCCTAGTGCGGTTCAAGACGGCCTGCTAATAATTCACAGCGCGAGTCCCCGAGGACTTGTACGTTTTGAAATAGGTTCCTCGGCCACCAGACGAGGTCTAAGCGCCAGCACATACTCTTTCTAATAATTGAAAGGACAACTGGACGAATAAAATACCACACGGTGTCACATGCCCGCAACTGACCAACATTACTGTTTCATGCGGTGGCTAAGTGACGTTTGGACACGGACTGAAAATGAAAATGTTGCCTCCAATTTAGTTTTATGCATCGTGACGCTATTTTATTTGCATGTGCAAGTCATTTGATATTAGATATTACACAGTAAAAAATAAAAAACTTATTAGTGGGCGTAGTTAATTAAGCATACTATGATGAAATCGCCATGAAAAAGACTGTAAAACGAACGGAATATTTTCCATTTTCGTTTCTAAGTGTGCATTTAATTTTTGATATTTGATGCGATATTTAAAGACGAGGGACAGTGCTCGTATTTCTTTTGATTAAATACTTTTAGTTCAAACAAAATTTACGAGAAAAATTCTGAAGCCATGTAATTACGAGGAACCTATTTATTTTCCGAAAGATGATGAGTTAAAGCATAATTAGTTATTACCATGTAAACGGGACAAAATTACACAAAAAATATATTTATTTACTTTTTTAAAATGATGCGTAGGAATAGACTATAAATACAGGGTGAAATTTAATTCACCACACATATCACAAGGCGTAACTTCTTGTAATTTAAGGAATATAAAGCTGCTGTGGAAAATTTTCATTTTAATTATATTATAATTAATAATACGAGTGCGAAAACACAAGCTTAAAGTTTGAGGGTTGTCGTTATGCAACGAGCGTACGCGAGTGCGTAACTAGACACCCGAGAGCTTTAAGCGTTTTCGTATGAGTGTTATTCAAAATGTTTTTTGTTGGAACATTTTAATTTAAAACACGTTACTAGGGGAAACGTGTTGTAAAATAGTGAAAACACGTGGCTATCGAAAATAGTGTTTATAATCTAGCCAACAAAAAATGAATTTAAATGTGTTTAAATTTAGTCAAAATTCTACGGCACGCCACTGGGATAAAATTGTGGAAGTAAACACTTGACACTCGACAAAAAATTCTTGCAAAAAACATTAAAATATCTGCTCTTTTTTTATCGCCGTTTAGCTCAGTGTGTTGGTGTGTCTGTGCGGGGTTGTGTCTGAACTTGGTGCCGTGCTTTGTGTGTAAAAATTGTCCAATTGTTGTTGACATTTCCATGCTCGGTATTTCCTTAATTCGCGGACATTTCCATCGTCTGTGTGGCGGTACCTTTGGCTCTCAAATGCAAGAAAAGACGACCAGAACTGCATGTCCACCAGATAAAAATAATGCGAGTGTTGTTACCGCAAATTTTATTCTGACTTGGAACTTAGTGCGAGTGCTTGGTGCAACAATGTGGTCAAATGCCGAACTTCCAGAATTGCGCAAGAGTCACGACACCTTTTTTTGATGTAAGGTAGGACAGATGTTACTCGAAATTTGTTTTTGTTTTTTGTGGGTACTGATATCTCTACAAAACCAAATATCCACAACACAGTGTTTTAATTCACATATTTATATTTTAAAGTTTTGTCTGAAGTCCACTTTTAAGTAACAGCAACTATTATTTTAATGATGCCAGAAAACATTTTGTTTTCCATCAAACGGTGTGGCCGTGTTGTAAATTTAATAAAGAATACAGTGTTGTGGATATTTGGTGGTCACCCACTTTATCTGTTGCCTAAGTGCCATAGGCGTCGTACGGGGGTTTTGCCCCTTCAGGTGTGCAGTTAAATAGGTGTAGTGACCCTAAATTTTCAAAGAGAAATTATTTAAAATTGAAATACTGCTTAGTTTATCCTTCAAATTTTAAATCAGTTATCACCAAATGTATTTACACTTTTCTGAAATGGTCTTATTCGGCAAGATAATGCGGTTTTGTTGTTAACTAGGTACATAAAAATCCTAATTGATAAACCAAAAGATTTTTATCTATAATAGCAGAAAATCTATGGATTGAATTCTTAAAATGCATAACACAATGTAGTACGTTAAAGCAAAATAGAAGAATTACCAGAGAATAGAAAAAGAAACGAATAAACGCACTTAACACTCTAGACTGTTTGAAGAAGGAGCTCTTGACTTCTGAAATATTAAATTTTTAAAATGTACGTAATAGTTTCTGTTTATTTATTAATTTCTTCATCGAAGAAGATTAATTATTGCTAATTGTAATTAAAATTAAATTAAATTAAATTAGTTGTATTGGAAAAAATATCCCCGTTATCATCAAGAAAATTTATAGTACGCAAAGATCATTGTTACATTGATCAAGTAGATCGTCATCAAATAATTATCATGCTTTCCACTAACTGTGTTAGTACTACTTACACACACTACTTACGTTTATCTCCAAAATAACTTAAACAAAATTTTTTGAAAACGGTTATTTAAAGAATTTTTTTTACTATTTTTTCCTGCATGTGCTCATTTGGTACTACAATGGGTAGATTTTGTCGTTTTTTTTGTATGTACTTATTGGTAACTTGAAAACTGATGTGAATTTTGGAATTTGCTTGATTCCAACAAAATAGCTCCATTTTATCGAATAGTTTTGCCATAGTTGAGAAGATTTAAAAAAATAATAATAAATAATAATAATAATAATAATGTTAGACTTTGTCTCTTAGGTCTTTTGTTTCGGCATTGCCGTTACGTTTGGAAATTGGAAACATCAGTTGAATTTTTGAAATTTTTTGCCTAAAATGTACAGACGCGATCATAATCTAAAACTAAAAGTAAAGCAAAATGGTTTGTTCGGGCAAATTTATCACTTTTTCCGTGCAGATTCCTAGTGTCCATTGTGGTGCAAACTGCGTGCTCTTGGCATTTGCTTTTATACATATAAGGTTGGTCATTTGCACCACTTTAGTATAGTTTTGATAGATTTTTTTTATAACATATAATGGAATAGAGCAATTCATTACGTAAGAATTTTTGATTAAACATTAAAATTTAAAATTTGGGCTGGAGACATGAAATTTAAATTCTCATGTAAAATTGTAATTTGCATTATTCCAAGGCTTGAAAAAGTCTTCAGATTAAATTAAAAAAGGTTGGTCATTTAGGACTTTAATTTTACTTATATTTTTCAGTAATAAACCACATTAATATCACTTCAGTCACTTGTTGGGAAGACAACTCCCGTGCTACTTTTTTCTAAAATTTAATCATTGGCACAATGAGACATTCAATTTAGCGTAAAATCCTCTTGTGTTGTCGCAAATCAGATTTTTACTTACAAAGAGCTCTTAAACTCAATACAAAAATTGTCATCCTAATAGCAAAAAATCCTATTATGTCTCTCGTTCTTTGAAGGCATTGAACAATGTTGCAATTACATTATTTGTTTTTTATAAGTCTGAAAAACGCCCATCTTGTTTCTTTTTGTGCATATTAACACAGCCGGGGAAAACACTTTAGCTTCGACAAGATCATTAACGAAACACAGTGTGGCTTTTACTCCAACTTGCGAAAACAAAACACCTTCGAGGAAAAAGTATCAAACCCTAAAAAACCTTTCCACGTCGATTCAGTACAACTGTGTAATTAACAGGACTGTCTCAAGTAAAATTGATTTTTGAGCTATCATGGAATAAAAGATGGAATTACGCGGAATAATGGCATCAACTAACGTTGTTAAATTTCCAATGGACTACTAATTTTCTGGATGAATGCTTGCAGTTCTTTATAATTTCGAAGTGAGTGGATGCTCTCTTTTCAGCCGACCTGAAAGAAGTTTGCGTAAGCTTGAATCAATATTTTTAGTTGCCGTTCTGTAATAATTTAATTCGTGCAATTACTTCGAGGTGTGCGCTATTTTTTGTAAGAGGGATGCCTTGTGGCTGTACAAATTATCCGCCTTTTCCAGCTAATATCCCCGACCTTTCGTAATTAAAGGCGATCAGTGGTTTGATCGAGCCTCGTTCTCCCTCACGGAAACGCAGGCTTTATTAATACCTCCTCCCGGAGTACCTCTGACAGTACCGGATTCACCTGACAGACGAAATAAATAGCCCGCTTAATTTATAAAGCGCGAGATAAAACAACAGATTTATTCTTCTACTGAATTCGGCCACGATCATGTTTTTGTCACAAAGACATTTGCACTTTAATCAAACTAGTTTTGATTGAAGATTCAGTCGGAAAAGTGAGCACAATACGGGCTTTTTCGCGAGTCGTGTTTTGCATTGTGCATTGTGGGAGTAATTAGAGTCATAGGGAAATAGCGCTCATCTTGGCTTATAATAAATGCAGTAGCAAAAAACCCGCGCTTGTCCCAATTCCTCGTTCAGTCGTGAAAAACGCGAATAAAGGAAAAGTAAACATAATTATGCCGCTGCTTCGTGGCAGTCGGGAGAGACTCTTAGAGAAACTTAAATAGCCGAGTCTAGACGTTTCAATATTTCTATATTAAAAATGCCCTTCAGTCGCAGGAAATCCATAAAAGTATCCACCGACATTTCGAGTCAATTTTATTGTTCGTGTAACGGCGGAATTTTTTTACAAGATTTCCGTGCTCTACGAGCGAATTTCCGCGAGCGGCAACCGACTTTTTCGTTTTCTATTCGGCAATTGAAATTGTTTTTCGGTTTGATCAAATTTGGAGACAACATCCTTGTCACTTGCCGAAAAGGCTCCATATGCCGGCAGTGCGCTTTCAACAAAGCGCGTACGCTTCTGTACAATCCACCCGTCTTTCAAGCTGTCAACCCGCGATTGAGATTTATATTAAATTCTCATATTTATTTTATAATATGCGTCGAGTGCAGCAGGAAAAATTACAAAACCGAATGATTTTTCTCGGGAGAAGGTCAGAAACAATCGAAGAATGGGAAAGGTTAGAACGCAACCCTTGATCCAGGAGTCCCGTAAATACCACCGCCGGCGAGGGTTACTCTGAATATCATGCTGGATTAGCTGTTTATTTCCAGCGTTCATAAAGCGCTCGACCAAAGGTCGTTATCCCGAATTAATTGAATTTCATCCACTATCTTTATCGATGAACTTTAACCTGGTTGCTTGCCCGCGCCACCACTGACCTTATTCCAACAGCCAGTTGTATCACCGTTTATTTAATTGGTTGTTGGTTCCTTGTCAGCCGCACCCTGTCCCGGCAAGCCTGACATCCGCCCTCTCACCCCATTTTATTAACTTTTAATTTGGTCCGCGAAATGTTGATTAAATGTTTCCAGCAAATAATTAACTGTTTCCTGGTTTTGTCAAGTTGCGCGAGAAACAAAACTAGAAATAAATTCTGGGAGGAAAGTTCGTGAAAGTGAAGTGATTCCTTTCCCGCACTTTTAATAAGTTCCAGCATTATCCAAAGTGTAGTGGCGTTTATTTTAATATAACTTCCTGCCGAGTATAGCCACCGGTTATGGCTTTATTATGCAATGCATAATCTGTGCCGTTAGAGTCCTCTAAATAGTTAATGCCTCAAACCATAGTGGACTAGCTCGTTTATGCAAACTCGACATTATGTATTAAAGAGAGTTATGAACGGAGGGTTCTTTATAATATAAAGATGCTTTTACTACTTCTTATTTTATGCAAGAACTGTAATAAAAAGTCTATTCCGCGACTTGATTATGTCGACAAAATTCATAGAGCGAATGGTCTTAAAACCCAACGCAACAGTTAAGGTTTTAAAGGGGAACGCGTTTGAACGTGATTCTAAGTCGTCAGATGGCGCGGAATTTATTTTTCGATTATCTTTGTATTCATTTACTTTTTCCAGAAACGAAACACTTTCATTTTTGAAAAAAAATTTTTTTTCGAAAAACCAAATAACGATGAATCTCCATTTCTTGCTGATCACAAATGTATTTTTGTTTTCAAAATTCGATAAAGTTATCAAGACGCAAATTTTGCAAAATCTTTTATTCTGCCTCAATCATCCTATGGTTGGGCAGTGAGGAAGGCACTGCTTGGAAGCAGCTGTGTACATATTAGCCACCAGCAAAATATTTTCGGTGATATAGAGAATTTCAAGTAACCAACAAAAAAATTCTGGTCTCGTTATTTGGACAGAGAAACATTTGCCTGTATTTACCTTTTGGGAAATGAGGTTTGCTTGATATTGATAAACATTACAAAAAATTCCTTAGTACTAACATTAGATTTTGTATCTATTAGATAAAAATTTAACCCCAATATCTAGAAGTTATTTAGTAAAGGATTGGTTTTGTCTGTCTTTAATATGTTTCCTTTCAGATGCTATGCAAAATTTCTAGAACTATCTATTTTTTTTTTCGATATGTCTATGCACCCGATTTTTTTCAACAATTTACGTGTAGCACTTATTATCACTGAATTGAAAATATTAATAGTTGTATTAATAAAATTAAAAATATGAGAACATGAATTAACCAAACTGTTGTTCTAAAACAAACGATGCTTAAATGATGTTTTGTGCAAAAAAATTGAAAGAAATTTTCGTTTGAGACCTATATATAGAAAATAATTAAATATTTAATAACAAACGCTAATTCTGGATTATTATACGAGCAGTTTCTATTTGTTTTGTCGTTTTGTTCAGTCCCTTTCAGTTTTTTTTTGTTACGCTTTTTCTTGGAATGGAAAGCAGATGTACTTGGGCTTTCCTTAGTTCCAACATCTTCCGAGAGAATTTTACGTATTTTAGAGAATTAATTGCGCAAAAATACGAATTCAACGTTATTTGTCATTACCTGCTGTGTTCTCAGGTTTCTCAAGCTCCATTATTAGAAATCTTCATTACAAATTGATTTTTTTACCGAAAATAATCAAAATAAATTTTAGCCAATTGTTTTCCAAAGTAAAAAGATTTTGACTTTTGATTATTTATCCATTTTTCAATTTTTGGGCAATGAAAAGGAAACACAAAAATTACAAGCAAAAGTAACAAAGAAACATTATTCAAAAAGAAATAAACATCAATAACTTCAGTTCAAAACATTAATACGATAATTCTGAATACCAGCAGATCCAGAAACATCATTTTTCACATCTCCCGGTCTTAGTTGATCGAGGTTTATTTTGCCCTCTTTTCTTCTCACCCCGCACTTGACTGCGGGAGATTCTTGGCGGCAAATATTGTCAAAGTAAAATGAATATTCGCGTTTCGTTCAAAACTAATCATAATTTGTTTAGTTTCTTGCTCGCATTCGATTCACATCATCACAGTGTATCCTTCCCCTATACGTTTTTTTATAAGTGGTCTTTAGCGATTTTTTGAGCACGTCGGCGTAGCTGGAGTGCTCGAAATAGAACAAGTGTTTTAAAGACCAGTTATCCACGAATACTTTACGTTGTTTTTTTATTAGCACACTTTCAAAACATACATACTGATATTAATGTAAAGTAATGTGAGATCGTCATGGAATTGATCGTCATTTTAATAAATATTATTAGTGATATTGCCATGGATTTATTTATACACGCTGATGCGTGCTTTAAATAAGCTAAATACATTACCAATAATAAATATAAATTTTTTTAATGTTTTCTGATCTTTAAAAGTAGAAAAATAATTTTCATTATACTTGTTTTTGTCGCACACTTGGTTTAACTCTGTCGTTCCTTCTAGCCTTAGCTCCTGGAGTCGTCAACTAAACTACGGAAAAATTTGTTTATATTTTCTTCCAATTTCAGTAGATCAACTGGAAAATATTTAAATTGTGAGACGAATAGAACAGTTCTGGGAACTTGAAACACTTTTGTTGCTTCACTTTCAAAATTCATTTTGTCGAGGTATCGTTGTCTGTTGCATCAAAAAGGCACTATAATAGTACATCATGTGGCCAGTTTTGCGGTTATATGTGGGTAAAACCACACCGTATGCGTCTGATTAATTAACCAAATCAATCAGTGTTGTTTGTTTGAAACAGCTAATAACCAGTGTTTTTAATTAGAATAAACACAAAAGTAGCTCAGTGTTTGATCGTGCTTTACAACCGACGAGATCACTCATTTTTGTTAGCAAAATATGACAAAAAGTTGGCCACAACAAGAACGGCAAAAGCCGAGCAAACGTTCTGCTCAAAGGGATACTTTGGCAAAAAATATCGGCTGAGCCAATAAGGTTATGAAATTGTATTTCAATTTGCATTATAATTTTATTGCATCCATGTAACTCGGTTTGAATTCAATCTCGCACTGATTGCCGACTCCAATTTCCTTCGCCCTGATTAGGTTAGAAACTAACCGGAGCCAGGCATAAGATGTGTACGTTGGTCACTTGGAAATTATTTTTGATGCGGGGCCGGAATAATGTGCTTGGTATTTTAACAACTCAAACAAGAGAATGGATTAGACGGTGCTTTCTCCTAGACTGAATTTGCTCGAACAACAGGATAGAGTGAAACTTCTTCATTCTACTTAAAACTTATTGTTTGTGTTGACAATTAAATGAATTTTGAATTATTACCGAGCCCTGAATAAAGCCCCGGTGGCTTAGAGCAACGTACGGATTTTTTGAGGTTGTCCTATTACCTCCTCAGGCATTAAACGGCTCCAAAACGCTTTTCATCGTTTTAAAATGTAAATGGCCCTTGAATATTCCGGATTAAGCATTACACTTTTAAATGATTACGAGCATTTGTAGTCACGGGGGTAACTGTTGATTTAATGAAATTCTTAAACGCCATAAACACATTTAAATTTCGGGCTAGAACAGCATGCAAGTCATATGCAAAGCGCTCAAACTTAAATCGAACATCGTGTCGAGTTCAAGTTTTCATTTCTTGAGGGCGTCTGTTTTATTCTTGAGAGGATGCGAATATGTGTGAAATGAGAGAAGGCGAAAGATTGTGACAGATATATCAGTGAGTATGAATTTTTTATTAGAACTTTTTCGAATGCTTTTATTTTGCTTCAAGCTTAATGCAAATGAGTCGGAGTTTCGCAATTAATGGGACATTATTTTCTCTTGTTTTTGAGAGCTGTGTCAAAGTGAACCAGAACAAATTTGGATTCTAATTGACACAAATGCAACGAATTTGCGGCGAAAATAGACACAAAGTGCACTTTTGTGTACGCGTTAAATTTTAAGTTAATTTCAACCGAATAAATTGCTCCGAAAGCCGATTTTAGTGCGAGCTTTATTGGTATTTTCTATTACAGAATTGACATTTTAGTTAGATTTTTTTTATCCAAATTTAAACGTGGTTTCCAGGGACGGGCGTGTCAACAATTACGTCGATGTCAGCATTTGAAGTGATGTCAACAATGTAGAAATAATAAATTTTGACATTATACTAATGGATATTTGACTAAAATTGGTGTATTTGTTAAAAATAAAACTTAAAGTTGAACTATACTCAGAACGTCCAAAGAGGAGCTGTACAAACAAGCGCGTGAAAACAAAATTTGAAATTGAATTTTTAAGAAAAGTAATAAACAAAATGCGTTCTTTACAATTGTATGTTATTTCTAAATTCAGTCACTACCTCACAGGTTAGTTTGTATCTCATTTTAAGTTATGAATAACCGAGTTTAAACGGGTTAAAAAGTCGATTTAATTTGTTGTTCTAAAAAAAAAAAAATTGTTAGTTCAAATTGCTTGAAAAAAATATGGTGACTTTCTGTTGACCTTAGCAACAATAAACATAAATGTGAAAAAAATTGTTAGTGTCATTTAAAGATAAAATGAAAAAACCTCAATTTTTTGCCATTTTATTTTTTCATTAAAAAATGGTACTATAGTTTTTGATAATTTTTTGTATAGGTTTTGTATATGACTTACCTGTAATATTATATTTTTTTCGTGTCATTTGAACTCTAGGTTTTTTCATAAAAGCATTAAGATTATTACGCTGTTTACCTCGTTATAACTTGGTTACAAATATTTAAATTGAGATATGAGCTGATCTGTGAGGTAATAAGTGAACATAGGAACAATATCCAATTGTAAAAAACTATTTTGTGTATTATTTTTCTTAAAAATTGAGTTTCAAATTAGTGCATTCGCACGGCTGCCTGGATGGTAACTTTAAGGATAGAAGAAAACTTTTAAAAAATATCTAATATGTGATATAAAAAAGTATAAAAATAAATAAACAAACATAAAATTCTCAAAAAACAGTGAAAACAAAACAAATTATTCTCTTTTTTTTCTGCGCTTCAGCCTTTATCCTTTTCTTACGTTCTCCAAAGAATTCTTACTTCAAAAAGCACCCATCCCTGGTGGTTTTTTCGGCCGGAATAGGGTAGTTTTACTTGCAAAAGTGGAGTAATTGCAGTGGAAATAAAAATTGTGGTTTGCACGTAAGAGCATAGCAATTTGGACAATAGCCGTCCTTTTATAAATAATGCAAAATAACGGCGGCAACGCGCCGAAATTACGATGTTCGTGCGAGATTAAACCGATAAATTTGCATAATTCGAAAAATAAATAAACGACATAACCGAACCGATTAGAAACGAGTTTTTAACCGCTGGAGCAGATCGAATCCGGGCAAACAAATCACTTACACTCAGCCCCGTAAAACACTTTATGTATTTTTTACACCCAATAAATTTTTATGCACCCACCTACGATTTTAAGAGGGCCATTATGATTGTGTTGTAAAAGGTTTTATTGGGAGGAATAGAAGCACGTGCATTGCTTCAGACACCGAAAGTGTCTTTAAGCATCCAGTTTTTTCAGTGCGGCATCGTAAGCCTCTTTTCGAGTAAAATAAAAATAAATCAAAATTTCGATCGTCCCCTTTCAGAATTTTCCATTAAGCTCGGGAGATCCACTTTAAAAAATATGAACTAAGGCTCTTAATAGCGCTGTCACTGCCAGCGCTCGGATCAGTATTCTTGCAAGGAAATGCACCTGAACATGGTCTCATATCCGCAAGTGTCAATAGGAAATTGGGGGCTCGAAGGGCTACTTGTGAATGCAAGTAATGGGTTCGGGAAGAACGAGGATCATACTATCAAACAAAGCTCTCACACGGTCCTAACCCAACATCATTTGTCACTTTTGCACCAGTTTATCAGACTCACTCCCAACCACTGATAAAATATGAAACATCGCACCAACGTATAGTGGCTGTCGCTCAAGCTTAAATAAAATTGGACCAGTGCGAAAGGCGGAAATAGGTCAGAACTGAAATATTGATTGTTTCTTTTTTATTTAGCAACGGCTGACGAGCGCTCATTCCGAAAAGTGAAATGGACGCGTGAGTTTTATTTGCCTCCAGAAAGAGCTCCTCCAGATAGTTAATGTAATTACTTAGTTCTGAACTAGGCCAATAACATAATTAAAACTGTATAAAGCAAGTCCTCGTTTAAACAAAAATAAACTACATTCTATATTAAAAAAAACTACGGAACAGGTTTCTAATTTTCGTAAAAAAACGTTTTTTTGCAATCGCAATCTAACTTTGTACGTTTTTCACCTTTTGTACAACGTTTCGTCACCTTTTTTGGAGCGTCTTCAGGACAATAAAGAGGAAGGAACCCAAAAAAAGGTGGCCGAAACGTTGGTAGTCTGCTATCCTAATAATTAATTAAATCATTCAAACTAAACTAACAAGGGACAACAAACGTGAATTAAATTTAAATAATATTTAAACAACATAATACCAGGTGTGGGGACAACAGTGAACCTTGATTCTCGAGCTCAAAATAGAGCGATTAACTCCAACTTACCTCTATACCACGTTGCACCATTTAAAAGTTAGCGAGCCTCAAAGTTCAAAAATTATTTTTGATTTTCTTCAATAATTTTTTATTTAAGTAATAGGTTTTAATGAAATTTGGCACACGTAATTTGCCGTCAAAACAACATGTTTTGATGCTCTTGCTTTTGATTTTCCTTTTTTGTAAAATATTTATCAGTCAACATTTTAACACATTTTTGTTATACGGTATCCTAGTGGTTATTTTTTTTTGTTTGAAAAACCCATTTTTTTAAAGAATTTTTGTAATTTATTAAAAAAATTTATCTCCCTCGGTTATGGAGTAAAAAAATTATTGATGTCGACGTCTCAATACTCAGACGTTCACCCATTTATTATTATTGGATTTTAAATTATTATTTTTTTATTTTTGCTTTAGTTTCGTTATGTACGTGTATGTAACAATAATGTAATTATTTATTAATTTAAATCAAAAAAGGCATTTTTTCACAAAACTGAATTTATAAAAATCGTATTTCTACCCAACACAACAAAATAAATTCTTCACAGTCATTATGAAAAAATTACAATTATAATAAGTGAAATAATAGTTAAATTAATAATTAAATGCATTTTTAAAAACGAAAATAATTATTGACGAACGTCCGAAATGTTGACACGTCTACATAAATTATTTTTTTATTCCAAAACAAAAGCCGATTCGAAAATTTTATAAGATACAAAAATTGTTTAGAAATAAAGGTTTTTTGAATAAAAAAAGAACTACACTACTCAGATAACGAATAACAAAAATATGTTCCAAAATATGTTCAATTGTTGACAGGTAAGTACTTTTCAGTAACAAAAAAACAAAAGAAATAGCACCAAAACATGTGGTTTCGATGACAAATTATTATTCTATTTAGAAGTTAGTAAAAAAAATGAATTTTTTTTAACTTTCGCGCTGTCTAACTTTTAAACGGTGCAACTTGGTATAGAGGTAAGTTGGTTTAAGTCGCTCTATTTCACTGTTGTCTCTATCTTTTCGTTACACCCTATATATTTTGAAGTATTTATCAGTATAATAAATAAAGATAAAAGCCCATATAAATATAAAATGGCAAAGAACCTGGACTGAATCTGGATATAATTACGAAGACATTTTTTCTTTTGTAAATAAATGTTGTACAATGAAGTAAGTCAAGCTCCAAACGGAGGAAAGATGGGATGTTGTAGTTGGAGCGATCTTTTGTTTCCGGCTGAAAGTGTATCTGTTTGTCTGAAATTTCGATGGCGATTGACTGCTTTGGTTCCCCGCTTCGTCAAACTTAAAATTTCCTCATTTCGGTAAATCCCATTTTGCGGAAAAGCCGTGTACTCGAAAGTTTGGGGCGCGCCTGACTGAATATGAAAAATGAATTCGAAGCGAGATTTGTGTATTAAGGAAGTTGGGAACGAGCATTCATACAATTTTTGCAAAAATGCTAAATAAAAAATAATTTTAGCATAAAAATGAGAAAAGTTACAATAAAGCATTAAGTTACCGGGGATTCTCCTAATAAAACTTGTAACCTACTTAGTAACTACTTACTGTCATTTGGATGCAAAGAGGAAGGGAGAATATTAAATTACAGTATAAATTTGAATTCATTTAGAATTACTTAGATTTCTTTTATTACTTTTGGCTTAAAAGCTTTTCGCTCCGAAGTGGAGTTTTTAAAAACCAATATCTGGCTTACAAAAGAAAATATTAAATTATTTCCAATTTATATTTCGATAAAGGGGAGATCCGCTTGTAATCATCTCGGCCCGACATTTCACCGGATTTCCCACAGGAGCCTGAATTTGCATTGATAAAAAGCCCTAACCGTATTAGCACTATCGGGATAAGGGTCCAGGGTCAGAGGAATTTGTCTCGACTGATCGGCAGTTATTGAATTTATGAAACAAACCCCTGCACCACTCACTGCACCACCAGAGTGGACGCTCATTAGTCTTGCAGGCCATAAAACGTTAAGCTGACACCAGGATTTGACGATGCAACGTGTCTAAGCTTTGCAGCAGATCAATACAGGGGCTGTAAAGCGGTATTACAACTGAGCAGCCTTTGGTATGAAGTCAAGACTAGCTGTCACCGTAATAAATTTAATTTACAGACATCTCATTTAATTAAGTGATTGGTGAAGTGACTGAGCTCTTGACGACTAGGGTCGGCCAACTTGTGATTAATTTCAAGAGTGGCGCCGACAAAGATGTATGAACAGTTACAATTATTTAAAACAATATTGTTGTGTCAAGCTAAATGGGCTAAAATCAGCATTTCAAATTCTTAAATGAAACTTGGATTATGAATGACTGCCTTTCAAACAATTTTATTTGGAAGCGTGCAGCTGAAACCGTTAAAATCCTTTTGTAAAACTTGGTAAATTTGATTCGTCTAAAAAACCGAGCTTTGTACCAAAGCTTCTATCAGTGTACTACTTTATTTAGCAGAGCTCAAAGCAGCGAACCTCCCAAATAACAAGTTTCCACAAATGTGTAAGAAGCTTTCAGCAAACTTTCGTTGTAAATGATAGAAAAACAGACAGCCTTGTTTAACCTTTGACAGTACGTCTCTACCATGTTAAGTATTAGTCTTGGAGTGAAAATAGAAACGTATCACTCGTCTTTTATGTCGAATCGACAAATCTGTCTAATCCTGAAAGCTCTCTCGCAAAAATGAAAAAAGTGGCGTCAGGCTTTTTTACGGCGTAATTTTGTTTTAGTGTAAAGTGTCATCAATATCGAACGGTGTCTGGCTCTATACCCACGTTAACTTTATGACAATTTGTGATACAAATTACAAGCCAGCCGGGGCTGTATTTCGCAGTTTGTACAAGCCATTAGGCGAAACAATCTTTAAGCAAATACGAAACCGAGACACAAAAAGTATTTCCCGACATGCGAGGCAATTATAAGAAGTAAGTTATTGTTCCGTTGCGATAAACTGATGAATTACTGACACGGCGTGGAAATAACGGCCGGGAAATAAAAAGTAAAATGTTTATTGTTTTGGAATGACTGTTTTGGCAGCCTGATTAAACCGTCCGTGTCGAGCAAGCCGCGCTACAAAGATAAATTATCCAATTTCTATGCGTAAATCCCCCGAATTAAAATGCAGGTTAAGGGATCTATTAAACATCTCGAAAAATAAACCGGAGCCATGCTTGCACTACTAATGCCGAAATTTCGGGCCCGCCATCTCGCCCCCAATTAATAGGCTAAAGCTTCTTTATATACGAAACACGTTCCCGGTTTATTATTTCTAAACATAGTCAGAAACGACGTTAAATGAAGCAAACGCTCCTCTTCGCCGATTTTCGGAGCTCTCAGGTTTATTTTTAATGCCTATACAACTTTCACTCATCAGCTCAGTTCAATCGCAATATTGCTACTTACTTGTAGTTTTATTTCTTGTTCATTTAAGACGAAAATGCGGCGATTGTGAATGTCTCTGCCATGTTCCCTCGGGACAGTCCTGGAACAAATTAATTTGAGTTATTAAATTTCTGTTTGTAACTGTCAGCAGCGATCAATTAAAGACCGAGCTAATTACTCGCTGGCTTAGAGCATCCATAAACTGGCCGAATTTTAATTTAAACTTATACTTTGTTTACTGGATGCGCGCTTAAAAGATTATTGAAATCTGTCGATTACAGTGAAAAGTGGGTTAAATGGAAAAAAGTTACTTTTCGCGTTATTAAAGCGCGGAAACTTTCATTATCTCAGAACGTTCTTGAAACATAATGGAAAAGTGAAATTTCATTAACATGAGAAGCTGCAATATATTTTTTGCTCCATATCGAATTAGCCAGCAAAGAATGAAATTTTTAACCTTCACAAAGTAATTTAATAAAGTCATCTAAATCGAAGCTCGTAACAATAACGCAATTAGTTTTTCACCAACGATCTTGAAATTAGATTCCCGGATTTATCTCCTACCTAAGTCACACTTCTTGATTTTGATCGAAAATTGTGCATCGAGCGCACCCGTAATTATTTCTGACTGACAAATTAAAATCGTTTGTCTCATTGCAAATCGCAATTTGGCAAAAATTCTCACGAACCCAACCGTTAGCGAAGCTGCAACAAGGAGGTGATTGTGTTTATCTTTCGGACTGACAAGTTGTAGGGCCAAGACGTAGTGCCGCTTTCAGCCCGAAAAACGGATAGTTGGCAGCTAGTTTAGTTTCATTCGCTTTCGCCAGAAGAGTGGTCAAGCCATTAATTTCCTATGACGGTGCAAGAAATCCGACTCCAATAATTCATCAATTAATCACCGCACTCGCTTGGCCTCCTCCTCGATTATTCCAGAGGGTTGAATTATGCACTTAGGCGGCTTTAACTTCTCACACAGCCTCGAGAGGTGCACTTTTTAGTAAATGGCCCAGTCACCAGATTTACTTGCTTTTTTGTGCACAGCGCTGTTGTACAGGGTGAGGCATTTTAGATGTTTTCGACTTATACACAAAAGTTGTAATTTACTGAAATCTTAAAAAATTCATATCTTCTTATTATAAAATATACACATTTGAATCAAAAGCACTTTTTTACGGAGAATTTAATAATGTTATCAGCGATTTTTTTAACCTTTAGTTTAGCTGTAATAGCATAATGATTTCTTTTTAAATAGGAATCATAGTTGGCTGTGACATTTTCGAAAAGCTTATTTTTTTCTGAACTTTAACAATATAAATACAATTTGATATTTTTATATACTTTTGATAAAAAATATATTTAAAATATTTGAAAATAGTTGGCCATGGAAAAATTATTTCATATAAAATGTGTGAATAATCTAGAAATGTGAACGGTTATTAAAGTAAAAAATATGAAATTATAAAAATAAGCTATATTAAAGTTATTTTCAATTGAACAAAAAATATACGATGTCGCAAATTTTAATCACATAAAAAATGTGCAAAAAATTGAAAATGATATGTCCATTTGATGATACTTTTTTATGATTTAGTTAAGTGCAATGGAGGTCGGAGGACGTTGATAATAATATATATTTTTTTCGCAGACGGGATTTGATTTTGGTGTTTGGATTGACATTTCTTTGTAAAGTAAAATTTTAATGACAGGAAATCATACAATTAATCAAAATTTTTCTTTTTCCGACATTTCATGTTAAAATTAGAAAACAGAATGCCAATGTAAGCTTGCCATTTTAAATTTAAAAATGAATAATTTTTATTAATTGCAAAAATTTGATCTAATAATAATTTATTATCTGTTTTTGAATTAATAAGTGTTTAAAAAAATCTTCAAATTGTAAATACTTGTTGGGTAATACAATTTTCATAGTTTTACTTGAAAATCCAAAAATTTCTCATGGTCTACTATAAAGAAAAAACAAAATGTTATGTTTTTTCTTAAATATTTAAAAATAATGTATTACACAAATAGACATATCAAATCAGAAAAAATAAGCTTTTTAAAAATATCACAGCTGCCTATGATTGCTATTAAAAAAATACAACTTAATGTCATTACAGCTAAACGAACGAATAAAAAAATTGCTGATAGCATTATTAAATTCTATATAAAAAAGGGCTTTTTCAAATATGTATCTTTTATAATAAAAAAAATTGGAATTTTTTAAAATTTCGCTGAATGTCAACTTTTGTTGATAAAAGACGATAGCGGAATGCGGTTTTGACCAAAATTATTTTCTCAAAAAACGGACCTGAGAATGTGTAACTCATTTTCCTCTAAACCTCTTAGTTTCAGACCTTTAAAATGCAGCACCCTGTACATCCTGGTTGATTAATTGTCGACAAAAAACGGGCGTCTTGTTAGTTCACGATGAGAAATTATAATGAAGGTAAAACATTCCGGGTTTCCCTAATCCCAGGTAGTAATTAATCAGTTAAGCGGATTGCACGTTCTTGAGGTTTATTGGTACAAGGGTAGTGTGGCGTCACGTCTTTGGGTTTGCGACAGACGGAATGCTGTATGAAATCGTCGGAGTAGTAAATCTGGTTGAATGTCGTTTTTTATAGCGCTAAAGCACCGAGAGCGCGAAATGAAAGAAACGATTCTAATTAATCCATTTTTTGCGAGCTCAATTAGCAACGAATGACTTTGTTTTGCTAGTAATAACAATTAGTTCGATTAATTAAACCCGAATTAATTTTTGTTTGTGATCCGTGACACGACGACGGCAAAAACATCAAATTAAAAATCAAGCCCTGGAGATATGTCAACAGAATTATTGAAATGTGCCCCAAAATTAATTATATTTTTCGATCGATCTGCCAAACAACGCTGAAAAAATGTAATACTGAAATTGACGATTAGAAAAATGTTTACAGTGGTGATGACAGCTTGATGAATAAATAGCACTCAAGAGTTATTAAAAGTTTTAATTCCGGTAATGAGTGGATGGATCTGGCTAATTTCTAGTTAATTAATATTTCAGGACGCGATGAACTTATTTCGAATTGTTAGCGCCTCTTTTCATTTAGGGGTTTTTGTAATCTTCTTACTAAGAGATAAGAGTAGTAGTAGTCGAGAAGCGATCGGGTGGCAGCCACACGCCGCATTTTACAGTGCATTTATTAATCGTTAATTTAATTGTGCCGTACCGTCAAGGTTCTCTTTTTTTCCTATTCTTCCTCTTTCCTTACTTCTTCCTTCTTACATCGATCTGCACTTTGACGGACCACTCGGTAAGTTTTTTTTGTGTTGTTTTAAATAGCCTTTCTTTTACGCATTAACATTTGGTCCTTCGAGCCGGATCTTCGTTTAGTTAAATCTAGAGCATTGGTATCGCTATTTTTGGAACGCGTTGTTGCAAAAACCCTTCGCTTATCGAGTTATCGCTTTAGCTTATCTCTTGTCGCTGTTGCTCGCATACGTCCTCGCTTATTAGAAATTCGTTTAAATTTATCATGGCTCCAACTAAAGAGAATGAATTAAAGTCTCTTCAAGGCAAGCGTCAATCACTTTTTTTGAGAATTCAGCGTTTATATAACGACTCTAGAAACCTGGATGATGAGACGGTTTGCAAAAACTTTAAAATTAGATATAATACACTAGAAGAAACGCGCCGATTGTTTAGTAATTGCATTGATTCGATAAATTTATTAAGTTTAGAACTCGACTCTGACTATACGCCTAGCTTTGCTGAGTTGGAGGCGGTGGACGAATTATATTGTCACATTGTAGAAGCAGCAAAAAAGGTTTTTACAAAAACTGAAAGTTTGCCCAAGCCGGTGAAAGCTATAGCAAAATTGCCCAAGATCGAATTGATGGAATTTTCAGGGGAAATGTCCGATTGGCCAATTTTTTATGACACGTTTAGAACTTTAATACACGAAAATCCCGATTTAGACGATATTACTAGAATGCATTACTTATTGGGAAAATTGACGGGTAAAGCTTTGCTGGTTTGCTCTGGAATACAACCAACAGGAGCAAATTATCCCATCTTATGGAAAGCGCTCGTAGAAAAATATGATGATAAACGTCTTCTGGCTAATGCTTATTTGTCGCAAATTCTTGACTTTAGACCTTTACAAAATGAATCGGTAGTTTGTTTAAATACATTTTTGGAAAAGTTTGATACAGCGGTGAACGCTTTGAAACAATTAGACATAGAAAATCTTTCGGACTTTATTATAAGTTCAATCGCACTTTCAAAATTAGATGGTCAAACTCGTAGACATTTTGAGCTGTCACAGAAAAAATCTGAAATTCCTTTGTACAAGGAAATTGTTGACTTTGTAAAGGATCACACAAAAATCTTAGCTTGTACTTTGAAATCAACTGCTACAACAGCCAATCGAACGAACTATAGCGCTCCTTTCAGTAAACCTAGTAGAACCCATTCGCTTGTTGTTAGTAATCGCGCATCGAATAATATTTGTCCAATTTGTAACGAGGCTTCTCATTTAGTTTATCAGTGTGCGAAGCTTTTAAAGTTAGGTCCCTTGGAAAGATATCAATTAGTCAAAGATAAAGCTTTATGTTTAAATTGCCTTAGTCCGAAACATAAAATAATCGCTTGTAAATCGACAACCACTTGTAGTTTGTGTCGAAAAAGACATCATTCTCTGCTTCATTTTGATAAACCGCACATTGAGACATCAGAACAGCCTGCTAAGGTTCCAATTAGTGACGTTAATAGTACTTCCCGCGAGCCCCATAGTTTTTGTGTCGCTTCAAATACTAGCTTTAAATCATCTAGATATAGTAACACTTTGCTTGCTACCGCCATAGTAGAAATATTCGCTCCAAATTCGAAAAGGAAATTAGTTAGACTTTTAGTAGACCCCGCTAGTCAATCGCATTTTATTACTACAAATTGTTGTACCCGCTTAAATTTGCCAATTAGAAAAATTAACGCTTCTGTTAAAGGCATAGGTGCCATCACGCATCCTATAAAAGGAAAAATAGATACGGTCATTGCTTCTCGCTTTAATTCAGATTATAGATACAAGTTCGAGGCTTTAGTTATCGATCAAATTATTGACAATTTGCCAGATCGAAATATTCCGCAATCATCTATAGAAAATTTGCTTAATCTTCCGCTAGCCGACGAGAAATTTTTTGAGTCGGGGGAAATCGATGGAATAATTAGTGGTAAATTGTTTCCGCAAATATTAGGCCCGAACAAAGTAGAAGGTTCACTTGGAAGCCCAATCGCTTTAGAAACTACACTAGGATACATAGTTATGGGCGAAATACCATATGTAGCCGCGAATTGTGAAACACATTCATTTTGTTTGATTGAGGAACCATCTCTAGATAAAGCACTTGAAAAATTTTGGTCAATGGAAGAGGTTCCCAGTCCCAGTGTTTCATTGAATAAAGATGACGCAAAATGTGAAGAACTTTTCGTTTCTACGGTTAAACGCGAACCGTCCGGAAAATACATAGTCTCGCTTCCTTTTAAAGAATTTCCTCCTAATTTGGGTAGTTCATTTCAAAACGCTTTTCGAAGATATCTAGCTTTAGAAAGAAAATTTCGCTCAATGCCAGCATTTCATCAAAGTTATTGCGATGCAATACAAGACTTCATCGAGCAAGGTCACATGTCTTTAGTAGAGCCACATAGATTGAATAGCGAATCTTCATTTTACATTCCGCATCATGCTATTTTTAAGGAAAGTACTAGTACTCCACTGAGAGTTGTGTTTGATGCTAGCGCCAAAGGTAGTAATTCGCTTTCTTTGAACGATGTTTTATATACTGGTGAAAAATTACAAACCGATATAGTTTCTTTGCTACTGAATTTTAGACTATTTGCTGTAGCCATGACCGCTGACGTACGTCAGATGTATAGACAAATTTGGCTTAATCCCGATCATCGATGCTTTCAAAGAATTCTCTGGCGATTTTCGATTAATGAACCTCTCCAAACATACGAAATCAATGTAGTCTCTTTTGGAGTCAAAGCCTCGCCATTTTTAGCTCTTCGTACAGTTAAGCAACTTGCCTCGGACGAATCTAGAAATTTTCCGTTAGCTTCAGGAATTGTAAATAGAGATACATACATGGACGATGTTGTAACTAGTGTTCCTACCAGTGAAGAAGCTATTGCGTTGTACCGCGATTTAATTGGTTTGTTTAGGGCCGGGGGGTTTAGCTTAACCAAATGGACAACAAACTCTAATGAACTATTGTCAGAAATTTTAGAACCGGAACGCTGCTTTCAGCCCGTTGAATTTAGCAATGATTCCTTGAAGGTCTTAGGTTTTCAGTGGCATCCGCAAACCGACTTGCTTGGTTTTAAAATTAGTGTTCCTGACATAGAATGTACGAAACGGAATATTTTGTCAATAATTGCTCGCATTTGGGATCCTTTAGGATTGTTGGCTCCCGTTACCTTATATGCAAAATTATTGATTCGGGAAATTTGGGTTCAAAAACTTGGTTGGGACGATCCTGTATCGGCTGATATACAAAAAATTTGGAGTCTTTTAAAAAGAGAGTTGCATCTTTTGGAAAACTTTGAAATTCCGCGTCATTTAGGAACTTGTAGTAATTTACCTGTGACAATTGTTGGATTTGCAGACGCATCAGAAAAGGGTTATGGAGCGGTAGTGTATGTAAAAGTTCCAGAAAAGGTACCTACTGTTAGAATCATTTGTGCTAGATCAAAAGTTGCTCCGTTAAAGTCACTTTCGATACCCAGATTAGAGCTTTGTGCTGCGCTTCTTTTAGCTAGACTGATCCATTTTGTAGAAAGCACTTTCCAATCGCGATTAATTATAGAAAACATTGTTGCTCTGACTGATTCTTCGGTCGTACTTAACTGGATAAACGCATCTCCTCATCGTTGGCACACTTTTGTAGCAAATCGCGTGGCAAAAATTCAAGAATTAGTGCCGTCGGTTAATTGGTATCATGTCGATGGGAAGGAAAACCCAGCCGACCCAATTTCTAGGGGTCTAACACCGGCGCACCTTTTAAACCACCCGATTTGGCTAACTGGTCCTAGTTGGTTATTTATGGACGAACAGTTATGGCCTATTAACTCTTCAACTAATACAGACGAACCTCCTCTCGAAGAGAAACCGATAGTTCTCGTCACTTTCTCACGTTGTGTCAACCCTTTACGACAACTTATAGATAGATCGTCTTCGTATAGTAAATTGCGCAATGCAGTTGTATATGTTCTCAGATTTCTTAAGATATTGCCAAAAGGAAATCCTATTACACTCAAAGACTTAGAAACCGCTGAATTAACGCTAGTTAGACTTGTCCAAAGAGAACATTTTGCTTCAGATTTAGCTTTGTTAGAGCAAAATAAACCTTGTTCGCCTAAAATTCGTGCCTTATGTCCGTTTCTTAAAGATGGAGTTATTAGAGTAGGAGGACGTCTATCAAACTCAAATTTAGAATATGATCAGCAGCATCCGTTTTTGCTGCCCAAAAAAGACCACTTGGTGGATCTCTTAATAGACTATTTTCACCAACGTAATTTACATACTGGTCCGCATCTTACACTGTCGTTGTTGCGTCAGAAATTTTGGATTCTAGCTGCACGAAATGTTGTTAGACATCGCATTCGCAACTGTAATTATTGCTTTAAATTTCGTCCTCGCGCAACTTTCCCATGTATGGCGGATTTGCCCGCTCCTAGAATTACAGAAGCGAAACCATTTTTGCACAGTGGTGTAGATTATGCCGGACCTTTCTATATCACTCTGACTCGTCGTAGAGGTGTAAAAAGCCAGAAAGCTTATTTATGCTTATTTATTTGTTTAGTTACCAAAGCCTTACATCTAGAAGTGGCTTCTGACCTATCCACTGCGACTTTTATTAATGCCTTTAAACGTTTTTTATCCCGTCGTGGTCCATGCTCGGTTTTGTATTCCGATTGTGGTACAAATTTTATTGGAGCTAAAACTGCCCTAGACGATTTGTCAAAATTTGTGACCTCACAAGAGTATCATTCTAGTATTGATGATGAATTGATAAAACGAAATGTAGTATGGAAATTTAATCCTCCAGCAGCACCTCACTTTGGAGGAATCTGGGAGGCAAACATTAAAAGTGTGAAGTCTCATTTAACTAAAGTTATTGGCACCCAAATTTTGACTTATGAAGAATTTACGACGGTTATTACTCAAATAGAGGCTTTATTAAATTCTCGACCATTGTGTACGCTCAGCTCGGATCCTAACGAGCCGTTAGCTTTGACGCCTGCTCATTTTTTGACAGGGACGCCCCTTCAATCGCTACCAATTCAAAATTTAGACATGTCGACTAATTTAGTAACCCGAAAAGAACTGCTCGATCAAATTTTGCAAACGTATTGGAAACGATGGCACGTGGAATATCTACATAATTTGCAAGTTCGTCAAAAATGGAATAAGCCATCTTCTCCAATAAAGGTCGGTACGGTCGTAGTTTTGCGGACGGATAACACCCCACCGTTGCATTGGCCATTAGGGGTCGTTCAAGAGGTCTTTCCTGGCAAGGATGGGATAGTTCGCGTCGCCAGCGTCAAAACTCCCAATGGTCTTTATAAACGACCTATAGTTCGTCTATGTCCCCTTCCAAATCAGTGATCGTTTTGATCCTATAATTTTGTTTTTAGTTATTTGTTCTTTGGGTGGATGCAATTACTTGCAGTTTAATTTAATTTAATATTTATTATTATTATGCGGAAGGGAACTTATATTTCTTTTCTTTAGTTGATAATTTAGTTTTAGTTAACTTCATTCCTTAACGGTCGGGGGGAATGTTAGCGCCTCTTTTCATTTAGGGGTTTTTGTAATCTTCTTACTAAGAGATAAGAGTAGTAGTAGTCGAGAAGCGATCGGGTGGCAGCCACACGCCGCATTTTACAGTGCATTTATTAATCGTTAATTTAATTGTGCCGTACCGTCAAGGTTCTCTTTTTTTCCTATTCTTCCTCTTTCCTTACTTCTTCCTTCTTACATCGATCTGCACTTTGACGGACCACTCGGTAAGTTTTTTTTGTGTTGTTTTAAATAGCCTTTCTTTTACGCATTAACACGAATCTTTGTTAAGGCTCTAATGCACAAGTTACAGTCCCTTTCTCTCCCAATTTCCATGCCGAATGCTTACTTCACTTGTTATTCACAAAAACATTTACAAAAGGAAATGCAGCCGTACTGAATACAAATTTGATTTCATTTTCATGGAGATACAGATATGACCCCAGCACACCAGTCTTCGAGAAAACAAATATGGGTACCTGACTGTATGTTTTGTTGTTCTTTTACCGATAAAATATTCAAAAGTGCGTTTAAATTATTCCCCGTTTGGTCGAATTCTCTTTCCTTTAAACGAATTCGAATCGCTACAGAAAAACACAAATGATCTTTTAAATGTCTCCCAGGGAGTGCAATTCTCTGAAGAAATATGTCTTTTTACATTACCTTATGCAGATTTCAACACTTTAAAACCACACCAACACTCGGAAACTCCAAGCGAATTTAAATGATTTGGTTCAGTTTCCAATTAAACCAGATTTCAATGTCACTACATTTAATGCGCCACAAAGTGTCATGTTTGCTCATCAGAAACTTTTATAGACCTATGACTCATCCCAGATTGTTGAAACAACGCAACTTTATTATAAATTTTGTTAAAATATGTTTTATCCATTTACGGAAAAAAACTGGGTTACTCTATAACTACATTTTGAGTGATATCTGTAAATAGATAATTCACATGTATCGCTTTTTGCATTACTTTTAATTTCCAAAATTTGTAATTAATTATATTTTTGTCAGATTATGAATGAGAGAAGTTATGTACATTTTTTTTATCTTAAAATTCTATGGATACCTAGCTTTCTGTTTATTTTTGAAAAATTATTTACTTAAAAATTTTGCAAAAACGTGGAAATTAAAAGTGTGAAGTGCAGTGCACGAACTTCATATTACACTTGGGGTGACTAAGGGTTTACTTTATTAAACTAAAACCTCCTTTAATAAACACCTCTGAATAACGGACACCTCTCAACAACGGACATTTAAAGATTCCCCATCGGTGTCTATTGTTGAGAGGTTTTCTGTAATAGATTATAAAACTTATTTACTTTTTTTTCTCCTAAATTTTGTGATCTCTTAGGTTCTGCTAAATGAAAATATTTTAAAAATGGTATCTCTTCCGATTATACCGGAAATCGCTATCAGTTTTCTGATTTTAAATGGAAAGCTATATTTTTAATGCGTTTTTGGATTACTAGAGTTATTTTAAGGTAGTTTTCCCTATACCTAAATTTAGTCGTTTACGAAATATTTTTTTTGAATTTTTTTTTTAATTTGCACCTTCCAGTTCAAAAATTGATCTCGGTCATATTTTTAGCTTATTTGAAAGCGGAAGTCTAGATTTTATTTTTGGTGTTTCATATATCTAAAAAAAATAACAAATCCCAAATCTTTAAAGATAAGTTTTCAGAGCTTTGAGCACCGATACCTATTTTTTTTTTTTTCAAATAAAGTGTCACAAGTTTTATTTTATTGAATCGTAGAAAATTTAATTCTGCATCGATCTGTATTACCAGAACTGTGGTTAGTAATAAATTTTCTATATTGTCAAAAAAACCAATATAACTTGAAAATTATCACAGATAGGTTTAATGAATGCTAATACAGATAAAAATAAACAAACAAACAAAATAAAAAAACTGGGACGTTTTATTTGAAAAAATTAAATTAAATACTTGAACTAGTCCAAACTTATTCTTAAAATTTTTGGGTTTATTAACTTTTTTTTCCTACTTTGAATTCACTGGAGAGCAGATATGGACTGACTTTTCTAATTTTTTAAATTTAATTTCGAAATCTCAAAAACTAAGAGAGTTACCAATTTTTTAAGTGACATGTGCAAATCCAAAAATTTTCAAGAAAGTTTAAATATCTCGAAAACGTTAAACTTATCCATAATGAAAGCTGGCAAAAACGGCTTCAAAATAAGGCAGATAATCCAAAAACGCAGTGAAAAACATAGATTTCGGTTTAAAATAAGAAAATTGATTGCGGCTTCCGGTATAACCGGAAATGAAGCCATCTTGACAATATTTTCATTGAGCAGAACTCAACGGGTTATGGCTGAATACTAACTTTGAAATAAATATCTTTATCAAAACTTTCAATAATTCTAGTGTGGGGTTTAGACGGAACACTCTGTATGATCTAGCCCCAAGGTTCACAAGTTGATTTCAGGGTCTTTTTTGATATGAGATTTTTTAGCTTTCAGTCGAGAAAATAAAAAAATGGCTCACCTTTATATTAAGGCCATTACTGTTTAATATACCTATAAAGATTATATATAAAGATAATAATATAATATATAATATATAAGATAATAATATAAAATAGAAAAGTAATAAAGAAATAAGTAATGCATTATATTTTGGGGATGAAAGAGATGGTAACTAATTACATATGAAAAATAGTCTCCAATTAGATAATGTAATTTTTATTATTTTATCTATTGAAAGTAATAGTACATCGTGAAGTCATTAGGGCGAAGTCACTTCAAATTCGAAACCCTCAGCTGTACTCCTTCCACACTACTACCTTTCACCTACATTTTGAATAAAAAAGCCTTAGTACACGATACATCGCTTCGAATTCGCGAGGCCCGAACTCCCTCCGGAAAGGCTTGAGCGTTGGAATTGGCAGGAACTATCCGTTATGTTTTGAACTTTACAACGTAAATGGTAAATCTATGTTCGGCACTCAACCCACCCTCGAAACGCGTTCGAATTAGAAAAAAAGTCGAAAAAGAATCATTTAGCGTGGCACGATGTTGCAGGGTTAATCAGCTGCCGTCCGTTATTACGTCCATCCGAAAACATGAAAGCCGCTTTTTTGATTACGTAAACCTGAAAAGTTGTTGAAAACGTCAAATGTGTCCACTTTAAAACAATTATAAAGCGTCAATGCGCCACCAGAGGGCGATCGATAGGCTCCAACACGCGACAGTTACCGTTTGCGATAACATCCGACATAGTTTACACCGTAAATTAGAGAATAATGAAGTGGGGCAAAGTAGTCGAGGAACGGTTGTTTGTCCAGGGGGTCGATGGACCTCCGCCACCCTCTGATTACACAAAGTTACATTTCCGCCGAGAAAACTGTACTCGAGCCCAACTCCGGCCGTGTATACTATACTCAGCGTCGAGTTATACCACCGTCTAGGGGCGCATTTAGGGATTTCGGAAATTAAATATTAAACATTTAAATTTAGGGACCATTAATGAGAAATGAAGAAAAGATGATAAACGTTTTGATTCGGACTCTAGTTTGCTGTTTCAGCAAACACTCCGCTTTGTGCATATCCAAAATATTTTCCGTCGGAAGTTGCAAAGGAAAATGTTTGGTTTTCTTATCGAATTGGCTGGATTTTTATAGCCGGCGTCCTCGTCCTGACCTAGTGTTAATATTGACTTTCCTTTGCGCGGTCCGTGGATGTTCCGCAATTATTACCATGTAAAAAGTATGATCCCGATCGGAATTTCATATCGGTATGAATTATTTATCCAAGAACAATGTCGATATTCATATCGCCTCCCAAGCCGTGCCTTCGCAGCATCAGTTTTTCCTGTCCGGTCGGTTCTGCTGAATAATTGAGTCGACGAATTATGGAAAACAGTCAAGCGCAGGTGTTAAATCCACAATTCTATTGACCCCACCGCTTAGTCTCGAACAGTAATTGGTAAACAAAGTAACACAATCTAGCAGCACAATGGACCTGTCGTTGTTACCATGTTTCTTCGGGTGGAAGTGCCGTTAAAAATCATTAACGGAAACAAAGCGCCGTAATTAGTCGGAAATAACTCTGCGGGAGCGAACGCTTACAGACGTCCCCTACATGTTCGAGTACAGAGTCATTGTTGGCGAACATGCACCGCATGTTCGTGAATTTCACCACTCACGCAAAGAGACGCTGGGAACAAAGCAATTACTCATTTTAACGCACCTTAACCGCGAGGATTTTTTCACAGTCTACGCTGAAAAACTCAACAACATTTTCGATTGCTCAGCTTTTCGCAACCTCTTGATCGTTTTCAGACTCATTATCCCGAGACAATGGCGCCTTTCTCCGTATTATAAAGCGTTAAAAGCATATTCCTGGACTAATTCAACTCGACCCATTAACTACTAAGCGACCTACCTTATACTCACGACAAATAATATTAAACTTAACTCTTTAGAATGGGTTTGGAATTTGCTCAGACCACTCGCAAAGTTAATTTCCTTATTTTCGTTTAACCTTTTTAACGTTTCTTCAAGAAACGTAAATTTCACTAGTGTGTAATAATAATAAATAATGAAATAAGAGTTGTGGAAATACACAAGTAGACGTCCTGATCACGTCTAGAAGTGGCCAACGGGAGGTGAAAGCAATAATAACACGTCTATTCAATACCAATAAGAGTCTCAGGAAGAGAATGACCCTTCTATTAAAAAATAACAGCTCTTTTCCACCTTATAGAAAAATAATACTAAAACTTTATGTACCTCGCGCTGCGTTGCTTTGAATATAAAAGAGAATTTGAAAAAATAAAAAATAAAGTGGACGATTAACGCCCGTCTGAGCGTCTTTGCTATTGACTGGTGATTTATTTCCAATAAAAAAGTTATCTGTTTTCCGTTAGATGTACAATGTGTTTTTAAATGATTCTCATCTAGTCGTTTGTGAATTTTCCATGTAAAATCAGTAATGCCGCTTTAGTTTTTATTTAGTGACAGGCATTTAGACACCGAATATTACCATTCTCCAATTCAGAAATAAGCTTCGACAATAAAAGTATTTTCTTACACAGTGTAACAATTTAGTTGCACTTTAACGAATTTTTAAAATTATTTATTGACATTTTGTGAATTTTACAACTGACAGTTGTGACATTTATTGATAGAGAATTTAATTAAGCAGAGCGGCACTTTTTTTGCATCTGAATCAATTTCAAAGTTAACTAGATGAGACTCATTTAAAAACACATTGTATGCAGCGTGGAATTTTTAACTGGAATAAAATTTATAACTTTGATTTAGCCGATTTTAGTGAAAATTCCCGAAACAGGTCAATTTTTATTTTTCCTTGTCTACTATTAGGTGCCTATGGTTTTTGTTTGTCTGTTGTCAGATATGCACAGCCACCTCTAACTTTTTTTTTCAAATGTAATAGTGTGTCAGGTGACACCTCGTATGAAAGCTCTTTTCGCAAGCGTTACAACGCACTATTTATTTTTTGAATTTTTTCAAAGCCTACGTGATAAAAAAATAAAAACCAATTTTATAAGTTGAACATTATTTATTGCAACAATTGTTCAAACTGGGCACCGTTCCTCTCCTGGGAAATAACAACGATAGTTGCATGAATTTCTAACATTTTGCAACATTTTTAGTGTGATTTACCTAATTTTATCTTATAAAAATTGGTTTTTATTTTTTTATCGCGTATGCTTTGGAAATATTCAAAAAACAAAGGGTGCGTTGTATTCCTTGAAAAGTGCTTTTTTACATGAGGTGACACTTGATATAGCGTTACAATTAAAAAAAAAGTTGGAGGTGACTGGGCATTTTTGAAAACAGATAAACAAAAACCAAATGCACCAAATGATGTGCACAGAAAATAAATAATCGACCTGTTTCATGATTTTTCACAACAATCGCGTATATCCAAGTTTTATTTTAGTCAATAATTCCACACTGCTTTCATTTTTTTTTCACTTGAGCATTGACAATATTTAGAAAACAAATAGTGCGTTGTACTGTTCTCGAACTGCTCTTTTGAAAAAAGAATTGGCTGAGCAGTTTTGACAGCAAATAAACAGAAACCATGTCCACCAAATAATGGGCAAGAAAAAACAAAAGGCGATCTGTTTCTGGAGTTTTTACAAAAATTGCCTATATCTAAGTTATGAATTTTATTCCAGTTAAAAATTCCACACTGTATGTTTTCAGTGGGCCATTTTCAGTAGTGTTTTATCTGACAAAGAAATGATTATTCAAATTTTGTTGGAAATGTGTGCAGTATTAAAATTAATCAGAATTCTATTAAATTGATGCACTTGCATGCATGTATTGTTATTAAAGCCGTAACATAAATGTCTAATAATAAGCCCTTTCATCATAAAATTTAATTAGCAGATGTTATGTATCAATATATTATTATGGTTCATCGTGTTTAACCTTCACCCCAATTTCGGAGAACATCCTAATAGACAGCCTGCACCTGAAATTGAACGGTAACTGTTTTCGGGACTCTAATCGAATTTTCTAAATAAAATAAGTTCAAACGCTTTTAAATTTTCAAAAGTTAACTGTTGCTGCCAGCATTAGTCTTGAATTGGCCCGGCTGAGTTAAACATTAATCAGCGAATAACTTTAAAAATTCACAAACTGCGTGAAACTTTTTCTCGTCTCAATTTCAGCTTCACTTAAATTCACTAATAAAACTGAATTACTTTCTAGCTTACAGACACTAAAATAACAGTGGGGAAAAAAGCCACCATAAAACAACAGTTTTACTCATAATAATAATCCTGTCGTAAAACAGGATAAGCCACATACTCGGTTAATTGTTAAAAATTAGTATCCTTGCAGGACTGCACGGGGTTGTAATCTGCTAGATTATGTTGTATGCATTAATTTATTTACACAATGACTGCAGTCCAATTTGATTTTTAATGGACAAGTTGGGACAGCGGTTGACTTATTTAAGTTTAAATAAAACTGCAAGAGTAAATGCGAGGAAACTGTAAACAATGGAGTTCAGGAAATTGCAACTTTGTTTAGTCACCCGTTTTATACACAAACGCAATATTGGAGAGACAATACGAAATTAACATAAAAATATGGTGCAGTTGAAGTTCTGACACGTTTCAATTTTATTAAATTAGCAGTTTTCATTAAATTCACGTTTGTTGCAGACGTGTTTTTGGTTTAATTTTACATTGCCATTAAATCGTTATTAATTTAATTTGAACTATTTTCGCCTAGGAAAGGAGTGGTAACAAAATCGTTGAAGCAATTAATAAGTAATTCAATGTGCGTAAGCTCGTTTCAGTCGGATGGCTCAAGTTGTAATAACCTCGTAATAAAGTATTAACGTCTTGTTTCATGGATAGTTAAATCTTATTATGCACAGTTAAACGGGCCAAATTCTTGATTAAAATTAAAAATTAAACCGTTAAAATGCACACTGTCATTGAGTCGGAGGAGTTTAATTTCCACCGATCGATGCATAAGCCAGTTTTAAGCGATTTCCATGCAACCCCTGTTTATAGATATTATCAACACGGTCACCTTTAACAAGTCATGACTCCCGCCCGACGCTTTCCGGAGCTGGATGTTGTTATCCTCCCCCGGATTATTTCACAAGGGTTGATGATAATGCACAATCCGATAAATACAGGATGTCGGGTTGCGGTCCACTATTGCCCGTTTTCAACCAAATTTGTTAATAATATCAATCACGAGTAAAGCATAGCATTATACGGTTCTCTGATTTATTTGTGGCGGTTATTACCGTAATTAACAAAAGTCTATTGACGCCCAGGCGATGATTATTTTACGTAAGTTTCAAGTCAATGAATGATAGAAGTTGATAGTCCCAACGAGCTGGAAACGTGATGTTTAAAGTTTAGCTAAATTCAAAACATTTTAACGAGCATTAGGCAATGACAAGTCGTGAACAGGGGTTAAAAGCAGCAGATCGATAATGTGATTGAAAGGAATGAATGCGATCAGCACCGTTTGCAAAACACAAATTCTATATTGATGAAAAATGTAAACACGGCACAAGAGGACGTGGAGATTGAAACTCTTTTACGCCAAAACGATGTTTACTTTACGCGGTAATCGGCGGCTGGTTGTGTGCCATTTCCTTTGTGCAAATTATTCAACCATTTTCTATCTTAATTAAACCAAAAATCTGGACACTATTAATAAGTTTAAATTTATTAAAAAACTTTTTTTACAATACACACATTGCAATAATGAACATTCTTCATTTTTTCCAGTCTCTATAGGGGTTCCACAAGGATCAGTTTGGGACCTTTCCTATTTCAAATTTATTTCTATGATCTGTCTACGTATGTAATGTTTGCAGATGATATCATAGTTCAAATAAATGCAAGGAATTCGAAGTTTTAAACGCTAAAATAGACGCAACTTTTGAAAAAAATGCTCGCTCTTAACATCAATAAAACAAAAATAATGAAAAATGAAAGTCCTAATTTCATAAAAATTTAAGGAATTGTATTTGATGCTAAACTAAACTGGGCAGATATATCAATTATATAGCAGATAAATAAACAAAAAGCACTTATTTTCATCATCATTTCCATTCAAGAAGTTCAAAATTCGATGGCATACTAACTTAGTTACTTTACATAATTCACTAAGTTATAATAAACTATAAATAAATATTATTGTTTTATTGCTAATTTGATAATAAACCAGATAAAATGTAAATAAACTAGTAAAGTTTAACAATTGTTGACCATTTTACAAAGTCTACTTGATTATGAAAATTACGAAGCAAAATCCGTTTTTTGTGATTTTTTTCAAAAACTGTAAGAGATAGGTATAGGACGTATTAATAAAAGCCACTGTAAATATCGGTGTACTTTCGATTACCGTTAAGAAAATCAGGTTTGAAAAACTGAGTTTTAGTAGTTTTTTGAGAATCATTGTGAAAAAATCATACTAGCCATGAATTTTGACAGTTAACAATTTTGAAAATTTTAGAGAAATCTCCAACCCTTCAGCTATTGAATGCAAAAAAAATACTTATCGCAAAGGGTTTATGCGCTGTGATATCTTAGATAAACGCTTGCAAATGAAAATTTTATCAAAACAATTGACATATGTCAGAAATTATGACAGATAAGTACCAACAACTTGGGTAAATTTTACTCAGCTTGAGATGAATTAAAATATGCAATAAAAATGTGTGGCTACTATTTAAAATAAAATTTCAAACTTTTGGCACTGAAAATAATTTAGTTGAACTCAGAATGGTCGATTTGGATAGTAGACAAAATTTTAATGCTCTAGCTTTATTAGAAGTTAAAAAGAGTTTAATGTAAGTCTATGTTTTTCTATTCCTCTATTTCTTCTACTTCTTCAAAAAGTTTTTAGATCAACTGTTGCTGTGGAATATAGATTGACAGGTTTTTATTGTCGTATGTAGTAATCGTAGGAAATCAACGTACGTGAAAAGTTCATAGCAAGAGTTGATCTAAAGATTTTTTAAACGCACTGTATTATATTGACGTGTGTAAAGCTTTTAAGCTACTAACACAAATAAACATTGTTATTATTATTAAGGGTTTGTCATATTATTCATAAAATGAGAAAACTTGTTCGGCTCTGTTTTTTTAAATGAGGC
Organism: Tribolium castaneum; assembly: GCF_031307605.1. Lineage (NCBI taxonomy): Eukaryota > Metazoa > Arthropoda > Insecta > Coleoptera > Tenebrionidae > Tribolium > Tribolium castaneum. The sequence continues at coordinate 29,501,401 of NC_087394.1, forward strand.
GACTTAATTAATTTTCCGTGTGGCTTCTAGTCGGCAGAATGATTAAATTAAATAGTTTTTAGCCAAAGAAGCACCCTCTGAACGCCCCTAGTCAGAGCATGCGGGATTAGCGTCCTGCTCCAGCGCCAAAAATCCGGCGAGCTTAAATAACACAAACATATTGTGCCATTACGCGGGTGAATTTATTATGTGCGACGTGGCCCGTGTAAACGATGAAAAATTTACATAATGACTTATTTACCAACATCAGCTAAACCTTATCACATCTTGTATTTCGTTTCCGAATCCGTACAGCGAAATTTAAATTAATGCTCCTTTCAGCAGCAGCATAATGCAATCTCTGTCCCGACTTGATCTAGATAAAAATGTACACGGCACATCTGAAAATTGTGTGCCAAAATAGAGCCTCGCCGGGGTATTTTTCAGTACACGTCCTCTTGCATGCACGAACTTGAAATAGAGATAAAGTATGTTGGTGGAGCGCTGCACAGGTACGCCATTAAGTGGGCCGCTGCTCTATAATTGTGCACTTAATATTCAAAAGCCTACAAAATCTCGCATCTCGGATCTGGGCTTTGTGCAGAACCGGCTTTGCGGGACTTAATTGTTAATAGAATATAAAGTCACTTATCTGACCGCGGTTATCTTTATATTTCGTTTTTCAGGGGCGTCTTTTCAAGTCCGACAACTCTTTGAACTTCATCCCTTAATAACAAGTTATTTGAATTAGAATAACAACAGGTAATTCCCTGTGGAACTTTCCGCATCTGATTTGAACCCCCCAAACCGAGATGCTTACGCTGAAAAAATATTCCAAAGTTTGCGCTCGCTTTTATTGCACGACTCATATAACGTACTTAAATTGTACACAGAGCCGCTTATTTTTCCCCTAATCGCGAAATACGATATGTATTCGGTTGCGTGTTTTCAAAGTCTCGCTGACGTTTCCGAACATAACAAGAAGCTTTTTAAGAGGAGATTAAAAAAGGACTTTTGTGTTTGATATTCGCTCGACGACCCACAATAAGGGCTTTATTTTACCGATAAGACGGTCGGCCCAACTTTGGCTTTGTGTAAAAACATGCAAAAAACTCAACTGGTCTAAATACTACTGGAAAAATACCGGTCGCACTGAGGGACTTTTTGAAATTGGCCGTGTAATTTATGTACATATTGAGTTTTGCTATATGCAAATTTGGTTTTGACAATCCGCTGAAAAATCCACTGGTCACAGGGCTGAAAAAACCTGAAATCGAATAATGCTGAAATAAAATAGCAAAGCCTCGAGATTGAAAATCACGAATAAAATTAATATTCCGGTTGTATTAATAAATTTCTCTGTCCTGTCGAAAAGGAGAGGAAAATGATAAAATCTGTTCGACAGTGCTTTTGGAACTATCTGGACAAGGCCGCGCCAGGGGTGCCAGGCGGCATAAATTAAAATTTTCTCAAACATTCATTGTTACTATATGTCTTTTTGATTCAAAGACGTGCTAAAAAGTTGAGAAAAAAATTATTTTGGAGTCAGCTAGGCAATTTTTCTGTCAATTTTTTATAGCAATTTGGCAAAAATTTTTTTTTTTTCATAAAAAAACTTACAAAATACTTCTAAAACACCGCGAAATAATGTCATTTTTAATTCAGTTCCGTGAAAGTTCAAACTTTTGCGATAACTTAAGCTTCAAGCTTAAAAACATGTTCAAGCACGCGAAAAAAGTAAAAATAACACCATTTTTAATCCAAGTCTACCATTTTGACAAAATTTTGCTTAAACTTAAATATATAATATAATAATATAACGCAAAAATATTAAAATCGTATCATTTTTTTCGATACAATAATTTATTTATTTTAGGCCGATTTACCGAAATTTTGCAAAAAATTGCGATTTTATCTTGATAAACGGTCGAAATAATTGCTTAATTTTTGAGTAATTTTAACAATGTTTTGGTAGTTTTTTGTGAAATTGCGTTCTCGAATGAAAATAGGCTAAAGGCCAAAAATCAAAATAATTTACTTTTCGATCCAATTTAGTAATTTTTTGGCTGGTGTTTAAGAAATTTTGCGAAATAATTGCGTTTCTGTAAAACGAGATAAAACGCTTGAGATCGCAAAACATTTCGTAAAATTCGGTGAGGAATTCTGTCACTTTTCAATATTTATCTAAGTAAGAAAAAAAGCAAATTTTTTAATTAAATTAGGTAACGTTGCACTTATCCATACTTAACACAGAAAATTTGAAATTTCTCACCGAGGTTTGCAAAATCTTGTGTTCAATTAATCAGAAAAACTGATTACTGATGACGTGTTTTTTATATTTTGTCTTACTTCTAAAGTGAAAAAAAATCACTATTTCTATTTCGTTGCGCAAGAAGCTATTGCTTACTTTGGACGAAATTCCTCAAAATAATTGCATTCCTAGTTAAACATCGGTTAGAAAAAGCAAAAATACTGAAATGTTTAACTCGTTGGGCAGAAACTTTTCGTTCTGTTTTAACAAAATCTTGCTTAAGCGGCCCAAGAAAGTAAAAATATCATCATCTGCGACATATTTTTTTGTATTTTTTATTAAATTTAGCAAAATAATTGCGTTTCTGATTATTTCTGGCTGAACAATACATCATAAAACGCCTGAAAATAAGGAGAAATAATATAATTTTTTGCTAATTTTGTGCCGCTCCGTTATATTCTAACAAAATTTTGCTAAAAAAGTAGGGTTTTGAAGTGTGACAACAGGCAGACATAACACCATTTTTGGCCTAACTCAACGATTTTTAAGCAATTTTGACTCAAAATGCAAAAAGTAGCTCTAGTACAACTATTATAAATCAATACGTTAATTAATGCAAGATGCATTCTGGTGCGGCCCTGTGTCCGGAAATATCGACAAAATGAGCTAACGTCGGCACTAATGACTTGGCTTTATGTTCATTAAATTGCCGACTTTTTGTTTTTAGTGAGACATAAATGAAGTCAGTTGGCATTTAGTCGCGACAAGAATAATGAGGAAAAATTCGTGCAAATCTCTTATGAAATTATATATTTTTACATTTTATGGAGCAAGTTTTCGTTATTTGGGCCATTAACGTAAATGCCTCGTAATTCCAGCTTGAAGCCATCGCCGGCACGCACCTCTTCAATAAAAAACCAAAAACTTAACATGCGATTTTCGTGTAATTAAGGTTTTTACTGCGCTTCCATCATTACGGAATTTTTAAACTAGGGAATGCATGCGAGCTTTGGATGAAAATTCGGCCCCGAATCGATTTAAGCGAGTCATTGTCAGCCGAGATCAAATGCAGTTCGACGGTAGGTCTAATAACAATGTCAAAATTGCTAAACTCGATGGGGTGCTCCAGTTTCCCGCCGCAAGAAACGCCAAATTGTACGTTTCTCCCTCTATCGTTAGGGGGAGAGTCACAAGCGACCTCATGCATCGCAGCCAACAACCTGTCCATGCTTGTTACGTCATGCTGCAACAAACACAAAGTTTCAAACTAACTAAATTGGTTTCCGGAGGGGTTCACTATTATACAATACACCGGCGCACGTACGACTGAAATTGCTTTAAAACAAGATAACAATTTTTTGAAAGGATAAATCAGTTAGGAATCACGACGGAAGTGATTTGGGGTGTGCCAGAACTCTGATTATTTTAAATCGGTTCATGCTCGGAAACCATTCCGGCTGGGGTTGATGCACCTTGCAAAAATGGAAAGTGAGGCGAGCTGCGATTAATGGCTTCGTTTCGTGTCTGGCCGTTGCAGTTGGTATTTTCAGAAGTCGCTGCTAATTAATGGAACGGGGTTTATCATTCTAGATAAAATGTGTTTGGCGATCGTGTAAACACTTGTTTGGGACGGCGGTTGCGTGATGGCGGCGTTTGGTCTTTTTATCATTAGCGAATTGCGTCCACAACAAACCGTTCTCACTGCTTATTTTATTCTTTCAGTTTTAAAGTTTAAAGCAAAGCGAAGTTTTTTGAGGCAAAAGTCATTAACAAGCGATATTTCCTGTATTTTATTGGAACTGCGAAAAACACGCAAAGTTTTTAAACTGTTGGAAGTCATATTAAACTATTTTGCAAAATCAATAACACTTATAGCAGTTTTAGGAATAGTTAAGGCAATACTAATACAATTACAAACTTACCTATTAGTTGCCCGGCGCATCCACCAAAATTCAACAATACCTTACTTTTCGGTAAACTCCTGTAACTTTTAATTTCAAGTTTTCTACAGCATATTTTTTTTCAAGCAAGTTTATTTTGAGATGTTTTTTCTTTTTTTTTAATAGTCGTGGTAATTAGTGCTCTTTTATTGATATTGTTGTTGAATTTAAATTAAAATGTTCAACAAGTATTTGATTATTGTTGCAAAATCTTCAGTTTTTGTTCACTAAATTTAAGAAAACAATGTCTGAAGGGCTAAAAATGAAGTGAAAAACGTATTGTCATGGAAATTTTTAATTGTAAGATATTCTTTATTATCACCACCGAAGACATGGTGCACGACCTTGGATACAAATATGATTTACTTTCTGTATTAATGAACATAGAATTCGAAACTTTTTAATGTATAGTTGCAGTTTTTAATTTTACTTTTATCAGATTTTTAAATTCACGGTGGACAATAAAATATTGTAAAATTACTAATTGGTGCAATTATTAATGTTTTTCAATTAACTAACAAACGAATTGAACTGCGGCAAAATAATGTGTGAAAAATGAAAATAATGTTTAACAACCTTACCTTAATAAAGCCGTCTTCAACTGTTTAATATGCATATTGATTTTACTGATTAACAAATAGCAAGCCTTGAAAGTGAAGTTTAACTTTAGCCACACCATTTTTCCTTGAATCTTTTTAGAGAAAAGACCATTACTTTTGTTGTACCGCAGTTTCTTCTACAATTTGTTTGTATTAAATTTTTAAATCACAATAAAATGTGTGGTAATTTAACACTAAATTGGGATATTTTTTCGGAAAACCAATTAAATATTTTCACCCCCCATTTATTTTACCATCTGTTAAAAAAATTGCTTTCTACGATCTCGGTTTGTGGTAGACACTATTTTAAGATAATCTTGATTAAATTGTTAACACGTGGCTGAAGTTCCGCAGGCACAGCTTGCTCTAATTCACTTCATTTTCGTTCTTATGTTACAATTTTTTTTTGACAAATAGAGAACACGTTGAATGTGCTTTTTTTTAATTGAATCATAATCAGAAATGCAAGAACTAACATTTCTAAACCACCTTGAGATTAATGTGTTTTCGCGAATATTTCGAAAATTTTGATGTAGACAGGTACCAAGTTAAGTTTTTGTAATATTTATCTGTGTATGTAATAATAATTATTATTAAGCGTTGAGTTCTTTATGCTCTATAACTGGAAAAAATAAAAAGTGAGAAATCATCATTAAGTGACAAACAAGTTGTGGTTCCTAAAAAATTTAAAAGTTATTACAAGCTACGATATTTGCAATAAAATTTCTTTAAAAGGAAGACAGTGTTTAAATTACAAAGGGAATAAAGTAAAATGAAAAAAGTTGTAAACTATAAACCGGTGAGTATATCAGTATGAAGTCTGCTGAAAGCTTCCGATTTTGATATTCACAAATAAACGTCTTCAGAAAATACGTGTTTATTGTTTTTTTCTCAAAACGTTTTTATAAATATTATCAGTAATTATTGTTAATTTGCAAACAAAGCATAACTTAACCCGGCGCATCCACCAGAAAACTTTTTTTTACCAAGTATACAACCAATAATTTCAGAAGTTTAAAGTCTACCAAAAGTTGAAATTTGTAGAGTTGGAAAAGTACTAGGGAAGGACCATAAATGAAACCAAAAGAGAGTTATGCAACGTTTTGTCTTATTACATAAAACATCATCAGGTCGAAGAACAAGTTTCTTCCCCAGTAATTTTCCAACTCTACCAAGTATACAACTCTGTGCTGACTAGACGCCACTGGCTTAATTTTTTATATTTAGGAATATGTTTTTAAAGCCTTGATTTGATTTATTAACACTTAGAAATCAGAATGAACACAAATGACAAGACAACCAATTAACAGATATGTTACATTTTAAATACGACTCTAACTTCTTATGTTGAGAAATCATACTTAAATTTTTAACAGAAATTATTAAAACTGCCGGCTAACTAAAGCAAGAACAAGAGATGGAAATAAAAAAAAACACAAAAAATTTCCATTGTTATTTTCAACGGTATTTTCTTTTCTTCAAAAATTTTTAAAATAATTTTTTGAATCTCAACTTGTGTATCGTTCGCGATTTTTCTCCGATTTCGTCAGTTTTGTACGCCGATTTTCTTTGTGGCATTTTCTGAATTATTGCATTTGCAATAGTTTGCATAAACTGGGTAATTCTCTGAATAACTCATGTCGGAAATGTCGGTTTTCTTCAGACGGTGTATGGCATGTCTATTAAGGTAAGTCTCGCAAAAACCCAGTTCCGTTTTGGAAATTTAATAAATTAAAATACAACTTTGTTGAAGTAATCACACATAACTGAAACTCACATAACTAATTTAGGCTAAGTTGCCGCTTCATTTGCATAAAGGTTATAAAACTAGTTATACGTTCGCTTCGAGCGTTCTTGCTGATGACAAACTGTGCATACGGCCCGACCAAGTCTTGCGATATGCAGGGGAGTTTTAGACTTTAATGACCTGTTTGTATTAATGCAATTGCAAATCTGTCCATTCAGAGTCTGGCTAATTATCTGTGCGCGTCGGAAGAATAATTTCATATATCCGTCGAAGAGGCTAAATTGAGCGCAACTAGCGAGTCTCGGATCAGGGAATGTGGAGTATAAAGACGGCAAATGCCAAATAGTCTGGCAAAGCACGTCAATTTCTGCGACAACCCTCTATATGCATATATGAGCAAAGAGATTTGTTGTTAAGCTTGTCAGATTTATGTGGCTTTGGCTAAGTTTAACCTTGTGTAAGTCTGAAACAAATATATGTCCGTATATAAACTTTGCAACGGTAAAACCCTAATATGTCAAGTTTCTTATAACGCCACATTAATTCACGTTGTTGCTCTGTAAAATAAAAAACCCACTCCTGTGCTTTCCCTTTTTTCACTTAAACTGTTTTTACGCCTCCATTCACAAGTTGTAGAGATTAGCTTTAGAAGAAATTTATCATCGGAAAATATTTGGAGAGCTTTAAACACAGAATTGCTTCGCTGGATGGGACACAAGCGGGCTGACTGCTCAAAAAACGAGTTTTTTGTAATTGTTATCGAAAACAGTTGATCTGTTATTAAAAGCAATAGTCGTAAAAACGGACATGAACATCAATTTCGAGAGCTGATCGGATCGCTTTCCGATTATTTTTTAATAGCGGCCAAGTTATCGTGAATCCGCTTTGTTCAGCGACAATTAACGCGGAAAAGAACCGTTTCAGATAAAATAGCGCACTAAAACAGAAGGGATAAACCTAAAACTCAATATTGAAAATACGAATTACAGTTTCGACGTGGACGCTACGCTAACGTATCTGCACTACATCTACGATCGCATTCGGTTTAATATTGCATGACGGCAGAGCAAATACTCTCTATTTGCCTTCAAATCGATGGATTCCAATTTTAACAAATAATTACCGCCAAAGCGGGACGGTCGCCAAATTTGTTTAAAAATTGACAATCATTCTGAAATAATAGTATATTATACAATGTCTTTTTAAATAATTCCCATCTAGCTAACTTTGAAATTGGTTAAATGTAAAAAAATTGTGCCGTCTCACAATAAATGTTAAAACTGTCATTTGTGAAATTCATAAATTGTCAACTAATTTATTTTAAAAATTTCGTTAAAATGCAACTAAATTGTTACACTGTGCAAAAAAACACTTTTATTGTGGAAGCTTATTTCCGAATTAGAGACTTAATAATTTTATATGGGAAATTCACAGACGACTAGCTGAGAATCATTAAATAACACATTGTATTATAAGTTTTATCTTACAGGTGCATTGTAAAAAAATCTAGAAATTCAAATAAATATCCTCCTGTAACATTAGCATATTTCTATGTATCAGTTTAGTAGTGACCTGTGTTGTTATAGTTATGAAATAAACAATCATTATTTTCCTCAATTTTCCCCAAATTTACTCACTTGTGAGTAGATCTGACAGCTTTATCTCTCTTGTGAGAGAAATTTTATGACTCTCACCGAAAACAATGGTATAAAGTACCTAAAAAACTGCATCTGTAACATAATAGTTTATTATATTATAAGTGATAGAAATGCATCATTATATGTGAGTGAGAATTGTGACCCACGAGTGCGCTTGCTCACGAGTGAGATACTTCTCACGAGCTTTATAATGACATTTCGATCACGTGTGATATACGACGTTTTATCTTACAGGTGCATTGTAAAAAAAATCTAGGAAATTTAAGGAAATTTTCGCTCTAACATTAGCATAGTTCTATGTAACAGTTTTCGTAGTGACCTGTGTTGTTATAGTTATGAAATAAACAATCATTATTTTCCCCAATTTTCCCCAAATTTACTCACTTGTGAGTAGATCTGACAGCTTTATCTCTCTTGTGAGAGAAATTTTATGACTCTCACCGAAAACAATGGTATAATGTACCTAAAAAACTGCATCTGTAAGATAATAGTTTATTATATTATAAGTGATAGAAACGCATCATTGTATGTGAGTGAGAATTGTGACCCACGAGTGCGCTTGCTCACGAGTGGGTCACTTTTCACGAGCTTTATAATGACATTTCGATCACGTGTGATATACGACGTTTTATCTTACAGGTGCATTGTAAAAAAAATCTAGGAAATTTAAGGAAATTTTCGCTCTAACATTAGCGTAGTTCTATGTAACAGTTTTCGTAGTGACCTGTGTTGTTATAGTTATGAGATAAACAGTCTAACGGTTGGTTTGTAGAAGCGTCATTAAGTTAATCTGCAATTAAATGCGTGATTAACTGATCACGTGACCACATTGAACAAACTTGATTGGTTCATTCGCGTTGTTAACTTTTAACAACGAATTAAATTTTAGCAATGCTTTCTATAAATCGGCCCTTAGTGTTTTCCCCACTTTTTTCCAGATTTACTCACTTGTGAGTAGAACTGACAGCTTTATCACTCTTGTGAGAAAAATTTGATTTCTCTCACCGAAAACAATGATATAATGTACCTAAAAAATCTGCATCTGTACGATAAAATAACTTACACGAGAAAAAGGGAAACTAAACGCGATAAACACGCTTTAATTATTATTAATTTAATACCCAATTTTATTTTAAGAGCTAACGCTAAAGCGTTATTTTGTGCAAAACTTTAATGTGAAATTACACAGCTACGCCAATGTTACAAAGTTCTTTTCATTTTTGCTTATTATGTCAAAATTATCTCATACAAAATCTCGTTTAAGCTCTGCCGTTCCGCTCGCGTTTACAACAAAACGATTGCCTTGTCACTGCAATTTTGTCACGTTAGTGAGACAATAATTTGATGAAATCACGACACATTCGTAGAAGTTTTGAATTCCCCAGCACGATAAAAACAAGTGTTTAGAATTGAAATAAGAACACAAAGCTGTGCATTTTTCAAGCGTCCGCAATTTCCAAACTATTGTGAAGACTATTAGGGCCGCAAGCACAAGTGTGACAATTGCAACAATAGTGGCGCGTCACTTTATTTTTAGAAAGGCCGAAACATCCTCTCGTGTCCCGGACGTTTCTGCGGAAGTCGTGCTGGTTGCCTCCTGGACTGTTGAATAACGCAACGACCACACCTTCGCCCGACCTATTTTATTTATCACGTTATTAGTTTGGAAAAGTGCTTGATCCTGCATGGAAAAGATGGTAAACACTCGCTACAAATTAAATTTCAAGTACCTGCAAAAGTAGGGGTCTGACAGGCTTACAGGCCCGGGCGATATTTTTTCAGCTGATCTCGGAAGAGATTGAAAAATGGGACGCTAAAGGGAGGATCAGCGGCGAACAATATGCTAAATTAACCTCACGGAATAGACATCGAATTTATCAGAATTTTGGAAACCAGACCGTGAATTATAACCGTTTAATTATATCAGTGTGCAGAGGCAAAAACGCGCACATTATTTACCTAAACTGTATTTAAAAGCCGTCTGAATCATCCGAAATAAAAAGTCACTTAGTGTTCTACTTCAGCTCATATTACACTCGTTATAAATGCGCATCTCGCTTTCTGCAACAAAAACAGGGCAAGTCCTGGCCGGAATAAAGTACTAAAGCTGATTATAAAATATAATAGAGGTCGGTGGCACAGACGTGTCCGTGATGCCTCACTCAAGAGTGCTTCCAGTAATAATCTCAATTTTTAACAAGTCTTGGAAACAGTTAATTACACCCGTGTTGAAATCGCGCACATGTGATAAGCCGGCAAATGGCTGGATATATTTTTACATCCAATATCTTCTTTTCATAACCTCGCATCGATATGAACACCAATATTCAATATATCTGAGTCAGTGCCTATATTCCGAGCGGCTGAGACGGTTTAATAAAAACGCACCGGCCTTTGGAACCGCTTCATGTGGCCAAAACTGCTCTCTGTACGCTTTAAGAATTAATAAGTAATCAGCTGTAAGTGAGGGGAATTTACCTGAATATTTTATTCAAGTCAGATTGCTTCTTTAAATGATACATTTCGAGGAAAATGAAAGCCTTTGTCAAACCGGGATTCAAAAAGAGAATATTTGGGGCAAACAAAGCGAGCTTTGCTTTAAGTAACAGGACTCGAGTTTGCCGGCTTTACCAGAATAATCACAGCTTGAATATTGTAAATCGCGAGTAATTCGGTACCGGAATTGTAATAATCGACATTTAATTACAGCCCAGATTTAATATTTCAACGTCCAATTATGTAAAAAGTTGCATAATTACGTGCTGCAGACACGGGGCAAAAACTTTAAAGGTTGTAGGGTTGTAGATAAGAGAACAGACGATAGAGCACACTAAGTTGGTTATTGTGTTATTTAGCTATAACGTGTAGTAAGTTCGCATAAAGTCACTTAGTGGAAAGCTACGGTCTTTTTGTTCCAAATCTAGCAAGAAATAGACGCAAATTGTAACAATGCCATTTGAAACCCTAGGATAATTATTATACTGTCTAGATTGTTCAAACAGTCGCTCCTTTGTAACTTTATTTTCTCGGCAGACTTGACGAAGTTTACGCTCTACTGTATCGAGACGAATTATCGATAACAATGTTTTTTTGTTTAAATGACGCGATTATGTTACGGGGTTTAAGGGAAATGTCAATAGAATGTTTGTTTTTTTTTCAATGGCCGGTGACATTATTCCCCAACCTTTAAATGTTTTCGTTTCATAAATTTGGCAGGTTTTCCAGTGGAAATAACAAGTGGAACATTTTTCGTATTATTCATTCGAACACATCCCGCATAAAAGACCTTGACCTAAAGGGATCACAACTGAATAATAATCTAAAATTTAAAGTCCTAACAAGAAGTTCATAAAATATTTGCCGACAGATCTAATAAGCTATTTATATGTATATAAAGAATATAATTTACAAATGATACTGGTAAGCAGTTGAGGACTCGATTTTCCCGGCGCCTCCACCAAAATTATAACTAACTGTTGAGGACTTGCAAGAAAAAATGTTGTACATTTATTTTGATTGTGATGTAATAAATTGTTTGAAAAGCAAATATTTATTTTGGTTTTATAATTTACTAGGCCAACGTTTCGTCATATTTTTTTGGGGCTTCTCCAGGGCTACAAGGGGTACATTTATTATAACCAATTACATTATCTAATAAAAAATATTTGGCAAAAAGTCTAATAAGCTGTTTATATGTATATAAAGAAAATAATTTACAAATGATACTGGTAAGCTGTTGAAGATTGGATTTTCCAGGCGCATCCACCAAAATTATAATTAACTGTTGGGGACTTTGTGCAAGAAAAGAAATATTGTCCATTTATTTTGATTGTGACGTAATAAATTGTTGGGAAAGCAAATATTTATTTTGGTTTTATAATTTATTAGACCAACGTTTCGTCACCTTTTTTTGGGGTTTCTCTAGGCCTACAAGGGGAACATTTATTATAACCAATTACATTACCTGATAAAAAATATATGCCAAAAAGTTTAATAAGCTATTTATATTTATATAAAGAAAATAGTTTACAAATGATTCTGGTTTGCTGTTGAGGATTGAATTTTCTTGGCGCATCCACCAAAATTATAATTAACTGTTGGAGACTTTGTGCAAGAAAAGAAATATTGTACATTTATTTTGATTGTGACGTAATAAATTGTTGGGAAAGCAAATATTTATTTTGGTTTTATAATTTATTAGACCAAGGTTTTGTCATCTTTTTTTGGGGCTTCTCCAGGGCTGTAAGGGGTACATTTATTATAACCAATTACATTACCTAATAAAAATATTTGCCAAAAAGTCTAATAAGCAATTCATATTTATATAAAGAAAATAATTTACAAATGATTCTGGTAAGCTGTTGAGGATTGGATTTTCCGGGCGCATCCACCAAAATTATAATTAACTGTTGGGGACTTTGTGCAAGAATAAAAATTTTGTACATTTATTTTGATTGTGACGTAATAAATTGTCGGGAAAGCAATTACTTATTTTAGTTTTATAATTTATTAGACCAACGTTTCGTCACCTTTTTTTGGGGTTTCTCTAGGGCTACAAGGGGAACATTTATTATAACCAATTACATTACCTGATAAAAAATATATGCCAAAAAGTTTAATAAGCTATTTATATTTATATAAAGAAAATAGTTTACAAATGATTCTGGTTTGCTGTTGAGGATTCGATTTTCCTGGCGCATCCACCAAAATTATCATTAACTGTTGGGGAATTTGTGCAAAAATTAGAAATTTGTACATTTATTTTGATTGTGACGTAATAAATTGTTGGGAAAGCAAATATTTATTTTGGTTTTATAATCTATTAGACCAACGTTTCGTCACGTTTTTTGGGGCTTCTCCAGGGCTTCTCCAAGAAGAACATTTATTATAATTAAGTACATTACCTAATAAAAAGCCACTTTAGGGCATGCAGGCCAGTATAAGCCATGAATGAATGTTAAAAAACCCAAATATGTTGTATTTATTATACGTATTTAAGCTTGACTATCATACACAAACAAATTTTTATTATTGGTCAGCTTTTTTTATTCAAGTAATGGAACAGAGAAAAACTATAAAATATGTAGAAAAAGAAGTAGTATTCAAAAGACAGTTATTTACCAAATGGTAAAATTGGAGAAACGATTTGAATTATTTAAAATCCAAAAACAATAAAAATGTATTTCTAATTTTTCTGAGGGAATACTCAGGTGCCAACTCGTCATTGTCAATGTTTCCCTAATTGGCGCCGCTTCAAGATGGCGCCTCCTCCAAAACACACAATCGCAAACGAGATTATTCAGTGAAGACAAGTCAGAAGTCCTAAATTCCCAACTCAGTTTAGGATTCATATTGAGGTTATGTGAACAGAATTCGTACCCGTTTAATTAACACGCTTTTACGAGTTGTTTGTCAGTTACCATTTTATTATTTACCGGCGAGTATCCATAGATATTTCGTAGCAACTTTACGATCCCATCAAGCCGACTTAAAGAGCTCCGTAAAATTAATTAAGGGTTCTATGATTTATTGTTTCCCAATATTGTGCCCGGACGACGCTCAATGAATAATTAAAATCGTGGCCACATGCGCACGTTTTTGCTGCAAAATAACGACTTCCATCTATTAAATTCCAGCGGACCAGTAGCGATTTTAATAATGTAGTTGATGCCGAAATAACTTCTGAGCTGAATTTAACGAGTTAATACGGTCTCGGTTATGAACCGGCCGATTTATGCTGGAATCATTCGTGTTACATCTGTAAGTGCATTTCTGGAGGAGCCGTAAAAAATCCGGGAAAGGGTATTCATTTTCAGCGGCTCGTTTCGCCCAAGAAGTGATAAAAAATAAATAATATTGAGGTTGTTATAATTTTATCGGCGTCCTGGAAGCCTCCGCGCAATTTATTCTCTTCGCTGAAGTGCTCTTGGAGGAACGCACGGAGGAAGCCGATAATTGCGAAATGCTCGAACGATTAATCTACGTGTGCTGTCAAACATATTCAGCCGTTATTATGGCACGCGTTCTGACGGAATCGGCTTCCTGGAGGAAGATGTGAGATGCTAGGTATCGGAGTTCGACAACTAGCTTGAACAATGATCCGAGAAAGTGAAGGGTTGCGCCGGAACGACGATGAATAATGTTGTTGGCGTCGTAAACTTATATCTTTTAAGGGTGACTGCTCAATAACTATAAAAGTGCCGAACGAGATCGTGTTTCTGATAAACTTGGCGGCGCTCATGATGAGCGCTTATTAATTTTTCTATGGTGTAAAATAAATACATTCCAAAGAAAAAATAAGGAAATAGAACTGAACAACCTATTTTGATTCAATTATTTATTCAAAAACTAATGCAACATCGAATATTAAGTGCAATTAGTAATTTTTTTTTCGTTTAACTTAGATTTCAGGAATAGAAATAGAATACAATTTATTCACTCTCTAAATATTAGTACTAAAAAACTACACTTTTTATAAATTTCCATTTATACTAACATACTTACACAATGATACTCATAATAAAACTCACCAAGTGGAACTTCTCTCTATCGAGCTTTATAAAAGGTTTAACATTGTCAGTACTTTTGTGCAATAATCTAAAAATAGCTTAGAACAAAACCGTCTCTTTATTTTGCTTATTTGTCTCATCAACAGAATGCAGACGAACGTATGAGAAAAATGTAGGAAACATTCAAAGTAGTTACTTGTTAACAAGTTTGAGTGTAAATTCGACACTTTATTTCACGAGTTATTTTTAGACCACGAATCATAATTATTCCATGAGGTGAAATAAATGAAGCGATTTACTCGAAAACGAGTTGAATACAACATTTTATTTTTCAAATGGGATTCAACATAGCTTGAAATTGCGTGAAATATGTTAAAAATAATCTGATCTTTTGTATTGAGAAATGGCAAACAGTTGTCTAGACTTTTTTGTACAGAAGCAAAACCGAAAATTTTTACAGTTTAGAAAAATAAATCTAAATACACTTTGTACATATTTATTTCGCAACTACTTCTTCTTGTTCTATTTACTTTTATATTATTTGTTACTTAACAGCATGAAGTTATTTTTTATTTTTTATCATACTTGAAAATACTATTCTCTTACTTACAACAAATAAGTAATTCAAAACGATCTACATTGCTTTTTTTGCTCAAAAATGTTGTATAAGAAAATATCTTTAGGGTCTTGTGAACAGTTATTTCAATGAGTATAATGTATAATAACAATAATAATATTTACGTTTTGTGTTAGTAAAAGATGCTTTAAATACAAAGTAGTTTCCTGGGTAAAGAAGTTGCAAATTTTTCTGTGGTCTTTTTTTAAATCTTGCTCCAGCTTCGTTCCTTTGACGAGGTGATTATTTTTAAAATATTGCATTTTATAAAGTTAACTAATTTATAATAGATTTGTTGATCGAAGTAATAAACGTTTTTAAATCTCAAATAAAGACAAAATTGTCTTTACAATTAGAAATATTTACGAAACAGCCGTTGTATTGATTAAGACACGGAACTGTGTAACTTTTTTTTTTCAACTTTAAAGTACAATTTACCTACAACAAATTACTAAATGAAATCGCTTATGTTGCTAAGAAAATTTGAATATCAACATATTTTTATTTGTGTAAAAAATGCTTGTTTTTAATTTTTCTATTGTTTTTATTAAACCATAAATTTGATTTACAAAAAATATTAAAACATGCAAATGTAAGTTTTTTCTCTATATTTTTAAATTATTAAGTACTGCAATTTTGTATTAACTATCTAAACCATTTATCAGTGGGCCACCATACACAATGTATAATAATTTTTAATGAGATTTGTCAAATGTAATTTTTGTTAATTTTTTCGTAGAAGTTTCTTAAAACTGTAAAAATGTTTACAAAACTTTCAAAAAAATGCCTACAAACACCTACAAGTTTGATGTAAATATTTTTATTGCTATTAAATCTAATTTATAGATAGGTAACTTCCTTGGTAGATAACTGTAAGGACAGAATAATACTACGTAGTACATTTCAGTTATATGAAAATATGTAAATTATGTACAACTGTGGCCAAAAAACAATAGGACAATTTTTTTCGCTGGTGTAACATGTTCTCTAGGCGATCCAGGTTTTAATAATTATTTATAACATGATTATAAATTAAATACCTAGTAAATTTATCTTGCTCTTGATTAGAAACCTTTCTTTATCCAGAGCCAGAATTTCTATTTATTGTTTCTTCTGTCTTCGTTTTTTCAAAATATTGGTGACGGAAGTCTCGTCAGCGTTAGAAATTATTGTTATTTTAACTAAATTTGGATTTTTTTTCACAAGTAGGGGCAAATTTAAAGCTTCTTATCAAAGTTTGTTTTAAACTATTAAATTTTATCGAAAATCTGCTTCAAGACTTGTCCTTTTTTGTCAACAACTGTACGTATGGTTTAGTAAACTCTGGCGTGTCTACTTTTTATTTTATTTTTATATTATATTTTATATTTCCATAGCAAATGTTTTCCCTTACGTGCTTAGGTACATAATTCTGTTGGCAACGTAATGAGAGAGGTACTAATTATAAAACAATGACATATTTATGAATGCAAATTTATATAAAATACAGTTTTTTAAAATACGAGAATATGCTCCAAAAACAGTAGAGAACCAATTAATTATGATATATTTCTTAAATGCAACCACAAATACTAACTGCACTTACTATTAATATTGCGTTTGTTTTTTTATTGTTGAAATAATAATAGTTTTAGCCGCGCTAAAAAATATTATTGCGTGCTTCCTGCGATCGCGGCAAAACAGGCGCATTAATCTTCTAAAAAGCTAAGTGATTCCGTTGTAGTTAATCATTCCCGAGTAATACTCCGTCAGATTTTCGCATCCCCAATTTGATAAACATCAGAGTCGTTTTCTCCTTAGTCTCGATCAGCGGCATAAATTTTGTCGAACAAAGTGCGCCACTCCATCCCTTAAAAGTTTAGCTTTACCGCACAAAAACCGTCTAATGAAATGACTTTATGGCGTTGGGAGTTTGAAACACGTTTCTTTACAAGCCTTCATCAAAAGAAATTTAATTTCGACCAGATTATTGCATTAAAGTAGATTAAAAAGTGTTCACATGCCGTACACAGATCATCCATCATACACGGGGGAACTTTAACCTCTTTCCAAGTCGCTCTTGGGGAGCTTGAAGCTCTGCCTAATTAGATTCATTTCGGATGAATTTGAGAATTTCTTTCTTCGGTGATTAATAACGTGAGGACGTGCAGACGCGGTTATTGATAAGTGGGTAAACCTGCTTGAGGTTTGCCGTGCAAATTCCTGCTAAGCTTGACGCGCTGCGGTGGCTCATCCTGCTGGCTGCAGGAAGCATCCTTCTTCCTTGACACACACTCAGCGTTGATAAGTGGCGGATCAAAACAACTCTATTACTTTGTTTTTTAGGCCATATGCCGCAAAATAGGAGAACGCGCTGTAATAATCTCCAATCTGTCCCGAGCTTAAAAGCTCTCGATCTTGTATAAAAAATTTGAACCCTCAAACCGTACCCGATTGGTTTATACATATAAACAGCTCAAAAAGTAATAACCTATTTGTTTTTTCGATCACAAGCTTGCGTTTTCACGCAGAGATAAAAGGAAATATATGTTACTGATAAAGCAAGAATAAAATAAACATTCCAATTGTAGAAAATTACCACTATATGGCAAGGAACCAATAAACAAGTAAAAATAGCGCCAAAATGAAACGCCGTCACTAACACACACTGCCTCACAGCCAAACCAGCTCGCGTGCATAGATAAATAACATAAACCAGTCAAAATTAACAAACTTTTTACACGAAAATTCTTTCCCTGGCCGGGCTCTGGCAAATAAATTCTTTAGGAAATTAAATTCGCATCCAAATACACCTGAGTGGCACGCGCCGAAAAATTCAAATGAATAATAACTCGAGATTTTAAAACACTTCGATACGGTCTGAGCGGAAAATTATTAATCACTGTGACGGAAAATTTGGCCCCAAGCACGATTTTTCCCGGAAATGATGAAATATTTTTGGGAGAAAAAACGAGTGGTATTTAAATGAATTCAGCTGTGGGGTGTAGGCGATATTTTGGACCACGTTTTTGATAATTGATTCGATTTCTGAATTAAACTAAGCGTGAATTTCAGTATTTGGCGAGTAAAAAATTAAAACATTCAGCGCGGTCTCTGGCGACATTAAACGAATTATTACAACTTTTACTACCCTTCTCAGATAATACGAATTATGCTTACCTGAAATGAGGCATAATTTAATAAACACTTTGTTAGGAAAAAATACAACGTTGTAACTCTGACTTTTCATTATTTTAAAGTTGGGGCAGTTACTAAACTTCCTTACTGGGGTTATTACCGCAATTAAATTCGCTTAATAGCAGCGAGGCTAATTTATGAAGTTTTTTGATTCATTTATTTAATCACAATTTAGTTATCGTTAAACGAATGAAACTGTTAAATAAAATCTTCAGTTTATTAACTCCATTCAGCTTGCATGTACGAGACTCTTATTGTGAATTTATTATTTGAGAAAAGTTTATAAAAATGAAATAAAAGGAGCAGCAAGAAGCAAGTTTTTATTAACTCATATTTCAAAAATACTTGGTAGGATCATAAACCGATAAATAAAAAGACTAATAAAATGAAAACTGTATCTCGTGTAAAGTTTCGTAGTTTATTTCACTGAGCTTCATGAAAAAATCGCATGAATTGATACATTGTTTTTTCTGAAGGCCTCAAAATGTCAGTCAGGATTAGGTTTTTAAATTATTGACTGGAACTAACAATAATAATAAAAGTATTTATCTGAATAGGGTTACTTACTGTAAAGTAGGTTTGATTTTGAAAAGTATATAAAGTGTTCCATCAAAACTCCACATTAGGAATATTGGTAGTTCTAAGAATGATAATCATAGGTCTTTTCTTATATGTTGTCATAGAAACGAGAGAAGCAGTGTGAAGAATTATTTTTTTGACCAAAATTCTATAATTGTATTTTGTTTTCATAGGATGGACAACACAATTTTAGACAAAGTTTGTCGTTTGTTTAATTAGAAATGTTTTTATGCCACATAATGCTGTGTTTAGTAAGAAATTTTCTACAATGTCAAACAAACCAACACAACTTGAAAATTATCGCAGATAGATACAGGAAATCTAATATAGATCGTTGCAGAAAAAAAATCTTCTTCTTCTAGTAAAATAAAAATTGGGACATCTTATTTAAAAAAAATAAGTTATGGGTACTTGAAGTTGTCCAAACTTAACTTTAAAATTTTTAGGTTTATTAACTTCTTTTCTAATTTTGAACACACTGGAGAACAGATATCGTCTTTCTCTCTTAACTCTGCAAATATGATTTCGAAATTTCTAAAACTGTGAGAGTTACCGATCTTTTAAGTGACAAGTGCAAATCCAAAAATTTTCAAAAAATCTTAAATATTTCGAAAATGGTTAAACTTAGGTATAGGGAAAGCTGATAAAAACGGCTTTAAAATAACGCAAGTAATCCAAAAACGCAATGAAAATTATAGCTTTCCATTTAAAATAAGAAAGTTGATAGCGACTTTCGATATAACCGGAAGTACCGTAATCTTGAAAATATTTTCATCTAGCAGAACTCAACGGATTATGGCTAAGTACCAACTTTCAAATAAATATCTGTGTTCATACTTTCAATACTTCTAATGTGGTGTTTAGTCCGAACGGACTGTAGATTGCTAATTAATTTCTGGTATGAACATATAATATTTACAATTTGATGTCAGTAGCATTTTGAATATTCCAATAAAGCAATTTTCTAGCTGATTTCAAACTACAATTAATTAAGCTCCCAAATTATATTGATGTTTTAAAATTATGCATTTAATTGAGTTGATTAGGCTTTAAATATTTGTCGATTGTTGCAAATTGAAACTGAAAAAGTGTTTGCAATGAATATGAATTTCGGCCTCTCGCCGTGTCAATAAAATAAACGCAATTTGCATAATACGAGACAGTGGAAAAATCTCATAAAATTTTAAAACATTTCAGAGCCAATCTTACCTGAATGTGTTTTGCAGCCTCTCCACACAATTTGTGTAAAGCTAACGATTCGCGTCCTTTCACCTGATACTTTACATTCATTACCTCCACCGAGAGCCATTATTTTTTAATAGCCATTTCGCGCTCTCCTTATTCAAACTTTATTCAACCGCTTGAGAAAAACACCAAATCGCACCTTTTTTTCTGATAAAGATTAATACACGTGCGTTATTCGATTTGACAGACCTCCCACTGATGATCAATCTTTATTCAAACACGGTTTTCGGCGTTTCAGCGCCAGCGCTTCAAACTTTCTAAGCTGCTTCAAATAGAAAAGTTCAAATGTGTCAATGAGTCGACACGCTGTAAAATGCAAATCCTCCAATATACTCCACTCCAGAAAACAAAGTTGGTAGATTTCTTGAAGCTTGAAACGCCTTTATTACAATTTACTCACTCTAAATAAATTTCGAACAAATTATTTAATGTGTAGCTGGTGCAACAAAGCTGCAGCAGTTTCAATTCCTGCAAGCCGCAGGTAAACTATTCGAATTAAGCTCATCACAAGCACTGATACGTGTTTCGATATAAATTAGGATGTGCAAGTTGGAATTATTTTTTCCAGGCTTTAAGCACAAATTCATTTGAAAATACGCTATGATCTTTCAGCTTAATAACCAGTTTGTTGTCATGCAAATAGGAATATCACATTTGTTTACTTAATTTCAACTTTCGAATCGAAATAACGCAAATATTTTAGTAATAATAATAAGCTTGCTTCCGGCGATTTTATCCGTTTTGTTTTCTGTCAATATTTTATTTGGAGAGAAAATAGGAGAAAAAAATGTTAGAGCTAACAAACCATACATACCTTGACGAGTAATTAAAGTAAATATTGGCTCGCACATTTAAATTAGACCGATCTAGCTATGAAGGAGAACAGTTTCTGGTTGAGAGGAAGTGAAGTCGGGCGAACAGTATGGGCAGCAATGTATGGCAGTTAAAATTTTACAGTCCAAATATTTAAACTCCAACTGCACCCACCTCTTACCATAAATTACAATAACGTCACGCAAAATAATGTTTTTATTGCTTTGGGTCTGATAGTACAAACGTTTTATTGATAGGCATACGCTGCGGGTTCGACCAATAAAATTTTTGTTTTGGGGCTTCTCTGTAATGTTTTTATTTGATTGCGGGGTAAAATAGGCGCTTGATCTAATTACTGCACTCACTGAGTTGATAAAATTCAAATCAAGGTAAAAGCATTGTAACGGCATCTCATTTGGTAAAGTGTATCTATTTATCAAACTTTGTAAAGTGTGGATAAAAAATTTATGTACCAATATGTTGTGAAGCTTACATTACGCCACAATGCTGCTTAAGCGAATTATTCCTAATTGTGAGCTGTTTTTCAGCGATAAAATTCAAGCCTTTCAGTTCGTTTTCATTTTCTCGCTCTGCTCCCTTGATAAATAGCAGACAATAAATAACGCTCTATAACTCTAACTAATGAGTTTTACGATTTGCAATTAAAGAATGCCGCTCGTTTATCTCCGCAAAAAGATTTGACTTTTTTCTCTCTCGGTGCAAATAATTTGATGCATTTTTAATAACTGTTAAATTGAAAAATTCTTCAAGGTGTCGGTATGCAAATAAAACACTTTTCTTTCTCCGTTACCCCGACAAAGGCTCCACTTATTTTACATACATCTGCATATTGCTCCATATTATGTGCATATTTTTAGCGTTTAGGTGCCATATTCGTCTCTTCTGATGCACGTTTTCCAGCTTTTCACTTACACTAAATGGAGTGCGGAAGCCCTTTCCGACTTAAATTGCAAAATTCTGGAGAAAAGTGGGAGCAAACAATTTGCCGCTGCCGCCAAAATTTCCATGAGTGTCCTCATAATTGACATGAACGGAAAAAATGCATAATCAACTCGCTTTGTTGCTCAGCTGTTTTGAAAATAATATTGGTTGAGCTCAGAATGGTCCATTAGCAATTTAAAGCTCTATTTATATTAGATAGTTACATCAGAATTAATCTACTTCGAAATTTAACAAACCACAAACAAGTGTTTATGTTACGCATTTATGCTTATTTGTCTATTTATTAAGTTATGTTTTTACGTTTACAAGTTGGTGTCTTTATTGCTTCCTTTTGCTGCTATATTTTCATTATTGTCAGCTTTTTTAAATGTCTCTGTGTTTATGTCTCTATGCCCTTAAGCCCCTCATTTAGTGTACGCTTATGTCATATTTTACTTATTTCCTTCTTTACTCACTTCTTTTATCTCTCATTTATGCTTCTCACATATTTTACTTACCCATTTGTAATTTTTTTTATAGAAAAATTCTTAGACCTGATCCGGGTGCGAACCCCCGACTCCCCGCGCTGATAGTGGCGCTCTTACCACTGGGCCACCAAGCCCCTAGCTAGTGACCGTTTTGTACTGTTATTTGAATACAACTTTTTTAATTAAATCAACTTTACAAACTATTATTGCTTTAATTGACCTAAAAAGCACATATTTTGTTCAACAGTCGGAATTTTAGGTCTAAAAAAATTTTTTTTGCGCTTTTTTTCAATTTAATTTTTTAATCAAAAAACGCCAAATTAAGGTGCAGAAGACAAAGTTTTGGAATTTTCCAAGCGTTTAAGTTGATTTTTCAATTCGAAAAGATCATATTTCGGGAAACTTTATTTAAAAATAAGTTCTTTAGACTATTTTTTGGCAAGCAAGATGCAATTTGTTCGTGCGGTGACGTAAAGAACTAAAGAGCTGGAACTAATATAAAAGTTAAAAGTTTATAATGTAGGCCCTAAAGAATCAGCCTGTATTTAACCGTTGAGTGTCATTGAATGCGGCATATCTTGTTCCAGTTTCAGCACCTGCCGGTGGTTAAATGGCCGTGAAAATGTTTGAAACGTTTGCAACATTCCAGACATTTCATAAAAAAGTACAACACACTTTGACCACATTTACCGCGCTCGAAAAAATTCAATGAGAATTTTCATGCGAATAAAGTGTATTTCATTTCAATGCACATACACCGGAAATGCAGAATTTATGTATGAATAAAAATATTACGTTTATACGTATTCACGAAGCAATGTGCCGAGCTACAATGCGATAGAGCTTTGATGTTCTCCCTTTTGGCAAAACAAGATAATCGGTTCGCTCGAATCTGCGCGATTTCACACCGAAATAAGCAAAACACGTGTTTTATTTACACCTAATTGAAATTAATTAGTGAGGACGATCATTTTGCGGCCGATGAATCCGCCAAAGGGCGAGTTCGACGCCAATTTGCAGAAATGAATCCAATTTTTACAAAACACCCGATACATTATTTGCTTTTGCTTTTGAGATTTTTTCACGATAAAATATTTAAAAAAAATTTTTTGTTGGTGACACTTTAAGCCTTATTTTAACATCTGAATCCTAGATTATATCCACTATTTTAAAGCACGTTTCCTATAGCAACCTGTTTTCAGTATTTTAAAACACGCTTCTCATAGTAACGTGTTTTAAACAATTTTTTTCACTATATTAAAATACGCTTCCCATAGCAACGTGTTTTAAATTAAAATGTTTCAATAACACTCATACGAAAAAGTTCTTAAAGTTCTCGCGTGTCTAAGTGTGCAACTCGCATACGCCCGTTGCATAACGACAATCCTCGGACTTTAAGCTTATGTTTTCGAACTCCTATTATTAATAACAAACATCTTGTTTAGTTTTTATTCAAACAATTTTTAGCCCGAAAAGTCGATCGAATAGTAATTTAAAACGGCTGTGGGCGGTTTGCTGTTTGTTTTCGGTTCAGTTCCACATTGCGACATAATAGCAGCGTGGAAATTATTTGTCTAATCACTCTTTTGAGACCAAACACTGCAACACCCGATCCTAAACATGGATTGCAAATTAAACACTTAACACCGTAACAGTGTTCAATTGGTTGTTTCATGTTACAGTGGGAAACAGCACTGTAAAAGTCGTTCAATTTATATAAAAAAAGAACAAAATTTCATTGCATTCAATTCGAGAAGCGATAAAACCGGAGCTAAAGCAAAAGCTAAAATGTTTTCATAGTTTGGCAATTAGCTCTAAAGCCGGCTCCATTCCCCTCTTAATTTGAATTAAATGAGGTCGAATGCAATTCGCAAATCTTGCACTAGGAAAGTAAACGTCGATATTGTGGCTCCAGTTATTCACGCAATTTATTACTGAATTTAAGCAGAGTGGAGAAGGGTTACAATCGCAGTTAAATACGGGAAAAAATCACCGCAAGCAAATCCCGAAAAACTAAAATTAAGTTTGCGCACAATGTAAAATTTTTTTGGGGGAGATTTTTTACAAGTTGGAAGCAAATCCGGTTAAACTTATTCCAAGCCGATCCCGAGGCAATTCAATTGGAGATAGATTTCTCTTGTCACATCCTTGTTAAAAGGGTCTGTCGATCCAAAAAAGTGTTAGGGGAACTTTTACATTATTAAGCAAATCAATTAAGCGGTTTTAGATGTTAAGCGACCTCGATTGTTACGATGGTAATTGTCTCCCGAACTATCGGTTTCTTGTTAACCACCAGTTAAGTTCTAACCGGAGACATGCAATTGACTTTACATGGAATCAGCCATCATTAGCGGAGCTCGTTTAAACTTAAACCGCTTCGCCAGAAAATTGCCAATAATTAAAAGACTACTTTTGAGTAGTATCTTGCGATCGGCAAGAGGAGAGTTTCCGCATGAAAGAAATATGAGAGATGTTTGCGTCGGAATGTGACAATACTGAATAGAATTTCCGACAATTTCGCTTCGTAAATGATGAGAATACAGGCTTTGCTCCTTTGGGTTCATAATAAAGTCATAAGCGAATCTTCAAAAGAATATGTTTGTATCTTTTTTGCTAATGTAAGGATCGATACTGCCATGAACAGCAAACAGCAGAATATTACTAGAGGACGTAATTTTGAAGTTATGTCATTAGGAAGTGCAGTAGCAAAGCAATAGGATTGATATAATCAATCATCAAATATTGTTACTAACCACTATTGTAATTACTAAATGGCGGATGAATGGCGATCTAGAAGTAATTTGCTTGATGAAATTATGTGTTAGTTACCAATATGCAACATTGTATTAAATTATTGGTTTCATGTTTCCAGTCTTCAACTAAATATTGTTAATTCCTGTCTATGCCATTTAATTCAAATCATTTTAACCCAAAATGCGATGTTCACATCTACGGTTTACAAACATGTCTGCAGTTTAACTGCTTTAAATTTACTGTAATTAAAATAAATCTTTTATTACGGTAACACCGAAATATACTGTTTCAAAAAGTTGGTTAGTATTAATTTTGGTGGATGCGCCGGGAAACTACACTTACAACTACTGTAATTTTTAATAATCTTACTCAAAAAAATTATTATAATTTTTGTAATTTGCCGTCATTTTGATGCTTTAATAGGCTTATTGAAACACGCAACGCCATCAAGTGCGATGGCATAATTGTCATTATTTGACGAAACATTTTACGAAAATTTTAAGTTTGGCGTTCTTGCAAGATTATCTTCCACATTCGTGTTTTTTGACAGAATATGGATAAAACAGACATTTTGCGTTTTTAAAATTGAGACATTACCAACCGTCACAAAATTCCTAAATCGATTAAAATCACAATTTTTGTTAAAAAATGGCAAAAAGGGGGTTTAAATTAAAATGTTCAAAGAAAATCAATTGAATAACATTTATGCGAAAACGCTTAAAATTCTCGGGTGTCTAGGTATGCAACGAGCGTATGCGCGACTCCTGGAAAGCTTGTGTGTTTGCACTTATTAATAAGTATAATTTTTTTGTTCATAAGACGGCGCACTGTGGGAGTTTAAAAACCTAACTTATAAAATATACATCGCTTGTTTCTACGTTTTTTATTATATTAATTGCAAATTTTGTCAGTTCATTGACTGGACTTCATCCAAGGATTACAAACATTTTTCGAATCTTAACCGTTTCACTTAGTCTTATAAAAAAATTAAGTCTTGTGTTACGAGTAGTTTAGAACAAAATTAATGTGGTTTCTAGTTAAAACACTAAAAACAGTTTACATAGTTAGTGCTTATATTCGGAATTATTGGTCCTAAGAGAGAGAAACTTATTAATTAATTTTGTATTAATAATTTCTTAAAATCCTTTCGGCTTTGTGTTTGCTTAGAGCGGTAATTGCAATTTCCTTTTTGTATGTCTAAAAACCATAATTATTTAAGATGGCAGTGATCCTCTTTCCGACATAAAAGCTTTGTTTCACAATAAGACGCTTGGCATAATAGAATCAGGTGTCTAATTAAATCAAACCATCATTTTCCAAAGTGAGTGTAATAGAGGAAATTTACAGTACTTACGCTCTAATTCAATAGATCCGCAATTACGCAGCTTGTAGACACCTCAGCAGACGCACATCGACATTGTAGACCACACCTGAAAACAGGGCTATTTATTTCCCAATTCGCGCTGAAAATATTTTGAGGCAATGTAATGCATTCAAAGGGCCACCCCATCAGTCGTGCATGTAAAAGCTGAAAAGAAAATAATTACGTCGGGCTACACAGCGTGAGATCCGGCTGGATTGTGTCAATACTTTCTGTTTACGTTTCCGTCAGCTTAACTCCCATAAATGCGAAAAGTTGGGAAAAAGCCCGGGGCTATACATGCTAAGGAGGCGTAAACGTTTGTCCGATTAATCATCGTCGAAGAGAGATCGCTCGTCGCAGCCCAGTCTACGAGCTTTCTCAATCACGCTGAAAGATGTATTACCCCAGCTAAACGTAAAAAATTGAAAGGCTCGTTGCGAATTCATGTTTACGTTTGTTTTTGCGAGTGCAAGACAAATACGAACTTGAGCGATTTATTTACGGCGTCCCATAAAATAAACATGGCGCTACACGCATCAAATATTTGAGAAAACGTGGTGAAAAGGGCCACATAAACCATATAAAGTGTGCAGAGGACTCCGGATAAAATCAATGGAACGGCCTGACGGCCCACACACCGGACTCGCGTCCGACAAACTATAAACTGCACCGCAATTTGGTCCAATGAATTTCATCAAACATTAATAGACGGGCGTGCTGAAAGGCTGACACTTTTAACGACCGATGCCACGGCAAGATTCCATTCACTCTCTTTTACATACCCGGAAATACGACCGGAAACGCAGCGCCAACATCACCGGAATTAACATATTTCACAAACAAATCTAATGAAGCAAATCTGATCGGCAGGCTTGAGTCCCATTTATTTACACGAACTTTTCCTGCTGATGCACAAATAATGTCCCCACAATCAGTAAATTATTAATAAATTACTACAAACGGTGTAGAAAAATTAAAAAAAAACTATGCAAAAAACATCCTGTATACCGTGGCTAGTATTTTTTATTTCTGTATATATTACATTAGAACTTCCTTTAATGGACACCTCCGCATAACGGACACCTCTTCACAACGGACACTTTTGTAAGAACACGACAAATACATTGGAAAATAATGTAAAAAAAGTAAAAAAAAATGTTTATTTTGGTTTACTTCTTTAAATTTTTTGATGATAGGTTGAGGGATTAGCAAATCCAGTATACCTTCTGTGGTGTTTGTCACATTTTTATGTCAATTAGAACTATTTGTTTATTTCAGAAAAAATATCCCACCTCCCATTAGTGGCCAGCTCTGCACAACGGACAGTGTCCGTTGTTGAGAGGTTTTATTGTATTGTATTTTAACATTTATTTGTCAATAATGGGCTATCGATCTTGAATGACTTAAGCACCACAACCTGGCTAATAAATCAAAACGAACCGACAGCTAATACCAATAATTAATGAGTGTTTATATAGAAAAAATACTATGTTGTGTTGTGGAAATAAAAATCGTGTCAGTCCCGGGCGATTTTACGTAATTTGGGAATATTGAGCCACCCACGACTATACATTTTCCGTTAAAAATTAACGAGTAATTTATCATTTTTCCCACCTTTGCCGGGCACAAATACAACAAACGCCGTTTTTATTAATAATGCCGTGAAAAAAATGGTGAAGCAGTGTAACGTGACCGCAATTTTTACAGCCAGCACTGTAACTGCAGGTTCTACAGCGTTAATTGGATTTACGAATTCTTAGACAAAACACGCTAATGCGGTCATTTTGTCAAAGTGCAAGAAGTTTAAATAAATTTCTGGATCCTGTTTGTCGTATTCATCCAATAAATCAAGAGATAAACACAGAATGCAAGAGTCTTGTGTTATAAATGGTAGGGAAGAGTTGAATGCATAAGATGAATGTTTGTTTTGCCACCTTTAAATTGAAATCCATTTGGAACGCTTTCTCCAATTATTCGCTTGCGAGTGTTACATTGAAGCATGTTAGTGCTTTGATACTTTGTGCTCCAGAATTCGGGTTTAGAATAACTGAGATGCCAATAATAAACAAATTTGTCTGTTGAAATCGATAGCTTCGTGTCAAAGTGTCTTGCACGCTCATATCGCTCCAGTTTAGACAGATTTGCTCTTGTTGTCTTACTGATTTAACTAACATCCGGAATAATACAATTCAAGCCAAGACCTGACAATTAATTAGTACTTTTTCGAGTTTTTTCTTCATTTTGCGCTATCTGAAATTAACTCCCGAACTTGTCGAAAAAGTTGGTAGTATATTTGTTGGGCTGATTACATTGGTGCCTCTGTAATCGGCATTTGAAAGTTGATTTCTTCAAAATTGATGCTGTTTATAGATTTTATTACGTCGATTAGGATGTTCTTTGACTTTTACGCTTACTCTCATTTGCTGTAATCGGTATTTGGATGTAAAAGAGTTCAAAAATCAAAAATTTAAATGTCTTTTTCTAAGAAAATATATAGGGCAAAAATTAAATATGGTTAAAATCTTGATTTACTCGTAGCAACGGTTTCGCCATTCCAATTTTTTCACTGAAAAATTTATAACTCGTAAGCCAAAAGTCCTATTTCAAAACAAGCGACTGTTTTACACACTGCTTCAGTTTTTTTACAAAATCCTACATAACTAAGTGGTTTAATGACATCTAAGGACTTAGATAGAAAATACCGCGATGTTAGTTAATGTTAAAAGTGACTTATTTCGCTTCAGATTGGCTCTTGCACATTAGCACAACGAGCTCGACAACATTTCAAGCAACTTTTTGTCACCAGCTGTTTCACATATTAAATGTGTCAACATCACGCTCACAAGAGCAGGTACTCCGGGGTTAAAACTCGGAGTAGATCCCTGTCGTAACAAAATAATTGGCATCTTTCCATTTTCAGACGCATAAATTTTTCAGCGCGACTCTAATTGCAATCTCGTTCAAAAACTCCGTTTACGTAAAGAACTCCTGTACTAAACCCGGCGGAATAACTGCATATCCCGATTTCAGACGTTTGAGGAGTGAGAAGGAAAATGTGTCCACGGTTCATAAAAAATTTACATAACTTTCGGGAAAGACCGACATTTCGGTCAGGGAAATTGAGAGTGGCCAAGTCCATTCGTTCATCTTTTAGGGCTTTTCTATCATCGTGTTACCGCCAGTTTCGGGTCCAATTAAACAAAGTAAATGCGGAAGGGTCGAAAGATTCTGCACTTTTGCAGAGTTATTGATTTTTAGTCGCCGCAAGCTTTATGGGAGATACATATCGACAGGTGTAATTTTTCACATACTCAAGAGGCGCCACATTTCGCTTCTTTCTTCCTTCGATAAATAAACACAAGGAGAAGGGAGTGAATAATGCATAAGTGCGGTGGATGCATTTGCCCGAGAAATGGCTCCTAAATTATTTATTTAAATTGGAGTTAACTTTTACACATTTCAATTAGGAATGTCTCGGGGCAGGCTTGTCTTTATTCGTAAACTCTTTATTTCATTAAACACATTTTCGACGGGAATTTTAAACAAAATCAATAGTGCATGCTCGAAAAACCAGTATTGGAATTTACGCCACATTCTTTATGCTAAAATACAGGATGATTCAAAAGTACCGTACAATCTCTACTGATAAAGGACATCAAACTGAAATTAAAAGTTTCTATGACGAAAAAATTTTAAGTTAAATTTTTAAGTTAATTTTTTGAAGCTTCAGATCATATTTTTTGACTTTAGTTAGCGGTAACGACAGTTCATGAAACACTTAACAAATACCTGTTGCAGAAAATCAACAAATAATGTCTTATGATGTACAAAACAATTAGAAAACTTGAAAATTCAACAATAAATTAAATACGACATCATAGGAAACAAAAGAGCAAAAAGCGCTAACGTTGCTACGGAAAACAAATTAAAAAATATATCAACATTAAGTTTCCTGAAGAAAAAATCTGACTATATTTTTGTGCTTAAATGAACGTCTTTTATCATTATACGAGAGTTTGTCCGTCACTTTTGAATAACTCTGTAGATACAAAAATATAATTTCGGTCTCATGTTCAAATATAGTATATTATTATACGAGTTTTATAAGACAATCTATTGTGGCACGAATGGTTTTGGAGCACGACGAAGGAGTGCGTCAATAGAATGAGTGCCACAATTAAGTTTTATAAAACGAGTGTAATATACTATTTTTTCTACTTTCTATTTTTGTAATTTTTTTGTTTAACTTTTGAAATTCTGTTCAAACTATTTCCTCTTAATTTTGTTAATTATTTAAGCTTTATCAATAAACGACTTGACGCTGTTAACAGGTCACACATTAAATTATAATGTGACTGATAACACCCAGCCCAGCACTGCCAATACAACTGTTAAAAATTCACTAAAAGTAGTTGTACAAAAGTTCTCTTTGTGAAAGTATTTTAAGTTTTACAATGTAGAAAAATGATTTTTTTGGGTGTGATTTAATTAAAAATATAGTTAACTTTCGAAATAATTTACCCTGAAAGAACTTTTAGTTCATACTGATAACGACACAAATTAAATAAAGTTTGGCCTTATTTTCTATCAATTAATAATTTCTAGAAGCCAAATAATGACAATATATGTAGTATTTGTTATTGGAGAATAATGTTACAATAATTGCTTCATTTAGAGCTTTTAGTGCATTATATAATCATTATATAGATTTGCCACGCTAGAACTACAGCAGCAATTACTGTGAGGTCAGTTTTACTATTATTAGTTAGTAAAAAGCTTCTATTATTTTTTCCCTAACAACTGGGCGATTTAATTTGTAAGCTATCTGACCCTAAAGCGTCCAATAATAATTAACAGTTTTGCTTGTGGTAGGAGTAGTTCTCACCCCTCAACAGCTCATCAATTTTCCCAATTACAAAACTACCCCAAACGCCACAAATCCACTTTTATATTTCATCCCCCCTCGAATTCGCGTGACCTCATCAATTACGCAAATCACCCCTGAAAATGTCCCCCACCACGCAATTAATAAGATTTGGGGCATTTTTTGCACGCAATTAAAACTTTTTCAATGATGTATTGCCACACACCCATTCATTTCGAAAAATTTGTTATTAACAACAAAACAAAATATATGTCTTATCGTAATTAGGGCCGTATTCCCTGTACGATTTTTCTCTCCGTGCCCATGTCTGCTGTAATGATAAACATCACGAGTTATTTATACCTTTTTCGCATGATAACGCCTCGTAAAGAGGGTGGAATATTTGGAATTTTTGGCTTGTGATTCGAATTGTATCGGAGCTTCGATGCCATCAAAGATATGCACACTTTAATTATTTCTTGTAAATTACGCCGGCTACAAGGCGAGATTGTGTTTAAAACCGGAAATGGAATTAATTTCGTATGAAAAATGTGGAAAGGGGTTTAGGCTGAAGCGTGGCTTTTACAAAAAAGCTAACAAGAGACCGATTAATTTCGCTCCCAACTAGCTTAAAAATTGATTAATATTTTTTAGTGAGCTCGAATTAAAAAGTTTTAAGTGAATTAATTTTGCCAATTTTTAATGAAAAATTTATAAGAGGGCTGAATAGCAATTTCCATTAGAATTAATAAGGCGTCAATTAAGCCGCGATTTTTTTCGGAAAATTAAAGGTTTTTTATTTCGCCGAAATGACACTCTCGTCGTTAACTGGGAAAAAATCAGTGAATTTATGAATCAAATTCCTTCAAGAGCTCATGGTCAAAGTTTGAAATTATTGCAGATAAGTTGTCTTAGCGCGATTAGCCCCACAGGGGGAGTGATATAAATTTAAAGTATATATCATAAAGGTGAGGTAATTTAAGGGATTTGGGAGCTACTTAATTATTTCCAGCCAAGCGAGTGACGTTAATGGTTTTGGTTTTAAGCAGTCTGCTGCACCGACAATTAAAGATTCCAGGGCTGCCCCATATTTTACAACGTGTAAAAATTTAACACTGAGTTAAATCGGACATAAATCTTCACCGGACGGGTTATTAGCCTTATCCAAATCAGATTAATTCCGCTCAGATGACAGGGTTTGATCTGTTTCGCGTTCCCATCTACATAAATTGACTCCACTTCCCCAAAAATAAATTACAGTCCCATGTCTTACATTACAAAAAGTCTGATTCAATCAAGTCTATCGATTCGTCCTGTTTATGTTTTCGGTACGCCACTAAGAAAAAAACTCGTAAAATATTGACGATACGCTGGTTGACAATAAAAAGAGACAGTCGAAATGAAAGCGGCGAATTTGAAACCACAACTTTGGGATAATGCGCTTTTATAACTTTTGCACCTGGATACGTTATTAATTTTTAAAGAATAGACCAGTTTTGTATTTTTCTCGAAAGTCAGGGCACACAATGGGCACGATTAATTCGCCAAGTTTTTTACTTTGCATAATTATGCCAGACAGAGCTAGGTATCATTAAAACTAAACAAAGCTTTAACATCGAGCAAAGTTTTTCTTTGAAAATTGCCGTAATAATACCTAAATCTGAAAGGACAAGGACGGTTTGAAAATCATTAAAACAACGAAACAAACTGAAGTTTTTTCAACATTGTGCTGTGGCGCTTTGTTCAAGACGCCCAAAACAGCAATTAAATATGCAACGAATGAGTGATAGAAGTGATAGAAAAGCATTGTTATATGCGAGTGAGAACTTTGACCCACGAGTGCGCTTGCTCACGAGTGGGACACTTCTCACGAGCTTTATAATGGCATTTTGATCATGTGTGATATAGGACGTTTTATCTTTCAGGTGCATTGTAAAAAAAATCCAAATAAATATCCGCCTGTAACATTAGCACAATAAACAGTCTCATTGTTTTTTCCAATTTTCTCCAGATTTACGCACTTGTGAGTAGAACTGACAGCTTTGAGAAATATGATTTTTCTCACGGAAAACAATGGTATAATGTACCTAAAAAACTGCACCCGTAAGATAATAGTATATTATATAACAAGTGATAGAAATTCATCATTATATGCGAGTGAAAACTTTGACCCACGAGTGTGCTTGCTCACGAGTTGGACACTTCTCACGAGCTTTATAATGGCATTTTGATCACGTGGAATATACGACGTTTTATCTTACAAGTGCATTCTAAAAAATCCATGAAATTCAATTAAATATCCGCCTGTAATGTTACAATAAACAGCACAATAAACAGTCTCATTGTTTTTCCCAATTTTTCCCAAATTTACTCACTTGTGAGTGGAACTGACAGTTTTATCTCACTTGTGAAAGAAATTTGATTTTCCTCACGAAAAACAATGGTATAATCTAGAAAACTGCACCTTTAAGATAATAGTATGTTATATAATAAGTGATAGAAATGCATCATTGTATGCGAGTGAGAATTTTAACCCACGAGTGCGCTTGCTCACAAGTGGGACACTTCTCACGAGCTTTATAATGGCATTTTGATTACGTGTGATTTACGACAGGTGCATTGTAAAAAAATCCAAGAAGTTTGAGTAAATATCTATCTGTAACAAGAGCATAATTCTGTGTTTCAGTTTTCGTAGTGACCTGTGTTGCTATAGTTATGAAATAAACAGTCTCATTGTTTTTCCCAATTTTTTCCAGATTTACTCACTTGTGAGTAAAACTAACAGCTTTATTTTAAGTTTTCTTACCGAAAACAGTGGTATAATGTACTTAAAAAACTGCATCTGAAAGAAAAAAAAATTCCGGTCACAAAAATTCGACGTTTTATTTAACGATATATAGAAAACGGTCGTCGGCCGTATGAAAGATGTATCCATATTAAAACTTAAAGCCCTAAAGACCGCATTTAGTTTTAATAAGACCATAAGGACTGTAACGTGTCAGCTTATAAAGTTTTCAGGTTACGCTTGCATAGTTTTAGTGTGCCGTTAAGTCTAGGTAACTCCTTTCACCTCGCAGAACTATGCCTCCATCCCCGATTATTTTTCACTTTATTCCCCCAAAAGTAGTAACATTTTACAACGTCGTGCCATAATTTATAAAGCCACCGCCGAGCCAGGTTTTAAATTATTCATAGCTAATGTTTCCGGTCAGCGATACTATCTGCAGATGAAAAAATGTCATAATCACGAATTAAAAATCGCACGGAACGATTTACGGCTGCTTGAATTGTAACAATTGTTTGTCTTTTTGTAAAAAAGCAGCTTCGAGTTGCGACTTAATTAAAAACTTTACGAATGGCCAACAACGAAATGATTAGTGCATGTACTTTCGCCAACAGAAAATTTCGTTGCAAGTTTCTTCAGTTCGTTTATAAGCCGGAAAAAACACACAATGCGAGATTAAAGCATGGCGGAGCTTTTTCTAACGTTTTCTAATTATTCTCCGGTTTTTATTATTTACGGAAATGTCAGAGAAGAGTAATTACGAGAGACTTCTTGCGCTGAGCAGAATCCACGCCTCGATAAGCTCGCAATTTTTCAAATTTTATTCACTGTAGTTAACTCGATTCTTTGAACGTTTAATTAAAGAATTTCCCAATTGTTAAAACCTAAGCTTCGTCCAGCAGAAAAAAAATAATAATCGATCATTGAAGTCAAAAGTTAAGCACTAAAATAAAGAATAATGGCTCCGCACTGTCCGCACTCCTTCTATCATAATGTTGTTTTAAGACGAACCATTAGCAGGTTTACTTAGGTCCCGCATTTAAGGAAACGTCTAGTGAAGAGGAGCTCTCAGTTTTATTTATTTAATCGTTTTATGTCGATTCGAGAGTATGCAAGAAACTTTTCGTGATTAAATTCCGTAATCGCAAAAGTTATTTCCCAGTGCTTTTACCTTAAAACGTTTTTGCTTCTAATAATTTCTTATTAATTATAACATTGAAGTAGCACCAAAAAATTGAATTAAAATCGTTCGATGGCAAATGCTTTGTCAAGGCAATAAATTCCAGTAATAAGTTCTTTAAGTTTTCGCGTTTGTGTCAAGTGTTCCCAAAGACATGTATGTTTCCTCTGGGATGAAACTTTCGGACGACAAAACCCAAAACTTGAGTCAAATTAATCGCGTGAAAAACTGCAAAGATTTGTCTTATTTTATGACACGCGATTTGCATGTCCCACGACCAACTGAAACATAAAAAGTCGAAAGTGCTCCTCTAAATCAATTTTACCCCAAATTTGTTTACAAACTTTGATTTCGTTCCTTTGAGCAAAGTTCGTGCCCTTTGAAGATTATCAGTTAACGTAATTCGAGTTTTAATAATGATTAATCCAACTTCCGAATGAAAAATTGCTCAAAATTTGATTTAAATCTAATAATAAAATTCGTTTAATTAGGCAGGCAAGCATCGCAACTTGGAGTAATTTCCTGTGTAATTTCCGGATCTTTCAGACGCAATTTCTTAATATATTATTATTGGCAATGGAAGAAACGAAATTTGCGTCAGGATTTCAATTGATACGAGATGTATTACTATTTTAATTTAGCCCGGATTAATTAATATTAAATTTCGAGAACTCAAACCGGCTTTCTGTGGAGGTAAATTCGAGCTAATTGAATGAAACATCAACAAGCATGTGTGTATTGTGCAATATCTCACAACATGCTCGAGTTTCGAATTACGTTTTGAACAAATAATTTTGCTCTTTTTGTTCGATACAAAACAAAAACTGCCGAGAAGAAAGAATGAAATGGCGGCTGTGGCGTCCAGTACATTAAATGCGATTTCTGTTGGCCAACCACTGAGTTAAATTATAGCCACCGTACGTAAAAGTAAAAAATAAATGACCTAATTAACCTGCCCAGTGCAGTGTCGTGGCCATAAAGCCACATCCGCATCGATTTATTATAAATGAAATAAAACGTTTCAATCGAATGAAAAATTTCAAACTGCACACCGTAATAATAGAAATGTGAACAATGATGACAGTACAATTAACACGGGTTGCTGATTATGTATTGCATTCCGACATTTCAGCAACGCAAAAATGAGTTCGAACAAAATGCAATCCTGCTTTGTCAATTAATGATGCATGCCTAATGTTTTTAGACAAAATTCATATTTGCTGAAATTATTCCGGCGTTTTAAATAGCGACGTCATTAATCACCGCATTCATGTACACTCAACTATTCGATTTTCCATCATTTAACTTTTAAAATATGTAAAGCATCCGCGAGTGGCTCTGAAGAGATCAACTTTTGCTGAAAATGGGTTCAGCGGCAATATTCATAAGCGTGTCAACTTGATGAATCAAAATTCAGCAATTTCTATATAATTGGAAGACATCCCCGACG
This sequence comes from Tribolium castaneum, assembly GCF_031307605.1. Classification (NCBI taxonomy): domain Eukaryota; kingdom Metazoa; phylum Arthropoda; class Insecta; order Coleoptera; family Tenebrionidae; genus Tribolium; species Tribolium castaneum. The sequence continues at coordinate 29,538,340 of NC_087394.1, forward strand.
CACATACTGAAGCTGACGCGTTGAGGGTCTCTTGGAAGGCGTCCTTAGGATGGAAATGTGAAAAATGATGTTTGTTGCGGCCAATAAAGAAAATTGCTGACGTGTTTCGCACATCTCGACTTCGCGTTTAATATAGAAGATGTGTAGTGGTACCGAATGGGTAAAAATGAATTTTCCCCAAGTCGTCCAGACTTCCCAGATTTATTTCACTGGGAATGCATATGACAAGCACAATATTTAAATCAGGCTGGGGCCGAAATCGGCCCATGATGCGGCTATTCTGACCCCTGCTTATTTGAATTTTTCCCTTATTCATGCGGACTCCGGAGAGGTCCCAGGTCAAAGCATTGTGCATAAGAAATCAATCTACAAATTTAAGAATTAAAAGAAACTGTTACATTTTTATTACGTAAGGACCAGCGACTACTGTATTGTGGTTAATAATAAAACTAATAGTCGTTGTTTATTAACGCTTTTAACTTAATAAAAGAAGGCCAATTTTATACATCTGTTGGAAGTTCAATAGTTTTTAAAACCTACCATCAGCACATCAGTAAACAAAGAAGCAGTTTAATTATTCACCGGTTTGCTTCTTTGTTGTTTCAAGTACATTTATTATTAAAAGATCTCCTACATACCTTACGTTTACCTGTCTTCAATATTACGGTTTTGCTTCAAACCATTCACCCTGCGCCTCTGCAAACTCTGCCAATTAATTTAAATAAGAATCGATTTTTGAAACACAAAAATTTAGTAGGCAAATGGCACTTAACACTATAATAACAAAAAAAACAACGTAAGAAATAAATACATTCTAGAAATTCTCTCCTAGATTTTCATGTGCGCCTTTTCAAAATTCTTTTAAAGTTTCGTTTAGTAGTCTTCCAGATTATCCTTTAGCAAAGCTGTGCTTTTCTAAAAATTTTTCTTAAAATGTTTTTCTGATTTTTTTCTATTGACGTTTCTAGATCAAAAATCAAGACTTTTCTCTAGATTATTATATAAATAATTTTTCTGATGTTACGTTACAGTTCTAGGCTTTATTGGAACTTCTTTTATAAACACCACTTCTATATTCTCTAAATTTTCTATTAGATTTCATTCTGTATCTTTCTAACATTTTTCTCTACTTTGTTTAGGATTTTTTTAGACCAAGTATTCCGTAGTCTTTTTTTACACTCTTTTCTAGACTTTTCTTAATTTTTTTTTCTATTTTCCTTTCTAAAGCAGTTTCTAGATCTGAAATCTCTGCTGGTTTTAGATTATTTTGTAAAACCATATTTAAAATTTTTCTAGATTATTTCTTAAAATTATTTTTGTACTCTTCTTTTGATTGTTCTTAAGATTCTTTTCCGATTCTTTTCTAAAGTAGTTTTTGGATTTGAAATCTAGACTTTCCTTTAGATTACTTTACAAACCCATCTTTAGATTCTTTTATAAATGTTTCTCTAGAAGCTTTTTCACAATTATTTTTTACATTCTACTGAAAATTATTTTATAGGCATTGTATTTAACAAATTTCATTTTACATTGCATTCTGTGTCTCTTCAAAATTTATTCTTTTTTGGCCGCAGTTGGAATTTTATTAGATTATTTATTAGTATGGTACACTTCTTTAGATCTTTCTTAAAATTCTTTTCTGATTCTTTCTAAAGGAATTTCTAAATATGCAACCTGGACTTCTCTTTGAATTATTTTATAAAACTTTAAATTCTTTTATAAACTCTGTTCCAGATGCTTTTTTACTGTTATTTTCTAGACTTTATTTAAACATACCCTGCTTCTACATTCTATCTACATTCTAGAAATCTCTACACTTCGTTTTTTTTTAAATCCGCTTATTATAAATTATTCTGTAACATTGTTTCTGTATCTACTCTTCTCTATATTTTTGTCAGATTTTTTTCTAAAGCCATTTGCAGATCTGAGATCTTTAGACTTTTTTTTAAATTCTTGTAGATTTGTAGACTCTTGTCAAAATTCTTATACATCTCTGCTAGAAGTTACTCTGCTGTTCTTCTAAATTCTATTATAGTTTTGTTTATAATTCTTCCAGATTATCCTTTACCAAAGCTTCTGTACTTTTCTCTAAATTTGTTTTTTATTTTTTTTAAAGCCGGTTTTAGGTTTGGACTTTCCTTTAGATTATATCATAAATTCTTTTTGAGATGCTCTGATTTATAATTATTTTTTTATTCCTTATTTTTTTTATTTCTTTATTTGATTACACTCTGTTTCTATTGAAAATTTTTCTATAGTTTCACTTAGGATTTCTGTAGATTATTCCTTAGCGCGTTGTTTTTGCATTCTTCAATAGATTTTTCTTAAGGTCCTTCTTTGTTTCTTTTCTTAAGTAGTTTCAGGATGTGGAATATCCACTCTTTTTAATAATTATCAATAATTTTGTAAACCAATCTTTAAATTATTTTATGATTTCTTCTCCAGATGCTTCTTTACAATTATTTTCTAGTCACTCCTAAAAATTACGAGTATTCTATAAAAATTTCTTCTACGCTTTTTAAATTTTCTATTAGATTACACTATGCATTTTTCCAAAATTCTTCTTTAATTTCGTTTAGAAATTTTCTAGATTGTTCTTTAAAATCGTGTCTGTACTCTTGCTTAGATTTTTCTTAAGATTCTCCTCCGATTCTTTAAAGCAGTCTCTACATCTGATATCTAGACTTTTCTTTAAGTTATTTTATAAACCCATCTTTTGAGTCTTTTATAAATTTTTCTCTAGATGATCTTAAACAATTATTTTTTAGATTCTACCACAAATTATTTTATAAACTCATCTTCTACATTCACCAAATTTTCTATTCGGTTCCAGTCTGCGTCTTTTCAAAAATCCTCTCTAGTATTGTTTCGAATTTTTTAAATTATTCTGTAGCATTGTTTCTGTACCAATCTTTTGTAGATTCTTATCTGATTTTTTTCTAAAATCGTCTATAAATCTAACGTAAAGACTCTTCTTTATATTATTTATTCTTTTAGATAATGAATTTGGAATAATATTGCGTAAAAATTCTTTACATATTAATTTATCGTTTCAGTCAGGTCTAAAAGTTCTATTAATATTCTTAGAATTCGAACACTGCTCAACACGAATTCAAAATTAAACCCCCACAGACGTTTTTGCGCCCCAAATACCTCAGCTTACCGTGCCCTGACGTGACACAGCATGAAATAAAGCGTGTCCAAGACGGCGGACATGAAATATGTCCGGTTAAACCGGTCTTACTTAACCGGAATCGAGTGGCCGCGACCAGGAAGGACACGTAATCCTGACGTTAGCGTGATTGGATACGTTGCGGATAGTTGCTGATCTATCGGACTTGGAAATAGATCTAGGGACTTTAGTGTTATTTAGTTGGGAGCTCGTAGTAATTTAGGCTTGGGATCGGGCTTAAAGAGCGACACAGCTGATGATGTCGGCCAGGAAACGGTCAGAATCCTCGCCGATATAGAAATGCCAGGATATTCCGGTTATTGCTCCAGCGGTTTTCTTGCGTTTTTTATCAGGAGATTGTTCCTCGAGGAGACCCTTTGCCTGGTTAACCGTGAAATGCGATTAATTCGTTTTGTTGCTGTTTTAAACTTGTTCGATCTCTTGGAACGTCGGGGCTAAAGAGCAAGATGGATGGGCTCGAATTTATGGCATAAATAATACATTTGTTTCATTTTTATGGAATATAGAGTGCACCACTGTTGATTTATCTAACCAACGCGTTATTGAAAATTTCGGAAATTGCAGTTTTCACCATTTTTCAGTTTTAATTTTGTCCGAGATGAAACAGCTCGCGCAAATAAAACCCTGCCACAAATCATATTAGGTTCAATCACTAAATTCGGGTCAAATCACCGCCGGTTGATGGATTATACAGCGCTGGTCTGCCAGCTGTAAACTCATCCGAATTCATGTCAAGATTCAAATAAAATTCTCACACAAAAATAACAAATATCCCCCAACGAGCGCGGTTAGTCATTCATCCCTCCATCAACTCGATTTGTGGCTTGACCTTCGATTTGTGTTCCCTTCTCGGGAGATTCAGCCTAATTTCCGTCAGAGATTCGAAACTGAGACGGGGATTAAGATGTGTGATAGAAATTCATTAAATTGGTTCGGCTTTCGAAGCCATTTTATAAATCTTCATATCCATAAGTCATAACTCAAAATAATAGTCTTTTTGTGTCGGAATATGAATCACTTTTGACGTACGATTAATGGCAAAATGATGAAATATTTCGGTTTAACGAGGCTGCGGTAAAATCGAAGCCTTTTTAATAACGTGTATTGCCTTCATGTAAAAATATTACGATATAAAGCTACATAAAAATCAAAGCGATAATAAGCGCGTTAAATGAATAATGGCGTTTTCAGTTTGCTGAGCAACCGCAACAATTTTGTATTTCGAGCCAATGAGTAATCGATGTAATCACTAATCACACTCGACTTTTAGGGGAGACATTAATAAATTTACTGCTGCTCCATGATCTCTGGTTGTACCAATTATTTACATTAATGCTCATCATTAAACACTTTGTATATTACCAATGAAAACTAAAGCCAAACCGATAAAGCAAGTTTAGGATACAAATGACGCAAGCTGTGACTTCCTCACGAGCTTAGCAATAATAGAGCAGTTTTAATAAATTATGTAACAAATACTAGACAACTTTTTTTTTCTTTATTTACAATAAAAACAGTATGAAAACTTACCTCAATATACAAATTCAAAATTTTTATTTGCTCTAAAAGCGTTTTATTTCTAAAGTTATTTTGTTTTAGAGCATGTAAATTCCTTAATGTTGTGTAATGTGTACGTAATTTATTTCGCTCATTTATAAAATTATCTAAGTTCTTACTGTGCTTTAAGTTGATGTTTCTCTGTCATAAATTATGTAACACGCATTTTATTCCCTTTCATTACAAACATAAAGCAATGTTTTATATTCGGTTTATTTTCTAGACATAAACGTTCCTTGCTTTAATTTAGCTTAGCTATTACTTGCTTTTTTTTGTATTTAAGAACGACAGTATCTGTCAGGTGTTGACTGTTTCAAATTAAAAAAATCGCATTTTCAATAATTAATTATTGATAATTCATAAATAATTTTATTACCTATATTAGATAGAAACTAGGCATTCTTAAGACCAGCTGTTGCTGTTTAGAAACACAAGCACACAAAGAAAAATGTTTTGACAGTAAGGAGCTTATTTCTCCGTTTCAGTGCTAGAATGACATATAAGCACTCAATTTAGTGATAAAATAAGCTTCATTCTTAAAACTATTGACAGGCAGAAGTTATGGGCAGTTCTAAAATTGTTCACTTTTGTACATTTTTCTACAAAATAAATGATTAAGTTTATACTTTTTATATTAATCTGCATTAAAGCTATCATTTTATGATGATAGCTATATGAAAATTAAAATGTTTCTGATCATCTTCCAATCAGTTTTAGACGTATCAAAAAAAAAATAACGAAAATTGACAATGCAATATTAATGTCACCCGGTCGTAGTATTGTCTCGGTATTACAGAATTATATCTATTTTTTTTAATGGAAGTAGAAAAAAATAATTCAATAATATAAGTGAAGACTGAAACAAAAAAAAGTGTAAGAGAAAACAGAATAAATTGCCTTTTAAAACTTCCAATACTTTAATTTACTATTCTAACATGTACTTATAGGTTTAATTTTCCCGGCGCATCCACCAAAATTAATTTGTTCCCAGCTGGTTAAAAATTCATTTATCGTTGCTGCCGCTAGAAGACCGTGAAACTAGCCATCGTTAAAATTCCGCCCTTTCTGGCAGCATACCTCCAGTAACGCCTCAATTACCACGCGAACGCACCATCATAACAAAAAGTTGCGACTGTGCGATAATTCAAATTTGTTGTCGGTCCGGTGGGAACCACGGCGAAAATTTTTGTGATGCCGCCACTGGGACGTGACGTTCCGCCAGGCCTAAGGTTGGCAGCATTCGGTGATGAATGGCGCTATGATATCTACTCATTTGTCTGGATTGCTGGTATCTGCTGCTGTGATTGTTCACTTACCATAGATACGCTCCGTGGCGCGTACTTTTCGGATTTATGGCCATCATCCCACTTTAAATTTTCAAGTTTTCTGACGCGATTATTTGCCAATATCCGACCGATATTGCACATCGTTTGAATATCATTACGAGTATTTAAGGCTTATTTAATACGGTTCATGCTGTTGCCAGCGCAAAGAGGGCAATAAATGTGGGGAGAGAAGCGACTTTGTATATTGTTTTCTAAGTACATTTATCAATAATTAACATACAGTAAAACCTCTCAACAACGGACACTGATGGGGAATCTTTAATTGTCCGTTGTGGAGGAGTGTCCACTAATGGAAGGTTTTGTTACGTCCCTACAAAAATGTCCGTTGTGAAGAGATGTCCGTTATTTGAAGGTATCCGTTATTATATGGAATTAAATATTAGGTACTGACACCCAAAAGGAAAATGACGCAACACAACAAATGACGTTTTTTTTCAATTTGTTTATTGTGAGAATTTTTGCGAAGTTATTACATTTTTGCCTTAAAAACGTGCTAATAAAACGTAAAAATTAAAAATGTTACTTTTGAGTTTTGGCCGAATTAGGTAATTTTCCAGTTTGATATATTAAGGTAAAGAACCCGAAAACCTGATACAAAACGTGGAAATAACACCATTCCCGACCAACTTCTCATTTTTCAGCTTATTGTGGGCGAAATTTCACTTAAAAAAACGAGAGCGATTGAAATAGGCAATGTAGCAATAGTTTTATTTTATTTTTTTGATTTTGGGGCGCGTGTTTTGACAAGATCTTACAAAATAAATGAACTTCATGTTCTAAAACAAACAAAATTGGCATTTTATCTTAAATGCGTTTTGTAAAGAAAAAAAAAGTCCTTTTTTGCGAAAAACTGATTGCAAATTAAAACAAAATGATTTTTATTGTGTGAAATATTAGCAGTCAGTCCTCGAAACCATTTTGTGAAGGTCGACCAATACATTCGCTTGCAAATTGAAAATAATGTTTCTGTATAAAGAAAAAACAAAAAGAATTGAAATTTTTTTTTTCTGAGCTTCAGATTTGTGGTTTCTCAGCTTGGTTCATTTAGGTAATATGTTTAAAAACATTTTTAACAACTTGAACCGAATTTGGTTATTTTTATGCTATTTTTGACAAAATTTTGCTCAAAAACAAACGAAAACGAGTGAAACAAGCAAAGTAACATTTTTTTTTATTTTACTCTGGTGATTTTAAGGCGTTTGACAAAATTTTACCTTAAATGCGTTTTAATATTATAAAGGAAAAAACAAAACACTTTTTTCTTTTTTTTTGACAAAAAGTGAATGCAAATTAAAACGAAATAATTTTTATTACATAAAACATTAACAGTCAAGTCCTCGAAACCATTTTGAAATCAGCTTGTGATGATCAACCAATATATTTGCTTTGAAATTTTTTTGTCTATACGTTATCTTTGCCTTTTTATTGGTCAAGCGCATTGAAGGGGCAAGACTTAGATTGGTTTTCGGGTTGGCTCCACCCAATTAAATTCAAGAACTAATTTAAGCAAATCAAAAATATTTGGCAATTTTATCTCTATTGAGATACGAGATTTGTTTTACTGATTACGATCGTTTTTATTAGAAAAATTGTAATTAACAAAAAAGAAAGAAATTTATTGCAATTAACTGTGAAAATAGTTAGGTTATTGTCTGTGTCATCAACGCGCTAAAAGGTTAGGAAAAAATATTACTTTTGGTCTAATTTCTCTTACCGGTTTAAAAAGTTTTTATTAGTGGAAAAAAAGTGGGGCTTGGTTAATACAAAATAAGTTTTAATGTAAGTTTAAAATTTGCCATGTAATAAAAAAACACTTTGAAACATTTCATTTTATTCAAGAATCCATTTAGAGTTAGTAAAGAAAATTGAAGATTAATTAAACTCTTCTACGATTTTTTGCCTTATTCTTGACAATTTTACAAAGTAATGTTTCTGCATCAAAAAAAAAACAAGGAGAACCAAGAAAGGTTTTTTTCTTGACTTCCAGTTTTCGTAGTTTTTCTGGTTTTTCATCTTGGTTTATTTAGGTAATAAATTCAAAAACGTGTGTAAATGATTGAAAAAAGTAAGAATAACTTTTTCTCGACCGAATTTTGTAATTTTTCAGACTATACTTGACGTAATTTCGGCCAAAAATAAACGAAGTTGGGTGAAATACGCAAATTAACAACACTTTCATTATATTTTTGTGATCTTCAGGCGTTTGTTTGTTTTATTTTGAGGATTTTCGACGCTTTTTGATCAAAATTTGGAAAAAAAATGAGTACCTGATTCAAAAATGCACGGTAGGCGTTTGTTTATGGACGCGTCGTTTTCATACATGTGTGATGTGCTTGAAAAAGGACTATTTCGAGTTAATTCATGTTGCAGAAGCGCAACTGTGTAAGCGCTTCGGATTTTGGTGTACGTTGGCATAAATCGCGGCACCTAATAAGAACCTTATTGTGCGGTAAGAGCAGCGCGCTTCCCTCAGATACGTCGAAAAACAGAACAAAAGGGGTGCTAACGCGGATAACGCTCCACATATATCATTTTTTATTCGCTATTAAAGATTTAACACGCGCAGCCGTTGTGAAACGCTAATATGCAAAGTTGCGCAGCGGTCCGGCCGATAAATCGCTTGTCTGTAATTTATGTTAATAACCGTCCCATCACTTCCACGTCGAAGCCCCCAACAAAGACGGCTCCCAGAGTTATAATGAAGCCGTGTCTGGAGCAGGTCGCTCCGCTATCGATAATCTTCATAATCTCGGAGATATCCAGACAGATGCGTCTGGCAGCGTCCACTCGGATGATTTATGTGGAAGCGCTCGAAAAACTGCAATTAAATCCGTTTAATTACTCCACATTGATTTAATGGGAGACAAATTAATTACTCGCTTTTCCGTTCTTGTGACGGCTCGATACTCGGACTGACGCGCCTGATATTGGCCCGGCAATGGGACATTTTTGGCCGATTGGCGAATATTGGAAATGATAATAGCAAGTTGGTTCGTGTCATGTCACGCATCCTAATTGCTCCTACGGCCGCTGGTAATTAATTCGGGCTTATCGAGTGCGTTGCTTTATTGTATAAACATAGCGATGTGTGCGGTTTGTGATTAATTTTCGACGGTGGTTAAGAGTCTAGACAAATATTGGTAAACGGATAACGGAAAGGGCTGCCATGACTAGGTGTTTTACAAAAATTGGAAAACACGGATCAAACGGTTTGTTGCTCGTTTTAATTTGCAAATGGACAAGACTTTATACCAGTATTTGAATGTTAAAATTTTGGTCAGCATTTAAGTGCATATCACTTTGTTATTTTAGCGCAATTTATAATTAACGAAAAATTAGCAGCTGTGTCGATTTAGATTCACTTGTTTTTATATGCGCTTGTGATTCCCCTAATATTTTTGGAACATGACATCATGACTAAATTTAGCTTATGATATCATAGTAATTTTTGAGTCGATAAATGCTATATTTAGATTGTGACTCATTAATTGGTCATGGTTGCTTTTAAATTATTATATCACACTTATTTTCGGATCATAGATAGGCCAATTCTTGGCCAATTCTTGGCCTATCTATGACAACATAATCTAAACTTAATCATGATGTCATGTTCAAAAAATAATAATGATATCAGGGGAATCACATAATTTTCAATGTGGGATTCCCCAAAGTAGCGCATGCGTATATAAAAACAAGCCATGACATTATAATCCACAAATAGCATCAACAACAGGGGCTTCTCACGTTTTGCCCTGAGGAATCCCTGAAACGGCGCATGTGCAGACGAATTGAATAACTCAAATAATTATTTATTTTGAGAGGGAAGTTTTTTATTATCCACAATATGCTAGATAAGTGTGATATGACAAGAAAAGTGGCTCATTGTCGATAATTCCAAAACTAATGACTCCTATGAAATCAATATTTTGTTGTTACCATATTTTGTGTTGCGTCATAAAATATGAATTATTTTGTATTTGTGTCTAAAAATATTCTGTTACGCTTGTTGTATATTTTTTTTTCAACACAATTCCACCCTAATGTTTTATACAAGATTTGGACCCGGCGCATCCACCATTTTTACTTCTTGTTTTTAAACGTTTAATTTTGTAATTGTCAACAAAACTGTGAATAATTTAGCAAAAACCATGACATTACAATCCAAAAATAGCATCAACAACAGGAGATTCCTACGTTTTGCCCCGGAAAATCCCTGAATAGGCACAGCCTATCTACTAATAGGAATAGCAATAGAAAACTGCAATTAAAAAGGGCTTCTCATACCATTAATCATGTCACTAGTTTTTATCTTGCGTCTACAAGACTGTTAAAGCATTTTTATCGGTGTCTAAATTACATGTTCTTATTACTTACATAATTATAAGGTTGCGAGTGTATGAGCGTGAGGTAAAGTTTGCAAATTTGGACTAAGTATAAACTAAACAAATCTGTCACTTGAATGGCTTTAAAAAATATGGTTTCGGGAAATTTAATTTTTTACAACATTTTTTTCTAACATTTTTTTTGTATTCTCAAACAAATTGGCGGCGTTTTTAAAAATATCCTACAAAACAGTGCAAATTTCTATTTAAATTCGTTTTCATTGTTACTTAATTTAACTAATAAACCAGTTAAATGTAACCAACGACTGTCCAACTTTTAAAAGTCGAAACATCTTTTTAGGTACAAAAAATTCAGTTATTTTGTATTTCGTTTTGCCTCCCAGTGTTTAGTTCTCGTAGTTAACTCTCAAAACTGCTACGGCTTTATCTAAAAAAAAAGTATACGTTATTAATCACTAGACTATAAAATATTGCCAATTTTAAGTAAGAGTCGCGATTTTCTACTTGCGCGTAAGCGTTGGCTGTCCCTGTATGTATTCCTAGTATATATTGAAAATAACTGGAATAAATATTTATTGCGAGAGGAAAGTTTTTTATTATCCTCAATATGCTAGATGAGTGTGATATGACAAGAAAAGTGGCTCATTGTCGATAATGTCAAAACTAATGACTCCTAGAAAATCAATATTTTGTTGTTACCATATTTTGTGTTGCGTCATAAAATAGGAATTATTTTGTATTTGTGTCTAAAAATATTCGGTTACGCTTGTATAATTTTTTTCCAATACAACTCGACCCTAATGTTTTATACAAAATTTGGACCCGGCGCATCCACCAATTTTACTCTTTGTTCTTAAACGTTTAATTTTGTTAACAAAACTGTGAATTATTTAGCAAAAGTGGTTAATACTTTTAGGACACTTACTTTTATTGAAAAATTTACATTTTTTAATCTAAATCCTTTGTTATAAATACCGTCGCACTTCAAAGCCGGCTAAAATTTTCACTTTGTTATTTTTACTTTACCTTGTTTTCGGTAATTGGATAAAACAGCAAATTACTTCAATACATTTCTAGGCTGTTGTTTAACCAAAATGTGGCAACTCCGAATAGCGTGTTGCGGTGGAGGAAGGTATTAGGTTTCCGAGGGAAAAGGAGTCAAAAGAAGGATCAATATTTCCAAATATTGGTCCTGGGAGACAAATAAATTGTTGGTAATGTTTAACGTGGATTTTCCGGCCGGATAATTTCAAGGTATATAATCGAAGGGTTGGCGGAAATACCGTTAAAACTGTAAGAAAGTGTTAGTTGTTTTATTGACTGACACATTTGCAATAATAACGCAAGTTTTCAAGGTTTCCGAGGGAAAAGGAGTCAAAAGAAGGATCAATATTTCCAAATATTGGTCCTGGGAGACAAATAAATTGTTGGTAATGTTTAACGTGGATTTTCCGGCCGGATAATTTCAAGGTATATAATCGAAGGGTTGGCGGAAATACCGTTAAAACTGTAAGAAAGTGTTAGTTGTTTTATTGACTGACACATTTGCAATAATAACGCAAGTTTTCAAATTTGAGTAATAGGCCTATTTTGGGACAGATGTTTTATTTTAAATTTGATTTGTTTTATGTGCCACTGAGAGGAATATAAAGATGAATAACACGTAAAAGTAGATTTTTATGTTTTTTCTTTTTCCCCACTTCGAGTCGTAAAATTTAAAACAAAAACATCGAACGGTCCAGAGGCGATTTCCTGTTTTATTTCGGCTTTTATTACAATTAATAATACACGAATTGTGCCACAGTTTTCAGCGAAAAACATTTCAATGTTCCATTTCTTAAATTTCCCTCTTCCAACTTTTCCGAGAGGTTCATATTTTATTCCGCGCATTCTGAAAGAGTAACAATATATTCCTGCACATATTGCGTATGAGGATTCCGCATTCCGTGCGTAGGAACGACCACTTCGCCGAAAAACTGCACTTTTACACAAAACAAAAATACAACAAACGATTTAAGACTGTTGTAAAGCAGGGTATCCAGAAATGAGGATATCTCGAATTTTCGACTTGTCTCCCCTATGGGCCTCCACAGTGCCGAGTAAATATGGCAATATCCAGTCGTGATATTTGAATGTACACGATAACAATGAGTCTATCTCGGCATTCCACCTTTGCCAGCGGCGGCCCCCATGGGTCACACAAGGAGCATTACAGTTGGCAATTATTAAACCGGCTCCGAGTAAGGATTTTTCCCTCAAAGCTTTGTCAAATATTTGTAGTATATCCGCACAATGAGAACGCTTGTCGGAGACAATCCCAAATTGGGACGAAAAACTCGACCCTGTGCGGGGCTTTAACACAACAGCTGCTTAAATTAAAGGCCAAATTTATGAATTTTATTCCGCAAATGTTCGAACTTTTACAACACTTATGAAAAAACTTACAAGCAGACAAAAGACATTTAAACTTTTGCACGAAAAATGAATTTTTACATTTAAAGCTTCTCGAGATAATGGAAACCTACCTTTTTCGTAATTTCGGTCACTCTATCGTAATGAGAGCAAAACATCTTAAAAAGCACGTCTAGTTGTTGACATTGTAATTCAGTGTGTTTTATAAATGGAGCGATATTTACATAACTGCATTATTGCATTGTACGTACTTGTTTTACTGTTTGAAATAATTTGCTTATTTACGAGTAGTATTTATGCAATTATTTTTAATTAGAGAGTGCAAATTATATTTTTATTGTGTATTCTGTAAACCACTATTCATGTAGTTTCGCCCCCATGCACTGTTAGTGCAAACATAATTAGCACAAGTAAACCAAACATTATTGCCATAAATAAGCTTCTGATACATATTAACATCAAACAAAAATAAATAAACCAAATCACATCGGAATAACGAAATAGATGCAAAAATTAGTTCTGTATAGAAGACAAAGCGAAAAAATACAGGGTAACCCAGGGCTTTTTTTCTATGCAAGCTCTCAATTTCTTTTTTTTTTTTTTGAAGTGATAGGTTTTACGGTAAGGCACATAGTAAAAATATTTTAATTTGTATATAAGTTGTTTCAAAATAAAATACCTAACTAAGTTATGTTTTTGTTCCATTTTTTAAATTGCGACTGAATTGTCGATATAACGCATGCTTATCTGTCTCTTGGTTTCTGAATTATCTCAGTTTATGTTTGAAAATAGCGCTGTGCATAAACCCATAGAAAAATTTATAACTTTAGAACCATAGACGATAACTTAACCAACTTTTTTCCAGTCGCTTCTTTAAGCTTTAGCGCATTTTTTGCAATAGAAGCGAACTCGAAGTCGGTCTTCCATCGCCTACTACGATTTTCTAAAAATTACAATTTACAAATGGCAATAACTTGATTTTTTCAAATACAACACCCTTTATATTTGCATCATTGCATGGTATTTTTTATGCGCTTTTTGCCGATATAGGGTTTATAGGGTGTACTTTGTAAAATTTGTGAGATTTTTGCTTAATAATAAATTTTGATGTTTTTTTTTTCGGAAAAAATTCGAGTAGGCTGTGTACTTAAATATAACACTTCGATTCCACATCACTCTGAAAGAATGTTTTTTAACAATATGTAATTGTAATAGAAACAGGAGTACAGCACAAAAGAAACAATTTTAACAGTCTTTACAAAAACATAAAAGTATGATTGACAGAACACAATCGAAAAATTTTGTGAAAACGATACTTATAAAAAAATGTTCAAATAGGTTACCATCGCATTCCACACAAGCTGCTAGTCTTCTAGCAAATGAGTTCCGAACTCTAGCAAGCATTCAATTGAATGGAAGGCTTCCGTGATCCTGTTGCTTATTTGCTAGAGTTTGGAGCGCATTTATTGGAAGAGTAGCAGCTTGTGTGAAACATCATGATGATCTATCTAAGCATATTTTATAAATTGTCTTTTCTTAAAAGTTTTACATTGTTTTCTATCAGTCTTACTTTCCTGTTTTTACGAATACTAACATTATTTCCTTTTCTCTTACTCTCTTTTTTTCTGTTTCTCTTACAATTTCTATTACAATTTACAATTTGTTGAAGAATAATTTAATAGTAATAATAGTATTTTTTAGTTTGCAAAAATTTCACAAATTTTACAAGGAGGACCTTATAGACCCTACATCAACTAAAAGCTCATAAATAAGGCGGACAATAATACGATAAAATAAAGGGTTACATTTTCAAAAATTAAGTAATTACCATTTGTAATTTGTTATTTAAAAAAAATCGTAGTAGGCGATGGAATACCGCCTCCGAATTCGTCTTTATTGCAGAAGATGCGCAAAATTTTTAGGAATCGACTGGAAGAATGTTGGATAAATTAAATTAAATGGTTCTAAACATGATTCAAAAACTGTGACAGATAAGTAAAGAAATTCGGATGCGTGATATCAACAATTTTGTCGCAATTCCAAAAACATAACAAAAATTTAGGGTTTTAATGTAAAAAAAACATAACTTAGTTAAGTATTTTATTTTGGAACACGATGTATACAAATTAAAAAAATTCTAGAAAAAAAAATCAAATTGTTAGCTTAGATAGAAAAAAAATTACGGAGAATGCACGCACCTCTGGGTCACTCTGTACGTTCAATGATCGAGTTTGGGCACCTCTCCAAATATTTTTTCTCTTCTTTCTGCTTTATTTTTGCGCGAGCCCATCAACATAAATTTGGGCCAAACTTGGCGGTTTTAAACGGTGTTTGTGTTGTTCTTATCAGTTGTTAACAGTGCGGGTTATTCATTATTCATTGAGCCGTAACAAAAGGTCGAAAATATTTAGATGAATAAGTAACAGCAACCTCAATGGTTTGTTTACTCCAACTCATAAAATTCCAAAACAATTTATCACCGTTTTAATACTTTTTCGCGATTACGCCGCTTTGTTATTGACAGCGGTTTTATCTGTGAAAGAGAACGTAAAACGTTTGAAATTTGCCACATTTTGCGCAGTTCAAAAATGAGTTTTTGCCATTGAAAATTTTGCTGGAAGAACTTCTCGCGTGATATTTCTTGCTGTTTGAATAGGGTTTGTTTCGCGCTGGCGGTGCTTTAAAGCGGCTACTGAAGTAAAATATCTCTTGATATTTATTTTTATTTCCTACCTGTATTTGTATAAAGCAGAATAAATCTCTTTCCCATTATGCAAGTTTCGGCTCTGTTGAACAATCTGGTTCTCCGAAGATATGAGGCATTGTCGGCGCAACTTACTTCGAGTAGTCACTGAAATCAAAAGGCCGAGGTCTTAGCATACTTCGCTGCACAACAATGCAAACGAAGGGTTATAATGTCATAGGAAGGAGGAATTTCTCTAAAATTTCCGAAATGCTTCACTATCAGCGCACTCATTTTCCCTTAAATTATTTCAGTTACGAAATCAATCGATTCCCAGCCGAAATTAATTATGGCAAAAATAGAATTAGAGGTTTTATTGAGCAAACACATTCGGGCCCCATTACGGCGCAAAGAACGGCTTCGTCTCCCCTTGAGCGAATCAATCGTTATAAAACCAATTTAAAGTATAAAAAACACACAAGATGGGGAAATCTGGGGCAAAATTAGGCGAAATTCCGGGTGCAGGCACGAGCTGCCTCCTTCAGACCGTCTTGTCTGCAATAAATTTTAAATGGCATGTAATGTGAGAACCATAAAATATTGCTCAAAAGCAAGATCATTAAAATTTCACGCCCAGGAGTTTTAGCTAGATATCTATTATATGAGTTATAAACTCCTCTCCTGCGGCCTTGACACCGTCCCGGACGGAATGCCCGACAAATGACGTCCTGTTATTTTTACGGCTCGCTTTTTCAAGAAATGAAACAAGTTAAGACATAATGAGCAATTAATAAATTTTACAAGAATTCCCGACACCCTCATTTGAAAATTCTCCAACAAGAGCAACAGTCACTTTTAATCAAGCCAGCAGAAAAATACAAAACACAAGAATATGCTGCAAATTAAAAAACATCGTTCTGAAAACAACTAAATTATTACCACAGAACGTGCGAGAATTTTCCTGAATGTTTTCCTAATCATTTACAATGCAAAGTTGCATACACAACTTTGCATTTACACCCTTCTTCCAATTAAAATAGCAAATTTTTTCAAATATATTTCATTTTCTAAGTCTAGTAAACAAGGCCTGGGCCCCACCGAGTATTTAATAATTATTCCGCTTACTTAAGTAAATTTATTCATTCCACCATTACAAAAACATCTATTCATTGTTTCCAATCCTCCATGTTCGAGAGTTTCGTCGGTAAACATCATTGTTTTAATTTTCATTCCTCTGAACATGGCTGCTTTCTCTATGAAAACCTTACCCGCAAAATATTATTCAAAACGGTTCCATATTCAGGTGGTACTTTAAAGTGATTATTTCCCAACTTTTGTTTCGGTTTCTTGTTCCCAAGATAAATGGGAGTGCATTTACAGTGAAGTAGCACGAAATATCTTTACAACATTCGTCCGTAACGTCTATTAACACGCCTTTTTTATTTTGTCGTCATAAAACCGCGAATGCAATTTGTCAGATACATATTTCATAAATTGGAAAAAGAATAATGTCGCTGAAATTTTAGTTTGTATCGTGGAGTGAATACATATTTAAAGTTGGGAATAGAAGGAGAAGGTTTTTGTAAATTCTGAGATGGATTTGGATTTGAAAATTTTATGGAGGAACTTTTCGCATGTCTGATATTTATGCCAAGGAGTTTTGTGGATTCAAATTTTGCAATCATATATTTAAATTTTGATTTTTATTTCAACAAGCACTCGCATTGTTCAAATTGAGCAACAAAAACTAATTTCTCCTAATAAAATTTTCATGCAATTTAAAACTTATCACAATGCATTAGTACACACGTATTGATTTTACCATTTATTGGAATTTGTTATTACACGAGGCGACGTGGATTTGTATTTTAGTAAACAAAAAACATCGTAGCAAAACAACAGTTTGAAAAGAATTACCAAAGATAATGACTTTCTTCCCTGCGTTTCCGAACGATTTAATCAGCGATTTTCCAAAGGTCACCGCTGAAATATTTACTAGCTTCAGCTGAATTATTAAGTTAAACCGCTGACTACAATCTTTCCAGATCGCACACTATAATAATCGGCGCCGTAATTATTTCAGCCCTGGAAGAGGGTAAAAGAAGAATCTGTAATAATTGGTATATCGAATAATCAATAAAGCAACACGTTTTCCGAATAGCGGCGTAAGATTTGGTCATTACTGTAACGCCGAGAATCGACCACTGAAACCGAAATGAAACGCCTATATTACCTCATAATGAAAAAACTTCTTCTCTGCCGGCCTGAAAATTATTATTCACGATTTGCAATTTCGGATTAACTTCGAATTCATTTCGGCGCGGCAATTGATTTTGGTTTATTAATTTCCTGTGTGTAGATCTCGGGGAAAAAACTCAACCGGAAAACTGACTTTTCAGGAAATTTCCTATCAATATGTATGATAGTGTTAAAGGCTTAACGCGCATTTAAAGCGAGTTTACGACTGCTGCAGGTAATAAAATTAGGGAGAAAATTTCAGAAGTTGTGTCTTTCGAGAGTAGTGAACTGAAACGATAAAAACTTTTCGACTACACTCCGGTTATTGATAAATTTCGGCGTTTTAGTGGTTGAAAAGTCCCAATCTTTTGAATGAACGCAAAAGGAAAAATTCCTTGTTGTTTCGTGATTTAACAGAGACCTCCCTGCGGATTTAATATACCGAATTCAATTTAAATTTCTTATCCAATTTCCGGAATATTCGGCGAAGAATATTTAGCAAAAATACTGATCTTGCGACGACAGATTTTCATTTAGAATCGTTTCAAAAGAGTCACTGGTGATTCGTGTTTAAACCCCGTGTAACTTTTCTACCCTCGATTAAGAATAATTTATATAATTTGGTGTCAATTACGGGGCAACCATTTGCGTAACCACAACTTACAAGCCAATAAATTTCTCTTTATCGTTTACAGGCCACGTTGATTGTTGTAATTACAACGGGAAACTTATCGAGAAAAGTGTGTTTTCGCTGAGCAAGCGAGGCAAAAATGACACAAAATTGCGTTGTGCCCTCATATCGATCTGTTGTTTAAAGTCGGCGATAATTAAGTAACCGAGTTTGCAGCAGAATCTCCTACACTTTAAATCTATAACGTCATGTCACAAAACTCGAACGCGTACTATTCAGAAAGGCATGTGTGCGCTTATTTATCTCTCGAATTCGGGAAAGTCGACTCTGCATATCTGGGCCGGGTTTTATCACAGTTTGGAATTTCAAAAAGATAAAGTTAAAATGCCGACTATTGTCGGCACCAAAACAGGCTTTTTCGCTCAAATCATCTGAAATAAACAATTTCTAACTTGGCAAAAAATATTTATGATTGGTTTCTGGTTCACTGCTGCTTGGACAATAGTGGAGGCAATTGGCCGTCAGACGTACAAAAGCATCAAAAGTTTATTATTTCCCAATTGTTGGCGCTTAGCGAAATGTTATTAACATCATGTAAATGGTTTTCAATTGCGCAAAAATTTACATATTGCCCGTGCGCCCAAGTAATTTAAATAAGAGTTTTTGTTATTTTTCCATCAATTTGCAAATAATAACATTTACAAAATCGAAGTTTGTTTTGGGGTTCAGTTTTTAATTTATAATTTGCAACCTGTTTTTGGCAAGCCATCCGATTAAAATGCAATTTATTTAAAAATTCTTGACAATTCCGCATCAGCTCGACCAAATAAATTTGTAAACAAGCGCAATGAATTTCCATAAATTAATCATATCCCAGTGGAGAAGCTTAATCAGGAATGATCGTTAAAATTTGCATTAATATAACCCTGTTGTGATTGCAGAATTTCCCGCTAGAGCAGTCACCCCGTGCATAGCTGAGCTTTTTTTATAAAGAATGAATGACGCTCTTGATCGATTAAATAAACACTTGCTTTCAGGATTGATTTTCGTGTTCTAACAGATGAGCAAAACTTTCCGAACTTCTATTTTTACATAATCAAGTTAATCGCTCGTGAAGTTTGCCGTATAAATGTTTAATTGAAAAACTAATAAAATAACAATTACCTGTTTTTGCCCACTCGTCTAAAGTTTCTTTCACTTTCGTGAAAAGTTGGTAATAAATCTCATTAGAGGAATTAATTATTTATCTGATGCTTGGGCGGCATTATCTAGTTAATTTCAGATTATATCGAGGTAATTATCCTGAAATAATTTAGGATTATAATTATCAAGCCAAGTACTTTTGTTGAGTGGCTTGGAAAGTGGGTATTTTCGAGTAAATTGATTTATTATTCTAACAACCATGGGAAAAATTTTAGAGCAATTAAAAAGTCACTCCAAATTTGTTTAAGCGCAGTGTATTGATTTCATGTTGGGAAATGTAATTTGTATGGATAGTGGGAATGACAGCAAAGTGTCAATTTTGTAATTAATTCAGTATTTAATAGAAACATAAATAATTTGTAAAATAAGTACCGAAATTTTCAATTAATTTACCCCATTATGGGTCCATAAATTTAAATATAACTCTGTTCTTTTAAACAGAACTAGAAAAAAATTACGATAAATATTAATTTCATCACACTTGATCCTCATCACATGTCACATTTATCCCAATTCTTAGATGACAAGATGATCCATAATATCTTCACTTTTTTGTTATCTGGAGAAAATAATTGTACTGATCTTGTCAAATAATTCTTCCGGTAAATTGTTCTAAAATTTTGTTTCACCGATCGTGAAACTTATCATTTAATTTCCCTTGTACTCTAGACATTCCTGATTAATTTATGATAAGCAGTAAAGTGTTAGAAATATAATAATGTTGGAATATGAAGAGATTACCGGACACGAATGTAAATTAAAATACCTTTAACTCAACCTAAAGGCTGGCGTTTTTGTCAGTTGTAAGTTTTAGTAAATCCATTTCCTAAGAAATTAAACAAATAATAAGCTTCCGAAAGTTAAATCTAATCGGATCTAAAGCAAAACCGAAAGCCATTAAATCACCAGCTGTACCTAACTCACATTCAACTATTGCAAACTATTCCAATCAGGCCAGACTTTTTGTAATAATTCGGAGGAAATTCGTCAAGATGATTTGAGGAGACATAGTGGTCCGAATACAAATACCTAAATCAATACTCGTCTCTTAAATTTAATTCCGGGTATAAAAATTTTATAAGTCACGTGAACGCCATAATTTTGAGAATGACTGTTACGTCAACATATTCTAGGGATGTTTTATTAGACACCATATTGTTAGTTTGTTTCAGTTGGGAGGAGAAAAGACAGGAATGATAAATTGGAGTCACCAGCAGATTTTATCGAATAAATAATAAAAAAATGAGAAATTTTTCCCGTTTGGGCAAACATGACAGGTTTATCGATCATGACTCTAGGCCTCTATAAATAACAATTAATCGACTGATGTCTGAATATTTAGCACCCTTCAGTCATATTCCAGCTCTGTGATTGATCCAAATCTGAGCTGACGGCCTGGAACGTAAACTATTCGTAAAAAGAAAAAGTGTAAATATTCATGAGACGCGATAATTAGTAACAGTGCAATTTCCATAATTCCGTAAAAAATGAGCAAGACGTCGCGTCAAAACGAGCCTGCAATTACTTGATTTCGGTCGAATGAACTGATTACCCTTTTGTTACGCGAAAATTGCTCATTCATCATCTTTGATTAAGTCTGCCCTCATGCGAGTTTCACATTCAGTGACCGGTCCTGAAAAATCCCAACTAACAATTCCATCAGCGCGCTCCCTCGCCGGCTTAAAATTTCAGCAGCGAAAAGCTATCAGCGCGACAAAATTGCTTGACAACTTACAGGCTCCGGATTTCAGCACTCGCTCACTAAAACTGAAAAATCCTGAAAATCACTCGTACGAGTTAAGCTCCGGTCGGCGACTGTCACGAGCATTCGCCGCTGCAAGTTTCCCGAGCGCACTGCGATTTCAGGACTTTCGAAAGCACATGATAAAAGACAGGTGAAATACGGCAAGTTGGGAGCATGCGCTCGCGAGCCAAAATCACCGAGCACAACATATTGCGAGCAGAGGGTTGTTTTCTTTTTATTCGCGTGCCAACCTGGTAAACATCGCACTCCGATTTTATGAAATGAAAGAGTTGGACGTGACAAATACGCCAAGGATGCGTAAACCGGCAAAAACGAAGCCATTTGAACGCAGGAAAAACCGAGCTTTGGCCAGACAGCTCGCCAAGAGGACCTGAGAGACGGATTAATTTGGCTTGGACGAACTCGATGGGCCTTTAAAGTGGATATGGACACAAGGACGGACAAGGAGCCACTTTACGATTAATTATCCTGAAAAACTGCTTTCGAAAACTTTTCAGGAATGCAGGAATGCAACGCACGAATTATCCCACTTCTCACTTCCTAATTAAATTCCTCATTAGAATATACTCCATTATTTCAGAGATTTCATAACAGCAACAGTAGATATTTGCTTACAACTTCACTACTGGGCACCTGTAAAAAATTACATTTTAATTTTAAATGGCTCAGTTTTTCACATTCTATGTGTCCTAAAGACCCAGAAAATTTTTTACTCCTTTTGAACAATTAATTACGTAAAAACACTGCTGATGATACAATATTTATCCTCCCATTTTTAAAACATCTTGTAGAAAAATAATAAACACTAAAATTAAAATCGTCTTCTGTAGCTTAGTTGTTAGTAAATTTAAACTTTTGGTATTTTGAAGATGTTATTTATATTCTGGTACGCATTTCAGGAAAATGCTTTATATTATACTGTGAATGATTATAATAATATACTTGTTTTAATAGCATGCTACTTTTTGGCTCAATATTTTTTTAATCGGTTCAAGGATTACTGTTAAAAAAATAAAACTAAAAAAACTATTTTACATCTTTTAAATATTATTGAAAAAAAAAACACATTAACAATAACGATAAAAATAATAATAATAAAGAAAAATACATTTCGGATACTATACGCCTTTTAAGCAATTTTCTCGTATGTAAGCAAAAAATTGTCTACAAAACTGACTAAGCGGTTTCAGTGTATTTTGTAAAAGTTTACTTATTTTTAAGCAAAGAATCGTCCGAAATAAGGTGTTTTCAAGCAAACTGCAACTTACATCATTCTTTTGAACACGAAAAAAATTTTTCTGCTTGTTGTATGAGAGTTTTTTCGTTTCTAACAAAAGAATCGTCTGTAAGTTGATGTTTCCAGCCAAAATCAGCCGTTTTCAGCCACTTTTTTTAAAAGTATTCCTTTTTTTTAATTAGGAATTGTCCAAGATTAACTATTTTTATCTAAACAGGCACATAAACCGTTTGCTACAAGAAAGTTGTAATAGGTTTTTAACTGTCTACAATAATAATAGTAATAGTAATAATAATAATAATAATAATAATAATAATAATAATAATAATAATAATAATACTAATAGTGATAATAATAATAATAATAATAATAATAATAGTAGTATTACAACAATAATGATAAAAAATTATAATAAACCCATTTCGAATAATATATACTACTTTTAGGCACTTCACAGAAATTTTCTCGCTTTTAAGTAAAAAATTGTCTACAAAGACAGATTCGACGTTTTCGGGTTGTTTTATAAAAGTCTACTCGATTTTAAGCAAAAAATTGTCTGAAATAAGTCGTTTTCATAGAAACTGTGACATACTTTTTTGAGACAAAATAAGGTGTTTTCAGTGTATTTTATAAATGTTTATTCGTTTCTAAGCAAAGAATCGTCCGAAATAAGCCGTTTTTCACCAAACTTACATCATTCTTTTGAACTAGAACAAAGTTTCTAACAAAACAGTCATCTGTAAATTGACGTTCTCAGCCAAAATCAGCCGTTTTTCCGATTTTTAAGTAAGAAATTGTCTAAGATTAACAATTTTTATCCCAACAGGTGCATAAGCCGTTCGTTACAAGAAAATTATAATCGGTTTTTAACTTTCTAAAATAATAATATTATTATTAATTAATATTAATAATAATACATATAATTAATATATAATTATGATAAATTAAATTAAATTTGATAATAGCAGTTAGTTTTTAATTCCGCATCGTATAATGTAAAAAAAACAGGATTCCCTATTTAAAATAACCAAAATGAAAAACTCGAAATTTTAAAAAGTTTGAAAATAAATTGTGAACAGCCTGTAGTAATTCAGTTCAATTAAAGATAATTAGTAAGTCTGTTAGACCTTGTTCAACACGATCCTAGTGAAATTGTTATCAAAAGGGCACTGTTTGTATTTTTTATAATTTTTTAAAGTCAAAAGTGTAAAACCGAATTTTTTGGTTTTAATTTTTTTACGTAATTTGTGAACGGAAATAAAAAAATTAAGAACTTGTAAGAAGCAAAAGGGGGTATTTAAATTAGCGCATAACATAATAGCGGGCCTTTGAAAAAACATTCTTAGTATTATGACCTCATACTTTTTTGAGATACTCTGTATTGTCAAAAATATTCCTCTGAAATACCTCATAGAGTATAAATATAACGTCTACAAAATATCACAGAAGACGGGTCCTGGGCTAGACCACTGTGTAATTTTTTACAAAATTGTTGAACAAAATGTTCAGACTGTGCAAATCTTATCACAGGAACTTGGGAAGTCGCAAACTCACACTTCGTGAACACTTCGGTTAGCTTCAATAAAATCTGCGTCTCTCAAGCCGTATTGACAGTAAAATTTTTCAAGCATCCCTTATTTAAAGGGTGAGTAGTTACGAGTCTCGCCCCACTTTATGCGGAAATCCTGTATGTAGCCGTGATTCATTGATTTTCCGCAAGATGTCGAACACGCAAGGATTCATGTTGATTTCCATTACAACATCTCGGAATTGAAAAAATATGATTTGCTCGAAAAGTCGTGATGAATGGACATAATCGCGCTCGTAAATAATTCTTCGGCACCAATCGGAAAAAGGCCGCTGATACAGCTCTATCAGGGCGGCAGCCCTGTCCGTGAAGCATTGCGTGTGACCAAAAATAATGTGGATTAGCCGGGGGGAAAATTGGCTCAGCCGCCTCGCAATTACGTTGTGGAATTTTGACAAATTTAATGGTTTAACATATGCAGATTTTGCGCCAGAGCAGACGAACACCTTAATGTAAATGAAAATTTGATTATCAGCTGAATTTAGCGGCTTGGAGCGCTAGGGCAAAGGGTAAATGCTCCTATTGTGCTCATCTGACTGTCTTCCGACGCACAAGAGCACGAAATGAACGTTTGCCACTCGCAAATATTTTTATTCACAAAAAACGGAGCTAATATTGTGGTGTTTTGCTTACGCTAAACACCGACCCATTAAGATAAACTAATTGGTAATTTCGGATGCAATTATTAGAAACGAGAACGTTCAAATTAAAACAAAATTGCATCTGGGTCGTGCAACAAAATCGCATTTAGCGTCTGCTCGGTTTAGTTTTATTTTAACTAAAGTGAAGTGGATCGCCATCTCGTACACTTCGATCCTGGCAAATAATGCAATATGACATAAAGGGATGATATGCTTTAAATTAATTCTACGGCTTGTTTTGTGCAACGTCACTTTACTGGATATAAACTTCAGCTCGTAATTTGTAATAAAGAGCTTTCGGGGAAAGACCATCATTGAGGTTACAAAGAAACGCAAAGATAGCATTCTTACATCGAATAGTTCGATTGAGACGAAGCCTTCAAACAATACATTTTCAGAAATTCCTCAATGTGGCTACGCGCAGTTACATTTTTGATGCAATTTCATTTGTAAAATATGTAAATAAAATAACAGCAAAAACGCTGTTACAATCAGAATTATTAATATTGCAAGCACACGACAATTATGTTTTTCATTTAAAATTTTATTACAGTTGAATTAATTTTCAACATTTAGTACTTTATCGAACTGCGCCAATAAAATCGTTTTATTGAAGAACGCTTTTATATTAACTGTAAAATTTTAATGTCATTTGTTACCCCCAACATAAAACATTGACATGAATTGTAAATAATTAATACAGCAGATGTAGATCGAAACATTTTTAGTACACTTTCATTTAAAAAAATTAATAGTATGATTCCAGAAAGTGTAGTTTTTCCGTTCACATTAGGAACCAAATCACGTATTAATTAAGCAGCTACGAGAAAATCACTCTCCGTGTTATTTATTAAGATATCGACTCGCTTGACAAAGCGGTACTTAGTATCTAATTCCGAGAAAAATAGAACCCATAAATTGTCTCGCCGACGTCAAAATTGTTTTAGCTTGACGCAGCTTTAAACTTATTAAGCAGTTTGATGAGGTTGGCGGTTAAAAATGCCAAACTTTTCAAATTTATCCCCGAGAAAGACCAGTGAAACATAAACATAAAATATGGCCAACGAAAAAAGTTTAAAACACTTTTCACACGCGTCCTACAACTTACCCGTAATACACTGCCGCTCAAAAAAATCCGGACACCAAAATATCTGTTGTGGTTCATAAAAAATTATGAAAACTTTTACCAAAATAACAGCATTTTTACAGTGAGTAAATAAAATGAAACAACAAGAAGTTACCAAAACAAGAAGACATTTAAGAATTTAACATTTAAAAAAAACGTAAAAAAATATTAATTTAGATTAATAATTAAGATTATTAACGGGTGTTACAACCAAAAGCTCTTATTACGTCTATTAAACGATAAGACTTGTTTTAAACGAGTGTGGTTTTGGTTGATTTAATTTTGGTAAGTAAACTTTTATGCACAAAATTTTTCTAAACTTTACCACTACAGAAAAAGTTATTACTGTTTTAAGTGTATAGTGTATGTGAAAAAAAATATTATTGTTATTTGTACTTAAAATAAAATGGATAACATTTTAAAAATTTGTTGATAAAATTTACTCAAAATCGTAGATTACTACGGCAATGATTCTTGTTTTTTTAACACATAAGATCAAACCTTTAAATTACGAGAATTATGTATAATTAAAGAAATTGAACTCCTTATCAAATACGTGCAAAATATAAAAAATAATTACAAAATCTGCTATTGCAGACAATGATTTAGTTAATAGATATTAAAGTAGGGAAACATTTATTTTATGTTGTGATGCTTGCAAGTAATTTTTTAATTTAGAAAAACCTTTACTAATACAACATGTAAGGTACACTGACAAACTTACAAACTCAATTTTGGTGGATGCGCCGGGAAACTTTTTTTACACATTTTTTCAAACTTTCCTACAGCATAAAGTTAGACAAAATTTGTTATTTTTTTACAATGTTGCGCTTACAAAACTACACTGTCGCTCAAAAAATTCCGGACACTTCCAAAATTTCTGTTGTGGTGCATAAAAATTTATGAAAAATTTCTAAATTGTGAAGTTATCATAACAACATGTTATGTATTATTGAATGGAATAAAGTTTTGGTTGATTTAATTTTGGTGGGTAAACTTTTATGCACAAAATTTTTCTAAACTTTTCTACAACAGAAAAAGTTATTACTGTTTTAAGCCTAGTGTATGTGAAAACAATATTATTGTTATTTGCATTTAAAATAAAATGGATAACATTTTAAAAATTTCTTGAGAAAATTCACTTCAAATCGTAGTTATTACAGCAATGATTCTTGTATTTTAAACACAAAAAATCAAATCTTTAAATTACGAGAATTATGTATAATTAAATAAATTGAACTCTTTATTAAATACGTGCAAGATATTAAAAATAATTACAATCGCTTTAAGCAGATTGCGGTTTTTAATCGAACGTTTTAAAGAAATCTGCACAATAATTTAGTTAAAAGATATTAAAGTAGGGAAACATTTATTTTACGTTGTGATGCTTGCAAGTAATTTTTTAAATTAGAAAAACCTTTAACTAATACAACATGTAAGGTACACTGACAAACCTACAAACTCAATTTTGGTGGATGCGCCGGGAAAACTTTTCTTTACATAATTTTTCAAACATTCCCACAGCAGAAAGTTAGACAAAACTTGTTATTTTTTACAATGTTGCACTTACATAACTACAATGCCGCTCAAAAAATTCTGGACACTTCCAAAATTTTGTTGTAGTGTGTGAAAAATTATATCAACATTTTATTTTGTGTTTTACCAAAAAACAGCATCTTCACCATGAGAAAACAAAATGAAACAACAAAAAGTTACCAAAACAATAAAATAAATAGATTAAAAAAAATAAATTAAGTATTTCAAATTAAAAAAAAAACAAGTGTCTGGATTTTTTTGAGCGGCAGTGTAGGTATCACATTTTTATCGTAATTTATAAGTTACAATAGCATTTCGTTAGTACCCAATGATCGCTCAAAAATTGCACAAATCGGGCGAAAAACAGCAAATTAACATGTATGAGGCAATTTTGCCCGTCCAAGGCCGCTTGTTGTTTGTGAAATTACTTTCGACGCATATTCAGCGTGAAATGCGGGCGTTTCTCTAATAATTAACTAGATAATTTCGGTATGAAGTGCTGTCCTCACTCTATTACAACGGATGAACTCTCTTGACCACTCCATTTGATTGCAGAGCGGACTTGTTTTGCATTTTCATCAAGCACTTGATCTGTGTACAATGTGAACGCTTAACCGCAAATGTTTATAAATTTTGTACAACTCCAGACTTGAGCGTCAACAAACTCTATTAAAATTAATTTTACGCTGTTACTAGTTTGTAATTGGAACGGTTAAATTTCCCAAGTTTCACAATGTGGGCGCCTGATTTTCTGCAACGAGCAAAACCTACCATTTTGGTATAAACTGAATTAAAAAATTTAACCGCAGATAATTAAATTTCACGCGAAAGCGGCGCTAATAAAATGTTTAGAAAAATATGTTAATTTAATTTGTGTGCAAGACATGCAAATAGGGGAAGAATTAGGCACACAATAAAAAGCACCGACGAGTTAAATTTATTGCAAAAATCGTGGATCCGTTTTTATGACTCCTTTTGTTATGATAACAGAATTGAATTAAAATTTTGAAATGGGGAGAGTGGCATGTATTAAATAAATGAAAACCACAAGGGCTTTGTTTGAAATCGGTGAATATTTTTTAGTAAAAAGTAGTGAATTAATTGCTTCAATAAATTGGCATCACATGATAAAGCATCCGTCAGACGCAAGCAAAATTCGGATCGATTTATGTTTAGCCGATAGCAAATACCTAATTTCTCGTTTGCGTCTGTTAAAGACTAGTAGATGCTTATCTAAATCGAATTCGACAAAAAATACTAATAGCTTTCGCTCAACTTTGCATTGCATTGTAATGGGGTATTGAAGTAGCATCGCATTCGTGCAAAATACAATTCGACTTTTTCACTCGTCTCACAAAGGAAACAATTCCTGGAAATATGTTAGCAAACCGCATTTCAGTCTCTAAATCATAAACTGGCACTATTGCACCATAAATCGGAGCTTGGGAGATCTACGAACGCAATATAAGCAAATTTATGCAGTAATGATCGTCTGAACTCACTCTGAGCAGTCTTTAGTGTCCTGTTATTATTACGACTCATACCGGAACCTCCTCGTAAATTCCGATTCGGAGCAAGAAAACGTTCGAAAATAAGAGAGTTATTTGGTGACGACGTGCGCTCGCACCGGAAAATGCCTCCCGAATTATTTATGATGGACCAAGCCGAGCACATCCGATATTCGC
Source organism: Tribolium castaneum (assembly GCF_031307605.1). Classification (NCBI taxonomy): domain Eukaryota; kingdom Metazoa; phylum Arthropoda; class Insecta; order Coleoptera; family Tenebrionidae; genus Tribolium; species Tribolium castaneum. The sequence continues at coordinate 29,567,524 of NC_087394.1, forward strand.
CTAATAACTCACCTGTCAATTAGGAGACCTACCTGAATTAGCTCCATTCTAATTGTATCAACCCCCAACGTGAGCAACTACAACAACGAATGCAAATTTAATGTTAAGCGTAACGAACTTCCACGTGATTAAAAGAACTTGGATGTTAGCTCTAGTTTGGTTAACGTCTTGTTAAAGTGCTAATGCAAAGTGACAATGTTCGGCATAACGCCTGGATTTATTCGCAAAGACCACGTTCGAAATTAAATTTCAGATAGCATTGCTTCTGATTTTGTCGCGGCCTGAGCTGCAGCTGCTGCAACAATAAAAATTTAATAACGGAAGAAATTAGTGGCATTTAGAAAAGAGTTTGTGGCTTAATGGTTGTTTAAGTTTGCAGAGGGCTTTACAGCTTTGTCGAGCTGATAGCAAGGTTTTAAGAGTATATTATATTATAAGTGATAGAAATGCATTATTATTAAGATAAATTAAATATTTTTTTTAAATAAACGTTCACCTCTTTTTCTCTCAAGACAAAAGGTATTTTTCCTTTATTAGGATGTGCTCTTACGTTAACAATTTTGCGCCTTTACGTACTTTTACCTTTTACCGCATTATTTTTTTATTTTTGTGAGTTTTATGCTCCGCTTTATGTTTATACGTCTATGTGTTCCCTCAATCTCTTATTTTTGTTTACGTGTTGTTTCACTTACCTTTTCTACACATTTTTTCATAGAAAAATTGTTACCTTGATCCGGGTTTGAACACCCGACCTCCCTCGTCGAAAGTGGCACTTATACCACTGGGCCACCAGGGCTCCAGGTACTGACCGTCTTTAGCAGATATTTTAACACAAACTTTTTAAATAAATCAACATTACAAACTATATAATTGCAATAATTCACTTAAAACGCAAATACATTCAGTTCAAAAGTCGGCGAATTAGCTCGAGAAAACATTTTCTTCCACTTTTTTTCAATTTAATTCTCTAATTTTTCACCAGATTTCATCAAAAGATAGCGGGCGTGTAAGTTGATTCTACAATTTTAAAATAATTTTTAACTTTTTTGTGACTTTCAGCACGTTTTTGACCGAAAATGGACATAACTTCTTCAAAAATCACCAAATTTGTGTATTTTCTAGTCAAAAATCGTGGACATGCGCAAATCCTAATGGATAAGCAGTTTTCATGATTTTTGTTAACAATTTTTTTCGGGACTTTACTAAACAAACTCAGTTAACTAAAAATTTTTAAAGATAAATTTAATATTTTTGTTTAATAAACGTTTATCTCTTTTTCTCTCAAAACAAAAGGTATTTTTTCTTTATTAGGATGTGCTCTTACGTTTAGAATTCAGCGCCTTTACGTACTTTTACCTTTTGTCGCATTATTTTTTTATTTCTGTCAGTTTTATGCTCCGCTTTACCTTTATACGCTTTACGTTCTTTCAATATCTTATTTTTGTTTTCGTGTTGTTTTACTTAACTTTTCTACACTTTTTTTTATTGAAAAATTTTCACTCTGATCCGGGTTCGAACACCCGACCTCCCCCGTCGAAAGTGGCGCTTATACAACTAGGCCACCAGGCCCCAGGTACTGACCGTGTTTTGCAAATATTTTAACACAAACTTTTTAAATAAATCAACACTGCAAACTATGCAGGGTGGTTCACGAGTAATAATGAGCCTGAAAAATTTTGATTTCTTTTACCGAAAACAATGGTATAATGTATCTAAAAAACTGCACCTGTAAGATAAAAACAATTTTGTACTAAGATTTGTTTGCTCAAAGGACTTTGCATTTTGGTGGAGGCGCCGGGAAAGTGAGCTCACTGGCAACAATAATTTATTAGATACGCAGTAAATTTTGCAGTAAACAAAATTGAAATTGCCGTTAATTATTGAGTAGTAGTGTTTGTAAATTTCAAGCAAGTCGGGTCGTGTGAATGAAGTATTAATTTCCGAATAAATATTTCGAGAAAATGAATAAACAGGTGAAGAAACGTCTAGGCTGAGCTTAAAATAGGAGCCACCCGGGTGGCATTGATAATTCATAGGCTACAAAGTACGAAGCTGTAACTAAGTACTCCTGTATATCCCAGCAGATGCTTCTCGTCTTGTACAAACACAGCTTCAAATATTTATGACGGGCCAAAGCGAGCACGACTGTATTAAATATAGAAGATGCGTTATTATGACTTTATGTATGCCGGAAACTAGCACTGTGCTCTTTAGGTTCTAAAGGGCATTATTCATTATGTAAACTAGATAAAAAGCAATCTACAGCCATATTCAAAAGTTTAGCTTCATCGACCATTATACTATTTTAAAAGTTCCATAATGCCCGGCTTTGTGAGTCTCCATTGTACTCACCGAAAGTGATTTTTAAACTTCTTGCAAGCACAATGCGCTACTTGAAACGAAAATTCAGATTTCTTTGTTACTGCCTGCTTTATTTTTAAGCGAAGGTTGATACTTTTGAATTTGACAAGTCCGAGCTCCGCTGACCGCGTAATTACAGAGCGTCCTTTGAAGTAACGCCACGGTTTCAGGTTTCAAGTAACTCGAGACAATTTAGGGCTCATTTGTGGTCCAATCCAAACCTCAGCAACATTGCAGCCAAATCGCTGAATAACTACAGTTCATTTTATTAACAATAAATGTTTCAAATTACAAATACACGTTAAATGTAAAACATGATTTACGCAAAACTATTATATTACGAATTATGATTATGTTTTAATATCGTAATGAGCTCATGTTGGATGCTCGCGTAGATTGAAAATATTTTGCTTTGTCAGTCGATTATTACACAATACGGGAAATTTCCAATAAAATTTAATTACAAAGTTATTAGTACTTGAAATGACATACGCCAGTTCCAAGTACTTTTCATATTTAATTAAACAAAATCCCGGTTTAACTAATTTCGACCGGCAGAAGCATTGTACGTTTTTTTCAGCAAAAAGCAATTTACAGTCATCCACATTTCACCATAACTCAACTTTATAAAAGAATAATAAATAAGTCATTGCCTTTGATATTTGAAAGCTTTATTTTGAATCCAATTCCATTTAAATGTAATGAAGCAGAACCATTTCTCCTTGTGCCGCAACATTTGAATAATTATCTATTGAATTGTGCTTAAAAAAAATTAAATATTTACAACAATTAGTGGCAACAAAGCGCAAGTAGATTTTATCTACGCGAAACTTTACAATTTATACCTGAAACTGGCGATGATTAAATCGGGGATCTACATATCATTTCAGCACATTTCAAACACATGAATGCTAATAATATCCTAATTGAAACGGCTTTAAATCCAGGAAATACGAGTATTAAAACTTGTTTCAGGAGATATTGCTGAAAATAATCTCCCTATTAAGTCCACTTTATAGTATTTGAGGCTTCATTACTAGTTTTCCTGGCAGCATTAAAAAGATTTATTTGGATGAATTAGATGTTTGCACGAGTGGGGAGTATTAAATGTTTGGCAAAAGTTTTATAAACTGGGACGGAATTTTTGATTAATGGTTTGTTGGCATTCCGGTGTAAAATCCATTTCGAGATTATCTAACGACCTCTCATTACAATACGTTTGTGCGACCCAACTTTTAACGATTCATTAAAAATGTTTTGCTAAAACGGTTGATAAATCAGGTAGGAGAGGAGTAAAGGATTCCAACTTTGTGTGTGGAAAGTTCCGGTGTAGTTATTTCACAATGAATAATAATATTATTAAATTTCATAGTAAAGTTTTAAACTATCTAAAGCAAAGTTGCGCCAAGTAAACAGAGCTTGAGAAACTTCTCAATGCACAATTTTGTTCCTTTTTTGTGGGTAATCAGTTACTTTATTACAGTTATAAGTCATGAGATTGTTAAAAATTAACGAAAAGAAATCTCTTGTTAACGTAAAACGTCAATCCTAATGGTTGGGAACACGAATCCATTCAATAATACAATGAAGCGTTTAAAGTCTAAATCGTCGTGGTTTGGAGGGTGTGAGATATGCGCGCTCCTAGACACAAAACACACTATGCTCTTTCATTAGAGCAAATGCTAAAGCTTCGGTAAATCCCCGACGCGATGGACGTAATAATTGGGCTTTATTGAAAGACATATTTTGTAATTAAACGAATAACACTGTCGCACAGGAACATTTAATAAACTCTGCTCGATATTTCGGCGATTTCGAAGTTGGTCACGTAATTTATTCAATTAATCAGAAGTTGTTAACGATGGGCTTGTCTTTGTGGCAGACGTGAGAATGAATGGAGCAAAAGCGCTGCTTTATAACCATCCACCTTTCTTCAACCCTTCTAACATAACCGCCTTAATAATAGTGCGCCTCATTAACACAGCTAATATTTTGCTCCGGATTCGTTCAAATATTTACCTAGATACCTATTTGCCCCCTAAAGCTAGATATGAAATGGAAATTATAACGCAAACAACTACACTTCCACCACAAATAAACTCCAGCGGAAGCTTGATATCGGGATTGTTGACACCAATAGCAACGATACAAGAGCCGCGTTATTGAATTGGCTTTAGTCTTACGTATAAGTGTTAAGAACTTCACTTTTTTAAAGAAAATGCAATTTTATGTCTTTAAAGGTTGGTCTAAACTTACTAAAGATTCGGCTCGTGTACAAATATTTTGATTACAAGAGCTTAGCCCCCCATAGTTTGCTCAATAAGCAGATGCGGGATAATGGTGCTACATTTGTCGAAATATTTAGTCAGTGCATACAGAGTGGGGCGTTTAAGAACTGTCCGGTGCTAGAATTAGCCGAATCAATATCAAGGTAGGGTCTTTTCTGCATTCTGTATACCCTGTAGCACGACAAACATTTGCCCGTGTCTGCATTTCGTCCCCAATTCGCTATATCCAATAACGTTGCAGTTGCATCCATGCATTCTGGTTACACAACCAGATAGCACAAACCAACATTTTCTATAACATAGCTGCATGTCCGAAATAATCACGGGACACCAAATCACTCATCGATTCGGTGAAACGCAGTTATAATTTTTATTAACGACACTGTGCTATCTACAAGATTTGAATACCGCTATTATCATTTTGGCCCACTTCCAGATCGCTTTGCACTGCCGGTATCTCAGTCGGCAGAGATTGGGTAATTCGTGTAATGAAAACACAATGTTGAGACATTACCCTAATAGAAAACTCGCATGTGCCAAGTCCTGATATGAAGGGTAATATTTTACAGAGCCATCAAGCGCATTTACTAGTTCACATAAAAATCGGCAAATGTACAACACTGGGGATATATATTTTGTTGATTATTAAAAAAGTGGAAACGTTTTACGAAGACTTGAATCGAGCAATGAATCCCAAGAGAAAGCAAGGAATTGCCGAAACAACAAGTAAGAGAAGACTTGAACAAGGGTGACTAAGAAAGACGACGCCAAGGGTTGCGAAAATGTACACTCAAAACGCTTGGCTCTGATTTATTTTAGTTGTTGCAAATTGTAAAAAACTGCTTTTTTTGCTTTTCCTAGTGTTTAAAATTAGGCGAAAATAATTCAGTTTCAGGAGAAAAAAATAATCATTATTCAGTTTTAGGAACTACAACAATAAAATATTTATTAAATAATAATCACACATATGGTTGTATAAAAAAATATCTTCAAAATTACGAAAAGAAAAATAATAAGTTTTAATTTAAAATAAGAAAGTTTGATATAGTATAGATGAAATCTATGATATTTTATATTTAGGAATTTTTTAAAATCATCAGCTTACACTACATTATAAGCCATTTTATTACCTAATTTTTTTAATGTTTGAAATCGAGACAAAAAAATTCTTAAGCTCCTGTGGTTTTTTTAAAAATCACCTTGTATAATCACCTTTTAGACTTTATTGAAACTTACTTTATAAACACTTTTTCTATATTCTCTTTTAGTTTCTTTTGAATTTCTTCTCTTCTTTCTTGTTTAGCATTGTTTTGGTATCTACTCTTCTCTTTTTTTTTTCTCAGAATATAGAGTTTCCAGTCTGTTCGATAAAAGTTTTCTTGTTTTAAAACAAAAAATCGTTTGAAATAATCCATGTTCGTCCAAGTTTTAACATAATTCTTTTTTTTTTGGAGCCAAAATATAGTGTTTTCATTGTTATAATTTAAAAACTGAAAGCTGTAGAGCAAAACGGTTTAGCCAGTGAATTCTTCGGCTTATTGCACGTATTATACCAGCTTTTCACATGATTTTATCTCTTATAAAAGATAATAGTTTTTGAGAAAATTGCAAATAAAAGGAATAAAAGGTAAAACAAAAAAATATAATTAAAAAACTTTTGGAAATTCGGCGATTTTGTTGACGCCAATTGATTCCCCGGATTTTCCTGCATAGATTAGGATCAAAATAGTTTCACTTTTTAAAATAGTTTTGATGTAATTGAGAAAATAAAAAAAATAAAAATACAAAATGGTCGCTTTTAAAACTTATTTTATCTTAAAAATGGAAAAATCTTTTCTTCTAACTCTTTAAGTTTTGCTGTAATCTTCTCTAATTCTCTTCTAAAGCTGTCTGAAGATTTCAAATCTGGGATATTTATTAGATTCGTTCAGATACTTTTAGAAATTCGTCTCTTATTTAAAATTATTTTCTAGACTGTTTTTAAAATCATTTAGGAAACACTTCTTGCAGATTTTCCAAATTTACTTTAAGATTTCACTCTACTTCTTTACAAAGTTTTTTATACAATGTGTTTTTAAATGATTCTCATCTAGTCGTCTGTGAATTTCTTATGTAAAATCAGAAAATGCCGCTTCGTAAACCTAATGATAGGCATTTATGCATCGAATATTATTATTCTCTATCTATAAGTTTCCAATTTGGAAATAAGTTTCGACAATAAAAGCGTCTTCTTACACAATGTAACAATTTAGTTGCATTTTAATGACATTTTTAAAAGAAATACTTGAATTAGTCTACTGTCAGTTTTGACATTTATTGACAGAGAATTCAAATGAACAGAGAGGCACATTTTTTTCGTTTCGTTGAGTGTTTTTCTAGATTATTTATTAACATGTTTTTTTACACACAACTTAATACTCCAGTTTTGAAAAATGCATTTTGATCACACTCTGGTAACAATCAACTCAATGACTAACATCATGTCTAAAGTTTGACGTAGTTTTCTTTTTCACTGCCTTAAAATCCCATCATAATTATTATTTTTTTTATCAATATTATAATGTATTAAATACTGTTTCGTTGACGGGAGGTCATTTACTTTTGCTCCCCCGCTAGGCCAAATATTATTTTACTGGAGCCGAGATCCCCGGAAGAAAGAGAAGAAAGCAATTAGGAGCGCCACAATTTACCTAACAAATTGATCAAATTTCCCTCTATTTATTTAGCCAGCAGGAGCGCAGTCTTGCCATGATCTGACCGACTTTCCGTGTATACGTTTGAAATTTGCCACTTAAAATCTTACTTTGAAGTCAGTAACAATCAATGCACTTGAAAGAATTTAAAATAAACGCAGCGAATTGAGTAAGAATCCAAAAGGAGGACATTTCTAAGAGCGAGTTTTTCCAGGCCGCTTAGCACATTGTTATGTAAACATAATCTTTCCGACAACTTACCATACGAAAGAAAACTTGTAAACTTGATTAAGTGACTCTTCGCAACTTCTCTACTTTGGGAGATTTATTACCAAGGAAAATATTTGTTGCGCGGTTTCGAAGATGGCTCCGTAGCATATCAAGTCGATCCGATATCACATAAAACTTTTTGTTTTCGCTCAGGAAGTGCCTTCATATTTTTTAATGTGCGCAAGATGGCGGTTTCCGTATTTCTTCATCGCGCGAAATGGTTACGGGGACCGTATTTTCTCATGCAGCCCCACTTTCAATACTGTTATGGTCTTGTCTATATGGCCTCATTTGCATTGAATTATTCCGGGTATTTTTAGCACAGTTTCGGGGCACAACTTTTCGAACAAATGACTGGCTTAATTATTAATTCCAGATGTAAATGCAATAAGTTTAATTAGCAATCGGGTAACGATTGAAATGTCAAGTAGCAAAAGCTCGCTGAAGTTTCAGTTAATTTATCAAAAGTTTGTGTTGGGGAAAAACTTGTCTAAACATATTTCAATTTATTTCAAAGTTATAGGTATCTATTGATTGCGTTGTTAAAGTTCTTGTGGCCTCTAGAAACTCGTTTCTTTTTGTCATTATTGACTTAAAAACTTTTCTTTTTCAATAGATAGATACATCGACTCTCAAGTGGTTAAAACTATAATCGAGGAGCTCGTGCTTTGTTCGGTCCGTAATAATAGATTTAATAATAGAATTAGAGGATCAAAGATTAGCTGATGATAAAGTTTAAAAGTGATTAAAGTTGTTGGGGTAATGGAAGCAAGTTGTTCGGGAAATAACGAATTTGTCTTGTGAGGGGCAATCAATTACTCTGTGAGTGAAAGTAGTTAGTATGAGGAATTATAATTGACAGAAACACTTTAATAAAGTGAGGAAGTTGCTCTTGTAAGCGATAAGTTTAGGAATAATAAATCTTTGACGGTCGCCTGCGACCACACAAATCACAACAACGTCGTCCCAAAGGTCTCGCTTCTGGATTTCCTTCGATTTCCGCTCAAATAGAATCGTTGTAACGTTTGTTTTCAGGAGTTCTGCAGCCGCTGAATGCGATTTTCAGGCCTAAAAGTGGCTATTGTAAAACTCGACTTGTCTAAATGCCGGCGAGGACCTGACACCGTTCTTGCGCCCTCCGATATGCTATTATTCCCCGGAATTGGAACATTCTGCTTTGCACTTTCTTTCAGAACGCGCTCTTTATTTACTTCTTCATGCTGACGGAGTCGTAAAGACACTCATTCTCTATTATCTCGCGCCTTCTTAACTTCCATTAAAAACCGTTTACCGCTAACTACATACATAAAAACATATCTGCGGTCTTTTACCTTAATGTTTTATTATTTCGCCGCAACAGACCTGCCCGGAGCTCTGTTTACAACACTTCCGACCAAAATTAAATTGTCCTTCCAAACGAAGTTAATCGGCTCGGTTTTTTCTCACAAGGAAAATATGTAACGACCAAATTTTCGGTCGCTTTTAACTTTCAGGCCCACGTAATTTGCAACGCTGTCATATTCAGTTTTTTACAGCGACTTAATAAAGAAAATGTAAATATGGAAGGAACCGGCTTTAAAATGTTAATGACATTTCTTTCTTGCAAAGTTTGATTTCACTTTTACCTTATTACCTGAATTTCCTTTTTCGAAAAGATGTCAAAGCCAGTTTTTATCCACACATTTGTTAGAATCTTTGCTTACAAAAAATAATTAAAAACAATTAACTTTGCTGATCTTGCACCACATCCAAGGGTCCTACGTTCAAATAAATATTTCTTTGAATTGTTGGTGTAGTTCAGTCAAATTAGACAAATCGGTAGAAAAAATTTCTAGAGAGTTTTTTTTAAAACGTCCTTTACACTTGGTAGACATATATCAAAAGTCTCTGAAAATATCTCTGAAACTCTTACCAAAATTAAAGCTGATAAAGTTTCCTACAAAGTAGTTATATGCATTTTTCTTGTAGAACTAACCATAAGCGAGTTAGAGGGCTGGACAGAAATAAACATTTATAAAAATCTGCTTTAAAAGAGAATGTCTTGTGATTTGAAAAACTGACAATAAACTGAATTTATTGGGTTTAACACTTTATTGAAGAAGAAAGGGGGACACATGGGGGTCACAGAAGTCGTCAGAGTCGTCTTTACAGTCTTGTTGAGCAAAATATTAATAAATAGAAGATTTAATATAGATGTTTTGAATAAATTTTATAATAAACTGTATGTATTGAGTCCAACAGTTCATTCTATCATATGTTCCGGATCATCTTCAGATGCTGAATTGTAGTCTTCAACTAGAGAGCCCGAGGGAAGAAAGTATTTTTCTCTCTTACTTCCCACTCTTAGCTTAGTTGGGAGACGCTTTACACACACTATCTCCATATAAATACTTATGATATACTAATGTTTAGTTATACAGTGTCATGTAGACAACAAACTTCAAAAACTAGTAGCTCGCTTACAGTTAGTCTTAAAACAATAAGGCTAGGGCCATTTTGTAGGAAATTTTATCAACTTTAATTTTGGTAAGAAGATAAAAATTGATAGGGGTGACCGTTTTCGAGATATAAGCAAAAAAACAAAAGACTGCTTTAGCTCCCGTCCCCTTCTCGAGCTGGCCCCCCAACCTTGAGGACTTTAAAAAAAAATCTAACTTTCTAGGAATTTTTTTCTCCGATCGCCTTAGTTTTGTCTAATTTGACTGGGCTAGTGCGTTCCGCTCGTTTTAAATAACTTTATATCCAACTCGTAAGAAACTTCTGTATAAAGACTAAAAGAAAAAAAAGATACTATAAATAAAATAAGCTGACTTAACTTAAAAGAACGATCATAAACAATAAGCTAAATACAAACTAGGCGTTTTTACTCCATGTTTATGTACTTTTGACTCTTATTAATGGTGTACATTTAGATGCATAGATACGTAAGCCATAAACAAGATGGTAATTTATTGTAATTTCAATTTATTTAATGGTTTTTACGTGTGTTCCTTTATTCCCAGCCGAGTTGCAGCGATGCACTAATGGATGTAGCAGTGTTGTGCAATAACTTACATCTCAAATATCAGATCGATTATCTCGCAGCAATGACAGCGAAGAGAATTCAAATTAGCCTTAATTACAGTTTCGCCCACCTCCCATGCCCAAAGTTACACGGCAAACAGCAAACCACACTTATGAAACTTGGTGTAATAAATTAATGCGCATATTATAAATGAACCTTTGGTGATAAAATAACTAACATATACTTAATGATCAGCAATTTGTACTAAGCTACTGGCCATCTTAGGGTTACTGTGATAAATTATTGCAAGGGGATGAGGAAATTAACCTTTATGTATTATTCATTGTGTGCCTGAGTATTCTCATTTAACAATGTACACTATACGCTACACAAAACTCATAAAACACCCGAATATTATTCAGCTCGCAGTGCATTTTGGAAAAAAGTATCAACACTAGTGCTGTTATTTTAACGACATCTACGTGGAAGTTTCGCTCCATGTTTGCGTTAACTTTTAACGAGGTTTAAAACGAGATCGATACATCATTGTTGGGACGTTTCCGGCTTGTTTGTGCAGTTAGACACTATGCGAAATCAAGTTATACAAAAAACGCCAATTGAAATTGCGCGATTTCAATTCGTGTGTTAGAAATGTGCAGCCGTTTCTAATTAAATCACGGCTTACATGCGAGCCCATCTGATTTTCCGGGTTCGCGTGGGCGAAAAAATGACCGAGTCGTGTTAGCTGATATGTAAATGAGGGGCGAATCGTACATCTACCAGATAAATAGTGTAAGTTGTCTAAGTAAAGCGGATAACTGTTAGAAAAGCAAGCAGAACGTTGAAATAGCACGAACTTAAATCGTGCCGTCTTGTGCACCTAATGCAAATTTTCCATCAACGGGAATGTATACGTCGAGCAAACCTTCTGGTTATGGGACCCTATTAATTATTACTTCACATCTTCTCTTTGACGACAGAGTCGCTTTACTTAATGGTATACATGTGTCAAGTTTTTGTGACAGTCGTGCACTTAATAAATGAAGGAAGGAAGCTCAACATAAACCTAATATAGAACCTCCCTGGATAATTTTCGCTCAGGATTGAATTCATTACCACTGGCGTTTTATCGACTAGGGCATTCATTTGCATTACAAATACGTCATTAAATGATGATAATTTTACTATAAAATTATTACTAATCATTGCCTATTTTAAATGCGACCGGCAATCAATTATGCATTTTCAATTAATTGCCAACATGGAGGCCGTTCTAAATTTGTAGCATTACTTCGCTCTGCTTATCATGGCACGCAGTTTAACTCATGTTTAACTAAAATCAAATTGTATAATTGCCGGTATCTTGTAACAGTTTTAGCAAATTTTTTTTAAATTAAAATACGCTGTTTGGGAAAATTACACGTAATTGTTTTAACACAATTTCATGGATGCGCTGAGGTCAAAAAACTGTTTTTTATTCAATGTGACTGATATACATACAATTTTTTAACAAAAATACATGAAAAAATACTGTGAATTAATACAATAGGCGAAAAAATTATACTAACAAAAACAAAATCGTATTAGCTCAATTTGGTGGATGCGCTGGGTTAGAAAAACTATTATTTTGTTTAATAAATGATATAAACGTATTAAAATTTAATAATGGAAAGCACAAAAATAATATTCAGCTAATATTCGTCCAATTAAAACAATTTTTTTCTTTAGTAAAATTCTCTGATCTAATTGTAATTTTGGTGGATGCGCCGGGCTAATATAAAAATTGCTACAACTTGAGCCCAACAGTAAAGAGATAACATAATCACAGTTTTCTCATGCCAAAATACAATTCAGCACAACATAACTATACTGGGTGTATCAGAAACAGGTATGTTAATTCTACCGTGTGATAAAACTCATCAAGTACAACAACTTTTGTATATAACATTTTGCGAAATTTTTATTTATTATTTTTAATGTTTTTTTTCTTTTTTGTCCAAATATTTAGTTTGTATTATTTTTATATTCACCGCAACAATTTTCATTGTTTTCAAATAATTAAATTGTCCGAACCTATCATAACACTTCGACACTTTTATTTTTGTACCTATAGGCGGGTACACGTTTCAGTATGTTATTTTTTCCAACTTTTATTAAAAAATTACAAATAGATTTTTTTAATCAGCTCATTTAAACTAAGATGCCCCGTTCGGAAATGTACACATTTATCGATCTCCCGAGCTTAATAATAATTAATTGGTAAGTAGTAACTAAAATAGAACATAAAAAAATATTTGTATTGGCGACAAGCACAAAAACCAACTTGTTGCTTTAAAACGAATTGAGTTGTATTTCAAAACCCCATCAGTGTTCCAAATAATGCCCAACGCACAAACCAATCAAAAAAGCAAATTGTGAATATTTGAAACCTTATAATTAAAATGAATTAGTAATTATCGTTTGCTGTTATAATCGATTAGAGGGAAGTAATTATCTGCAATAAACTAAAAGAGAGGTAATTTATTGCAAAAATTTTTTCCCTGTTGTATGCAAAATATATTTAGTGGCGGGTAAAATAGTTTATCGATTTTATTATCTTTGTGTGTATTTATTTATTCCGCAATTTTAGCTGTTTAATTAGATTGGTTGATGTGCATTAACTATTCAACAGTTTTCGTTTCGCTAGACTGGTTTTATATCGCATTTATCTTTCATCTCCAAGTGTCATTTTTTCTATGGCTGTCGTTTTCCCCTTTAAAAGCACTCCAGGTGTCCATCAACTCTGAATTCTTCTCAATAACGGTCTAATGGGTGTAATTAATTAATATCCGGGTCTAATTTTATAATGCGTCGGTACGCCATTGATTCGGCTTATTGTGATTTAAGGAACGTGCTGGGGTTCGCAGACACCGTTGTCACGTTAGACTATGCGCGCTGAATGCATAAAAGAGAGCTTTAATCAAAGGGGGATGAACGGATTTAAATTAATTAAATATTTGAATAGGTTCAAGTTTCTAAAGGAAATTATGGGTTATTATAACGTTTTCTTGTCAAATTTTAATTTGTTCTTTCCTATTCCCCCACGTGGCACTTACAGATAAGGCATTTTACCGACTTGACTTCCATTTAGAATGTTATGTACGTTACGGAAGATTAATTACCGTTTTCGGGTTTATATTTTATTAATTTTTTACTACAGATCCGGAGCGGAAGAATGTTGAGGTTGTGTGGCACGGCAGCCACGAAAAAACACAAACACGGAATAAAGTGAACTTTTCGATACAAACACGCATTTGAACTTTTAATTAAATAAGCTGTGCTCGAAATAAACGTGAGTGACAATCTGACAAGACTCAAATATTGCATCACAATTGATCTCACAGAAAGCTCAGTCTAAATAACGAAATCAACACTGCGTGAGCCGGGATTAAAACTCAATTACACAATACAAATACTAATTAAGCTGTTATTAACATGGGACCAATTGAATAATATTCGGCCGATTATAGGTTTCAATCATCATTAAATGTAATTATAAATAATTTGCGGAAATGCTAATTGCAATTATTAGCCATAAAGCCGGCTTATCGCGACGGCATCAGCGCTATTTGCCAACTTTGTCATAATTATCCTTGGAATTTCTGTCCAGGGAGTCGCAAAAATAATTAGGACATAGTTTCACCTCAAGCATTAAACGAAATTTTAAAATAACTCGTTAAAGTTTTTGAGCTGGGGCACTTTAATGCACTTGAAGTTAATTAATATCAAGCGTCGATGTGGTCAGGTATTTGTTGATTATCCTAAAGGTCGGTGGGTGAAGGACGATCGAGATAAACACATAGGCCGTTTGAATCAATTGGATTAACTTGCCTTTCGAAAGAATAAATAATTTGTTACATATTTTAATGACCCTGTCGTAAATGTGTTTTTCCGAAAAGACGGTCGGAGATAATATTGTACCAGTATTTTTATCTTCTTTGATGCGCAGATGTTTTAGCGAAGAAATAAAAGAATCTTGCATTTTCTTATCCTTATGGAGCAGCTTTATACTGAAAACCAGAGAACTTGTATACCCACGATCATAAATATTCCTGCAATGTTTCTGTACATTTTCCTTTATTTTCATCCATACTATTTATTCCGGGCATTATTGTTGGTGTTATTATAAGAAACTCTTACAGACAGAGTTCTGCATTACTTCAGTATTGGGAATAATACAGTAAACTCACTATTTTACAAGCCCAAGTTTGCTGATACTACAGGCGTGGTTTTAAATAATTTTTCAAAACAATAATGAGTGACAATTTGACATATCATTAAAAATAATAGACTCTGGTGTCTATGCAGTGAGCACGACATAATGAGGAGCGAAAGAGAAAAAGGGGTCATTATTATTTCATGAATGGGGCACACATGCGATATTCAATAAACTCAAATCGGGGAAGGAACTGGTATTCACAACCTCCGTAATTATGTATTTACTATAACGAATTACGGAATATCAAGCACGAGACATTTGCATTTCCACATTGTTAAGAAGATAAATTTTCAACATATCTGAAAACTGGTTTCATAAATCAAAACCGAGCAACGGTCTGTTTCTTGATACAATAGTTTGAGAATATAAATTTGGATTGTAAGCATCACACCCGCATGTTTATATTCAATAATACAAAGAAACTGCCATCTTTTGAATATCAAATGCGTGTATACGTTGCGCAAAGTCGGGCCCGGAAAATTCATTACTTTTGCAGTTTGTTGTATCTATAGCTCAAGAATTAGTTAGAGTAGTGGCACCTGCTAAGAGCTGTAAAAACTACATATGATCGATGACACCACCTCGAAATAAACGAGTTTTGAAACACAATAAATCGTACCTCCAGACATCATTAATAAGAATCAGAAAAATATTTTGAAGAGAACAAATCCCGTGAGTCATGCCAGATGTTGTAATTACTTCCGTTAAACCCGAAACGTTGTGTGGATCCTTTATCGAATGAGTTCAATGGTTCATTTTTGTTTCCTTTGTCTTCTTAGCTTCCTTTAAGTCGCGACTTTGAAGTTTGTTAGTTTTGTCCGTAATTAATTGGACAGATACGGGCCCGAATCAAACATCTTTGATAGTGAGGCACAATGATAAGCGAGGAGAGCCAACTATTTCATAATTTTATCGATCCTTTCCAGTTCAATGGCCTATCGAATTTGGTAATGACTCTTGGGGAAATTTATTTGTGCACCCTGTTCTTCGTGTACGCCATGGAAAATTATTCGTCGATTTTTTATGTAAACGTGTCATATTGGTATCGTGCGATAAAACTCTCATACCCGTGAAATATTGACTGAGTTTAAACAGTTAATGCTTCAAATTACACCGGGCACATATTTTGTGTACTTTCCTTTATAGATTTGTTTGCACGCATGAAAAGTAAACGCCAATTTCTACATGTTTCATGACAGCAAATTAGGATAATGCAAACACGCGTCTTGGAATATGTGGATGTACGCCTAATTAAGGAGATTCCGGGCCAACAAGCCCACACACATTCAACAAATTACCAAAATTTGGAATAACTTTACATTTCAAATGTCACCAATAGCTGCTTTTGCTTTCGATATTTCTCTCTTGCAAGTTAACACTTATAAAATTTGTAATTTATTTGAACTGAATTTAATTTAATATTTTGAATATTAAAACGTCCATTCAAACCTACGCAAAACATTTATTTTACTTGTTTTATGCGGTGTTACGGGGGCAAGTATTCAAATTTCTAATAACCACAAAAAATTACTTTAGGTTTATACTTAAAAACTAGTAAAAAATAAAGCACTGCAGAATACAGAACACTACAGAATTGTTTAAAGCTTAATTTGGTGAATGAGCTTAGACAATAGATCATGTATATTCAAAATCATATTTCTATGTATTGAATATACAAATATTTTGTGAAAAAATGTAGACAACAAATTATTTAGACGATCTGTGAGCACCTAATATGCACCAGAAAAATTTCGATCAATTTCAATTTTGGTGGATGCGCCGGGCTAATATAAAACTAATATACATTAAATAATTGTACATTCAAAACGTAGCATAAACTTATATTTTTAAGTCAAAATATAGCAAATTAACCAACTTACTTATTTATTTAGTTACACCATAACAGAGTTAAAAGGTGCCAAAATTCAAATATAATTTTTGTTTTTTTTTAAATCTTTTGTAACGAGTTATTCAATTTGGGTAAAATTAAAAAAAATAAAATTATAAAGACTATATATTTTTTGCTTTATTGTTATTATAAAGTACTCAAAACAAACTTACGCACTTTCAACAAAACGCCAAAAATAAAATAAGTTTGATATCAAGTATTACAGCTACCTACTTTGGATTTTCTAGAAAAACTTTTCAGACGTTGTAGTAAAAAAATTGTATGTTATACATTTAAATTGAGTCCTAAAATCCTATTTGAAGTTTAATTTAATGTTTTAGTTTAAAAGAAACCATCAAGTTTTATTTTAAGTGGAATTTTTGTAATAAGATTACAATAACATGTTATAACTCTATTTTTTGGGGAGAGAAAAAACTGATTTATGACTGATACCTGTCTTTTTTGGCAATGAAGCTAAATGATAATTTGGAGATCTAGAGAAATGGGGTCACAATCTCATCGTTTGTTCGTTTTGGTTGAGTAGAATTAATCATTAGTAGAAACCTCCTTTTTTAAAACACGACCGCCCATCGAAATATATTTGTTTAGTTATTGCTTTTGTGGCGTTTTCGATACTGCTAAATAATTCAAACTTAAATGAGGATTTTAAACCAAAATACGTCATCAACACAATAAATCATTCAGGATGTACTATGCACAATTTACTCTGGTATCGATTTTCCAGTTTGATGGTGACTATTATTGACTTGTCGGTATTAAAAATGTAAAAGCTGTCCACCGGTAAGATTTTATTTGCGTGATACGTTTTGATGTTTTCGAAAATTGTGGCGCAAAATGACGTTTAAAGCTGATGGTTTGAAAAAGTTGAAAATGTGCACGTTAGGGGCACAAGATAGACGATTCTCTCATCCAGCAGTGGAATAACATAAATGTTTAAACCGGAAGCGGCAGTGGAATACGCAATTCCTTATGAAAATATGAAAAATGCATGGATTGATCAAAAATCGTAATTCAAGAAGTAGTCCAACGGCGAGCATCGATATAACGAGGCACCGGAGACCATTCATAAGGAACAACAGGAAGAACAGTTTCGTTTCGACTCGGATAATAAAACTGTTCCATTATTTTACTGCTTAAATTTTAATACCAATCTTTTCGGAGTTGCCCAAAGAGCTTCTCCTATCGTCGAGTTTATTTCGGTGTAAACCACATTTTTACCCAAATGAAAACATAATTTCGGGGCCCATAAAACCCAACTTCTTCAATAACAGGAGCGCAACCGAACCTAAATTAAAACATGTACACACGGGCAAGTCGCCTTTAAGACGTATGGAGAACTTCAAACGGGCCGCATTTTTAATTAGGTTTTCTGCTTCGTCCGGAGAAAAGTGGCCAACTCGCAATTAAAATTTTAATTAAAAATAGTAAATGCTAATGCGGCTAAAATGAGTCCCGATCCGAATGGGATTTTTCCCAGCTCTGACTTACGTTTTTTCGCTTACGTACTTTCTTTCTTGTGGGAAATGAGTTTATACAAATTGAAACTTTTGCGGGCTCGGGAATACGGGGCTCGACATTTTCAAATGAAAAGTTAAAAACTGAGACAAGGCCTGCCCACAATAAAGGAAAATAATCTTGGTAAGTAGTGCGCCATTTCCTTTATCGTCCGCGTTTTTGTAAGAGTTTCACCGACTGCCGCTCTTTGCACGATAATAGCTTCGGATGCTGAGAGCGGTGTTTCATATCCTTCCAAGAAATTTCCCCTATTTTCCAAATAACACATTCACATAATTGCGATTACCAATCAAATTTATTAACTCGCATTTCTCTCCCTAAACAACTATTCTTGTTCAAAAATAGACCAAATTGAACAGAAAGCCCAACGATATGATACTTTGCGTCAGTATTATTGACAAACTTAACTTAGCAGTCAAAATATACTTTATCTTACAGGTGCAGATTAGATAAAATGTTGTATATCACACGAGATTGAAATGCCATTATAATGCTCGTGAGCCATTATAAAGCGCACTCGTGAGTCAAAATTCTCACTCGCATATAATGATACATTTTTATCACTTATAATATAATATACTATTTAACAGACTTCTCTGTTCTTTGTCCTCTAACCTTTTTCCAGAGGTAGATCTGAGTTATTATATTTTATGAAAAAACTACGGATATCTAAAGGTTAGAATATGAAACGACGTACAGATAAATCGTTCTCATTCTCGATAATTCTATTAATCTTACCAAAGAGCGCAGTTGTTTTATTATAATCTAGGTTTTCAAAAGAATAAATTTGAAAAAAGGTATCTATCAAATAAGCTCACACGAAAAATGCGGAGTAGAAAAAAACCACAACGAAATAAGCCTACAAGAAAAAAGCTTATGGAAAAATTAACTTACTAGAAAAAAACAGTCTCTGTAATCGTGGATAGATTTATAAATTTATAATTAATCGGATAACAATGATAACAATGATAATATTTTAATATTCTAGAATCAGTTTTTGCTACAATACTATTCAAAGAAAGAGTAAATTAAAAATGAGATTAAAGATAAGTAAAGATAATCAAAAGCGTAGTCGTTCAAAATTTTTTTAGACAAAGACAACTTAATTTTATTTGTTGTAATTTATTTGTTTTACTTGCAAATTTTAAATTTTGGAAAATTGATTATATCTTTTCCACTTTTAGCTCACTAGAGTAAGCATTTATCATTCTTTTTGCCATAATTTGTTGAATTGTTATTTTCGCAAATTAAGAATATCAACAAATTATAGCGTAAGTTAGAAAATGATTTAGCAAAAATTTTAATAGGAAAATACATCGTAAAGTAAAATTCTTGTATATTGAAAATGCAGAGTTTTTCCAAAAAATTGTTTTGGGCCCAAATTTTAAGAACCGGAATGATAAAAATTAACAGTAAATTCGCTCAAAAAATAAAGACATTGAAAAATTTTGGATGGAGTCACCTCGAGAACGTTAAATGATAAAACGTTTACAACTGCATCACCTCGCAAATATTACAATTGTCTCATTTGAAGCGGTTTTTTTTTTTCAAAATATCTAAGTTTTGGAGAAAATTGCTGTCATATTCGTATGTGAATTTTTTTTGGGTGTTTTTTTATGTGGGCTTTTTCCTTTATGAGCCGGTGTCGGACTTTGCAGCGTTTTGACGAAACACAAGATTTAAATATTTTTTTCTCATGTTTCTCATAAGAATTTTTGTCGCTAGCTTGTCTGCTAAAAATGCAAAGCTCAACATTTCTTAGATTTTTTCCAAGTAATTATTGAATTGTATGGATTTAAATTAATTTTAAACGATTTTACTCCGGCGTAATTTTTTTGTGCTCAGAAACTCCTGTCTCTTAAGTTATAATCCTCCGTAGGTAAAACACAAAATCTTTAAAAAACTGTTTATTTCTATTAAACGTCTACTAATTTAGTTTGTTGTTTGTGCATTCGGGCTCGTGTGCCTAGCGGCACCAAAACAAAACTACTTAGGAAACTGCAACCAAAAACATCGTACTTAGCCTCATTATGTAACAAAACAAATGTAAAAATGCTGTTCCTTGTTAGACGAGCAATCTGCTTGTTATCTTGCACCAACATACATAATGATTACCTTTCCGCCGTTGTGTTCCCTTCTTTGAATTAATTATTTCCCTGGCCTAGCAACAGCGCTAGACCAAACATTTCCGTAAACTATCACAACGAATGCACCGTTGTTGCTGTCTGGTCGAAATATTTGTTTGAACATTTAGTGGATCGGTCGGTTCGCTTAGCATGCAGGAAACACATTCCTGGCCCACCCGAACTGATCCCGCACCATTCGAGGAATAACACTGTCGCATATAGTACCGAACATAAACAGGAACAGCACTAACATGACGTCTCAAATACGCACTCCCTATCGGAATGGATAGTTAGGATAACAAGGTAGGTTCCCACAGGATTTGAAATTTTGAGGAGGCATTAAGCAGGATCACAGGCTTGTGCGAGCGTATCCACTAAGGTATGCTACACAATTCCGATTTATATTAATATTGTTGTTAGTTCACTGTTATTGCACCGGTTTTAGTGCTGGATTAGCTCGCAGGGCAAACAATAAGGATATCGCCGTGTGAGAGGTGATTGCCATTAATGCAAGATTATTAATTTTCTGTTATTAGAAGCTTATTTTATTAATGTGTGCTTTATAATGTCATCTCCATTTACATGAAATAAAGGTTTAGATGGCTAATTGGGTCCTTGACGTTGGATGCTAATGGGCACTCAACAAAAACGATCCGGATTATATAAGTGTCAAGCTTGGGGAGTTTTTCACGGTACATTATATTATTTCTAAATTATTCCCATCAAGAAATGGAAGTTACACGTTGCTTTTTTGCTTGATTTTAAGTTCCCAGCAAATAAATTCCATTTCCAAACTTTAAATTAGCCTGAAATCGAGTCCAATACAAATGACGCTTTCATAGATTAGTGTGTCAACAATAGAAATTTCCTGAAAGTTTGCGAGTTTGGACCGATCCTCCTTATTAAATGTGCATCAAGTTTTAATTAATAATAATGACACATAAACATAATCACGCTATTAAAATTTAACAATCTTTCCCGATTATGAAGCTTACCATTACCGGGATAATGATGAGCTATCCCAAGTAATAGCACAAGCATTATCATAGCAATTGCAAGTTAGCTAACTCATAAAGTTCCTCATTGAAATTTAACGGTTTAACAATGATAAGAAGATGGAAATCGTGGTAATAAGCTCTGTTGCAAGGGCGAATACGCGGAAACGACAAAAGGCACAATAACTCTCCTGATGCAGAATGGAAATGCAGCCAAAATTTAAAATCAAAGAGAGTTTATTGCAGAGCGAATTTTAACCGCTCCGAATTAACTAGCAGAAATTAAAAGCGGGTATTAACTTTTACTAAAATTATTAATTTTAAATTAATTCAGTGGAAAACGCGCCGAACTGACGAGCAACTGTGCACAGTTTCGTTTGATTCTAATAATTACAAAACGGAAATTCGAAACTAAATGTGACCGGTCTCAAATCTGTTGAGCGGAAAAGTTGAAAAGTTTCAATCGGACAACTAGTTTTAATCCGAACTAGTTTGCGATTTTTTAACTCCAGCTACACAACCGGAAATCACTTTGTTGTAATTCTGGGCGATGAATCGAAACCGGTGAATTGTTCCAGTTTAAGCTGCTGTTAAGCACAATTATGTTAATGTTCCTGTGCACACCTTAGGGCAAAGAACACGGCCTATTATACGCTGCTCAATCTGTCAAACGTTTAATTGTCGCTGCGGTAATTACACGCGCTCTGCTCTCAAATCATGTCACTACCAGAAACAACATAATATACAGTCTTTCCTTATTAAGTGATTATTTGCCCGAGAAATAATAACATCGCCCAAGGAACTTCACCACATCTAAGGATGAAAGACGTTCCGAAGCGCTGCTTGTGTGATATTTCTCCACTTAATCGGATAATATCCTGGCATGGTACACGCACTCCGGTAAATAAGCAGGAAGTGGCTAAATACTCGCTGAAAATCTACTTGTAACGTAATATTGTTCTGCCGATAAACGCCCTTTGCTCATTTACATTACAAATATTTAAATAAAAACGCCAGGTTGTTTAAGAGGCACATAAAAATCTCTTTGCAAACACTGAATATTTTTTCGGCGTTTAAAAATTTAGGAGGCGAGGGGAATAGAGAAGTTATTGGCAATCGAAAAGACGTTACTTCTTTTTTATCTAAGTAGGAAAAGACTAACTTCGGCACAGTGCCGTATTTGGTAATATCACCAAGAGGACATTCAAATATAAAAATTTATAATAAATATTAGCATACTTAACTTCTCATAGAAAGTGAGTTTCTCAGAAAAATTATAATCAAACAGATTATGCCTTGAATTTTTACAATTTTTTAAATTAAAATTAATCAATTAATTTTAAGTTGATAAAAAAAATACTTTTAATGTTAGTTCTAATGACAGTCTGAAACAAACGATGCTCATCTGTTTAGTGCAAAAATTACGTTACAAAAGTTAGCCCAAAAAGATTATTAAAAATTAAAAATGCAGCTCATTTTGAATAATAATAATATTTAAATTTACAATAAATTTTTAATTGAAAACTCAGAATTAAATGTATACAATTAACTTATTAGAATTGAGTTGCCATTTCGTTACTTAGGCAAAATCAAATATTGCGAATTAGAATTTTATTGCAATTAAATGTGAGATACAAAAGTAGACTACATAACAAATAAATTTTTTGGATTTTTTTTAAGCTAACGACAATTTTTTCTATATTGTGCAACGCCGTAATAATAATTAAATATTAACTGCTTAATTAATTAATTTGAATTATTTGAAATTGTATAAAAATTTAGAACAAATTCACATGGATAGAGAAAAAATAAAGTATTTCATAGGCAACACTGGTTTCTATGTTAATTATTTCTTTCTGGGATACAATACAAATATTTGTTCTTTTAGGAGATTCATAGTACCTCAGAAATTATTATTATTATTACAGAAACCTTTTTTTCTAAAATGATGCTTTAATTTTTTTTTAATAAAAAAAGATATTCCTAATAATAAAAATAAAATAAGGTGTGATTAATTGGTGGAAATGCAGACGAATTTATTTTGGTATATGATTTATTGTCGACGTTTCGCCATCTTTTTTGGGGCTTCTTCAGAACTATAAATAGGAAATCCTCTGTATCTTTTTTGCACAGTGTCCCAAAAACATCTGAGGTGCTATTAGTGGCTTAATAGTTTTTGTAGTACTATTTAAAATATGATTGTATTCAAAACGAAAACATCTGACCCCACAAATTTTTTTTTCTACCTTATGGACAGAAACTTTCTAGCTTTTTTCCCAAGCTAATTGAATCTGTAAGGTGACTCTACTAAAAATCTATTTTTATTCTATTTCAAAAACTAATATTCACGCTAAAATAAACTGCAAAATACTTTAATTTTTTGGAATTATTCTACAATTCCTTATTTCTTGTATCATTCTATAATAAGGGAAGTGTAAGTTTAGTATTGTTTTGTGCAAAAAATGCTTAAAAAAATGTTGTTAGTTTCAAAAAATAATTAATTAAGTTAACATTCAAAGAGACGTTTTTTGGGTCTAGCAATTTTTTTTAGATTTCTTAGTCAAAACATCGTTTAAGCTACGTTTTCCTTTAGAATGACACTAGAAATTATAAATTTCGATTAATTAATATAGAGATTCATATTTTTAATTCTATTAATAGCAATGTTTTCAATTAGTTAATTTTGATTATAAGCTGTTGTGTGGCTGTAGTAGAAAAAGTTTGAAAAACTTCTCATGCATAGAGAAATCTTTTAAGTACCTACCTACGGACTCAGAAATACAGAAGTATTGTACACTTTACTTTATTAAAAAATACTAATGGAGTGCGCTTTCAAGTGAAATATTTTCCAAAAAAAAAGTAAATACAGTTGCAGTGTTACAAACTACAAAAAAATATTTTTAAATTTGATAATCTGCAAGACATGGTCTTTCTGAATGAGATCCTATTTAAAAGAAAACTTTGATTTTTGTGACAAATTATATGTAAAGAATACAACAAATTTTACAAAAAGACCGTTGTAATACTTGAAAAAAACAAAAAAGACTCTCCTAAAAGTATGGCACTTATTTTAATACTTAGTTAACTCTATTCTCAGTTACTTGCACTGTCAAAATTAGCGTTTAAGTTGGAGGTTTATTTTAAGCATGAAAAAAAGAATGGATATTTCTTTCCGCACAAGGCATTTCCCGTGTCATTGTGCCGGCGTTTGCGGCTCGTGCCGCAAATTCTGCGAATGCCTTACGAGGATGTAGTTGAGGAAGGCCTCCTGCTGCCGCCACTGGACTGCCGCCCCCGGCAATCACGGCATCGTGTGTGTACGCGTTATTAGCTGGTACTCGTCGCGGTCGGCTATGATGGATGCCCCTGCCGCCACCGCCGCCGCCGCCGCCGCTACTTCGCGTGCTAACGAGACGGCGGCGTTCTGCATCACGGCAACACCACTCCCGCGTTCGCACGCTTCTTCTATTATATTTTTTCATTCTAAACAGATTCTCTTCTATATCCGAAGATTTGGCGCTAATTTTCTTTTTTCTGGAGCGGCGCGGCGTTCCGCTAACGCGATTTTATCACAAAATTTGTTTTCCGTGTATTTGGTAAGATTCTTTTTGTGTTTTTAGTAGCGAGCTTGTGTGCTTTTATCTGTAATTACAAGCTTTTGTTTCCTGTTCCACCTTCATCAAGCCGCGGAATCTTTTTATGTGCACACAAAGCAAATAATCTCGGAATTATTTATGCGCGTTCATTAACCAAATTGCGACATTACAATTAACTAAATTAACGTCACCTCTAGTCAAAAATTCGACGGGCCTAGGCCCTAACTTCCTGTATTTACAATCTAAGTTTAAATGACGATAAATTCTTAATGTTTCTCCTGTGGTATTACATACACTTAAATGATTCAGTATGTTACAGATATTATCCTGCCACAAACGTTAATTAAACGTTACAGCATTTCTGCGTCTCGGTAACTGGAGATTTTGCACCTGTTTTACTCATGTAAACATTCTCAGTGTGGTAAATAATACCATACCCAGCGTATAGTTATTTGCTCAAATTACCAAACCATGAAAGTAATCGCTAATTTCTCAAAGCAATTTTCTATGCAAAACCTTTGTTGCTGGTTGTTTAATCTCTTTTTTTATGTCTACTAGACAGTTAAATTGTGTTTCTGAGCCAGTAACTCAGACAAAGGTAGATGGAGAGATTGTAATCAATGTTCCAAACCCTACCAAACCTTATAATTCACGAAATGATAGTTTCTCTATGACATTTACATTCCCATAACAATAATAATTTGCTTGTCTCAGCATTACGAAGGTATAGTTGTTAAATGGGGAAATTTCACGGATCAGTCCCTGGGGTGATAAAACACAAATCGTTTGTATCTGCAAGTCGATTTAGTTGACCCTTTCAGAGACGTATACCTTTAAAGTGAGTCTGCTAAAGACTGTATTTAAAAATCTAATAATCACACAGAAAACAGCGATTGTGATTAAATACCTGCTTTACATTTTTCTCTATGCATGTGAATATTTTTCATATTTTCTAATAATTTTATTATTCTCAAGTCACTCTAAAACAAGCAATGGTTAAATATTGTTTTGCGAAGCAGTTAGTTAAAAATGTCGCTAGCACGGAGTAATGTTTCCTAAAATTACGCCCGAAATCAGAAAATTTGTATGAATCAATTTTAATATTTGCAATTTATTAATATAATTTTTTTATAAATAATAATATTAATATTTATAACTAAAATAAATTGCAAAAAAATCAGAAAAAATCACAAGCAGAGAGCAAAAAATATAGTATTTAGCAAACACTGATTTCTGTATGATTAGAAATTTTTGTGATATAATAGAAAATTACGAAATCAATTATTTACTTTAAAAATGTTATGCTTGCTTAAGTTAAATAACTAGGTAAATATTACGTGTAACGTAGGTAGCTGGCAAAAGTCTTGTCTGAAAAAAATGCAAATAAGGAGATAATTGAAAGTTAATTATTTAAAAGCTTTTTGAAAGGAAGGTAACTTAATCTAATTCGATTTTTTGTTATAGTATTAAAGAGCTTTTAAAAGTCACGGATTTGATCAAAGAGATAATTATATAGGAGAACCAAGATTACGAATTCAATATTGGAGAACATAAAAGATTCAAAAAGTGACCAATCTTTTCTTCGTAATTTTTTGCAACACTGAATATTGTGTTGTACGAGTAGGCATTTCAGCATGTAGACATATAACTATAACTTTTTTTTTTTTCTTTGTTTGAAGTTCTAAATTTATTAGTTTATTTCACAAAATATGTTATAAGTGTCAATACTGTGTATGCATTGATTAAAATTAATTATTTTTAATTTAAACAAATAAAAGTAGGATGTATTTTATCTATTTTTTCACTGGCACATATGTACCATCACCTAATATTCTTATAACACCATTTTTTTATTTCAAAAGCAACAATTACGAATAACAGCAACTAAGTAAAATTGCTTGGAACAGTTAGTAAAGATTCCACTTTCGCGGAAAAGCTGAGTAGAGGTAATGAAAAATTTAAAAGGCTTCGTTTCAAAGTATTTCTCTATTAGTAACAAGAGTTACAGAAAGAATTTTCTATTTTAGTGCTAAACGAGCCACTTTAAAGCTATAAATTGCGTACAATCAGTTGCGCTGCAAAGTGGCTATTTATTTTCAGTTTCAGGTTGTATAATATTGGCCATTTTATTAAAAAAACATGCAATTAATTAGTTTAATAGGATATAAAATGTTACTTCTAGACCTAGTCTTAAAAATCAAGGTTGAATCTTACAAAGTTAGCTGTTTTCCCAAAAATCAACAACCGAAAAGGCCTAAAACGCTTCAAAAATAATAAATTTTTATTTACTTCAGAAGTTCCCAAATATATGTAGACCACCAAAAATTAGGCACATGAGTCCCAAATACTGCGCCTCTTACTCTGATTAAAATAGTAGTTAAAAATTACTAAGTTAAGTAAATGAAAGCAACTGTTTATTTTTAAAATATTTTTAAATAGTATATTTATACAAAAATAAAACTATTCGTAACAAGAATAATTTTAAATTTTGTCCAGGTACTTCAGCTGTTGAGTATTTACATACCTAATATTTACATAATTTACACAATAAATTTACCTTACTTTACTCTAGGCAAATTCTTTTTCTAAAATATTATTTATCTAGTCCACTGGAGTAGTAGGAAGTTAGGAAAATTATTAAATCGATGTTGGGACATCGTCGTTCTTAGATAGTTTTTGATAGTTTTTCTGACAACTTTTGTATTCACATACACTTATTTCTTCAATGTGTCGAGAACAAATTTGGCGATAAGTGATAATTAATATTTATTCAACTCCATTTTTCATCATAAATAAATTAACAAAACGAAAAGTTCTGACAATAACTGAGATATATGAAATTATAAGGAGCTTAGAAGAGGAAACAGACGAAGAGGTTGATATAAACTTAACTATGAGAGGACCAAAAACGTAAATACAGCTGAAGCCGTTTAAAAGCACTCAAAAAAAAAATCTGAGAAAAATCAGAAATCTGGCTCTAAATTCTTTAAAGGAAAAGATTAAACTAACTAAATATTTTCCTGTTACCAATTAGCTCATTGTTTATAGTATATTATTATTACTTTGTTGTATTAACTACGTAATTAACAGTTTAACAAAACCTAAATTTGAATGTGTGAACTATCTTTATTTTACGAAAACCTCTGTTTTTTTTTTAGTTTACATAATGGAGATTATTCTGATTATTTATACTTTATAAATTTTGTGCTCTCAAAGAAAAGGTCGGTTGTATTCATTAATCCCTTTTATTACATTCAGGCGCTTAATCTCAAGAACAAGAATGCATTCGTGAAAAAATTGTGTCACAAGAAATGATTATTGTTGAATGTTTCTCAGAAAAAAAACTTTTAGTACAGTAGTTCTACAAATTTAGTGTTTTCCTAATAGTAAACTTCCGAAAAAGATCTAAAAAACTTAACAAAATGACTTTTTACTTAGTGTAATGACTTGATAATAGGTTTACAAATTGAATATCTTTATTCCAGCCGAACGTGTGATGATAATAACCCGGCAGTGCACACAAAGGCTTCAGATTACATCAAAGTTCGATGAAGAATATCATTATGTCGAAATTAATTGAGAATGGCGCCTTTGTAACGCGACACCCCGACTGTTTATTCCGTGTTATGGGCTTTTATGCATGTTGATTGTCCTTTTAAGGCGCAAGGAGTAAAGTGTCCGATTTCGGCTTTCACTCAATTTAAAATTACCAAATGTTTGGTGTCGTATTGTGCCAACGAATCGATTAATTTCCGACTTGAGATCCAGCCATTGATTGCAAGACGGAGGAAATAACCAATTATGCAATGCAGTCGTAATCTCGGCCAACATTTGCGAGCGCATCCGTCGGGACCTGTACCATTTTAGGCAATTACGTCCAATTTGCGTTAATAAGAACGTTCATACTTCATGTATTTTTGCTACTTAGCGTTTATCTTGCAACATGACGGCACTACGTGACTAAATTCGTGCCCCTGTGACGAAATTACACCGTGTGAATATGACAAGTCGTGCCTTCCGTGCGCGCCGGAAAATGTAAATGCTCCGGAAGAACGGAAATTAAATTAAAAAAGATTAAAACTCGGCCGATTTCTTTTCGGAATGACATCGCTCGGGCTTTGTTATTGTCGCATATGTAAATGTAATCAATTAATTGTTAATTTAGCCTATATCAACATTTAATTACAGCTTACGATAAATATTTAAACAGTATTAGGTGCAGCCACGGGATTTTGGCCCCCAGTAGTGGCAGTATTAGTTTTGTTATTTGAGTAAGCTTGTTATCTTTGGAGGTGGGAAAACAGCCTGCCGCCATACTCTCCTGCGATAACTTACGACAAAGTGGGTGATTTGTTTCTGGATTTCTAAGTCTGCAACAAGACTGAACGACTTTTTTGCCACTTTCATCACGGCTATCGCAACATCTGAGTAGGCGTTCGCGATTTTTGCCAAGATTGCCATCGAATTTCAATCCCGAGAGATAAAATCCCGCATCGCTCTTGTACGAGAAAAATCGAGTTATGATAATCACAGAACAACAAATTTTATTTTTTCTACTAATTATTACAGCCTGTTTTGTTCCGCTTGCCCTATACCTAAAATATTTAAGGTTTTTTGAAAATTTTTGGATTTGCATCTTTCAATTCAAAAATCGGTAATTCTGCCACCTTTAAAGTTTTAGAGATCGTGTTTGAACAATTAAAAAACTGTGATTTTTCTTCAGTCTATTCAAAATTAGATACAAGTTTAGAAACTCTAAAATTTTAACGTTACTTTTGGACAAATTTTACAAGCTGTGAGTCAATTTTTTCAAATGGAATGCTCTAACTTTTATTTCACAAGGTGGAAAAAAAAATTATTAACTATTACTATCTATTCTTTATATTTAGCTGTGATAATTTTCAAGTTGTGTTGGTTTTCTTTAACACTGCCGGAAGTTCTTTACTAGCCACAGATATTTTTTCACAAAGAAACATTTCTCATTGCATAAACGATGAGTTCTGTTTAAAATTTCGTTTTCTTTTTGGTTAAAACAAAATAAATTATATGTTTTGAGTTATGTGTGTTTAAAATTCTGCAAATTAATCTTAAAAATTTGGGGTTTTGCTAACTTTTTTTTTAATTTAAAACACAAAAAAAGATCTGAACCTTGTTTTTTAAATAAACCAAAAATGATTTTAAAATTTTTAAAAACGGCTGAGTTATCGATTTTTAAAATCAATCCAAAAATTTACAAAAAAACCTTAAAGATTTCGAAAACTACTAAATTTAAGTATATTATGTAAAGCTGATAAAAACTCTCTAAAAATAATTGGAGTAATCTAAATATGCAGTAAAACATAGACTATAGGGCTGTTCCAAGTTTTATGGTCAAAGCAAAAATAAATATTTCTAGTCGAGTAAAAAATAAATTAATAGTTTTAACGATAAGGAATTAATACGCTGTAATCTCATAGTCGTAGTTCAATATTGATCAAAATTTTTGCTGGGTGACATTAAAAACTAATGTTTTGAAAAAAAAATCAGTTATTGGCGTATTTTCTACATTTTATACATTTTAATTTCTAAAACCGTAGTTGCTGAAAAGTTAATAGCTTTTGACTCATTAACATTTCACTACTAGTATTTGATGATCAAGTCAGAATTCCTTGACAGTAGACCGTTTTAACTCGGAAAGGTTGTAAACATTATAGCGAAACTTTTTTTATAGTCAAGGAATTCTGACCTGATCACCAATTACGACAAAGCCTATCATAAATTAATTATTAATACTTTTGGATTTTTTAAATTAAAACGTTAATTACTCAAAAGCTATAAACTTTAGCATGATTTTATTTTAGTTCTTAGGGCTCTAAAATTAAAGGAATTTTACCATGAATCTTGGAACATCCTGTATAGTAAAAAAAACATTTTTTGTAACACACCAATTTGCAGAAAATCAAATAAATAATTTAATTTTATTATTCCATGCTAATTAAATGTGTATATATTGTGGCGCTTATTTAAAAAGATTTTCTTGTTACTTGTCTTTTACATGTTTTTTTATTTGTAGTAATAAAAAAATACGCTTACATACAGTGAAATTTAATATATTTTTATAAAAATGTTTAATAATTTTTCTCAGACACCTATCGTGATGGCAAGTTTTTGAGTTTGTTTTTAGAATTTGCATAAAAAAGTTGACCGTGTAATTGGTCGGCCCCCTAAATTAAAAACCGTCAGATGGGCGGTAATTAACGCAGGGCTATCGTTTGAGTGAAGCCCACAGATGGCGTGCCACGATCTGACAAATTACAGGATCCGCTCGTGCCGACGCCTCGTCCGTCGCGACGCGCAGATTGATTAAAAAGATTAGCTCGATAACTAACACGAAGATAACGTAATAAATTAATTTTCCTCGATTACTCATTTATCTCATTCGCTGCAACCTGACACCGACTCCCAAAACAAAAGATTTTTCCGAACAAACAGGCTTGTTATATAAAAAGAGCGAAATTGCTCCCAGCGCCTTTCATTTTTCCGATCCTAACGAAATCTATGACAAATGGTTCAAGCTAGAAGTAAATTAAATTCAGTGAAAAGTGTGCAAAGTTTTGTTTGATTTTCCGGATTAATTCGCTCGGGGGCCCGATCACGTGATTAATGGAGAAGTAATAGTTGCTAACGAAACAGTAAAAGAGAGCCAATTAATTCGTCGTTACGGGGGCCTTATCATAATTGGAAAAGTTGCCTAAACACATTATTCTTTTTTCCGCGATTTTCCCAAAATTGACTCCTTGGGAAGGGGCAATTTCGTGCTACATAAAGTGAGAAATGGGCTAGATATTGAAATCATTGGTAATATTTCAGTTTTTGCCATGAACGATAAAGCAAAACCATAAATTAGAGGATTTTCAATACAATATTTTATCAACAAGGAGATAAGTGGTAATATTTTCCAAATACGACACTGTCATAAATTTCGGCTTAACAATGTTACAAAAATCTCATTAATTTCCATAAGTACATTAAAGTTGTGTTTTTGGGCCGGAGGAACGCATGATGACGGTGATTGCTCTATCAATTAAACATGAATGAAGGCAATATCAGCGTTTACTCTCCGCGTCAACCTAAATCACTCTCACAAACCCTTGGGCGTGCAAAATGTCCCTGTCCCTTTCCATATATCATAATTTACAAAATTATCTGTGGTTAATGGGCTTTGAGGTTTCAAGTCGAAATATTAAAGCGATGAGAATGCTCAAGAACGTCAAAAACTCGTAATTGTACTCACACCAGCAAAAACGCAAAGTGGGGACTAATTAACATTCCCCAAACGGCCATTATAATAAATTTTCATTCTGGCACTCTTAACTGAATTACGGAAAATTGATTTGCGCTATAAACTGAAAGTGTTTTAATTCTCACAACTCAACCAGGATCTCAATCATTCACAGAAATTTTCAAAATAATAATAATAATACAGCTTGAAAACTTTTGCTGTCCCGTCCGTTATTGCAAACATAAAACGTTTTTATTTCCTACGTTGTTGAACAAAACCAAGAATTTTTAATTTTTTCTTGTCTAATTTTAATATTGTTAAAGTATTTAATAATTAAAACCTGTCTGAATACATTTTTTTCACACAAGATTTTTTAGTCCCATCCGTCATGTGCTAATAAAAAGTAAATTAATCAGAAGTCGTTACACATTCTCTTATTCTTCGGTTTTGTGGTCTCAAAAGTTTCAACATCTTACGTTAAACAGAATTTTATAACGATTTTTCAACAATAAAAATGTGAGGTATTTTTTATGTCCCGTCCGTGATAATTTGTATTTTTTTCTGCTCGAGCTCATATTTTAAAAATGTGGCTCTAATTGTAGGTTGCAAACAGTTTGACTGGTACTAAGGTTCTATAAACAAAAATTCACGTCTACTGATACTGTTCATAAAAACTAAAAGTAAATTGTGCAAAGTGTCCCGTTAAAATGGAATGGCTGTAAAATATAATTGTAGTTATAATTAATGTTTGAATACATTCTTAACAAAGAAACATTGCAAAAATTAAATGAAAACTATTTGTTTGAAAATCATCAAACGCTAACTACGAAGGAAAAGAGGAGTAAATAATTAGCAACTTTGAAACTAAAAAAGTTATTTAACAAAAATTGCATCAGGACTCTTTCAATAATTTCCTTTGAAAGTTGCCGTTTCCAATAAAACTTATATAATTAGGTAGTAGAGAAAAAAGAAATCTTACATTCAAATAATTACTTTTCACAACTCTAAAAACAGAATACATCTTTGACGTTGGTTTCATTTAATTGGAAAAATACTTAAACACGCCAGTTTATTAATTTAACAATGAATTACAACCTTCAGACTAGCTTTTTTTACAATTTAAATAAGCATTTCAGCCTTGCTATAACAAAATCTGTTTTTAAATGAAAGAAAGCCATTACGTCTTCTATTTTCGCATCTATTAAGAAGTCAACAAGCATTTCCTATGGACAACAAAATATTAGAATTTTAATGGAGTCTCTGAAATAAATTAATCACGAAATGCATTAAGCCGTTCTTAATATGATTAAAGTCTTGAATTAATAAAACTTCCTGTTGTTCTGTTGAAAACTGTTTTCATTGGGTCTTTGAAGTAAACTCAATATGAAATTCTGCATTAAACAAATTTTCCTAATGTTGCCTTAAAGAACTTTTCTCTATTTTTGTCAAGATCGCGCCATCTGAATAAAATAATTCAATAAACCTCCCTATTTGAAAACTTGCCCTTTTATAGCCGCCACTATATCTAGTAGAAATAGGTTTTAAGGTCAGAGAAGCTTTAAATTCAGAAAAGGACTAGTAATATATTTCCCGGAAGCACGCTTTCCTTTGCTTATATTGTTTCTTGTTTTATCTTGTAAATTTACGAAATCGCCTTGAGAAAAACATCGTGTGCAAGCATTAATAATAAATTTGTAACGCAAGCTGTTGTGATTTCTTAACAACGTGACACCGTTTCTGCATTTTTAAATTATTTTCCGGAGGAGCGAGTTGGGGAATCGGCCACCATTGGGCGTAATTGGGTAGTAACATTCTCCAAACTTGCCTCTATTGTTCCATTGAAAGACTATTAAGGTTAATCGTAATAGTGAATTTATTGCGTTGATTAGACGCTGTTCGGAGGATGGAAACCGAAAGTACAGCTGCTTGCAGAACTAAACGGTGTTAACCTGCTATGCTCCACCGACTTCCATACATTATAATCGCCATGCAAGTTGATAACATCCTCGACGTAAACTCGAAACACGACTAAAAAGGGGCTCCAGGGGTGTAATTGTTGCGCTTGTGGATAACGGGAATATAACCAAATTTGTTATGCAATTATACTCTCAGAACGTTTGACACGGAGTGCTCCATTCAATTTAATTAAATGCAAGCATACGCATTTTTCAACCTTGGGTTTCATTGTGACTGGGTCGAGAAACAAAAATGGCACAAAAGAAAATGCAATAATTGAATGAGTCTAAATGGGGAGTAATTGAGCATGTGTCTGCTGAAATCAACCGGGAGAAAAAAGGTTGCGGTTTTTCGTCTTGTCAACACTCGGCTGTTTTGATCAAAAGTATCCCCGTCTACAGCAAATTTAGAAAACAAACAAATAACAGCAAAATCCATCTATTATTACTAGAACTTTGTAGTGGAATAATTTCCTGGCATAAATAATGCACAACTATTCCATTAACTACTTTGTTTCTTAATTCAGTATAAACATAAAGTTGGAGTTTTTGTAAACTTTCCACAATAGCGTCAAAATGGGAGATGTTTGCTTAAGCCGCATTTACATTTTATCAGTTGTTTACGATTTTTCCGAAAATATGTTTCTGAATTAATTTCGACCGGGAGTATCAAATTTGACAAAGAGCTTTCAGCTCGAGTCCTTATTTTCGAATCTGTAAACAAGCCGAGTCAAGATTGGTGAAATTACACAAAGAGAAGAATATAAATGTGTTATCTGATTCAGACCGCGGGTTCATTTTTTGTAACACACTCGACAAATAAACAAGATTTGGCCCGGGGCTGGAAAGGGCAGAGCTTTCATAATTCCATTGCTTATTTGTTAACGCAGTCATCTCGAGCGGATCCATATTTACATATTTCCGCATGTGTTAATGTTTACCACTCAAACACAGCCGAGGGCTTTGAGAATACGACAAATACAGATAGATAGACCGTCAAATTAGGTTACATCTCTCGCATGTTGCCTCTGAAAACAATCAGCTAAGCTAATAACACCCGCGCTGAGTTGACACATTTTAAATGTCACCGAATCGTTGAAATGTTTTTTCGGCACAATCCCAGAAAAATTCAATATGAAATTTTACCACTCACCGGCAGGGAGCACGTCATACGTGAGGGCTTCTCCCTAGATGCGGTGAATCTTTACATAAATAATTTCATCAAGCCTGACGCTGAATTAAACAGTGAGTTACTAGTCGTATTTAACGTTTGATAGTTTTTTTCACTCAGAGGAGGGCAAGAGCAAGAGTTGGGACGTTTTGACCACGGAACAAAAATGGAAAAGCTCGCACTCTCAGGAAAGCAATGAGGCGCGAAAACTGGCGACTTTTAAAAGGCTTAAGCGGAAATTAGACACTATTAGAAATTTCTACCCGGATATTTATTACAGCAAGCAGAGTGTTATCGATTTATGGGCGAGACATAACGAGTTGTATCAAATGGATTTAGACGTTTTGGAATATGACAAGGATTCACCCATCTGGCTTTGGATATGAAAGCTCATAAAAGCATCTATTTAATGTACGAAAGCTCGCACATAAACTATGTCAGGAAGCTTTCTTTTTATTAACAACTTGCTACTCCCAGCTTCTAGAAGCTTATACATGTTTTTGTGTGTGATCCACCCTGTTATGCATATTATCCACCTTCACTCCTGTTCTTTATAGGCTTAATACCGCACTGGTATAATTTCATAAATATAAATTTGAAGTAATGTCTCAGGTCAAGTCATGATTTATTCACGTTTTGTTGTTTGCGTATCCTCGTACAAATTAAACGTTACAAACTAAGTTTAATACAAAAATCGATGGGCATAATGTCGCAAACAAATAATTTAAGTCAATTACGCTTAATCTACGTTTCAAATTTGTTTACTCTGCACTTTAGTCAACTTCAACGATTCAAGAAATTAGGACAAGATTAGTTAATTTTTGCAATTTTGGGCGTTTGGATGTTTCCAAATTTGTTCGCCAATTCGGAGAGTTCATTTTTTAACAATGCTCTCCGGAGAACGGCCATTTTATTCCGCAGTGACCAATTCCAGACATTTACAGAGACATTTCTATAAATCTCGAGACAAAGTGAACACACTATAAATGCTATTATTGGACATCCACTCCAAAATGTATAGGATAAATGGGAATAAACTTCACCAATTTTACGCAAAATTTGAAAAATCTTTAGTGCACTTTCGTGCGCCCCAAGCGCCCAAGTTTTAATTGTTTCATTGTGTCTTAAGTCTGGTCAACAACGTTGACATTAAATTAGATTAGAAATTCGTTTCATTTCCAAATATTTTACATCCAGCAGACACAAAAATGAACTTGTACAAAGCAGTGTTTTAAATTAAGTTTTCTAAGAACTAACAAGGATTTTCCGCATGCTTTCACGGTACCACTAGCAAGTGCAAAACTCTTGCGTTATTAAAGCATAACGAGGACGTAATTGCGTTAGTGGAGAAAACCCCAACAGTGGGAAAAAATAGCAACGACACTAATATTTCATGCCAGCGCATACACTTATTGTAGATAACTTCATGGCTGGATCAGGAATAATGGACTCTTCGGCGCGATCAATCATTTTTTTCACGCATGTAAAATCAATATGTACGTTCGGATTGGAAAATCCAAGAGCAAATAGCGTCGGTGTCTTGTCGTATTACAAATTAATGAAAAATAAATACATTTCAAGCATTCTACAGTGGGGAAATTCTTTGAACATCATTTGAAAGGTAAAGTAAAATATAAATTTTAATTCGACGGTTTAAACCCGACCGACTGGCGTAAGCGAAAGCGTTGGTTATTTTAGAGAGAATCAAAGAGCCGGGAGACCTTATCTAGATTCATTCGAATAGCAAACAGCATGGACTTGTAAGTATAACTGGCCCCGAACAAAAAGTAGAAACGTTGCGGAGCGAAGCTGGAAACTTGCAAATGTAATCCGATGAATAAAACCAGTTTTCAATGCGAAATCAAATTTTATCAACCAAGCTAATAGCTGGATTGTTTTAACGATGGTCAGTAGCATTTTTCAATCACGATTCAATTGCTGTGGCTGATTTTTATCCGATGACATGCACAGCGATTTATTTTTCCAGTCGAGTTGCACAAAATACAAGCTAGTCAGCATGAAATAGAAACTTATTTCCTTCTTGCACCGAAAGCTCGCAATTATCCCGCACCGATTGCGAATGGAGATTAACTGGCCAGATATCTCCAATAAATTCTGTCACTTCAGGAAATCACAACAATGCTGCTGTCGGGAGCAACAGCTAATAAAACATATTCCCTTTGGTGTGAATGGCCATAGGTGGTTTTTGTTGTGGTCGGTTATTTAATACGTCTTGCTTCTGATCAGCGGCAGTACACGCGAGTATTGAAACTATAATTAACCTTAACTCATTACCAAAGCAATTACTTATGTGACACATTGGCGGAATGACCCAAGGGGTAGATTTGTGTCCACGAGTATAGGAAGTTCGGGCGTCTATTTCGGCAAAGTTTTCAGATTGTCAGGCAAACATATATTATT
Organism: Tribolium castaneum; assembly: GCF_031307605.1. NCBI lineage: Eukaryota > Metazoa > Arthropoda > Insecta > Coleoptera > Tenebrionidae > Tribolium > Tribolium castaneum. The sequence continues at coordinate 29,605,347 of NC_087394.1, forward strand.
TTCGGAAGTTTCTACACATACTTGGGAGCGACGCGCTTCAGCGAATAGGGAAACACATGTGTCTCTAATGAACGGCTTCAGCTTCATGTAATTTCGTTTCAGCTACGCTCCACTTTCCTACTTATTTAAATTGGACCGTGTTATTAGTTGTGGTTAAAAGGGTTTTACCGAGCTATGTTTAATAGAGACCATAGATATCTCCTGTTGACGCACTACGGACGCACACAATTCCAAGAGATTAAACCAACGGATTTCACAAGTTTCTAATTAAAAGTCACAAAAGATGGGAAAAAATCACACAAAAAGTGGCACGAAATATCGATTTAATTTTAGCGCGAAAATTATAAACCTATTAACATTTCCAATTCCTTTGTCTAAGACTGTAGCGTTAAATTCTACCACAAACTTTGTATGGAACGGGTAGAATCAAGATTTTGGAGATAACTGATGGTTTCAGTACAAGTATTAAAATTCGGGGTGAATTTGATAGTTTTGTATATAGTATTAAGTTTTAAGGAGTCATAGTAGAGCTTAAAATAACTCCACTGAAATCTCAACTGAACTAAATTTAAATATTCGTAGACTAAAACCCTCTATATCTCAGAAACTATAAACATTTGAATGAGGCAAGTTGAGTTATTTTCACTTTTTTTTAGCTCATCTATCATCCCTGAAAATAAATTTATTACTTTCAAATTTATTTTGAGCATTTGCCCGGCGCCTCCACCAAAAATGCTCCGCCAAAAAATTTAATTTGTAATTATTTGTAATAAAATGCAAAATAAATGAAATAAAAATATAAAAGAAGGCTTTAATCCTACTTGTTTTAAACTAATAGTCCGATTTGACAAATGCATTGTTTTTTATTTACGGTGACTTTGAACAAACCTGAAAAGTAAATAAAACTGAATAATGGGTTTACTCTTGTTTCGGTGACAGGATGATTTAAAAAAACTGTTCACAAATTTATTTTCTGTTTAAAAATAAAATTTAAATAAATTTGGAATTAATAAAAAGTCCAAAAAAACACTCATAGAATTTGGTTAAATGTAAGAAACAGTGAAGACTTAATTAAACAAACTTATTAAGTTAATACCTCGAGATATGCAATTTATTTACTAATAATTATATAAGTAAGGGTCTGGTCAAAACTTTTCAGGCTTTATTCAACATTAGAAAAAAGTGTCGAAGAATCCATGAACACTAAACACGTTTTTTTTTGATATCCGAAAATTTTGCAACTAAAATTAGACACCCATTATGAGGCCATTAAAAGCCATGTATTTTGAAAGGCATTTACTTATTAAAAATAGAGACTAATAAATTAACAGTTGATTTTTTTTTATTTAAATTTCGATCACGTTTCGAATTATCTATAATATTTTTATTATAAATTGTTTATTATTTATTTCTATTTGTCTTATCCGATGTCTTAAAGGTTAATAAGCTCGTCTACTTTAAAGATCTTCATGGTTTTTTAAGCACCACATTAAAAGCCTAAAGTTTCAGTAGTACCTAGTTACTCAAAGTAATTTTTTTAGTTGATTATAAATATTTTCTTTATGTTTGATTAAAAGGGTGTGATTAAAAATTTGTTTACTTATGCTCAAAAACTGGCACCTCAACTCAGTGATACGTTGTTGGGAAGTTGTGTAGACTATGGAAAAAATCTTGAAAAAATTTCTAAAGTCATATTACAAAAAATGTGAAGTTTCAAACTTATTTTGTTATCTTCTTAACAAAAACTTTTTTTTGTTAATTTCTTTTCATTATTTTTTAATGTTTTTACAATGATAAATAATTATTTTTAAATTTACTCTCAAACTTTAGCGATTTTTTTAATTTAAAAAAAAATAAATTTATCAAAAAATCACAATTTTGTACATGTGCCAACACTGGGTATTTTTCATAGGAAACCGTTTCTAAAATAATTCATTTTTATTGTTGTTCGAATTCTATTGCGATCACGATTGTTAGACAACGTTGTCACATTTCAGTTATTTAAAATTCGTTATCTACTTAACTTTAATACATAGAATTTTTTGACTATTTTTTTTATGTTATTCACACACCATAGAGTTGGTGCGCCGGTTTTTAAGTACCCAGTAGAACAAAGATTCTGTACGTAAATTTAATTTTTTTTTAGTAAAGATACTTTAGGTAAAAATTAAAAACTTATAGGAAGATATTCAAAGTCTGCACGTAATTAAAAGTTTAATTGAAACAAGACAGAATAAATAATAAATTTTGATGACTGTAAATGAGCGTAATTTCATTTTGCGTTTAATTAACAATTTCTAGTTGAAAGTTCTCGAGTTTTGAGAAAAATGTCTAAAAATTAGAAAAGTGTGGTTCGAAAGAAGTTACTTACTCACCTATTTAAGATCTAATAAAGATCAGTGACAGATAAGTATCACAAAAAATTGAATTAATATAATCTTAAGCAATTAAGCATAATTATAATTACGTGGATGAATATGTTTAAACAAAGGGAGAAAAAAAACACAAAGTTAGAACGTTATTACACCGTGTAATCAACTGATCGCCAAGTTGAATAAAGTGAAATTTGCTCAAAGTCCTTGTTTTTCGATGTTAATTCGAGTCGTGCTCAAGAACAACCATGTGGATGTGGTTGATGGAATTAAATGGTTCGGCTCGGAGCATGCAGCCGAAATGTGGGCGGCTGAAGCCACGCTGCAGAAGCATTAACTATGTATCACGCGAACGCATTTAGCAAGACAGTACATGGAGGCGCCTGAAGCGAGACTAATGCATTAAATAGCACTATTTGAGGTTGCGAATTCTCCAAGTACGTCTAGCTTACTTCAAACTAGACTATATTATTCTCTGTGTGCTCCTCCCGTTCGAAAACAGTGAGACAGCTGACAAATATGTAGCAGATCTGAGTTTCGCTTTCCTTCCCTACATATCCAACTGTTGTGTTCCTATTTATCACGCACATAAATTATGTCGTCGAATTACGCCCAACTCGGGATCTTGATAAACACGCTTAGCGATGCGTGATCTCGGAAAAAATTATCAGTTAACTGGCGAAGCAGCAAATTGGGGAATAATCGGATCGTGTCAACGCTTGTTGGTAGCTAAATCGCTCCGAAAGAACGCTCGCTTATCAGGAAATGTTGTGTTTTGACTGCCATTACACGCTGATGTGAGAACGAAACCTGACAGCTCCAAATTCAGGTATCTGGAAGTAATCCCCGGAACCGAACAAACAAGACATTGGAATATTTTTGGAGCGAACAGTGTGACAAAAAATTGACCCGAAAGTCGAATTAAAAACCCGTTGTGTTTTTTACGTTTCACAGAATTAATCCGAGCCAAATTTGCTCCACCAGTGAAAACGTATTTATTTTTTACAAGCTTTCACATAAAAGGAAATAATGGCACACATTCAATTTTCTCGGTCTGATTAGCTGTGAATTCATGAAACACCTCTTCGTGCATCGCAGACAGACCTACATAAAGATACAGCGGTGGCATTATTCAGGCAAACCGAAAAATATATTGCCCCGTTCTCAAGATAGAATGGATATAAATATTTGATATTTAGAGTGCACATCATGTGTTTTCTGCTACATCTCGATAACATCCAGTTTATCGGATTACACTCCAGCATTCGCATATCACACCGAATCGCCGCTTTTAATATACCTAATATGGGGATGAACACGGTAATGCCGCCTTGAAGGAACGTTCAGGTCCCATATGAGCATTACTTTGCATATTCATTTAGCCGGAACGGCGCTGCTTAGACGGAATTAATAAAAATGGAAGGGAAAGAGCTGAGAGTGCTAATAACTAAAATTGTAAATTTTAATGAAGGGATTGATTAATGATAAGCCATTAGCAAGTAATTTATCGCCATAAGCCTCATGTATTTTGAGTAGTAAGAAGGCTCCTTCAGAACACTTTGTTTTTTTTTAAGCATTTTGCCCTGTTTTTAAGGTATACAGCGTGCTCAAAAACTGACGCACCAACTCAGTGGTGTGTGGTAGAGAAGTGGTTACATATAAAGGTAAAAATAGTAAAAAAATTCTTTGTATTAATGTTATTGATAAATAACTAATTTTAGGTAAACGATATGTGACAACGTTGTCTAACAGTCATGATTGCAATAGAATTTGAGCAACAATAAAAATAATTATTTTTGAAACGGTTTCCTAGGAAATAATTCCCAGTGTTGGCACATCTACAAACTGTGATTTTTTTGATGAATTTTAATTTTTTTAAATTAAAAAAACTGCTAAAATCTGATATTAAATTTTAAAATAATTATTCATCGTTTTGTTACGGAACGATTACCTGGTATGAAACATAAGAATATAAAAAAATAATGAAAACTAAAGAAGTTAACACAATAAGTTTGTAGCTCCAGATTTTTTAAAATATAACTTTAGGAATTTTTTCAACATTTTTCCCGTAATCTGCACTTGCTTCTCAATAACGTACCACTGAGTTGGTGCGCCAGTTTTTGAGCACTCTGTATTTAAAAATTAACATTTTCAAAGATTTTGCCTTTTTTTAAAGTAGAAGACGTGCTATACAAAATTGATGGATGTTTCCGATGGGGTAAAACACCCTCTCTGTAAAATTGATGTGAAAACTATTTGTTAATGAATAGGATTAGCATAATTATAGAACTATGTAAAAAATAGATGAAGATAAAATTTATTTAAAAAAACTATGGGGATTGGTAACACGGTAATACAAAATGTTAACAACAAAAATCAAATTAACGACGGTATCATTTGCAAAATTAATTAAATATTCTGGGATTTAAAAACATTTTTTTAATGACGATTTTTTTCAGTATGTTCTAAAACTGACTTCTAATGCTGTAGTATAGTTTTGAAACCAGTGTTTTTTTATAAATTAATAATAACATTGGGTTCCGAGCTCATTACGAAGATTTTTCGAACTTAGCCGAAGTAATTTCGAGTAATGTGATTCGTAAAATTTTTTGCAAATAAAAACATTTATGATTACAACACTTCAATCAAGTTCGAAAAATTTTCGTCATGTGCTCGGAAAGAAAAACACTGGTTTAAAAACAATGAAGTTAGAAGTAAATTTTAGAGGCTAATCTTTTACCAACAAATCGTTGTAGTAAAAAACGTTTTTGAATAACTCGAAAATTAAAATAAATATCGAAAAAATTTATTCTTAAAAAATTTAAAGTACTTGATAATGTAGAAATTAGTCTTTTCGTGAGACACATAGTTTAGGCACAATACACTTGTTTCCTTACTTTTGTCTATCTCTGTATGTACTATTTGTTCAGCTACGCATGAAATTTTTACTGTCTTGCATTTTCTTATTCCGTTGTTCTTAAACCAACAATAAATGTTTCTGTACGAGTTCGATTGAAAATATCGAAAAGTCGCATTATTTTTTCTGGTTAATGCACTTATTAAATAAATTGCAACTCTAGTTAATCTCAAAATTATTGTTAGGAGTAGAGAATAGAGTACTAGGATGACTTTTTCATTGTTTTAACACATGATAATTATTTTTGCAAAAAAAAGAATTGCTAATAAAACAGTGACGAGTCACTATTGTCAAGAAACTACAACAATGTTTTTTTTGTAAGAATTTAGTTTTTTCTATTTATTTTAGGCACAGCTCACATAAAACTATGTGAAACCTTGCGTATTATAAAATACATAATTCTTGTGGCCAAGTGATTTGTTTTCTTCGATTAAGATTTTATTTTTAAAATGCATTAGCCACACGTAGTTACAAAAATATTTATTTATTTACCATAATTTATTTACCATAATTGACACTCTGGGCCATCTATCCATAACGTTAAAATTACTTAAAGGAAGCCTTAACTGTATAAAAGAAATAAAAACTAGAATAAAATTTTGACAAAAATTTGAACTAATTGCAGTATTATAATCAAATATCTGTAAAAAAGTATCAATGAATAATGATATAATTAGGTACGAACTTAAAATATTACTTTTAATTTAAATACAGAACAGTTTTCTTCAAGAGCACCCAAGTGTTATTTACTCAAAGGAGATGGCACTACGTTTGCCTTTTATTTTGTAACAGTTTTTTGCACTACTAAAATAATACCGAGACATTATGTGTAAAAAACACAAGACATAAATTCACGATCAATTGAAATAAAAATTAACTGTTAAAAAAAACTTGGTCTATATTTTTGTTTTGTAAATTTGATTTTAACTTTAACAATTCATCTCTAGATGGCGCTACGATAGCATTTCTTACAAATTATATAACAAGTAAAAATTTAACAAATTATTCGCAATCAGAGACGCACTCACGCGTATATTTTGAAGTTTTTCTAAAAATTGTTCTCACCGACGATTTATTGAGGCAACAGAGAAAAACACAATTATTATAATGAACACTTTATTAGGAAAAAAAGTACAAAAAAAACATTACATTCAGTCAGAAATAATACTGATTTTATACTACAATTAACTAAATAAATTACATAAACTGATTATTTCCTCTTCCTTGCCTCCTTCTTTTCCTCGGGTTTCTTGTCATCGGCCCCAACTTCAATCGTCGGCGTGGCTTCAATTTGCGACGGCTGTCCCGTGAAAGAAATAGGAATGTTCCGTTCTTTGATTTTTTCCTCACTCTTGGGTGCGGTGATGGTCAGCACCCCATCCGTCGACAATTTCGACGTCACTTGACTGATATCATGCCCTTCTGGCAGCTTATACTTCCGGATAAAGTGCCTCGAGATGAACCCATGCTCGTCCTCCTTCTCCTCGTGTTTACCCTCGATGGTGATAGTGTCATCGGACGCCTTCACCGTGATTTCTTCAGGCGTGAATTGCTGCACGTCGAGACTGACCTGGAACTTGTCCTTATCCACCGACAAGGTGGACCCTTTGTCCTTTTTGGAGGCCTGCGAGCGCCAGGGACGCGCGTAGGGCGAGGTGAGCATCATGCGACGCACCTTGCGGGGGAGGCAGGGTTGGAGGAAGTCGTCGTCGTCGAGGCCCATCCCGAAGTGCTGGTCCAGGAGGAGAGACGGACGGAAGTAGTCCAGCGGGTCTGTGACGAACGATAGCAGAGCCATTTTCTCACTGGAGTCGCTTTGGATTGCTTGGGATCACTTGGTTCACTTTACTGTACAGCTTTACTGTATCGCAGTTTGAATTCAATCTGAATGGAGCGAGCGCTCGCGCGCTTATATAGATAGTTGCGTCGAAGGTTCTAGATGGCAGTGCGCACTCGAGAACTTCCAGAAAGGTGGACAGTTATCGAACGTTCGGGAATACAGTTTTCTAGAAAATTGTGGGTTTTGTTTAATTTTTTCCTAAATAATTTGCGCTTTTTTTATTCGAAACTATTAAATAATTAAATGATTGATCAATGATTTTAATTTAACATGAATGTGAATAATTTGCTGTTAATTTTAGAAATAAAAATCAGTGCGTTTACTGAAGCAATTATGCGATTATGTGTGTTATTTAAAAAAAATTAATATAACAACAGCTTATTTCAATTACTTTAAAGCAGAGTATTAAAGTAAATGCTAATTTAATTTTAATTTTGTTATGTTTTACCAGTCTTTCATAGAATTTGTTGTAATTATGAATTAAATTTGAATTAAAAATACTAAAAATAATATAAAATAATGATAATAATGCCATGTGAACATGGAAACTTTTATTTCTAATTATAATTTCTGATTTAAAGTTATGTGACTGTTTTTAGTTTTATAAGCATTAACATTAATTATGCCCATTTTTCTTTTAAAATGCCTATTGTATGATATGCTGCCTAAAAACCTACTGTGCTTTTTCCAGCCACACTTACTTAAGTCATTTTGTTTATTTCTTCGTAGATCTGTATTTTTTTTTAATTAATATTTTGTGTTGGCTCTTGTCAAATATAAATGATGCCCCAGTGCCTTGAAAATGCTTAAAAATAATTGGAAATCAGAAAAAAACACATTAAGAGCTAAGAGGTGTTTTACATAAAAATATGTTTTGAAGATGTAATGGAAGTTGAAGTCATGTGGGTTTACCCCAGTAATTAAGAATATTTTGAAGAAAATTTAGAACGAACTGCAGAAACAGTGACCAAAGTGGGGTTGAATAAAATCATTTGTATTGTTTTGAAAAACTAACAATTTATAAAACGTACTAAAATAGCAGTTTCTATTTTTTGTTACAAAATAAATGTTCTTTTTTAATTTAAGAACTTAAACTAATTATCCTGCGATCTATGTAAACTATTACCTAGTTTAGACGACTATTTTTTAGTTTTGTAACAATTAAAAAATTCGGATTACACACAATTACAACACATCAACTGATAAAAAACATTTCAGAGAAAAAAAATTTTAGTTGCTTTTTAGTATCTTGCAGGATATTTTGTTTGCTTTAGGTATGCACATATCTTAAAAATTGTTTAAAATACATATTTGGAAATGATTTTAAGTAAAAAAATTCGTTCTGCTATAAAATAAATGAAAACGTGTGAATTCTATATTTAAAATATTTTTTTTTGGAAAGTAATGTGACATTACTACATTAGTATTATTTATTGTAACTTCTAATCAATACAGAGTGTTTCACACAACTTTACAAGCCCTACGACTAACATACGCACCAAATATACAAAAATTACAAAACACTAGATACAAAAAATACACATTTAATTAATCATACTAATCAATTTTATTAATGGTTTTTTAGAAACTATTTTCATGTGTGAAACGCCCTGTATAATAAAATAATGAACCAGTCTTTCTTTACAGTTTTACCAAACGTTTCGTAAAAAACTAATAGTATTAACATTTTTTTGGTGTTATAATAAGTGTTAATAAACAAACACAAGTACCACAACAATATTTTAAAGTAAAAAGCTGTTTTTCAGTTCAATTTTTTGTAGAAACAATGTTTAAATTCGAATAAAATGATTAAAATGCAAAATTTTTGAAAGAAAAAAAAATGAAAAAAAACGGAATTGGAAAAAATTTAACGACAATAGGATCAACTTTTTTAACAGGTTTTAAATAAAACTACAAATTGCAACGTTTCGTTTATATAATAAATTTTATCAGGCTTATAAGTTGTTTAAATTTGTAGAAGTAAACATTGAAAGATGAAATTGACAATGACTGGAATGAATGGAATTGACCAACTGGCAGTCCAGTTATTTAAAAAGATTAAAATGCGGAGCTTCCCCATAAAGAAACATTGGTTTGAAAGTGTACTCGTTTTAAGAGTTTATTGTTATTTATTATGTCGATGCTTGTGGAAAGTAATAACGTAATACAATGTTTTAGAAAATTAGTTTTATTTTTAAGAAAAATTAAAGAAAATTAAAAAAAATTACTCTAAAATAAATCTAATTTTTTTAAATATTGTTTCACATTGTTATTTTTGACAATGATCTACAATACAAATAACAAGTCACTGAAATTTAGCCTGCATTTGAGAAAACGTAATTGAAAATGCACTTTTAAACCAATGTATGTTCGTGAAGAATGCACTTAATCTTTATTTTTCCTATATTTGGAGTACTGACGTGATTCTCTAGAGTGCTGTGAACTCGAAACTCGCCACTCTTGAGACACCCTGTATGTTGAAGACGGTAACAGTGAATGCGCAATACTACGAGAAAAACTTAATCTGTAGTAATAAAGATTTCCATGAAATTTCTTATTTATTGTTTTTAGAGATGGGGGACAAGCGAGAAATTAAATTATAGAAATTAAAGAATTAAAACCTTTTATTTTACATCTGATATTTACATGATAATAAAACTACAATAGATTTATTAAAATATTCACAAATATAATTTGTACATACATTAAACAATTTAACACAAATTTACCAACATAAGGCGCGTACATGTGTAGTGTAAAAAAATAAAAATTTGTATATTTCAGAGAGCCATCAAATTGAAATCTTAATATAAAAACCACCAATTTCCAAAAGAGCCAAAAGTTTTGCCCAAATTGCAACCCAATTCGTCGCCATCATTAAATTTTTTTATTTAATAACATGTTTAGTACCTTTTACCTGCAAATACTGGACATGTAGCGATTTGTTAAATGACCATAAAAACAATAAACAAGTGATGTATGCCTCTAGTGCAGTCAATACTTATCAATACTTTATGTTATTACAAAATTCCACGAATAAAATACTTGTAACATCCTATTGCCTTGAAACATTTAAAACACTATTAGTAAAAATCAGTAGACCAGTCTTCGGTGCCTGTGCCGGTCGGTGCATTAGTCGCCGGCAAACACTGGAAGCAATAATTTTTCCCGTAATTGTTATCCCAATACTGGCACCCCTTGCACTGGAACCGCACCGCAAACTCCAAAGTCTGGCCCACGGTCAGATTATGAGCGTAAAAAAGGAAGGAAAACTTGTCGGAAAAACCGTCACACGAATTTTCCACATACACCGCCGGAACGTCCGCAAAACTCTGCCACGAGTCTAACGTGTATCTGATATGCACCGACTTGTGAAAATCCAGGTTTTTGACTCGGACTATGCCGCTGATGGACAGGGAAATGGGGTCCTGAACGACTGCACTATCTAGACAGACTTGGTTTTCTCTGAGACGGTCTATAAAGTCGGGCAAAATCCCGGGCTGTTGGAACAACGGAATTAGGATTTTGTCCACAACAGTTGGACAGAAACTAAGAGGTAAAGGCGCTAGTTTGAGGTCCACGTCCTGTAAATCGTTATAAGCCGAGGTGGGAATTTTCGGGATTTCGTCAAGAAACGTCCGAATGTCGGCCAAATCGAGCCCTAAGACGTCCGCAAACCGCACGATTTTTTTCCGGTAAGGGGTGCCAGGTGGGGTTTTCCCCGTCTTCAGAGAGGAGCATCTCCTGACACGGGGAGTTTTCTCCTCGGTTTCGAGGTCATCGTCATTTTGGTCGTTTAGTGCAGATTGGTTTGACTCAGTTGGCGTTACTAGCAGTGGTATCTTGGCAAAATTTTCTTTATACAATTCGTTTCTAACAGCCACAGGTTCAGTCTCACGTGATTTCGGCGACGGACTCCAATTAATATCAATTACTTTATCTAATTCATTGTCAAGCGCTTGACAGTCTAGGGTTTCCTCCTGGACGTTGCTCGAACTCGAGCCACCTTCCCTACCATTAACAAGTTCGTTTGCTTCTTCGTTTAGTGTTTGCTCGCTTTCGTTCGGGGGGTTTAGGTCGGTTACACTGTCGTAAAACGAGCCGTCACTGTCGTTGTCAGTCTGCGTGTTGTCCGCAAGACTGTTTTCGTTGAAAGTGGGGCACTGCCAATTGGAGTTGTAGTAGAGATTTTCCTTGTTGATAATTTTTTCGATTTCGGTTCTGTCTAGTTCCTCGGTGGGGCTTTGGGGGGATTCGATGTCTAGGTATAAATTATTTTCGATCGATTTGGGTTGGGAAACAGTGAGGGAGTTTTCGCGAGCTGTTAGCCAACTGTTCTCGCTTTTGTCGTGTCCATCTTCAGATTCCAGCGACGTTAAACGAGAATGTAAATGACGTGCAAAAGCCTCAGCGCGTTCACGACAGGACATTGGTAGCAACGAACTCAAGCCACACTTTTCTGGACCAGTGGTCATCTAATACGGGGGACCCTCTGGAACAGAAACGCAAAAATTAACTTTAATGCCACTATTCGTATTTTTTTTAATTTTATGTACCAAAATTATGAAATTAAAAAAATGATACTCTGTCGAAAACTAAATGGTTGAGTTCAAAAATATTAAAAAAATAAAAATGACTGTTGAATATCAATAAAAAAATTCCAGTCAAATTGCTACGAATCGTTTGTCTCAAAAAAAAAATCACTTAAAAGCGTTTGTGAATTATGTCAACTTTTAGTTTCTGAAGTCAAACATGTTTTTTAACCTGTTGTGAATTTGAGATGACAAGGGAAGTTGCCACCCTTGAAACCGAGACGCTTTGTTGCAGACAACTATAGAAACTTCTAACAAAGATGTCATGTTTTCGTTATTTATGGGTGTTGAGGAAGGTCGGTCATCAGTCACCACTGACTGGCTACATTCTTAATGAAATACTTGCTATAATTCAAATTTGAGAACAAATTGCTCCAATGCGAAAACAAGTTCACTTTATAAAGTTTTATTTTGTTTGATTGTTTTTAAATTTTATCAAGCAGTTATCGGAAATTACTTGATAAGTTGATAACTTTGTTTAAAAACAATGCTGCAATTGCCGGAGTTAAATTAAAACAGGAGATATGGTTGAGAGCAGTATTTTTTTAACTTTTCAGGAAAGGAGAAAAACTTTATTAGATATTTAACAAATTTAACGGTGTTTCTTTTCAAAAAGTTGTGGAAATTGTTCATTTTGAAATTAAATACATTTGGTGAAAATTATACGTACAGCTTATTTAGAATTTAAAAAAGGCCGGTTTATAGAAAGGAAATAAAAAATTAGTTATCCATGAATAAAAAAAACAGTTTGATTTACAACTTAACTCAGTAAATAACAAACAATAACGATCTTTTCAAAACAAAACAAAAAAACAAAAAATTCCATTACATATTCAACAAATAACGAGGTAAAATTTTTATCTTTTTATTAATTTTTTCTATTACGAGGAATTTTTGTACAGCTATTTTTATAATTTTTTTTATAACAATACAACAATTTTTTTAATCATTCCAAATTTAAATTTATTCCGCGATCAAAATTCTATAGTTTTTTTTTAATTTTTTGTAGTATGTATTATTTACCTCTGAAATTTCTGAAAAACTATTTTAAACACACTGTAAGTATACAGAGTTAGGCGTTTTGTGCCTAAACTAGTATTTATCTTACGAAAAAACTAGATAATCAAATAATTTAAAAATGTGATCATTTTTGAGATATTTAAAAACCCCACTACGGCGATCTTTTGGTAAAAGATTATGTTCTAAAATTTACTTTTAATGCAATAGTATAACTGTTTTTAAGCCGACTAGTCAACACTTTTTTTTATAAATTTTCAAAGTTGCCTTCTGACCTCAATTTTTATAAACGTTAATAAAAAAATTACTAATTTAAAAATAATGTAATTCAATTAGAAGTTATTTTAAAGCATCATCCATTACCGAAAAATTGACGTAGAATGGTGCCATTAAAAAAAATTCTTATAACTCAAAAACTCAAAAAAGTCGAAAAAAAATAATTTGGAAAAATTATCACATTCTTAAAGTACATAGTTTAGACACAAAATGCTTGGTCCCATTACAAACAGCGTGTAAGGGAATGGTTTAAATTTTAAAGGTAATATAAATCAAAAATGCATAGTTTTCCCAAAAAATCGTTCCGAAATTAAACTCCCAAATTTTGAAAACCGCTGAATTAGAATTAAAAAAAATTGTGTAAATTTTAAGATTACTGACAAAACAGCAGAGGAAAATTAACTTCTTGGGCCACTACGTTATTCTTCTATTTCAATTTGTACTTTGTTATTAAATTTTACGAAAAAAAAACAAAAAATTTTTGCCTGGACCCGGATTCGAACCTCCCACACAAAGGAACATGTAGTCACAATATTGAAAAATTTTCAAAACCCTCGCGCCACATCTCCATTTTCTTTAATGAAAAAGTTAACTGCTAATAAACTACCATAAGCCACACAGTGGCTCTCAACAGGTGAATTAATAAAAATTTCTGAAGAAAATACGCACTTTTTGGAAAAATTATATAAGGGTTTTCAACTCGTCAGATCATGACAAATTCACATACGAAATATTGCTAAGCTATTTTTCAGTAAGATTCGTATTTTGTTAAACTTGCGCCCTGTCTAAAAAAACGTAAACGTCTCTATATAATTAACTTAAAAATGATTTTTGCACACATTTTTCTATTATTTTTATCATTATTCATTCATTAATTTCTTTTTCAGGAAAGTACCTAACTAGTTTAAGCAAAACTTAAAAAGCAAAAAAGCTTTACTCGAGAAATCAAAATTTTCTGAAAAATTATATTAAAAAAAAAACACAGAAAAGGTTAACTTAACTTACTTTTCTACTAATAATTCTTGATGGTTCATGAGAAGTGACAACTTTCAAACTATGCATAAGCAATTAAATACTTGTCTTTAGTGCGTTTTAATATCTAATATACTCGGAAAATGTTTTTGCACATTTAAAAGTTTGGTAAAAGTATCGAAAATTTTTTATTTTTTTTAATTAGAAAAAACTTTGATCACCCCGTACGAAAAATCTGGTAGCGAACTAATTGTTTGAACTGATTCTTGCCTGACTACAGGTTTAAACCCCCGGGTTAATGGAGCGCAAAATAGTGTACTTAATTATTATTTGTGCGGCAATTATGATAGAGCAATATTTGCCAAATAAATCAGTCTGTGCCTTATTTGCCAGTCTTTAGCCCGGTTTTAAAAAATAATAACGCAAGAAAATTGACCTAGGACAATATGATAAAGAATAAATAAGTTAGAGGTCATGCGGTGTTTAATATTTGGTGATAAAAATTGGTGAAGATTAACGAACCTGTGTAGGTAGTGTTTATCCAAGTTGACAAATATTTGCGTCGCCCCAAATCAAGTGTTTCGTGAATGAATGGGCCATCGGGCACTATCACTACCACAACACTCGAATGGGAAGGACGAAACAAGGTCGTAGAAACGTCAGAGGCGCCGGTCTCAGTTGTCTCCGGCCCGAACCCCACTACTTTTACATCATCCCCACGCATTTTTAACATTACCTATTTTTAAATAGCACATGAGCCGTTTGCGATTAAAGTGATCGGAGGAACAAATAGACCGCGAGAAGGCAATGTGGCGGCATTATCTTGCAGCGGGCGTCCGACAAGGTTACTTGCTGCGACGCAGAACGTCGCCGGTCAGTGGCGTCCCAAAATTTGGAAACAAGCGCGCGATGTAATTAAAGGAAAGCGAGGCTGTTATCATTGTTTTGAGACTTATTCTTACACCAAGTTATCAAGTGTTTAGTTAATGATGCACCAAGTTCATTGAGATTGTTCGTTTCAGAAGTGTCGCGTAGATTTTTATCTCATTTGAAATTGGATGGCATTGATGCTATTTTTGTTCAAAACAAATGCACTGTAACAAGACTAATAATAAAATAAATCATAATCGGAGAATTCCGAAAACAAACTCAACCAAAACGAAATGTTAGCAAGCGATAAAAAAATGGTTGGTTATTATATTTTATTGAATTCTTCTAATAGTCTAAGATCCGAATTTTGGTCGTCCTGGACTTATCGGCTTACCGGATGAAACTTACTTTTGATGAAATATATTATCCAAAGGAACGTATCGCAAATAAGTTTCCTAAAAAAAGGTGGCTAAAAAAAGTCGAATTTTGCCTTTTTTCAGTGTTTTAAAGCTTTTTTAAGTAACATTTTTGAAAATGATTTACAGAATACATTATTCTACCCGGGACATCGGGGAGAAAGTCTCTTAAGGTGCGGTCACTGCTTTATATAATTCAGAAAATCGGAAAAATTTTTTTCTTTTTTAAATAATGTACGAAAAAAAAATTCAAGATTCTGAGAATTTTTTTTTCGGTAAGACATTGTTAAAAAATTTTAGAATAGAAAGGTAATGGTAATAGCAGTAGTAATAGTAGTATAAAAAATATTTTTTTTGTATTTTTTGTGGAAATAAAATAACTGCTGTTTGGAAAAAAGCTGTTTTTCATATCAACATCAACATTTATTAATATTATTATAACTGGGATTACAGGAACGTGTTTATGTCATTTTAATAAGCGTTTTAGTTTTAAATTACTGCAACATTTTACTATATTTAACAAAAAATTTGGTAAAGGTAGACAATTTGGCTACACGCCGCTATATATTTGGTTGCATAGTAATTGATTAAATAGACTGATCCAAAAATACTGAGTCTGTTGGCAACACTGGACTCAAATTTTTAAGAATACCAATGGAGTACGCTTCCAGTTAACAACCATTTAAGATTCTTGTGGGGTTGTACGTCAAATAATTGTCAAAAAAAATCGAACTTGGTTGCAGTGTTGCTAATTACGAGCACAAATACTTTCAAATGTGTTGCCAACAGACTCAGTATTTCTGGATCAGTCGTAATTGAAAGTTCTCAATTAAAATTTATTAGGCTCAAAATAATTCCAGAAATGCAAAAAGGTAAAAAATTGTGAAGACCTTCTTGTGTTACTGAGATCCTAATACACATTTTGGTTGCAATTTTTGCAATAGCAAAATTATTTTTCATTATAAATTGCAAAATTGCAAAACGGGTTTGAGACCAGGATTATAGAGATGCAATGTAGCAAAAAATTGTAGACTTTTTTGCTTTCTTGTAATTATAATATACATTTTGACTTTATTTAATGCTAAAATTGTTTTATTTAAACTTTCGTATAATTGGTAGTCTTTACAACTTATAAAAAATTGCAAAATTGTATAAATAAAATTTGTTTCTTTACAAGAACGTAAAAAGGTCTATGGCTAGAAATTCTTTAATATAAAAAATCCTCTTGCGTTTCTGCGATTTTGATACACATTTTAGTTTTAAATTTTTGCAATAGCAAAATTATTTTCCGCTATAAATTGCAAAATGTCAAAACGGGTCTCGGACTAGGATTTTGCAATAGCAAAATTATTTTCCGCTATAAATTGCAAAATTTTAAAACAGCTTTCCGACTAGGATTACAGGAATGCAAAGAAGTAAAAAATTGTATAAAAACCTTTGTGAGTTTCTGTGATTCTAATACACATTTTGTATTTATTTAATTCCAAAATTATTTTATTTAAACTTTTGTATAATTGGTTGTCTATACAACCTGTTGAACCTGTAGTATTTGCTAGATTTTAGAAATAAAATTCGTATCAAGATCACAGGAACACAAGAAGGTCTTTAACTTTAAAGACCTTCTTTCGTTCCTGTGATCCTAGTATACATTTTGGTTATACATTTTTGTTTGTTTTGAGTTTGTAGGCTTGGTTCTTCGCTATGGGGTCCTTCTCGAGGCCAGTTTCCGAATTGTGCGACTCCCGGGCCACTAATTTAGTTGGGAACTTTGAAGTGTTTACGCTTATCGCATTTTATCGTACTGGAAGGATAAAATCCGACTTCGAATTCTATTGGGGCCCATTTTGTCAAACGTTTTGTTGATTCTTTGGTGGTCATTTCCTTTGTTGGATGAATTGTTGAGGACCCAGAATGGTTGTACGGTAGTGGAGGATAGAATACTATTGGTTGCGATTTATACAGTTACTACAATGGATTGTTACACTACAGCATGATAGATGTGAGCTTAAAATATCTAAGGCTGGGTTATATTATTTAAATTGATTTTTTATGTAGAAATTTAAAGCTTCGCCCAAACCATCGAACAAGTGACTACGAAGAAATCGATTACTTGGGACATGTAACTATTCCTAAGAGCTCAGATTTGGAAGAAATTAGAGATATTTCTATATGGAGTGATTTATAGATGAAATTTTTACATTGGTACTGTAAAAAATGATTGCATCACAAGCATTTTAAATGAATCTACTTTTTGATAGAGGAAAAAAGTGTACAATGGTTTGTTTTGCTGTAAAAGGAGAACCTGGTATTGGTGTCATTCACGGAGCTTTCAACACTGAAGCTCACAAATTTTGGGCATGGGTTGGCAAAGTAAAATCTCCCAATTTAAAATATGCGGTAGGTACAACACTGTCGTAAGGTGATCAAGTTCCTAATTTGTATTTCAGAGGAACAAGAGTGAAAACATAGATAATAAACTTAATGTTCCCACTGGTGAAATAAAGAAAGTTTTACGTGAATAAGCGAAAATTGTGGACATAATTGAAGCCGCCGGTGCTGGTATGAAGTAATAGGGTTTATTATTTTATATGTTTTTTGTTTTTATAGGCTATAAAGCTTTAGAAGTTGTTCTGGACAATGTGGAAGCTTATTTGCCTACTACTTCTATCAAGAAGTGTGATATTTGTGCAGAAAACGCCATAATAAAGGCAGTGGTAGGTAAAAAGACAACAAAATTTAAGAAACTAATTGATTACAAAGATGATAGCTGTCATAAGAACGCAAAGTGTTAGTGGTCACTGTAACCAACCAGGACATGTTCTTTAGAAAATTTTAATTATACATAAGCATTGATTTTGTTTTAAATTGTTTTGCTATGTGTATAATAAGTTCGGTAGGAATTTGTTGTTTATCTGGCAAAGAATTAAAAAACGATAATGAAACATTTTTAGTCCACATATTTGTTAATGTATTAAACAATGCACAATTCCGTGACCGACGTTTAGGAACAATAAATTCTTTGTAACATTTCGACGCAAATCATATTTTAACTTGTATAGGGGCCACTTTACAGAAGTATAGAGACTGTTGCTCGTGGCTTTGCTGTAACTCCAATTTTTTAAAATTTGTGCAACTGTGCAAAGATCGCGCTACCAATTACAGGTAACTACAAAACAACTTTGAAAGTTCTGTGTTAGATGGCGCTACTATTTATTTTACAGATTACTGTAATTCTATATTAAGCTTACAGATCACGCTAATATTACAGATAACTATAAAACAATTTTAAAGGTTTCATGTCAAATGGCGCTACCCACAATTTTACAGATTATTGTAGTTCTATACTTTAGAGTTTGACTCAGAGATGGAGACAAAAACTTTACAGGTTACTCTAATTGCATTTTTTTAAGTAAAACATTTAAATATCACAAAAACATTGAAATTTTCTATAAACGCAAACTAAAAACTTTATGTTTAGATGACAATTAACATCAAAAAAAACAATTTTTATTTTTTAAAATAACGAAAAAGTCAACTGTAGTTTTTTCGCAGTTTTTGGCAGGAGTAGTAGTAATTTTTGAAGAGTTGGTTGCCTATACAAAGTTGCAAAACTTTAGAAATGAAATTCGTTTCAGAAATATAGGAACGTAAGAAGGTCTTTAAAATGAAAGAGATTCTTGCGTTTATGGTTTATTGTGTTTAATTTTGTGCGCTTGTTTTAGGTTATAGCGTTCTCCATGGGCTCGATTTACGAATTGTGGAACTCTTGGTCCTGGACCATTATTTATTTGGGAATTTTGTCCTGATTACAGTCATCATTAAAATGTTTGCGCTAATCGCATTTTATGGTACTGAAAGAATAAAATCCAACTTTGAATTCATATTGGGGCACCAACAGTGAGTTTGTTGAGGATACAGAATGGTATGGTTCTGGATGGTACTAGTGGGTTAGGATTTATACAGTTACTACAATGGTTTGTTACACTACTCCATGATAGATGTGAGTTTAAAATATCTAAGCCTGGGTTATATTATTTAAATTGATTTTTTGTGCAGAAATTCAAAGCTTCGCCCAAACTGTCGAA
This sequence comes from Tribolium castaneum, assembly GCF_031307605.1. Classification (NCBI taxonomy): domain Eukaryota; kingdom Metazoa; phylum Arthropoda; class Insecta; order Coleoptera; family Tenebrionidae; genus Tribolium; species Tribolium castaneum. Next base: position 29,624,704 of record NC_087394.1, read on the forward strand.
CAAGCAGGACCCAATTTTGCGTTACACTAGGATGCAGTGGAACAGTAATCGAACGAGTATTTTGAGTACTCTGTATGTGCTATTTGCAAAATGAGCAAAATGCGATTACGGGTGACTTCGATTGTTGATTCAATGGGCCCTCCGAGTCCGGTTATAACAGCTTAAGATAACAACAGGTTATAACGGGTTTAAGACAAGTATTAATCCGTTGCCGAGGACGAGATTCATTATAGTTCCAATTCGGAAGAGGAGCCTTTAGGAAGGGGCCGTTTGTTGTTCCAAAAACTAATATAACGCATGTTTGTCAAACGTACTGTAATTTTTCCGAAATTATTTTTGTGTATAATTTATAACATTTAATTTTAAAAGAAGTTTTGAAACTGTTAATAGCTGCTGGATATTACGTAGGCGTACTCACTGTTATTTATGTTATTACAGTTTCTTTAAATAAAGTGTCAAAATGTGTTGTTATTTTTTATTTATCTACCTAAATACTTTTTACTAAGATCCTCTGATCCTCTGATCACAGAAAATGCAGATATTTTGGATTTAAAACTGCTAAAAATTCAAAATTGGAAAATAGCACTGATGAGAAAAGACAGGCAACTTAGCATACACACAAGTGGAATGCTGGTTGCATGCAAACGCCGCTAAAAATTTCGTGACCTCTTTGCGTTCCTATGATCCTGATACGAAATCCATTTTTAAAATTTTGCAGATTTTTTTAAATTTTTATAAAAATTTTTGTGTGCGAGAAAATTTCGGTGAAATTCTGTAAAATTTTAAAAATGGATTTCGTATCAGGATCATAGGAACGCAAAGAGGTCACGAAATTTTTAGCGGCGTTTGCATGCAACCAGTTATACATATACGTGTATTTTAAGTTATATATCTTTTCTCATTACCCTTTTGCATTCCTGTGATCCTGATACGAAATCCATTTTTAAAATTTTGCAGAATTTCACCGAAATTTTCTCGCACACAAAAATTTTTATAAAAATTTAAGAAAATCTGCAAAATTTTAAAAATGGATTTCGTATCAGGATCATAGGAACGCAAAGAGGTCACGAAATTTTTAGCGGCGTTTGTATGCAACCAGTTATACATATGCGTGTATTTTAAGTTATATATCTTTTCTCATTACCCTTTTGCGTTCCTGTGATCCTGATACAAAATCCATTTTTAAAATTTTGCTGAATTTCACCGAAATTTTCTTGCACACAAAAATTTTTATAAAAATTTAAGAAAATCTGCAATTTCAAAAATGGATTTCGTATCAGGATCATAGGAACGCAAAGAGGTCATAAAATTTTTAGCGCCGTTTGCATGCAACCAGCATTCCACTTGTGTGTATGCTAAGTTGCCTGTATTTTCTCATCAGTGCTATTTTCCAATTTTGAATTTTTAGCAGTTTTAAATCCAAAATATCTGCATTTTCTGTGATCAGAGGATTCTTAGTAAAAATTATTTAGGTAGATAAATAAAAAGTAACAACACATTTTGACACTTTATTTAAAGAAACTAATAACATAAATAACAGAGAGTACGCCTACGTAATATCTAGCAGCTATTAACAGTTTCAAAACTTCTTTTAAAATTAAATGTTATAAATTATACACAAAAATAATTTCGGAAAAATTACAGTACGTTTGACAAACATGCGTTATATTAGTTTTTGGAACAACAAACAGTCCCTTCCTAAAGGCTCCTCTTCCGAATTGGAACTATAATGAATCTCGTCCTCGGCAACGGATTAATACCTGTCTTAAACCCGTTATAACTTGTTGTTATCTTAAGCTGTTATAACCGGACTCGGAGGGCCCATTGAATCAACAATCGAAGTCACCCGTAATCGCATTTTGCTCATTTTGCAAATAGCACATACAGAGTACTCAAAATACTCGTTCGATTACTGTTCCACTGCATCCTAGTGTAACGCAAAATTGGGTCCTGCTTGTTCGACAGTTTGGGCGAAGCTTTGAATTTCTGCACAAAAAATCAATTTAAATAATATAACCCAGGCTTAGATATTTTAAACTCACATCTATCATGGTGTAGTGTAACAAACCATTGTAGTAACTGTACAAATCCTAATCCACTAGTACCATCCATAACCATACCATTCTGTATCCTCAACAAACTCACTGTAGGTGCCCCAACATGAATTCAAAGTTGGATTTTATTCTTTCAGTACCATAAAATGCGATTAGCGCAAACATTTTAATGATGACCGTAATCAGGACAAAATTCCCAAATAAATAATGGTCCAGGACCAAGAGTTCCACAATTCGAAAATCGAGCCCATGGAGAACGCCATAACCTAAAACAAGCGCACAAAATTAAAAACAATAAACCATAAACGCAAGAATCTCTTTCATTTTAAAGACCTTCTTACGTTCCTGTATTTCTGAAACGAATTTCATTTCTAAAGTTTTGCAACTTCGTATAGGCAAACAACTATTCAAAAATTACTACTACTCCTGCCAAAAACGGCGAAAGAACCGCAGTCGAGTTTTTCGTTATTTCAAAAAATAAAAATTGCTTTTTGATGTTAATTGTCGTCTGAATATAAAGTTTGCGTTTATCGACAATTTCAATGTTTTTGTGACAATTGGATGTTTTACTTTAAAATATGCAATTAGAGTAACCCCTAGAATAACACTTTTATAGAAGCGGAACATAATGGTTGGCAATGAATTCCTAGCTGAAGCCATCTAGCCGCATCATCACGTACTAAAAATGGCGCGAATTTAAAATAATTCCGATTACTTTATATTTTTTTAATTTTTGCTCACGTCAAAATGATGCCAATACCTTATCAAATACAATTATTATAAAAATTTCTTAATTGTATTTGAAAAGGTGGATGCACAGACAGCACAGATGGAAGAATTTTACCCAACATGACACGATCACATTTAATGTTAAAGATATTTATTAAATCCATTAAGTTTACGAAACTAATAGTCGTCACCGAATCGATGATAAAGACATACTTGCAATCAGCCAAACTGGCACCGGTCTGGCACCTTATGTTTGCAACTTCTGTCTATGGGAGTCTCTCCTCGCAGTGTGACTCACTTGCGGTTCGATCTCAAAAAACTCACTTTTGGGAAAAACGCACCTATCTACGTAAACCTTCTGGAGCTCATTACTACGTTATATTTTTGGAGATCATGTTGTTCCTAACCGATAGTAGGCAATAGTCTAACCTAAAGACGACACTTTGATCCACTATAATAATAAAAATTAACGTGATATTATAAAAAATAAACTCAAATTAAAATCAACAAAAATGGCGATTCAAGTAAAAAGTGAGTGAAAATAAAAATTATTTTTCTAATGTTATTTTCAATTTGCACAAGAAAATTCATAGTGTACGGTCATCAGGGCACTCAGAGGAATCGTTTGGTGTAAGTTTCAGCTTGAAAATCCAGAAGTAGTTAAAGTAAAAAATTACCAAGTTATACTTTATGTTTTATTACGTGGTAAAGTTAACAACACACGTTAACATACCCTTTATAAACGTTTAAACACCCTTTTTCATGAAAAGGTTGACACGAGAAGTGCATTTTTCAATAAATCTCACTGAAATTTATGTCGTTGACTCAAGGTAGAATTGTCTGTCCTTAAACATGTTCAATAATAATTAATAGCGCTCTAGAAGAGCAGGAAAGCACACAAAAAACATTAAAGTTAAAATTTAACACTTCAGAAGAGAGCATAATACACCCTAACCCTACTTTCTGAACTTTTGTCCTTATCTGGCAATAGCACATAATAAAGGTAGAGATTTCGACCCTAAATATCCTATCATAACGCTCTGAAAGGGCAGAGATGGAGACAAAATTCATAAAAGTGTAAATTTTGTCATTTTCGGGTGACAACATAACCCTACTTTTGGAACCTACCGAATTTTCAACAAAACGAAACAAACAAACAATGTGGCTATACGCATTGCGATACCACTAATTTTCGCACCAAAATTTCACATTGCCAGTTTCTGTTTAAATAAAAACATGCATTTTTATTTTTCCATTGACTGCATGCGAAACTTTTATAATTTTAGACGTTTATAGGCAAATACATTTGTCATAATTAATTTTTTTAGATCAATGCTGTTCTATTTTAAATAATTCTGTGTATGAATGTTTCTAAATTTGACGAATTTTTCCAGTGAATATTTCTGGTAATGACTTGTTTTAGACTTAAGTGACGTCACATCCGTGACGTGTCCCGAGGTTAGGTGTGCGGCGCAGGCGGCAAGAGCGCTTCAGTCGACAGCGAGCAATGGCACGGGTTAGATCGTGAGCGGGAAGCAGGAGGCGAGGCGAGGTGAGTCGGGTCGGTTTATTTAAATTATTGTGTATTGTGCGGTTTCCTTCAATTTATTCAGTTTGTTACTTGCCGTTGTCGCGAACGGACGTGTGCTCAAGCAAATCTAAATTTTCCGGTTTAAATAAATTTTCAATTCGGTGACTAGTGATCGCGTTTGAGTGACACATTTTAAATACAGTAAATAAAATTATAATCAAACACTCAAATAATTAATTGCCACGTAATAATTTTGCCTTTAATTTCAATGAATGAAAGTGGCTTGCTCAAAATTTAATGCAAATAAACATTTTTTTTGGTTTCATTTTTATTATTATTTTTTTTAATGCTACAAACGGTAGCCAACGTGGAAGCGATATGAAGGTAGGTGTATTTTATTGCTGTGTCGTATTTATTTATTTCAAAAAACCAATAATTTCATAAAACTTAATTGCAATTAAAATCTTTAAATGCGGTATTGAAAAGTGATATTTTGAATGACACATTTTAAATACAGTAACTATAAATAAAATAAACCACTCAAATAATTTATTGCCACGAAATTTTGCCTTTAATTTCAATGAATGAAAGTGGCTTGCTGAAAATTTAATGCAAATAAACATTTTTTTTGGTTTCATTTTTATTATTATTTTTTTTAATGCTACAAACGGTAGCCAACGTGGAAGCGATATGAAGGTAGGTGTATTTTATTGCTGTGTCGTATTTATTTATTTCAAAAAACCAATAATTTCATAAAACTTAAATGCAATTAAAATCTTTAAATGCGGTATTGAAAAGTGATATTTTGAATGACACATTTTAAATACAGTAACTATAAATAAAATAAACCACTCAAATAATTTATTGCCACGAAATTTTGCCTTTAATTTCAATGAATGAAAGTGGCTTGCTGAAAATTTAATGCAAATAAACATTTTTTTTGGTTTCATTTTTATTATTATTTTTTTTAATGCTACAAACGGTAGCCAACGTGGAAGCGATATGAAGGTAGGTGTATTTTATTGCTGTGTCGTATTTATTTATTTCAAAAAACCAATAATTTCATAAAACTTAATTGCAATTAAAATCTTTAAATGCGGTATTGAAAAGTGATATTTTGAATGACACATTTTAAATACAGTAACTATAAATAAAATAAACCACTCAAATAATTTATTGCCACGAAATTTTGCCTTTAATTTCAATGAATGAAAGTGGCTTGCTGAAAATTTAATGCAAATAAACATTTTTTTTGGTTTCATTTTTATTATTATTTTTTTTAATGCTACAAACGGTAGCCAACGTGGAAGCGATATGAAGGTAGGTGTATTTTATTGCTGTGTCGTATTTATTTATTTCACAAACCAATAATTTCATAAAACTTAAATGCAATTAAAATCTTTAAATGCGGTATTGAAAAGTGATATTTTGAATGACACATTTTAAATACAGTAACTATAAATAAAATAAACCACTCAAATAATTTATTGCCACGAAATTTTGCCTTTAATTTCAATGAATGAAAGTGGCTTGCTCAAAATTTAATGCAAATAAACATTTTTTTTGGTTTCATTTTTATTATTATTTTTTTTAATGCTACAAACGGTAGCCAACGTGGAAGCGATATGAAGGTAGGTGTATTTTATTGCTGTGTCGTATTTATTTATTTCAAAAAACCAATAATTTCATAAAACTTAAATGCAATTAAAATCTTTAAATGCGGTATTGAAAAGTGATATTTTGAATGACACATTTTAAATACAGTAACTATAAATAAAATAAACCACTCAAATAATTTATTGCCACGAAATTTTGCCTTTAATTTCAATGAATGAAAGTGGCTTGCTGAAAATTTAATGCAAATAAACATTTTTTTTGGTTTCATTTTTATTATTATTTTTTTTAATGCTACAAACGGTAGCCAACGTGGAAGCGATATGAAGGTAGGTGTATTTTATTGCTGTGTCGTATTTATTTATTTCAAAAAACCAATAATTTCATAAAACTTAATTGCAATTAAAATCTTTAAATGCGGTATTGAAAAGTGATATTTTGAATGACACATTTTAAATACAGTAACTATAAATAAAATAAACCACTCAAATAATTTATTGCCACGAAATTTTGCCTTTAATTTCAATGAATGAAAGTGGCTTGCTCAAAATTTAATGCAAATAAACATTTTTTTTGGTTTCATTTTTATTATTATTTTTTTTTGGTTTCATTTTTATTATTATTTTTTTTAATGCTACAAACGGTAGCCAACGTGGAAGCGATATGAAGGTAGGTGTATTTTATTGCTGTGTCGTATTTATTTATTTCAAAAAACCAATAATTTCATAAAACTTAATTGCAATTAAAATCTTTAAATGCGGTATTGAAAAGTGATATTTTGAATGACACATTTTAAATACAGTAACTATAAATAAAATAAACCACTCAAATAATTTATTGCCACGAAATTTTGCCTTTAATTTCAATGAATGAAAGTGGCTTGCTGAAAATTTAATGCAAATAAACATTTTTTTTGGTTTCATTTTTATTATTATTTTTTTTAATGCTACAAACGGTAGCCAACGTGGAAGCGATATGAAGGTAGGTGTATTTTATTGCTGTGTCGTATTTATTTATTTCAAAAAACCAATAATTTCATAAAACTTAATTGAAATTAAAATCTTTAAATGCGGTATTGAAAAGTGATATTTTGAGTGACACATTTTAAATACAGTAACTATAAATAAAATAAACCACTCAAATAATTTATTGCCACGAAATTTTGCCTTTAATTTCAATGAATGAAAGTGGCTTGCTCAAAATTTAATGCAAATAAACATTTTTTTTGGTTTCATTTTTATTATTATTTTTTTTGGTTTCATTTTTATTATTATTTTTTTTAATGCTACAAACGGTAGCCAACGTGGAAGCGATATGAAGGTAGGTGTATTTTATTGCTGTGTCGTATTTATTTATTTCAAAAAACCAATAATTTCATAAAACTTAAATGCAATTAAAATCTTTAAATGCGGTATTGAAAAGTGATATTTTGAATGACACATTTTAAATACAGTAACTATAAATAAAATAAACCACTCAAATAATTTATTGCCACGAAATTTTGCCTTTAATTTCAATGAATGAAAGTGGCTTGCTGAAAATTTAATGCAAATAAACATTTTTTTTGGTTTCATTTTTATTATTATTTTTTTTAATGCTACAAACGGTAGCCAACGTGGAAGCGATATGAAGGTAGGTGTATTTTATTGCTGTGTCGTATTTATTTATTTCAAAAAACCAATAATTTCATAAAACTTAAATGCAATTAAAATCTTTAAATGCGGTATTGAAAAGTGATATTTTGAGTGACACATTTTAAATACAGTAACTATAAATAAAATAAACCACTCAAATAATTTATTGCCACGAAATTTTGCCTTTAATTTCAATGAATGAAAGTGGCTTGCTGAAAATTTAATGCAAATAAACATTTTTTTTGGTTTCATTTTTATTATTATTTTTTTTAATGCTACAAACGGTAGCCAACGTGGAAGCGATATGAAGGTAGGTGTATTTTATTGCTGTGTCGTATTTATTTATTTCAAAAAACCAATAATTTCATAAAACTTAAATGCAATTAAAATCTTTAAATGCGGTATTGAAAAGTGATATTTTGAGTGACACATTTTAAATACAGTAACTATAAATAAAATAAACCACTCAAATAATTTATTGCCACGAAATTTTGCCTTTAATTTCAATGAATGAAAGTGGCTTGCTCAAAATTTAATGCAAATAAACATTTTTTTTGGTTTCATTTTTATTATTATTTTTTTTTGGTTTCATTTTTATTATTATTTTTTTTAATGCTACAAACGGTAGCCAACGTGGAAGCGATATGAAGGTAGGTGTATTTTATTGCTGTGTCGTATTTACTTATTTCAAAAAACCAATAATTTCATAAAACTTAATTGCAATTAAAATCTTTAAATGCGGTATTGAAAAGTGATATTTTGAGTGACACATTTTAAATACAGTAACTATAAATAAAATAAACCACTCAAATAATTTATTGCCACAAAATTTTGCCTTTAATTTCAATGAATGAAAGTGGCTTGCTGAAAATTTAATGCAAATAAACATTTTTTTTGGTTTCATTTTTATTATTATTTTTTTTGGTTTCATTTTTATTATTATTTTTTTTAATGCTACAAACGGTAGCCAACGTGGAAGCGATATGAAGGTAGGTGTATTTTATTGCTGTGTCGTATTTATTTATTTCACAAACCAATAATTTCATAAAACTTAATTGCAATTAAAATCTTTAAATGCGGTATTGAAAAGTGATATTTTGAGTGACACATTTTAAATACAGTAACTATAAATAAAATAAACCACTCAAATAATTTATTGCCACGAAATTTTGCCTTTAATTTCAATGAATGAAAGTGGCTTGCTCAAAATTTAATGCAAATAAACATTTTTTTTGGTTTCATTTTTATTATTATTTTTTTTAATGCTACAAACGGTAGCCAACGTGGAAGCGATATGAAGGTAGGTGTATTTTATTGCTGTGTCGTATTTATTTATTTCACAAACCAATAATTTCATAAAACTTAATTGCAATTAAAATCTTTAAATGCGGTATTGAAAAGTGATATTTTGAGTGACACATTTTAAATACAGTAACTATAAATAAAATAAACCACTCAAATAATTTATTGCCACAAAATTTTGCCTTTAATTTCAATGAATGAAAGTGGCTTGCTGAAAATTTAATGCAAATAAACATTTTTTTTGGTTTCATTTTTATTATTATTTTTTTTGGTTTCATTTTTATTATTATTTTTTTTAATGCTACAAACGGTAGCCAACGTGGAAGCGATATGAAGGTAGGTGTATGTTATTGCTGTGTCGTATTTATTTATTTCAAAAAACCAATAATTTCATAAAACTTAACTGCAATTAAAATCTTTAAATGCGGTATTGAAAAGTGATATTTTGAGTGACACATTTTAAATACAGTAACTATAAATAAAATAAACCACTCAAATAATTTATTGCCACGAAATTTTACCTTTAATTTCAATGAATGAAAGTGGCTTGCTCAAAATTTAATGCAAATAAACATTTTTTTTGGTTTCATTTTTATTATTATTTTTTTTTGGTTTCATTTTTATTATTATTTTTTTTAATGCTACAAACGGTAGCCAACGTGGAAGCGATATGAAGGTAGGTGTATTTTATTGCTGTGTCGTATTTACTTATTTCAAAAAACCAATAATTTCATAAAACTTAATTGCAATTAAAATCTTTAAATGCGGTATTGAAAAGTGATATTTTGAGTGACACATTTTAAATACAGTAACTATAAATAAAATAAACCACTCAAATAATTTATTGCCACGAAATTTTACCTTTAATTTCAATGAATGAAAGTGGCTTGCTCAAAATTTAATGCAAATAAACATTTTTTTTGGTTTCATTTTTATTATTATTTTTTTTGGTTTCATTTTTATTATTATTTTTTTTAATGCTACAAACGGTAGCCAACGTGGAAGCGATATGAAGGTAGGTGTATTTTATTGCTGTGTCGTATTTACTTATTTCAAAAAACCAATAATTTCATAAAACTTAATTGCAATTAAAATCTTTAAATGCGGTATTGAAAAGTGATATTTTGAGTGACACATTTTAAATACAGTAACTATATAGTAATTTTTGTATTAAGTGCGCGAAATGAGTGTTTTTTTAATGGCGCCTGAGAATGTTATTTTAGTCGAGACCGCCAGGTCGAGACCTAAAAGACATTCGAAGGCGCCATTAAAACATGAATTTCGCCACGAAATACAAACAACGTTTTTTCTACAGCCTCCAGATGAAGAAAAAAGTAACAGAAATTAGTTGGAACAAAATGGTCTGATAAATCGAGTTGCTTGCATGGTTACGATGATAAATAAAAGTGATAGTTGCGAAAAATTTGTCACAATAGGTATTTTTGTTGAAGAAGTGTGATGGATTTTAGCAGCGAAAACGAAATAGATGCAATTGCAAGCGCGGCAGTGTCGAATCTTTTGCCTGCTAAATCAAGACCGCAGTACGAAAAAACGTATCTTCAGTTTCGGCAGTGGTGTTCTATGAAAAAGATTGATCAAGTAACGGAAAATGTTTTGTTGGCGTATTTGGAAGAAAAGTCTACCACCTTAAAGCCACCAACACTCTGGGCCCTTTATGCGATGTTGAAAGCCACCTTAAACGTTAAAGAGAATATCGATACACGTAAGTTTCCGAAGTTAGTGCCCTACCTGAAAAGCAAAAGCGTAGGTTACAGAAGCAAGAAGTCGCAAATTTTAGACAAAGAAGACATTAGCAAGTTTATTAATGAAGCAGATGACAAGATATATTTACTGATGAAGGTAAACTTATCATATTAGTGTAATACAAATCAAAACAACTCGTTTTATTTATAGACTGTGCTAATTTTGGGTATATCGGGAGCCCTTCGACGTGAAGAATTAGTTAAAATGAAGCTAACTGACATAGAAGATAAACAGTCTGTCTTAATTGTGAAGGTGCCTGATACAAAAACCCACTGCGAACGAATATTTACTGTTTCAAATTTAGAAAATATAGAAATTGTCAGAAAATATAGAGCTTTGCGGCCTCCACGGGCGACTAGTGACCGTTTATTTTTAAAGTATACCAACGGAAAATGTGTGAATCAAAATGTTGGAATTAACAAAATCGGAGAGATACCAAGTTTGATTGCAAAGTGGCTTAACAAAGACGAACCTAAAAAATATACTGGTCACTGCTTCAGAAGAAGCTCTGCCACTCTTTTGGCGAATGCTGGAGGTGATCTAATTTCAATTAAACGTCATGGGGGCTGGAGAAGCAGCACAGTGGCAGAAAGTTACATCGAGGACTCTTTGAATAATAAAATTGAAATTGCCAATAAAATTCAACCTTCTTCCTCCACAGAAGAAAACAAAATCACTCAACCTTCTACATCGGCTTCTTTTAATGGCGAAAATAACTTTCATTTACAAGCGTCTTCACTCAGGCCTCTGGGGATAAACGGGGGCACGTTTTCGTCATGCACATTTAATTTTCATATGTCAAAGTAAATATCTATTATTATTGTTTTGTAATATTGTTCTGTATAATTATAAAACCTTTAAAACTACCTCTCATTATCGATCCGTCTCTTCATTTCGGTTGCTGTTGATGTCTTTTCGTGTTACTAAAATTGTAACAGAAATAAGTTGGAACAAAATGATCTGAAAAATCGAGTTGCCTGCACAGTTAAAAAATATTATTTTTTCACTGTGAAACCGTGAAAAAATAATATTTTTTCACAGTGAAAAAACGTCAAACTTCGCGCATAGGTAACCATGCATAAATGTCACGATTTTTTGACGGCTGTAGAAAAAATAAAATAAACCACTCAAATAATTTATTGCCACGAAATTTTGCCTTTAATTTCAATGAATGAAAGTGGCTTGCTGAAAATTTAATGCAAATAAACATTTTTTTTGGTTTCATTTTTATTATTATTTTTTTTTGGTTTCATTTATATTATTATTTTTTTTAATGCTACAAACGGTAGCCAACGTGGAAGCGATATGAAGGTAGGTGTATTTTATTGCTGTGTCGTATTTATTTATTTCAAAAAACCAATAATTTCATAAAACTTAATTGCAATTAAAATCTTTAAATGCGGTATTGAAAAGTGATATTTTGAGTGACACATTTTAAATACAGTAACTATAAATAAAATAAACCACTCAAATAATTTATTGCCACGAAATTTTGCCTTTAATTTCAATGAATGAAAGTGGCTTGCTGAAAATTTAATGCAAATAAACATTTTTTTTGGTTTCATTTTTATTATTATTTTTTTTTGGTTTCATTTATATTATTATTTTTTTTAATGCTACAAACGGTAGCCAACGTGGAAGCGATATGAAGGTAGGTGTATTTTATTGCTGTGTCGTATTTATTTATTTCAAAAAACCAATAATTTCATAAAACTTAATTGCAATTAAAATCTTTAAATGCGGTATTGAAAAGTGATATTTTGAGTGACACATTTTAAATACAGTAACTATAAATAAAATAAACCACTCAAATAATTTATTGCCACGAAATTTTGCCTTTAATTTCAATGAATGAAAGTGGCTTGCTCAAAATTTAATGCAAATAAACATTTTTTTTGGTTTCATTTTTATTATTATTTTTTTTAATGCTACAAACGGTAGCCAACGTGGAAGCGATATGAAGGTAGGTGTATTTTATTGCTGTGTCGTATTTATTTATTTCAAAAAACCAATAATTTCATAAAACTTAATTGCAATTAAAATCTTTAAATGCGGTATTGAAAAGTGATATTTTGAGTGACACATTTTAAATACAGTAACTATAAATAAAATAAACCACTCAAATAATTTATTGCCACGAAATTTTGCCTTTAATTTCAATGAATGAAAGTGGCTTGCTGAAAATTTAATGCAAATAAACATTTTTTTTGGTTTCATTTTTATTATTATTTTTTTTAATGCTACAAACGGTAGCCAACGTGGAAGCGATATGAAGGTAGGTGTATTTTATTGCTGTGTCGTATTTATTTATTTCAAAAAACCAATAATTTCATAAAACTTAATTGCAATTAAAATCTTTAAATGCGGTATTGAAAAGTGATATTTTGAATGACACATTTTAAATACAGTAACTATAAATAAAATAAACCACTCAAATAATTTATTGCCACGAAATTTTGCCTTTAATTTCAATGAATGAAAGTGGCTTGCTGAAAATTTAATGCAAATAAACATTTTTTTTGGTTTCATTTTTATTATTATTTTTTTTAATGCTACAAACGGTAGCCAACGTGGAAGCGATATGAAGGTAGGTGTATTTTATTGCTGTGTCGTATTTATTTATTTCAAAAAACCAATAATTTCATAAAACTTAATTGCAATTAAAATCTTTAAATGCGGTATTGAAAAGTGATATTTTGAATGACACATTTTAAATACAGTAACTATAAATAAAATAAACCACTCAAATAATTTATTGCCACGAAATTTTGCCTTTAATTTCAATGAATGAAAGTGGCTTGCTCAAAATTTAATGCAAATAAACATTTTTTTTGGTTTCATTTTTATTATTATTTTTTTTTGGTTTCATTTTTATTATTATTTTTTTTAATGCTACAAACGGTAGCCAACGTGGAAGCGATATGAAGGTAGGTGTATGTTATTGCTGTGTCGTATTTATTTATTTCAAAAAACCAATAATTTCATAAAACTTAACTGCAATTAAAATCTTTAAATGCGGTATTGAAAAGTGATATTTTGAGTGACACATTTTAAATACAGTAACTATAAATAAAATAAACCACTCAAATAATTTATTGCCACGAAATTTTACCTTTAATTTCAATGAATGAAAGTGGCTTGCTCAAAATTTAATGCAAATAAACATTTTTTTTGGTTTCATTTTTATTATTATTTTTTTTGGTTTCATTTTTATTATTATTTTTTTTAATGCTACAAACGGTAGCCAACGTGGAAGCGATATGAAGGTAGGTGTATTTTATTGCTGTGTCGTATTTACTTATTTCAAAAAACCAATAATTTCATAAAACTTAATTGCAATTAAAATCTTTAAATGCGGTATTGAAAAGTGATATTTTGAGTGACACATTTTAAATACAGTAACTATAAATAAAATAAACCACTCAAATAATTTATTGCCACGAAATTTTGCCTTTAATTTCAATGAATGAAAGTGGCTTGCTCAAAATTTAATGCAAATAAACATTTTTTTTGGTTTCATTTTTATTATTATTTTTTTTTGGTTTCATTTTTATTATTATTTTTTTAATGCTACAAACGGTAGCCAACGTGGAAGCGATATGAAGGTAGGTGTATTTTATTGCTGTGTCGTATTTATTTATTTCAAAAAACCAATAATTTCATAAAACTTAATTGCAATTAAAATCTTTAAATGCGGTATTGAAAAGTGATATTTTGAATGACACATTTTAAATACAGTAACTATAAATAAAATAAACCACTCAAATAATTTATTGCCACGAAATTTTGCCTTTAATTTCAATGAATGAAAGTGGCTTGCTCAAAATTTAATGCAAATAAACATTTTTTTTGGTTTCATTTTTATTATTATTTTTTTTTGGTTTCATTTTTATTATTATTTTTTTTAATGCTACAAACGGTAGCCAACGTGGAAGCGATATGAAGGTAGGTGTATGTTATTGCTGTGTCGTATTTATTTATTTCAAAAAACCAATAATTTCATAAAACTTAACTGCAATTAAAATCTTTAAATGCGGTATTGAAAAGTGATATTTTGAGTGACACATTTTAAATACAGTAACTATAAATAAAATAAACCACTCAAATAATTTATTGCCACGAAATTTTACCTTTAATTTCAATGAATGAAAGTGGCTTGCTCAAAATTTAATGCAAATAAACATTTTTTTTGGTTTCATTTTTATTATTATTTTTTTTGGTTTCATTTTTATTATTATTTTTTTTAATGCTACAAACGGTAGCCAACGTGGAAGCGATATGAAGGTAGGTGTATTTTATTGCTGTGTCGTATTTACTTATTTCAAAAAACCAATAATTTCATAAAACTTAATTGCAATTAAAATCTTTAAATGCGGTATTGAAAAGTGATATTTTGAGTGACACATTTTAAATACAGTAACTATAAATAAAATAAACCACTCAAATAATTTATTGCCACGAAATTTTGCCTTTAATTTCAATGAATGAAAGTGGCTTGCTGAAAATTTAATGCAAATAAACATTTTTTTTGGTTTCATTTTTATTATTATTTTTTTTTGGTTTCATTTATATTATTATTTTTTTTAATGCTACAAACGGTAGCCAACGTGGAAGCGATATGAAGGTAGGTGTATTTTATTGCTGTGTCGTATTTATTTATTTCAAAAAACCAATAATTTCATAAAACTTAATTGCAATTAAAATCTTTAAATGCGGTATTGAAAAGTGATATTTTGAGTGACACATTTTAAATACAGTAACTATAAATAAAATAAACCACTCAAATAATTTATTGCCACGAAATTTTGCCTTTAATTTCAATGAATGAAAGTGGCTTGCTGAAAATTTAATGCAAATAAACATTTTTTTTGGTTTCATTTTTATTATTATTTTTTTTAATGCTACAAACGGTAGCCAACGTGGAAGCGATATGAAGGTAGGTGTATGTTATTGCTGTGTCGTATTTATTTATTTCAAAAAACCAATAATTTCATAAAACTTAATTGAAATTAAAATCTTTAAATGCGGTATTGAAAAGTGATATTTTGAGTGACACATTTTAAATACAGTAACTATAAATAAAATAAACCACTCAAATAATTTATTGCCACGAAATTTTGCCTTTAATTTCAATGAATGAAAGTGGCTTGCTCAAAATTTAATGCAAATAAACATTTTTTTTGGTTTCATTTTTATTATTATTTTTTTTAATGCTACAAACAGTAGCCAACGTGGAAGCGATATGAAGGTAGGTGTATTTTATTGCTGTGTCGTATTTATTTATTTCACAAACCAATAATTTCATAAAACTTAATTGCAATTAAAATCTTTAAATGCGGTATTGAAAAGTGATATTTTGAGTGACACATTTTAAATACAGTAACTATAAATAAAATAAACCACTCAAATAATTTATTGCCACGAAATTTTGCCTTTAATTTCAATGAATGAAAGTGGCTTGCTCAAAATTTAATGCAAATAAACATTTTTTTTGGTTTCATTTTTATTATTATTTTTTTTGGTTTCATTTTTATTATTATTTTTTTTAATGCTACAAACGGTAGCCAACGTGGAAGCGATATGAAGGTAGGTGTATGTTATTGCTGTGTCGTATTTATTTATTTCAAAAAACCAATAATTTCATAAAACTTAATTGAAATTAAAATCTTTAAATGCGGTATTGAAAAGTGATATTTTGAGTGACACATTTTAAATACAGTAACTATAAATAAAATAAACCACTCAAATAATTTATTGCCACGAAATTTTGCCTTTAATTTCAATGAATGAAAGTGGCTTGCTCAAAATTTAATGCAAATAAACATTTTTTTTGGTTTCATTTTTATTATTATTTTTTTTAATGCTACAAACAGTAGCCAACGTGGAAGCGATATGAAGGTAGGTGTATTTTATTGCTGTGTCGTATTTATTTATTTCACAAACCAATAATTTCATAAAACTTAATTGCAATTAAAATCTTTAAATGCGGTATTGAAAAGTGATATTTTGAGTGACACATTTTAAATACAGTAACTATAAATAAAATAAACCACTCAAATAATTTATTGCCACGAAATTTTGCCTTTAATTTCAATGAATGAAAGTGGCTTGCTCAAAATTTAATGCAAATAAACATTTTTTTTGGTTTCATTTTTATTATTATTTTTTTTGGTTTCATTTTTATTATTATTTTTTTTAATGCTACAAACGGTAGCCAACGTGGAAGCGATATGAAGGTAGGTGTATGTTATTGCTGTGTCGTATTTATTTATTTCAAAAAACCAATAATTTCATAAAACTTAACTGCAATTAAAATCTTTAAATGCGGTATTGAAAAGTGATATTTTGAGTGACACATTTTAAATACAGTAACTATAAATAAAATAAACCACTCAAGTAATTTATTGCCACGAAATTTTGCCTTTAATTTCAATGAATGAAAGTGGCTTGCTCAAAATTTAATGCAAATAAACATTTTTTTTGGTTTCATTTTTATTATTATTTTTTTTAATGCTACAAACGGTAGCCAACGTGGAAGCGATATGAAGGTAGGTGTATTTTATTGCTGTGTCGTATTTACTTATTTCAAAAAACCAATAATTTCATAAAACTTAATTGCAATTAAAATCTTTAAATGCGGTATTGAAAAGTGATATTTTGAGTGACACATTTTAAATACAGTAACTATAAATAAAATAAACCACTCAAATAATTTATTGCCACGAAATTTTGCCTTTAATTTCAATGAATGAAAGTGGCTTGCTCAAAATTTAATGCAAATAAACATTTTTTTTGGTTTCATTTTTATTATTATTTTTTTTTGGTTTCATTTTTATTATTATTTTTTTTAATGCTACAAACGGTAGCCAACGTGGAAGCGATATGAAGGTAGGTGTATTTTATTGCTGTGTCGTATTTATTTATTTCAAAAAACCAATAATTTCATAAAACTTAATTGCAATTAAAATCTTTAAATGCGGTATTGAAAAGTGATATTTTGAGTGACACATTTTAAATACAGTAACTATAAATAAAATAAACCACTCAAATAATTTATTGCCACGAAATTTTGCCTTTAATTTCAATGAATGAAAGTGGCTTGCTGAAAATTTAATGCAAATAAACATTTTTTTTGGTTTCATTTTTATTATTATTTTTTTTAATGCTACAAACGGTAGCCAACGTGGAAGCGATATGAAGGTAGGTGTATGTTATTGCTGTGTCGTATTTATTTATTTCAAAAAACCAATAATTTCATAAAACTTAATTGAAATTAAAATCTTTAAATGCGGTATTGAAAAGTGATATTTTGAGTGACACATTTTAAATACAGTAACTATAAATAAAATAAACCACTCAAATAATTTATTGCCACGAAATTTTGCCTTTAATTTCAATGAATGAAAGTGGCTTGCTCAAAATTTAATGCAAATAAACATTTTTTTTGGTTTCATTTTTATTATTATTTTTTTTGGTTTCATTTTTATTATTATTTTTTTTAATGCTACAAACGGTAGCCAACGTGGAAGCGATATGAAGGTAGGTGTATTTTATTGCTGTGTCGTATTTACTTATTTCAAAAAACCAATAATTTCATAAAACTTAATTGCAATTAAAATCTTTAAATGCGGTATTGAAAAGTGATATTTTGAGTGACACATTTTAAATACAGTAACTATAAATAAAATAAACCACTCAAATAATTTATTGCCACGAAATTTTGCCTTTAATTTCAATGAATGAAAGTGGCTTGCTCAAAATTTAATGCAAATAAACATTTTTTTTGGTTTCATTTTTATTATTATTTTTTTTTGGTTTCATTTTTATTATTATTTTTTTTAATGCTACAAACGGTAGCCAACGTGGAAGCGATATGAAGGTAGGTGTATTTTATTGCTGTGTCGTATTTACTTATTTCAAAAAACCAATAATTTCATAAAACTTAATTGCAATTAAAATCTTTAAATGCGGTATTGAAAAGTGATATTTTGAATGACACATTTTAAATACAGTAACTATAAATAAAATAAACCACTCAAATAATTTATTGCCACGAAATTTTGCCTTTAATTTCAATGAATGAAAGTGGCTTGCTGAAAATTTAATGCAAATAAACATTTTTTTTGGTTTCATTTTTATTATTATTTTTTTTGGTTTCATTTTTATTATTATTTTTTTTAATGCTACAAACGGTAGCCAACGTGGAAGCGATATGAAGGTAGGTGTATTTTATTGCTGTGTCGTATTTATTTATTTCAAAAAACCAATAATTTCATAAAACTTAACTGCAATTAAAATCTTTAAATGCGGTATTGAAAAGTGATATTTTGAGTGACACATTTTAAATACAGTAACTATAAATAAAATAAACCACTCAAATAATTTATTGCCACGAAATTTTACCTTTAATTTCAATGAATGAAAGTGGCTTGCTCAAAATTTAATGCAAATAAACATTTTTTTTGGTTTCATTTTTATTATTATTTTTTTTGGTTTCATTTTTATTATTATTTTTTTTAATGCTACAAACGGTAGCCAACGTGGAAGCGATATGAAGGTAGGTGTATTTTATTGCTGTGTCGTATTTACTTATTTCAAAAAACCAATAATTTCATAAAACTTAATTGCAATTAAAATCTTTAAATGCGGTATTGAAAAGTGATATTTTGAGTGACACATTTTAAATACAGTAACTATAAATAAAATAAACCACTCAAATAATTTATTGCCACGAAATTTTGCCTTTAATTTCAATGAATGAAAGTGGCTTGCTGAAAATTTAATGCAAATAAACATTTTTTTTGGTTTCATTTTTATTATTATTTTTTTTAATGCTACAAACGGTAGCCAACGTGGAAGCGATATGAAGGTAGGTGTATGTTATTGCTGTGTCGTATTTATTTATTTCAAAAAACCAATAATTTCATAAAACTTAATTGAAATTAAAATCTTTAAATGCGGTATTGAAAAGTGATATTTTGAGTGACACATTTTAAATACAGTAACTATAAATAAAATAAACCACTCAAATAATTTATTGCCACGAAATTTTGCCTTTAATTTCAATGAATGAAAGTGGCTTGCTCAAAATTTAATGCAAATAAACATTTTTTTTGGTTTCATTTTTATTATTATTTTTTTTGGTTTCATTTTTATTATTATTTTTTTTAATGCTACAAACGGTAGCCAACGTGGAAGCGATATGAAGGTAGGTGTATGTTATTGCTGTGTCGTATTTATTTATTTCAAAAAACCAATAATTTCATAAAACTTAACTGCAATTAAAATCTTTAAATGCGGTATTGAAAAGTGATATTTTGAGTGACACATTTTAAATACAGTAACTATAAATAAAATAAACCACTCAAGTAATTTATTGCCACGAAATTTTGCCTTTAATTTCAATGAATGAAAGTGGCTTGCTCAAAATTTAATGCAAATAAACATTTTTTTTGGTTTCATTTTTATTATTATTTTTTTTAATGCTACAAACGGTAGCCAACGTGGAAGCGATATGAAGGTAGGTGTATTTTATTGCTGTGTCGTATTTACTTATTTCAAAAAACCAATAATTTCATAAAACTTAATTGCAATTAAAATCTTTAAATGCGGTATTGAAAAGTGATATTTTGAGTGACACATTTTAAATACAGTAACTATAAATAAAATAAACCACTCAAATAATTTATTGCCACGAAATTTTGCCTTTAATTTCAATGAATGAAAGTGGCTTGCTCAAAATTTAATGCAAATAAACATTTTTTTTGGTTTCATTTTTATTATTATTTTTTTTAATGCTACAAACGGTAGCCAACGTGGAAGCGATATGAAGGTAGGTGTATTTTATTGCTGTGTCGTATTTATTTATTTCAAAAAACCAATAATTTCATAAAACTTAATTGCAATTAAAATCTTTAAATGCGGTATTGAAAAGTGATATTTTGAATGACACATTTTAAATACAGTAACTATAAATAAAATAAACCACTCAAATAATTTATTGCCACGAAATTTTGCCTTTAATTTCAATGAATGAAAGTGGCTTGCTCAAAATTTAATGCAAATAAACATTTTTTTTGGTTTCATTTTTATTATTATTTTTTTTAATGCTACAAACGGTAGCCAACGTGGAAGCGATATGAAGGTAGGTGTATTTTATTGCTGTGTCGTATTTATTTATTTCACAAACCAATAATTTCATAAAACTTAATTGAAATTAAAATCTTTAAATGCGGTATTGAAAAGTGATATTTTGAGTGACACATTTTAAATACAGTAACTATAAATAAAATAAACCACTCAAATAATTTATTGCCACGAAATTTTGCCTTTAATTTCAATGAATGAAAGTGGCTTGCTCAAAATTTAATGCAAATAAACATTTTTTTTGGTTTCATTTTTATTATTATTTTTTTTGGTTTCATTTTTATTATTATTTTTTTTAATGCTACAAACGGTAGCCAACGTGGAAGCGATATGAAGGTAGGTGTATGTTATTGCTGTGTCGTATTTATTTATTTCAAAAAACCAATAATTTCATAAAACTTAACTGCAATTAAAATCTTTAAATGCGGTATTGAAAAGTGATATTTTGAGTGACACATTTTAAATACAGTAACTATAAATAAAATAAACCACTCAAGTAATTTATTGCCACGAAATTTTGCCTTTAATTTCAATGAATGAAAGTGGCTTGCTCAAAATTTAATGCAAATAAACATTTTTTTTGGTTTCATTTTTATTATTATTTTTTTTAATGCTACAAACGGTAGCCAACGTGGAAGCGATATGAAGGTAGGTGTATTTTATTGCTGTGTCGTATTTACTTATTTCAAAAAACCAATAATTTCATAAAACTTAATTGCAATTAAAATCTTTAAATGCGGTATTGAAAAGTGATATTTTGAGTGACACATTTTAAATACAGTAACTATAAATAAAATAAACCACTCAAATAATTTATTGCCACGAAATTTTGCCTTTAATTTCAATGAATGAAAGTGGCTTGCTCAAAATTTAATGCAAATAAACATTTTTTTTGGTTTCATTTTTATTATTATTTTTTTTAATGCTACAAACGGTAGCCAACGTGGAAGCGATATGAAGGTAGGTGTATTTTATTGCTGTGTCGTATTTATTTATTTCAAAAAACCAATAATTTCATAAAACTTAATTGCAATTAAAATCTTTAAATGCGGTATTGAAAAGTGATATTTTGAATGACACATTTTAAATACAGTAACTATAAATAAAATAAACCACTCAAATAATTTATTGCCACGAAATTTTGCCTTTAATTTCAATGAATGAAAGTGGCTTGCTCAAAATTTAATGCAAATAAACATTTTTTTTGGTTTCATTTTTATTATTATTTTTTTTAATGCTACAAACGGTAGCCAACGTGGAAGCGATATGAAGGTAGGTGTATTTTATTGCTGTGTCGTATTTATTTATTTCAAAAAACCAATAATTTCATAAAACTTAATTGAAATTAAAATCTTTAAATGCGGTATTGAAAAGTGATATTTTGAGTGACACATTTTAAATACAGTAACTATAAATAAAATAAACCACTCAAATAATTTATTGCCACGAAATTTTGCCTTTAATTTCAATGAATGAAAGTGGCTTGCTCAAAATTTAATGCAAATAAACATTTTTTTTGGTTTCATTTTTATTATTATTTTTTTTGGTTTCATTTTTATTATTATTTTTTTTAATGCTACAAACGGTAGCCAACGTGGAAGCGATATGAAGGTAGGTGTATGTTATTGCTGTGTCGTATTTATTTATTTCAAAAAACCAATAATTTCATAAAACTTAACTGCAATTAAAATCTTTAAATGCGGTATTGAAAAGTGATATTTTGAGTGACACATTTTAAATACAGTAACTATAAATAAAATAAACCACTCAAGTAATTTATTGCCACGAAATTTTGCCTTTAATTTCAATGAATGAAAGTGGCTTGCTCAAAATTTAATGCAAATAAACATTTTTTTTGGTTTCATTTTTATTATTATTTTTTTTAATGCTACAAACGGTAGCCAACGTGGAAGCGATATGAAGGTAGGTGTATTTTATTGCTGTGTCGTATTTACTTATTTCAAAAAACCAATAATTTCATAAAACTTAATTGCAATTAAAATCTTTAAATGCGGTATTGAAAAGTGATATTTTGAGTGACACATTTTAAATACAGTAACTATAAATAAAATAAACCACTCAAATAATTTATTGCCACGAAATTTTGCCTTTAATTTCAATGAATGAAAGTGGCTTGCTCAAAATTTAATGCAAATAAACATTTTTTTTGGTTTCATTTTTATTATTATTTTTTTTAATGCTACAAACGGTAGCCAACGTGGAAGCGATATGAAGGTAGGTGTATTTTATTGCTGTGTCGTATTTATTTATTTCAAAAAACCAATAATTTCATAAAACTTAATTGCAATTAAAATCTTTAAATGCGGTATTGAAAAGTGATATTTTGAATGACACATTTTAAATACAGTAACTATAAATAAAATAAACCACTCAAATAATTTATTGCCACGAAATTTTGCCTTTAATTTCAATGAATGAAAGTGGCTTGCTCAAAATTTAATGCAAATAAACATTTTTTTTGGTTTCATTTTTATTATTATTTTTTTTAATGCTACAAACGGTAGCCAACGTGGAAGCGATATGAAGGTAGGTGTATTTTATTGCTGTGTCGTATTTATTTATTTCACAAACCAATAATTTCATAAAACTTAATTGAAATTAAAATCTTTAAATGCGGTATTGAAAAGTGATATTTTGAGTGACACATTTTAAATACAGTAACTATAAATAAAATAAACCACTCAAATAATTTATTGCCACGAAATTTTGCCTTTAATTTCAATGAATGAAAGTGGCTTGCTCAAAATTTAATGCAAATAAACATTTTTTTTGGTTTCATTTTTATTATTATTTTTTTTGGTTTCATTTTTATTATTATTTTTTTTAATGCTACAAACGGTAGCCAACGTGGAAGCGATATGAAGGTAGGTGTATGTTATTGCTGTGTCGTATTTATTTATTTCAAAAAACCAATAATTTCATAAAACTTAACTGCAATTAAAATCTTTAAATGCGGTATTGAAAAGTGATATTTTGAGTGACACATTTTAAATACAGTAACTATAAATAAAATAAACCACTCAAGTAATTTATTGCCACGAAATTTTGCCTTTAATTTCAATGAATGAAAGTGGCTTGCTCAAAATTTAATGCAAATAAACATTTTTTTTGGTTTCATTTTTATTATTATTTTTTTTAATGCTACAAACGGTAGCCAACGTGGAAGCGATATGAAGGTAGGTGTATTTTATTGCTGTGTCGTATTTACTTATTTCAAAAAACCAATAATTTCATAAAACTTAATTGCAATTAAAATCTTTAAATGCGGTATTGAAAAGTGATATTTTGAGTGACACATTTTAAATACAGTAACTATAAATAAAATAAACCACTCAAATAATTTATTGCCACGAAATTTTGCCTTTAATTTCAATGAATGAAAGTGGCTTGCTCAAAATTTAATGCAAATAAACATTTTTTTTGGTTTCATTTTTATTATTATTTTTTTTAATGCTACAAACGGTAGCCAACGTGGAAGCGATATGAAGGTAGGTGTATTTTATTGCTGTGTCGTATTTATTTATTTCAAAAAACCAATAATTTCATAAAACTTAATTGCAATTAAAATCTTTAAATGCGGTATTGAAAAGTGATATTTTGAATGACACATTTTAAATACAGTAACTATAAATAAAATAAACCACTCAAATAATTTATTGCCACGAAATTTTGCCTTTAATTTCAATGAATGAAAGTGGCTTGCTCAAAATTTAATGCAAATAAACATTTTTTTTGGTTTCATTTTTATTATTATTTTTTTTAATGCTACAAACGGTAGCCAACGTGGAAGCGATATGAAGGTAGGTGTATTTTATTGCTGTGTCGTATTTATTTATTTCAAAAAACCAATAATTTCATAAAACTTAATTGAAATTAAAATCTTTAAATGCGGTATTGAAAAGTGATATTTTGAGTGACACATTTTAAATACAGTAACTATAAATAAAATAAACCACTCAAATAATTTATTGCCACGAAATTTTGCCTTTAATTTCAATGAATGAAAGTGGCTTGCTCAAAATTTAATGCAAATAAACATTTTTTTTGGTTTCATTTTTATTATTATTTTTTTTAATGCTACAAACGGTAGCCAACGTGGAAGCGATATGAAGGTAGGTGTATTTTATTGCTGTGTCGTATTTATTTATTTCAAAAAACCAATAATTTCATAAAACTTAATTGCAATTAAAATCTTTAAATGCGGTATTGAAAAGTGATATTTTGAGTGACACATTTTAAATACAGTAACTATAAATAAAATAAACCACTCAAATAATTTATTGCCACGAAATTTTGCCTTTAATTTCAATGAATGAAAGTGGCTTGCTGAAAATTTAATGCAAATAAACATTTTTTTTGGTTTCATTTTTATTACTATTTTTTTTAATGCTACAAACGGTAGCCAACGTGGAAGCGATATGAAGGTAAGTGCATTTATTTACTGAGGTATTGAATTTGATTTGAATTTTAATTGCCACAAATTGAAACGTATTGTGTATTTTTTATTTTGTTTAATATTGACAAACGTTGCTTGTTGTAACTTTCATGCAAATAAAGATTTTTATTGGTGTTGTTTTAATTTTTTAAATGTCTTGCCACAAACAGTAGCCAACGCAGAAGCCATATGAAGGTAGGTGCATTTTTTTGCGTTTTATCTTGTGATGTGTTGATTTAATAGCTTGTGTGCCATATATTATACCGTATTGTGTATTCTTTATTCTGTATAATATTTATTAAAGTCGCTTGTTGTAACTTTCCTACAAATTAATTTTTTTGTTGGTTGTGTTTTTAATTTATTTTTTAGGTTTTGCTACAAATGGTAGCAGATGCAGTATAAAGGTAAGAGCATTTATTTAACGCCAAGTGAAAAAGCTTTGATTTTTGTGTACTATTTTTTCATTTCTCAAACCAATAATTCCTTTATTCCCTTCATTTGAAATAATCATTGTTTACCTCATCCTTATATCCATTTTTCCTGGCAAGAATGCTCTAAACCTCCACGTGGTTCTTGCCGGACAAATTAGTTATTGACTAATTTGACCAATTAGAGCAATCCTTAAATATAACATTGTTGACTGTTTTTTACAGCCGTAAAATTATGTCGCTTGTTGTAATTTTCATGCAAATAAAGATTTTTTATTGGTGTTGTTTTTAATTTTTTTTAATGCTACAAACGGTAGCCAACGTGGAAGCGATATGAAGGTAGGTGTATTTTATTGCTGTGTCGTATTTATTTATTTCACAAATCAATAATTTCATAAAACTTAATTGCAATTAAAATCTTTAAATGCGGTATTGAAAAGTGATATTTTGAGTGACACATTTTAAATACAGTAACTATAAATAAAATAAACCACTCAAATAATTTATTGCCACGAAATTTTGCCTTTAATTTCAATGAATGAAAGTGGCTTGCTAAAAATTTAATGCAAATAAACATTTTTTTTGGTTTCATTTTTATTATTATTTTTTTTTAATGCTACAAACGGTAGCCAACGTGGAAGCGATATGAAGGTAGGTGTATTTTATTGCTGTGTCGTATTTACTTATTTCAAAAAACCAATAATTTCATAAAACTTAATTGCAATTAAAATCTTTAAATGCGGTATTGAAAAGTGATATTTTGAGTGACACATTTTAAATACAGTAACTATAAATAAAATAAACCACTCAAATAATTTATTGCCACGAAATTTTGCCTTTAATTTCAATGAATGAAAGTGGCTTGCTGAAAATTTAATGCAAATAAACATTTTTTTTGGTTTCATTTTTATTATTACTTTTTTTTGGTTTCATTTTTATTATTATTTTTTTTAATGCTACAAACGGTAGCCAACGTGGAAGCGATATGAAGGTAAGTGCATTTATTTACTGAGGTATTGAATTTGATTTGAATTTTAATTGCCACAAATTGAAACGTATTGTGTATTTTTTATTTTGTTTAATATTGACAAACGTTGCTTGTTGTAACTTTCATGCAAATAAAGATTTTTTATTGGTGTTGTTTTTAATTTTTTAAATGTCTTGCTACAAACAGTAGCCAACGCAGAAGCCATATGAAGGTAGGTGCATTTTTTTGCGTTTTATCTTGTGATGTGTTGATTTAATAGCTTGTGTGCCATATATTATACCGTATTGTGTATCCTTTATTCTGTATAATATTTATTAAAGTCGCTTGTTGTAACTTTCCTACAAATTAATTTTTTTGTTGGTTGTGTTTTTAATTTATTTTTTAGGTTTTGCTACAAATGGTAGCAGATGCAGTATAAAGGTAAGAGCATTTATTTAACGCCAAGTGAAAAAGCTTTGATTTTTGTGTACTATTTTTTCATTTCTCAAACCAATAATTCCTTTATTCCCTTCATTTGAAATAATCATTGTTTACCTCATCCTTATATCCATTTTTCCTGGCAAGAATGCTCTAAACCTCCACGTGGTTCTTGCCGGACAAATTAGTTATTGACTAATTTGACCAATTAGAGCAATCCTTAAATATAACATTGTTGACTGTTTTTTACAGCCGTAAAATTATGTCGCTTGTTGTAATTTTCATGCAAATAAAGATTTTTTATTGGTGTTGTTTTTAATTTTTTTTAATGCTACAAACGGTAGCCAACGTGGAAGCGATATGAAGGTAGGTGTATTTTATTGCTGTGTCGTATTTATTTATTTCAAAAAACCAATAATTTCATAAAACTTAATTGCAATTAAAATCTTTAAATGCGGTATTGAAAAGTGATATTTTGAGTGACACATTTTAAATACAGTAACTATAAATAAAATAAAACACTCAAATAATTTATTGCCACGAAATTTTGCCTTTAATTTCAATGAATGAAAGTGGCTTGCTCAAAATTTAATGCAAATAAACATTTTTTTTTTGGTTTCATTTTTATTATTATTTTTTTTTGGTTTCATTTTTATTATTTTTTTTAATGCTACAAACGGTAGCCAACGTGGAAGCGATATGAAGGTAGGTGTATTTTATTGCTGTGTCGTATTTATTTATTTCACAAACCAATAATTTCATAAAACTCAAATTTGTGAAATTTGTGACGTTTGTGAAATTTTTACTTGTCAGCCGCGCATCGGCACCACGTTTTTCTTCAATAATCTGAAATTTTAAATCCGCCAATAGGATTTCTTTTTCCCGTAAAACACTAAGGCCATCTATCCGCATCATCAGTAAAACCTAATTCAGTGAGGGCTCGATTTGGCTATTCGGAAATAAAATTAACTAGACGCCCTCTGGTGATGACTTTTGAACTATGTCGAAAACAGTAAAGAAATTTTCGTAATGCCACATTTAACTGACATATGACTGACATTTAATGAATTGTTCAACAATTTTGCGTGTATAGTGTTAATTACTTACAATACAAAGAATTACTTTAAAAGTACGTGGTGGTAAATACTAGCTTCACTTTGGTTCTGTGGTTTTTCGTGGTATAAAGTGTTTATTGTTGGAACTTGAAAGTGGAAAAAAAGTGAAAAATATTTAAATTTTGATTACAAAGTGTTATCAAACAGTTGTCTAATTAAAGATTATAAGTAATGGATCACAGCGAACACAAAGTTTGGCCCAAGAAACCAATAAATTAGTGAAGTGTTATGAATTTTAGGTTAGAATTTTCCACTGAAAAAATCATGAAATGCTGCGGTAAATCTACAAAACTACAATAAAGATTAACAACTGCTGATACATTTAAACGTAAATTATGCCAAAAGGTAGGCTTTTCAATGTCTTTGTAATAATTTTCCAATAAAGAAAGTGAACCAAACAGACATTCGTTATTCGTGTTTTCCTCGTCATCTCTCATTTGTCAACATAAGTTTCTTGCATCAAAGATGCAATAATCATTCCGCATAGGCAATGTAATAATTGTGAAGTCCCAAAATTCGTACAACGCTCAAAATATCCGAATAAACATTTTCCCGCCATTTATGGTTACTGTTTTCGACCTAGCTCAGTGGCGCCCCCAACGGTAATTTTACTTCCGAATATCAGTTCGGGATGCCTGGAGTAACCTGTAAAGTTTTTGTCCCCATCTCTGAGCTAAACTTTAAAGTATAGGACTATAGTAATCTATAAAATTAAGGGTAGCGCCATCTGACATAAAACTTCCAAAGTTGTTTTATAGTTATCTGTAATATTAGCGCGATCTTTAAGCTTAATATAAAACTACAGTAATCTGTAAAATAAAGAGTAGCGCCATCTAACATAGAACTTTCAAAGTTGTTTTGTAGTTACCTGTAATATTGGTAGCGCGATCTTTGCACAGTTACACAGATTTTTAAAAATTGGGGTTACAGCAAAGCCACGAGCAACAATCTATATACTTCTGTAAAGTGGCCCCTATACAAGTTGAAATTTGAATCAACTATTGCGTCGAAATGTTACAAAGAATTTATTGTTCCTAAACGTCGGTCACGAAATTGTGCATTGTTCAACACATTAACAAATATGTGGACTAAAAATGTTTCATTATCGTTTTTTAATTCTTTGCCAGATAAACAACAAATTCCTACCGAACTTATTATACACATAGCAAAACAATTTAAAACAAAATCAATGCTTATGTATAATTAAAATTTTCTAAAGAACATGTCCTGGTTGGTTACAGTGACCACTAACACTTTGCGTTCTTATGACAGCTATCATCTTTGTAATCAATTAGTTTCTTAAATTTTGTTGTCTTTTTACCTTCCACTGCCTTTATTATGGCGTTTCCTGCACAAATATCCCACCTCATGATGGAAGTAATATGCAAATAAGCTTCCACATTGTCCAAAACAACTTCTAAAGCTTTATAGCCTATAAAAACAGACAAACATAAAATAGTAAACCCTATTACTTCATACCAGCACCGGCGGCTTCAATTATGTCCACAATTTTTATTTTTTCACGTAAAACTTTCTTTATTTCACCAGTGAGGACATTAAGATTATTATCTTTGTTTTCACTTTTGCTCCTCTAAAAGACAAATTGGTAACGTGATTATCTTACGACAGTGTTGTGCCTACCGCGTATTTTAAATTGGAAGATTTTACTTTGCCAACCCATGCCCAAAATGTGTGAGCTTCAGTGTTGAAAGGTTTGTGAATGACACCAATACCAAGGACTCCTTTTACAGCAACACAAACCATTGTACACTTTTCTTCCTACTCGTATATCAAAAAGACTCATTTAAAATGCTTGTGATGCAAAGTCGTAGAAAACGATCTTGTACAAGACTTGAAGCTGTATTTCTGCTTTCGCCACGCCTTCGAATATGATTACCTGTATTTCTGTATCTTTCAAACACTCTTAAAATGGATTTATGCGAGATATCAAACTTCTGATCTCTTCTGTGGTAACATCATCCTTTATTATGTAATTTAGCCTCTTAAATACATACATCCCTTTTCA
Source organism: Tribolium castaneum (assembly GCF_031307605.1). Taxonomy (NCBI): domain Eukaryota; kingdom Metazoa; phylum Arthropoda; class Insecta; order Coleoptera; family Tenebrionidae; genus Tribolium; species Tribolium castaneum. The sequence goes on from NC_087394.1 coordinate 29,654,908, forward strand.
AATGTCTTGTTTTCTTGCTTGTTGTGACATATTCTTTAAAATAAACTTGACCGCTAAGCCCCCTTGAAAAACTTGGCAATAAAGACGTTTATAATGTGATCGTTTCTGTAAAAGCACAGAAGTCTGTGTTAAGCCAAATCTCAGACAAATTTTGAGCCAAGAAAACTCACCAGAAACTCCAAAAATGCAAATGCGTTATTGCAAAATTTTACAATGACTTAAAATTTCAAATTAAATGATAGGCAATCCACAATACTCTAGCTTGTGTTACTTGCCTAAACATCCCATTAAAAATGCAATATTTTAAAATGAATTTTGGAGCAAAGAAGCAAAAAAATATAAAAACATCTTTGGGTTGCTGTAATCCTAACTCTCATTTTAGTCTTAAATTATTATAAAACTAATAAAACTTTAATAAAATTTTAAACTAAATGACAAGTATTCCACAGCACTCTTTTTTGTGTAGAAAGTTGCCTAAAAATAACTTCAAAGAACTGCAAAATTTCAAAATTGATTTTGAAGCAAAATCATAAGACTGCAAAAAAACATGTAAAACCCTTTTTGCATTCTTGCAATTCTAATACATATTTTAGGTTTACATTTTTGCAATAGCGAAATCAATTTTCGTTGAAATCTGCAAAATTTCGAAATAGGATTGTGAACCAAGATTACAAAAATGCAAAAAGATAAAAAAATGTAACAACTTTTTTGCATTGTTATAATCCAAATAAACATTTTGGTTTTAAATTATAAAAATTTCCAAAACGTTTATACAAAACATAGGCAATCCTTATCACTTCCTTCTGTATAGTTAATTGCCTAAAAATATTTACTTTCTACTTTTTGTTGGATTTTCTTGGCGTGGAAAATAATTGGAAAAAAAAAAATAAAAAACCCAACACGTGTTTCAAATAAAAAGTGGTGTGTCGGGTTTTTAATTTTTTTATTTATTTTTAATTTTTATTATTTTTTATTTTTATTTATTTTTTCTTATTTATCTACTATCCACTATAAATGAATTTTAAAAATATGTAAAAACTTTTTTGCGTTCCTGTGATCTTAATACACATTTTGGTTTTAAGTACATTTTTGCAATAACAAATTTATTTTTCCCTAGAACTTGCAAAACTACTAAATAAATTTTTAACTATGATTAATAATTATTGATTACAAAAATGTAAAAAAATGTAAAGACCTTCTTGCGTTTTTGTAATCCTGACACACATTTTGGTTTTAAATTATCATTAATTTAAAATTATTATTAATAGTATCAATAGTTTAAAATATTTCAAAATTTTAAAATAAATTTTGAATTAGAATTACAGTAATGCAAATAGGTAAAAAATTGTAAAGTCATATTTGAGTTTTTATAATCCTAAGACACATTTATATAATAATTTGCAGTAGCAAAATTATTTTTCGATAAAACTTGCAAAATTTTAAAATCGATTTTGAAAAAAAATTACAGAAATGCAAAAAGTTAAAAAAATGTAGACACTTTTTTCCGTTTCTCAAATCTTAATAAAAACTATAAGTTAGGCAATTCACAATACTCTACCTTGTATACGTGGTTGCCTGCGTAATTGTTTACACATTTGAGTTACAGAAACCTGTAAAGTTTCGATAACTGAGAAATAACCTTAAAAAATTGAAAAACTTTAAAATTGATTTTGGAGCAGGATCAAAGGAGCACAAAGAATAAAAACATGTATAAAGACATTCTTACGTTCCTGTAATCCTAATACAAATTTTGGTAAATTATTGCAAATTTACGTTAACTTAAAACGCGAAACCGTTATAACTCTAAAGCTAATAAGCGCTAAAAATTAAAATATTTTAGAATAGATATGGTACCAGGATTATAATTTCGGTTCTATTTTGCATTCCAGTTATGCTACTGTTACATATACTGTTTTCTAGTTATATTTGGAAAATAATTTTTTAAACCAATTTTTTTATGCAACCAGATATTCACCAGCGTGTATTTAAAATTGTGTATTAAAACTAAAAGGTGTATTAGGACAATATAAACGCAAAAGATTTTTAAATTTTGGTATTTTACTGGAACGTAAAGAGGTTACCAAAATGTAAAGACTTTGCCTTTATGTTATCCCAGGACTAAAATGAAAAAAGGACGAAATGTAAATGCTCATGTATTAGGGGTTTCAAAATTATAAAAACGCTTTCTCTCAAAACTAGCTATTAAAGATTATTCATGTACTTCAAAAAATTAATAGCTAATGTAATTTATACTTTTAATAAGAGATCTAATCATTAGTAACTATTTTACAATTTTATCAATTCTATTTAAAAAAATAATTTGATAAAATGCGACGTTGGCCTTTTTATAGTTTTGAAACAGCTAAAATAAGTACAGCAGTTGCTTTTCAATTGTACTTTTGAATATAGAATTCGTTATTTGCATGCAATTTTTTTGAGAATACTCTAATAGCACATTTAGTTATACTACAGTTCTGGGCTCCGAGCCTGCCTTCGTTTTTGCGGGCAATCAGGCTACACCCAGGTGTGTGTTCTAACTTTTACCAAGCTCTACACGCTCACAATAATTGTCGTTGTCAACAGTTGGCGTTTTCGACAATCGGCAGCAAAATGCGTTGTTGGCCAGGGTCGTCGGGCGTGAATGCGTAGGCATGCGCAGATTGTGCGATTTCATCGAATCGTGTTTTGTGAAGGGTGGTGAATTTTGACTGATGCAAACTAATGGATAATAGCTTATTTTGACAGTAATGAATAAACACTAAGCTGTCGTAAATAAAAACATGTAAAAATTGTGCGTCATTGTTCATTTTCTGCGGTCACCTGTGCATATTCTTGCGTTAAAAATAAAAGTATTTATGAAAACATGGCATGTATAATAGTGACATTTGGGCGTCGTTGTAAAAAACGAATACAGTGATGGATTAATAATCGACTTTTCTAATGGATTAAAATCTCCCCTCACGATTTAAACACGGGTGAGTTTTTTGTTTAGCTAGTTTTCATCACTTAATATTTCCGGTTTACTTGGAGGTTGTTCAAGAGCTGAGGAGATTTTGTTGAGAATTTTTATAATTGCCATGAAGTGGAACGGGGGCGAAAATTTGGATTGCCATTTATGGTAATCCAAGCCCACAGAAAACCATTCTGTCGGTCAAATTCCTTGTAGATTCTAATGTTACATGTTTACAAAACTTTTAATACAGGCTGATAACAATTCATAGACAGAGAAATAATCAGATAATCGTACGAAACGGGTGTTTATTTTAAAATTAATTCTTTATTAAGGCTACATAAAAAAGTTGCCAGTACAAAAAATCTGGGATGTCTGAGATGTCATATTATTGCTATGGCAACAATTTAACATAACCTCAAGTTGTCAATTTGTCTAACAAATTTAACAGGAAAGGGATTTTCTTACAACTTAAAGGATTTGCTTATCATTTACTTGATTGTCAACTCGTATGCATTGATAAAATACACTCAATGTATCAAGTGAACCATTTGATCATAAATCTTGACAAATTCTGTGTGACATCACATTTTATAATTTGTTTAAAATAAATAAACGGAAACATTAAACAGGGAACAAAATCATGCGTTCTCATAAATAAAAACAATTTCGAGTTTTGGAATCGAAAAAAGTAAGACCTAAGTGAATTTCAAAATTCAAACCATGGCTACCTGGGTTTAACTTTACTAGGTTTTAAGAGTAATAAAAAAATATTTTTTTGAAATCGTCTGTAAAGAAACCCAAAATAGTTTATATGCTTTATAAAATCCATTCTGAAATGGGCCAAGTAAAAAATTTAAAATACAGGGTGTTTCAAAATTGGCGAATTTTGAGTTCAGAACATTGTAGAGAATTGTAAAGATTCGGGGCTTTTTCACAAAGATACACTGGTTTAAAGGTGCACTGCAGGTGCACTTTGTAGTGCTTCATATGCAGGTTAAAATTTTTCTTGAAAAATTAGCTTTATTTTGCAGTAAAAAAATCTTAAATTTTACGAATGTTTCTTAGAAATGAAACGGTAGCCCAGTCAAATGAGACAAATCGGTGGAAAAAATTCCCAGAGTGTTGGAGTTTTTTTTAAAGCTTTCTTTACACTTGGGTAGACATATATCAAAAGTCCCCGAGGTTGGCGGGTGAGCTCGAGGAGGAAGAGGGAGTTAAAGCATTTTTTTTGGTTTTTTGCTTATATCTCGGAAACTGTTACTTCTATCAATTTTTATCTTTTTACCAAAATTAAAGTTGATAAAATTTCCTACAAAATGGTTATATGCATTTTTCTTGTAGGACTAACCATAAGCGAGTTATAGGACTGGAAATAAATAATCATTAAAAAAATATGCATTAGAATGTCTTCTTATTTTAGAAAATGATAATAAATTAAATGGTCTAATACTTCATTAGAGAAGAAAGGGGAAGACATGAGGGTCATTGTGAAGATTTGTTCTAAACATTAGTGCTGCTTGAAATAAAATCGAAATCGATTTCTAAATTCGGTAAATATTTGGAACCTGTTAAAAATCAAAACACTGTTTTATATCACTATGTGTGCAATAAGTTGATAAAAGAATGATATAACCGGTCTGTAGCTGTCTATGAACGGCCTTGGCTTCCACCCGTAATTTTTAATGGTGTACTAATGTTTAATAAAATAGCTATAATTATTAAATAACAAAAAAATACTGTTTTGGTTCAGTTTATCATCTTATCAATAAAAGCATAATAGAACGCACGAAATTTGACTTTATAGGGAAGCCGGGGTATTCATTTGACTACGCTGCACTGATGAGTTCCAAACAAGAACGAAACCGGTCCTTAGTTTTCTGAAGATTGAAGAGCCAAAACGTTGCTACTTTCGTTATGAACTCAATAATCTATAGGAAAAATTATTGCCAAACATAAAAACTCTAGAGCTAGTTTAGCAGGATTATATGAAAACATCCCACACAAAACTTTTTTCGAATAGCATAAGATTTATTGCGACACGTAAATTGGATTTTTCACTAGTCCTATCTTTACGATTAGTCATCATTTCATACAACTGTGTTAATATGAATGTCTAGAAATTTTCTAGATAACAGTATCGCTTGTCAATAAAATAAAGACCGCACCCGTTGACTTTAAAGGGTTTGTTTTAATTGTTTTATGCCAGCCAAGACCTCTGTAGCATGACTTGTGATACTTGTGTAAGTGAACCATGAATAGAATTAAAAATAAATATGCTGTAGGATTTTTTTGTTAATTACCAGCAACTAAACTTCCTCCAAGAAACCTATACTCGTTGATTTGCCAGACGTGCCCTTGTTTTCATGTCAAAATACCTTTCCAGCTGCTACCTGGCGCCGTTATGGAGGACAAGCGGGGCCATCGCTTTGGCGGCTCCAAAGTCTCAGAAATAGCGAACCGATTCCAAGCAAAATCCTCCCACAGCGAGGAGATTATCGCCCCCATAAAAACCAAAAAGATCGCTTCGTGCCCAAACGAGCTAGTTGAAGAAATATCTGACGTAAATGTAATCCGCACAGAATCGCACGTGACGAGGTTCAACAGCGCTCGAGCACTTTTTGAGAAACTAGGCGAAGAGAACCGCAACAATCGCGATAAATTCGCACCTCTCCAATGTACGAAAAGCGCTTCCGACATTTGTGATCCCAAAACCAGGAGTAACTTATCTCACGAAGATAACTTTGACTCGGCCAAACACGGTATTAGATCTCTATCGCCCAACCAAAGAGGGGCCCTTGAAACATGTCCAGTGGCAAAAAGCAACAATGTTGTGCCTAGTTCCGAGAATAACGTCATCAAAGCGAATCAAACCAAGCCGCTAGTGAAGCCAGAAAAACCCGAAAAACCTCAGCGAAAATTCAACAATAAGGAATTGATCGAGAAGCAAAGGAATTGGACTTCACACTTCTCCAAGTCACGCAGTCCGCGCTACAGCAGTGATCCCAACAAAACGGAAAAGCTAGCTGTGAATAACGGCGATTCAAACACAACACATGAGCACAAGGTAGCTAGCAGAAGTGCATCTTTCAGTAATCGAATTACAGGATCGGTAGCTAACGAAAACTTTCGACGAAATGACGTTGTTCGGAAGGAACGTCCAGCTTCGGTTATTCCGACTATGTGTAGTAACAATAACAATGAAACAAGTCCCACAAGGGTGGTACCTTGTGAAGATATGCACAGGCGAAAAGAGAGGAACAGTATGATATTAGGGGAGACTGAAAGACCAATTGAAAAATTTCCTGATGATGTGCCAACTGTAGCGCCTAGGGAGTTCGCTCATTCAGTCACTACAAACACGGATAATAAAGAAACAAAGAAGCGGAAAATTTGTGATCAAAGTGAAGAACACTTTTTTGTTCCTTCGGAAGTAAACGATAATAAGGACGTCAGTCGGGAGAGTTTATCAGCAACGTCTGGCAGCTTATCGTCTCTAAGCCCTCCCACAAGCCCCGGAAAGTTGAAATCAGAAATCGAAAAACAAGAAGATGAAGGAAACGAGAAATCTTTTCGTAAGTATAAACTACGGATATGGAAAGGTTAGGAGACGAAACGACTAACAAATAAAACACTAGTTCCGTTAATGTCGCCAGAGCAATGAATTTAAAAAAACATCGTTCTTTTTGTATACCGGTTAACACATAGCAAAAAAATACAGGTAAGTGGGGCATTAAATTCTCAATAGTAAAAGACAAAAATTTTATCGTAAACTATGTTTAAAAAAAATTTAAACTTTAACCCATTGGCACTTTGCCTCATATTTTTTAAAACGCTGCGAATATGGTTACAGATGCGAGAAAAATGTTAGGACATAAGTTGTAGAGAATTAAATTTTCTACAAAAAAGTCCGCGAGACCGTATCTCTATCTTTTAATTTTTGTAAGAAACATGAAAAAAAATGTTTTAAATTTAAAAATTGCACTACTAAAAAAAGTGGGCATTTAAAAACTAAAAAATCTGAACAGGAAATGCTGAAGAAATTAGATTAAATCAAATCAATCACATGGTGTGTTTTTTTCATTTTTTTTTATTTTCTCAATTACGACTAAACTTTTTGAAAAAGTGGAATTATTTTAATCTCCACCTATGCAAAATGATCCGGGGAATCGACTGGCATTGAGAAAACTGCCACATTCTCAATGGTTTTTTAGTTATGAATTTTTTAAAATATTATCTATGTTTGCTTTTACTTGCAATTTTCAAGATAGATAATTAAAGGAGCTTTCCAACGATAATATACTTCATGGGGTTATCTCTAATAGTTCAGGAGTTATTGCTCGATAAATGTAAAAATCTAAGTACTTGAATTTCGAGGCAAAAAGCTAAAAAAAATTAATGAAACGAAATAAATTTAAACTGCAAAAATTAACATTTTAACACTTCCCTAGAAAATGCAGTAAATAAAAAATTGGAAAACGCAAATTCGCGCTCAGTAATGAAAAATAAAATTATGAGTTTAAATATATACTAATAAGAGCTAGAATATACAGAACTCTAGCCTCGAAATTAAAATTACTATAACTTTGAACTTGGCAAATTTTAAAAGCTTCGTATGTTTATAAAATTGAAAAGGTAAAATAATAGAGCAACGAAAATTATAAGATGGAAAAGGTAAAAGAGTAGAGCAAGGAAATAAAAAATCGCGGTATTCTAAGTCTACAAAATTTAAGCGAATTTGAAAGGTAGGTATAAACTCTTACGATTAAATTCAATTATCTCGAAAATCCAAAAAACAGGATTTGAAAGTCAAAGTGAAATGAAACAGTAAAAAAAGCGAAATTTGAATTTAAACATTTGTGAGTTCACGCGAATTTGAAAACAAATACATAATTGAAATAGTGGTACCAAAAAATAAAACAAATCTGAATTTTAAAAACGAATTAGAATTATAATTAGAAAATTAGATTAAATGTGAATTCAATACTTATCACATAAATGTAAATTCTATTATCCAAGAAGTTCAAAGAAACAGGATTTGAAAGGAAAAGTATAATAAAACAGTAGTAATTAAAAAAGGAGAAAATTGAAGGTAAACATTAAATTTAAAAACAAATACATAAATGTATTTAAAATAAAAAATGAATTTAAAATAGAAGATATCGACAAATAAAAAATTGTAGATTGGGAAGACAGAAGTTTGAACCTAAACTAAAAGGCTGTAAAATTGAGCGATTTTACTCTTAACTTCGCCAAATGCACATAAATTTGAATTCAAATAATTCAAAAGGTAAGTAAATCTGGAATGGAATTTAAGACAATCCAAACTCATGAAAGTTGTGAAATTATAAAGTAAAGTAAAGCATCTAACTTAAAAAAAAATCTGAAATCATACTTTGAACCTCTACTAAAAAAGTGGGAATTTAAAAATTAAAAAATCTGAATTGGAAACGCTGAAGAAATTAGAATCAGTTAGCTTTATTTTGTAATCTAAAAACAGAATAGAAGAGTAGTTAAAGGGTAAAACATGAAAAATAATTATTTAAAGTGAACAAACTGGTAAATTAGATTTAATTTTAAGACTAAAAAATCCTAAGTTCTAAAATCTGGATGAAAGTTGTGAAATTAGAAAGTAAATTGAAGCAATTGAAAAAGAAAAAAATACTTATATTTATTCATACTTTGAATCTCTACAGAAAAAACTGGAAATATTTAAAAACTAATAAATAAAATGAGCCTTATGTTGTAACCTTAAAATAGCATAGAAGAGTAAGTTAAAGGGTAAAATATTAAAAGATAATAATTATTTAAAGTGAAAATTAGATTAAATTTGAATTCTAATCCTCATTACATAATTGCAAAAAACTGGATTGCAATGACTATAAAATGTGAAATCAAAATATTATGAAGTTGGAAAATTTGTTAAATTCAAGCGTGAGAATCCGAATTAATCTGTATTGTGAATTAAAAAATGTGAACAATTACAGGCTGTTTGTGGATTGCGCTCACAAATTTTAACCACTATTAGACCTCGTCAAAAGAAACAACTTTTTTCTCTCCAATTTTTGCCAAAAACATGTCATTTCTGAGTTAAAATTAAAAATAAGTTGAGGCTGAAAACCTGTCTCCGCCGATGTCTAGATACGATATTTCCATTCATTCAAACAAAAAAAACTATAGAACGTAAACAGCGTAAAGGCAAAAAACATATGTTAGTGGGTCAGTAGTAACATTATAAAAATTACCCAAAATGTTGCCCTTCGGTCGCAATGCACGCTTGAACCCTTCAGGGAAGGAAAGCTTGTGGTCTTGCACACATCCCCTTGTGATTTCTAAATGATATGTTTGATGCTTGCTAACACAAACGGTCAGCTCCTTGGCTGTATTACTTGGAACACAATTTGAACACTAGTTGTTTCACGTGAATCCATAAAAAATCACACGGATTTAAATCAGGAGAGCCTGCACCTGCTGGAGATGGCAAGAGTGTAACGGGATTATTTCCACTACCCCGTACACTAGGACCAGATCACTCAATTCGGCGTTTGAATAATTGGTCATAATAATTTAATTTCAAACTGACACGTGAATTCACTCGAAAGCGTAGTCGCAACTGACTAATCGAACGTGTAAACACCTGATAATTTTTTTGGTGCACAAAGTTATCCCTTTTTTGTGCATAAAAACGTTCACGGTCAACGTTTAGTGCAATTTATTTTTATTGATATTTTACTGGCACACACTGAACGGCTCGTGAAAATCATGGGAGGAAAAATGGGAACAAATTTTTTGGATACAGAATTTGTTAAAATTTGTGAGCGCAATCGACAAACACGCTGTAGAAATATGGTGTCGCGGACTTTTTTGTAGAAAATTTAATTCTCTACAACTTTGTTTCTTATAATTTTTTTGTATCTTCAACCGTATTCGCTGCGTTTGCAAAAATTCAGGTGAAACGTAAATTGATAATTCTCAGCGATAATTTTTGCGCACCGTCGCATATTTATCAAAACGCTGGGAATACGGTTGAAGATACAAAAAAAGTGTAAGGAACAAAGTTGTAGAGAATGAAATTCCCTATAAAAAAAGTCCGCGACACACCATATTTCTATCTTCAACGGTTTAGCTAAAAATCAACTTTCTGTTACTTGACGCCTCGTAAAATGAAACGAATCAGTCCTTGGGGATTAAGATTAAAGGAAATTTAATTCTCAAAATTTTTTTTCTTAACATTTTCTTTGTATTTTTAACCGTATTTGCGACGAAGCTCAAATTTTAAATTTAAAATAATTTTTTTACATGTTTCTTACGAAAATTTTGATCGTCAGTTTTTCTGTTCATTGCATTTTTTCCAGTAATTAGTGAATTGCTTGAATTTAAATTCTCGTTTCGTCTCCTAAGTTTTAGCCCTCCGTGGTAAAAACTAACAAGCGTAGCGAGTTGCACAAACGTTTTTTGCTGAAATTTTGGGTCAGTTTCAGACGTTACCGACTCCGCGTTTTGCCAAACGGACGATCGGTTGGATGTTTCGGAACTTGAACCGCTTCCCCTTGAAGAGGGCGATTCACATTTGAAGGCAAAAGCTAAATTTTTGTACGAAAGTGCAGAAACTAAATTAATCAACATTGATAAGGAGCCAGAGATTAAATTAACCGATGCCGAGAAAGAGGCGCTTTATGCTGTGCCGTGTAAGAATCGCAGACAAGAAAAATGTCACATTCCACCCAAGCCAGATGTCTTGCAATCGATTAAATGCGAGACGGATTTAAATAATACGGCAGTGTTTGCTTCACAAGAACACCCCAGTAACAAACGGACGCATGTGGTGTGTGATAAAAGTAATGAAGAGGCGAAAAAGAGGTGTTTTAAAGGGGAGGGTGTTCCTAGATCGGAGAGCCCTTTGTTGGATTTTGAAAATGAGAGTGAATATGCCACCATTGATGATATTGAAGCCGATTCGATGACTCCGACTGAAGAAGAACATTTGTTAAGCACAAAGTAAGTACAGTGTCGGATCTGACTTGATTCGAATTATCGAATTTTTATTTATTTATTTTTTTTAAGAAAAAAATGCTTTTTGTAATAAAGTAATCATCTTGTGAAGATTATTTCAAAAATCTACAAAACTTCTACAAATTCTCTAATATATTCGCAGCGGTCACCGGTGTCCGCTGAATACTTTGATTGAGGCGCCACAGCGGACACCGGTGTCCGCCAGATATTTTGCCTTTTTACACCAAGCTGACACATAATTTTTCGTAGTATTACACACTAATGTCCGCTGTAGCATAATGTGAATCACAATTTAGCTATAGTTTGACGCTGCAGCTCGTCTTTGTTTGTAAAATCAAGTGAGCGTCTGGAGTGTCCGCTTAGGCGTGTTAACTTGTTAAGGGATGATTGATATAATGTTCGGCGCCAAGCGGACACAGTGTTACATACACAGAAAAACGTATGTGTCCGCGAATGTGTCCGTTTTGGAAGAAAAAGTGATCGCTCGAGTTTTTTGACTCTAAAAAATTCAAAGTGCCTTAAATTATACTTAAACTTGTATCCACCTTCGAACAATAGTTATACAAAAGCAAAATGAGCATTGGCGTGAGAAGAGATTAAATAAATATTATTTATATTTAAATAATGATAAGCACAAAACAAAGAAAAATTCGGGAAAATAGAGTGTTAAATTCTTGGTAATAAAAGATCAAGATTATGCAAACGATTTATCTCTTAGAGACGGACAAAAGTATGGAAACAAGCGTTTTTTTGACTAAGTCTTAAAACATTACACTAGTTTACACGATTCATATGCTTTCATTGAAAGTCATCATCTCTTATTGATTATTAGGCACTAAGTTAAAAAAAAATATCAAAATAACCCATCACGTAAGATTTAAAAAGGAAGAATAATTTTTAAATACGCCAATAATAAATTGAACATAAATGCTTTTACTTCCTTTTTTGTACTTTTTTGAGTAGTTTCTCTTATAAATGTCTAACAATAATCTCCTAACATATTTTCATCTCAGAACTTTTTGTGCCGATCTTAGAAAATTTTCAAAACTTAAAAGAGTATTTTAAGAGACATATTTACGCTCATCTGGTGCTAATTGTGCAATAACTTAACCTGATTAGTTACGGAAGAAACGGAATACTGCAGGTATGCTATTTTTAGTGCTTCTGAGAGAAGTGTTTTTTTACTTGCAATTTTAAATTGTCCACAAATTATGTTTGTCTTATAACAATTACTCTTAAGTCGGAGGGATTTGTGCAGGTAAGGGAGAAAATAATCTTTCGTAGCAAAAAAATGGGACGTTTTTTAACGTGAATTTTTGGGTTGCTTGAGGGTAAGTAAACATAAAACACAAAAAGAAGTTATAGTTTGTAAATTAGTGTTATTACTACGTCCGTACGAATAAGATATTTTTAAGAATGAAATTTTTCCATTTTTTTTTAGTTTTCCAGTTATGCAGAATTTTATTTCATTTTTTCAAATGGCGCCCTACTACGACAATTTTTTTCTTTTAAGATCAAGCTTTAAAAATTAGTTCTAATTCAGTAATATTGCTTTTAAACCAGTGTTTTTTTTATAAATTATTGTAGCTGGATTTTGAGCTCATTACGAAAGTTTTTCAAACTTTACCGAAGAGTCAAGTTTGCTTTTAATATTGTAAAAAATTTGAACCTTGTTCTGCAACGCAAACATAAGTGGAAACTTAATTCGAATTACTTTATCACTGAATAAATTAATTCGTTTTCTGTAAACCGATCCTCACATATTTTACAGCCTGAAATAACCTCTTCGGATAAATTTAAATAAATAAAAATAAATAAATTAAATACATTTCGAAAACTTTTATTTATCAAAAATGATCACATTTTCAACAGACTTGATAATATACCATTTATTTTTTTTGTAGGGTGAATAGTTTAGGTAAAAACGCTTGGTTCCGTACTTTTATTCAGAAAAATCTATCTTTTGGTTCAATAGTTTTGCGGATTTTTTTGTAGGAAATTTAATGCTGTACAACTTTCTTTCTTCTACTTTTTTTTGATGGCACAGTTGATTGAGTTTTTTCCTGTCTTGATTTACTTGATAAACGAAACTAAATTTTTGTTGTTGTTGTTGAAGTTTGTTTAGAATCTCATAAATTGACTTGATATTTTTGAATTTAGAATTTCGGAAAAACGCTTAGTGTCAAGCAGACACGACCTTCTCTCAGACGAAGAGGCGCAAGAAGTTACAAGATTGCTAAATTCTAAAAGTCCACTAACCGACGAATGGGCAACAGAATCGTCACTGTTTGCTCTAAATGAGCAGCCAGTGCCACCGACCAATTCGTCCGAACCAACATTTGTAAATCACTACTCGGACGTAGCTCCTGTCTCAGAAAAATTATTTGCTCACTTAGAAGAAAAAGATAAGGCTGATATTGACGAAGAAGCGAACGATTTCTCACAACTCGACTCCATTGCTTTCATAGATAGCTCACCGCCAAACGAGTCAGTTGAATCCCCAAAACCTCGAAGAAAATCAAAAGAAGGTTTAGATCCTTATTTTTGGTTGTGTCACGTTTTATTTTAAATTTTTTAGTAGAGAATAAGTTAGATAGGGAAAAAAGTGACTACGCCCCCGAGTCGGTCCCCATCGTGGGGGAGGAAAACGGCGTCCACTACTACGAAGACGGGCATTTTTGGATGGAGGTTCCAGGTCTCCTCCCGGAATCCGAGGAAGAAGACGACGAATCCGCTTGTTACACCCATATTCCCAAACCCACAAAGGTCGCATTTTCCACCGAACCCATGAAGGTCTACTCCACGTTCAGCGTAACAGAATACGACCGACGGAATGAAGACGTCGATCCCGTCGCAGCTTCCGCAGAATACGAGCTTGAGAAACGAGTCGAAAAAATGGATGTTTTTCCGGTCGAGCTTATCAAAGGTTCGGAAGGCCTTGGACTCAGTATTATCGGGATGGGAGTTGGGGCGGATGCGGGTTTGGAAAAGCTGGGCATATTTGTGAAGACTATAACAGCAAATGGGGCTGCCGCAAAAGACGGGAGAATTAAAGTTAATGACCAGATTATTGAAGTCGATGGGAAAAGTCTGGTTGGTGTTACGCAAGCTTACGCTGCGAGTGTTTTACGGAACACTTCCGGACTTGTCAAATTTAGTATTGGGCGGGAGAGGGATCCGGAAAATAGTGAGGTGGCTCAGCTTATACGACAATCGCTGCAGGCGGATAGGGAGAGGGAGGAGAGGAGGCAGAAGGCTTTAGAGATGGAGCAACAGCAGAGTGATGCTAGCACGGTGCCATTAACAGGTAGATGTTTTTAACTAAACTTAAAAAATATAGGAAATTGAAATGAATTCGACTTTCCATACTCAAGAACACAACTCAGAAAAATTGAAAATATAAATGAAACTTACTAAACCCAAGCCAAAAGTAAAGGTAAATAATAAAAATTAAACTCAAAACAGTAAAAAGTCAAATGGAACTAACTTGTAAAGTTCGAAAATTTTGTTGACAATTAAAAATTTGAGCGAATTCTAAAACTAGGTAATTAAACTAAATTTTATAATCCAGACAATTTAAACAGCGTAATTTGAATCCCCACCTATGCAAAATGATCCGGGGAATCGACTGGCATTGAGAAAACTGCCACATTCTTAATGGTTTTTTAGTTATGAATTTTTTAAAATATTACCTATGTTTGCTTTTACTTGCAATTTTCTCGAAAACTATTAGTCGGAGAACAAAGGTTTTTTTTTGAAAAAGATAGATAATTAAAGGAGCTTTCCAAAGATAATACACTTCATGGGGTTATCTCTAATAGTTCCGGAGTTATTGCTCGATAAATGTAAAAATCTAAGTACTTGAATTTCTTACTTGAAGGCAAAAAGCTAAAAAAAAATTAATGAAACGAAATAAATTTAAACTGCAAAAATTAACATTTTAACACTTCCCTAGAAATGCAGTAAATAAAAAATTGGAAAACGCAAATTCGCGCTCAGTAATGAAAAATAAAATTATGAGTTTAAATATATACTAATAAGGGCTAGAAAATACAGAACTCTAGCCTCGAAATTAAAATTACTATAACTTTGAACTTGGCAAATTTGAAAAGCTTCGTATGTTTATAAAATTGAAAAGGTAAAATAATAGAGCAACGAAAATTATAAGATGGAAAAGGTAAAATAGTAGAGCAAGGAAATAAAAAAACGCGGTTTTCTAAGTCTGCAAAATTTAAGCGAATTTGAAAGGTAGGTATAAACTCTTACGATTAAATTCAATTATCTCGAAAATCCAAAAAACAGGATTTGAAAGTCAAAGTGAAATGAAACAGTAAAAAAAGCGAAATTTGGATTTAAACATTTGTGAGTTCACCCGAATTTGAAAACGAATACATAATTGAAATAGTGGTACCAAAAAAATAAAACAAATCTGAATTTTAAAAACGAACTAGAATTATAATTAGAAAATTAGATTAAATTTGAATTCAATACTTATTACATAAATGTAAATTCTATTATCCAGGAAGTTCAAAGAAACAGGATTTGAAAGGAAAAGTATAATAAAACAGTAGTAATTAAAAAAGGAGAAAATTGAAGGTAAACATTAAATTTAAAAACAAATACATAAATGTATTTAAAATAAAAAATGAATTTAAAACAGAAGATATCGACAAATAAAAAATTGTAAATTGGAAAGACAGAAGTTTGAACCTAAACTAAAAGGCTGTAAAATTGAGCGATTTTACTCTTAACTTCGCCAAATGCACATAAATTTGAATTCAAATAATTCAAAAGGTAAGTAAATCTGGAATGGAATTTAAGACAATCCAAACTCATGAAAGTTGTGAAATTATAAAGTAAAGTAAAGCATCTAACTTAAAAAAAAATCTGAGATCATACTTTGAACCTCTACTAAAAAAAGTGGGAATTTAAAAATTAAAAAATCTGAATTGGGAACGCTGAAGAAATTAGAATCAGTTAGCTTTATTTTGTAATCTAAAAACAGAATAGAAGAGTAGTTAAAGGGTAAAATATGAAAAATAATTATTTAAAGTGAACAAACTGGAAAATTAGATTTAATTTTAAGACTAAAAAATCCTAAGTTCTAAAATCTGGATGAAAGTTGTGAAATTAGAAAGTAAATTAATGCAATTGAAAAAGAAAAAAATACTTATATTTATTCATACTTTGAATCTCTACAGAAAAAACTGGAAATATTTGAAAACTAATAAATAAAATGAGCCTTATGTTGCAACCTTAAAATAGCATAGAAGAGTAAGTTAAAGGGTAAAATATTAAAAGATAATAATTATTTAAAGTGAAAATTAGATTAAATTTGAATTCTAATACTCATTACATAATTGCAAAAAACTGGATTGCAAAGACCATAAAATGTGAAATCAAAAGATTATGAAGTTGAAAAATTTGTTAAATTCAAGCGTGAGAATCCGAATTAATCTATATTGTGAATTAAAAAATGTGTACAATTACAGGCTGTTTGTGGATTGCGCTTACAAATTTTAACCACTAATAGACCTCGTCAAAAGAAACAACTTTTCTCTCTCCAATTTTTGCCTAAATCATCTCATTTCTGAGTTAAAATTAAAAATAACTTGAGGCTGAAAACCTGTCTTCGCCGATGTCTAGATACGATATTTCCATTCATTCAAACAAAAAAAAACTATGGAACATAAACAGCGTAAAGACAAAAAACTTATGTTAGTGGGTCAGTAGTAACATTATAAAAATTACCCAAAATGTTGCCCTTCGGTCGCAATGCACGCTTGAACCCTTCAGGGAAGGAAAGCTTGCGATCTTGCACACATCCCCTTGTGATTTCTAAATGATATGTTTGATGCTTGCATAACACAAACGGTCAGCTCCTTGGCTGTATTACTTGGAACACAATTTGAACACTAGTTGTTTTACGTGAATCTTTCGATACACTAGGACCAGATCACTCACTTCGGCGTTTGAATAAATGGCCATAATGATTTAATTTCAAACTGACACGCGAACTCACTCGAAAGCGGGATTGCGACTGACTAAACGTCTCAACAAACACCTGATAATTTTTTTGGTGCACAAAGTTATCTCTTTTTTGTGCATAAAAACATTCACGGTCAACGTTCTGTGCAATTTATTTTCATTGAAATTTTACTTGAACCTGACAAGGAGAGACACACTGAACGGCTCGGGAAAGTCGTGGGGGGAAAAATGGGGAAAATTTTTTTGGATGCGGAATTTGTTTTGTCTTCCATTTACTTTTCATAACGCATTCTTTTTGTGGTTAAAATTTGTGAGCGCAATCCACAAACACCTTGCATAAAAACTTCGTCATTTGGGAAAAATAGAAAATTCCAGAACATTTATTAGATTCGACAACGAAAGTAACCTGTTTAAATTTGATCTCAGAAACTGAAACAATAGGTAATACAAGTAAAACAACCGGAAAATTGAACGATTTGTATTTTAAAAACCAAATAAAACAAATCTAGATTTGCAAAAGATTTTAAAAGCAACACATTGGGTTTAATTTTCAGGTTCTGCAAACACTAGTGTATCAGACGGTCCAAACAGTCCTTTAGTGAGCGCTGAAAATTCAATGGACGTAGAACAGAGCTCAGACATTGACTCGTTAAAAGTGCTTCTACAAGAAGTAAGTTTTTTAGAAACGTCTTTTTGAACTTTTGCCGTTTCTATTTTTTTTATTAAAAAAATCAATCAATTGTTCCAGTTAATGGAGCAAAACGGCATAAAACCGGACGACTCCGAAAAGTTGGCTCAGTTAAATCAAAAGCTCAAGGAAACGGAACGAATTTTAGTAACGGCGAAAAAGGAGATCCAGACCTATCAGAATATGTTGGAACAGTCTCAGTCCCAATATCTCGTGATGGAAAAGAAATACACTAAAGCCAAACAGTTACTGCGAGAATTCCAACACCGCGAGTTGGACATGATCCATCGGGAGGATTTCTACCAACAACTTTTGCAAGAAAAGGACACGGAATACAACGCTTTGGTGAAAAATTTAAAGGACCGGATAATAATCCTAGAGCAGGATTTGCTCGAAGCTCAACAAAAAGCTGGCTTGCCTTGCGTTCTCCCCAACGATAATCTCAACCTAAAGCAGCTGACGCCCCAAATGACCAGACGCGTTCCCCCCAAGCCCTTATACAACGCTTTAGAAACGAATCTGTCAGACACGGAAATTTCCGACCACAGTCCGGACGACGATAAGACTGCAACAGTTGAGAGAAAGCTCCCTTTGAAGGAGGAGCTCGACCGGGTTGTTCCTCAACACGAACTGCTGGACATTTCTGTCAATAAGAGCAAGGCGGAATTGGCAAACAGGGGTTCCTTGGCCAATAGGCAACTGCCAAGTGCGAAAAAAGGTTCCTTGAGTAATAGCAGCAGCTCGGATTACGGCTTAGACGATAGTTACAATTCAGGGGACGAAGTCAATTGTTGTAACGGACGTACTACGAACTCTAATAATTTATATTCGCAACATACGAGGTGCCAGGTGCAAGCTAACCCAGAAACGCAACACGATTTTCAATACAACAAAGTACAAAAACCAGTTTACGCTTCATACAATAAAAGGGTGGATCCCACGCCAGTTTACGCAAAAGTTCAAAAGGATTCTAGTCATTCGGATTATACGAACCCGGATTCGGGGATTGTCAAAAAGGGGATCGGCATGGGACCTCCGCCTTCGCTTGCCGAACAACTGAAACAAGTACGGTGTTAAGAGATTTGGGTTTTTTCAACGATTACGCATTGGCAACTTCAAAAATAACTCTGTCTTAAATGATAGTACTGGAAACGTTATCACAGCAGTGAAAATCGTTTCTCTGTATCTGCTCTAGCCCAACTATGACGTCATAACTGTCTTTCGAACATTTGGTCTAATTTTAAGATCAAATAGTTTTGTTTTTATAAGTGACAGACTTTATTAAAACTTGATAAAATTTCTCAAATGTTTGAACAAAATTTGGAGGAAGTACTTAATTTTTGTTTTCGTAAAGCTATTGGCTCATTTATTTTTTATCATAGGAAGTTTTTAAATGAATCTACGAATATACAGGCACAAAAAACGATATTTTCGATTTCCGCTACAATGTAAAACTGGTAAATAAGTTGCTAGTGCCTTTAAGGGGGAGAATATCCACGTTAAAAAGCGTCGAATATCAGCCGTTTTTTTATTGTTTTACAGCCGCTGTAAGTAACGTTTTTGAAACTTATTTACAGGAGACATTCTTCCACTCGGGCTGTAGGTGCAAAAGTGTTTTAAAATGCCATCAGTGCTTTATTTAATTCGGAAAAAAATTCCGATAGCTGGAAAAAAATCGTGTTCTTTGAACATTATTTTCCTTCAATGATGAGTGTTAAAGAGAAAATAAAATAAAAGAGAAAATAAAATACTTTTGGCCTTGTAGTGTACTCTTAGGAATAAAGTGGATTTTGTTTTAACTTGAAATTCTCAATCGTTAACTCGTAAAACTTTTAAACGAACTTGCAGTATCAGCAGTCAGGGAGTAGGCGCCTCTAAAATGCACTTGTTTACTGAACACTTATTCCCAAACAAAATTTTACGCTGAATTCGAATCCGAAGTTAGTTTTTCGATTTTGAATTGCCTTCATAATGAAAAAAGACGATTTTGTGGAAATCTTCGAAAAATTAAAATTGCTCAAATTTTTCGTTTACATCGTCATATCTTCCGTCTGGATAAAGATAGAAACTTCTTTTTTTGCAAAAGATTGCTCACTGTATGTAGTTTTAACGTTATTACACAACTTTTAGTTTTGAGAAAAAAATTGAGAAAATCGGGCAAGATTACCAGTACAAAGATAAAATAAAATAAGACAAAATAAGAACCAGAAGACAGACAAATAAATTATTAATTATTGCGCGCTACTGATGGGCTTGTGGACAGTTATCTTGGAAGCAGAGGAATTCTCTCCCTTAATTCGTTGATAAAATTTAATTTCGCCGCCTCGTGACGAAATAATTGTGCTTTAAGGTTTTGTCAGAGCGGGAGAAGCGGTTCAGCTCTGACACTCTGAATAGTTCCTGTGAAGAATTGACGGAAAGGTCGAAACACAACGCCGCCCAGCATTTGCTCGAGGAGATCCGGCAAGCTGTGAACGAGGCGAATGCGAAAGGTAGGTGCAATGATTGTTTTCTGAAGAGTTTACAGTGCTTTGTATTTGTAGTAAAGAAAGTTGTGCCCGTTACATTATCACCCCCAGGTAGTACTCCATGGCAACATCAAGGAAGTATGTTACCTACACCTCCGTCTCCGTCGAGTTTGTCGTCAGGGTCCGTTTCACCCTCAAAACACGACGCCTCGTGGGTTACAACAGATCTCAGTCTGTCCTCGTGTAGTATTAGCAGCGACAAAAGAGGGTCGCAGTATTGGCAGTCGACGCCTATTTCAGAATGGAGCAAAGACCAGGTGAGTGATTAGTTTTCGTAAAAATTTCTCTCATTAATGAACAAATTACATTCATGTCACTTCAGAAAAGATAATCATTTTCTATAAAACAAAAATAGTTTGAAGGTGATAGTTTTTTATATAAATATTGTACGAAATAAGAAATTTCGTTAGTTATACAGGGTGTTTCACACAACTTTCCGATTGTACGCACCCAAATATACAAAAGTTACAGAAGACTAGATACAAAAATTCACATTTAATTATTTATTTTTGAAACCCATGACAGTAGTTTTCAAACAAATCACTTTTTTATTAGTAGTCGGGAATTACTATTTTTAAGCAACAGTTGTCATGTGTTCTGTCAAGAGATAGAAAGAATATAATTCTAAATTACCTATTTTAATCACTAACTACTCAAAACTGTTGTAATTTTTTGAAGGGGTAATAAACCAGAGAATTATTGAAATTGAAGTTTTTGGAATTTTTTTAAGCGAATTGTTATTTAATATCGTAACTTTCAAAGATTCTATGAAAATAACTTTGTCATTGTTACAATTAAAAAAAATAAAAAAACTTGTAATTTGATTTTATGTGACGTTTTTACAATTAAAAAAACTAAAAATAAAATAATATTTTTGGTATCTAATGTAGAGTGTGACTTGCCTTACTGGTTACTACATTTCAACATCGCCGTGGCATAGTTGTTTATATTTTCTTGAAAAATTTTTTTCCTGCTGCGATTAATGCCTGATGATTTTTTTTAGATTTTATTTATAGAACTCTTTTTTGGAGTGCATTCTTGACCTGTTTAATGATTATCAAGTCAGAACATTGTTCTGGTCACAGTAAAACAGATATTTCGTTACCTTCGTAAAAATTCCTTAATCACTTGAAGTGTGCGGTTTGCAATGTCTTGCATAAAAATTAAACTATTACTGTAATTTTTGGTGTTATTTAATAATTTGTTGTTATTTATTATTAATTATTCAGAAAAATTACTAATATCCTTAGATTTTTGGTGGTACCCCGGCGCCTCCACCATAATTATCACAAAGGTCAACTGCTGTGATAGGGGTTAAGATTAACTACATAACAAAATAAAAGGGTTCTACTTACATTATTATTCGCAGTTTAGTGTATTTTAATACATTTAATACATTATCATCTGCATTTTAAGATTTGTTTGTTTTAAGGGTGATCTGATAATAATCTATTAAAAAATAGATTTAGGCCCGGTTTCTCGAATTATTAACCTTCAGTTAAATTTTGTCTCTCAGTTACTTGAGGTAATGCGTATGTGACTGGCATTGCTATGTTTTAACTGAGGTTTACTACTTATTTCTCCGATAAATATTTTTCCAGAAACTGGGCCTTAAATATTTTGAGGGTTATAATTTTTTTTCAGGTGGTAGTTTTTCGATTTATTTTGAATTTTAATTATTGGAAAATTATTTTTAATTGCCGGCAGCTCGTTGGTTCCTAATAAAGCTTTTTTCCAGGTCTCCCAGTGGCTGCTTGGGATTGGGATGGAGAACCATATTCCGAAGTTCGTAGAGTTGGACGTCAATGGGCAAGCTCTCCTCTTGTTGACGTCTGCGGATTTCAAAATTCTCGGTATCGCAAGTGACGATAAAAGCTACTTGAAGCGAAAAATAAAAGAACTGAAAATACAGAACGAGAAGGAGCGCAAACAGATGGAACGGAATAGAAAAGAGAAAGAGAAGCTTTTACGGAAAGCGGAGAAAGCAAATAAGAAAAAGTAATAAATAAAATTAGCGAATGGACACTTCGGCCTAGGAAATTGAAGTAACATTAGGTGAAATATTAACTATTTATCATTAGTGGACACCTGTGAATGGTGTATTATACATAATTGCTGTAAATGTGACTTTCTTGAATCAGGACATTACTTTATTATTTATATGTATAGCAAGAGTGTGAGATTAGGAATCATTCATTGCAATTTTTTAACGTTTGTGTGATAATAGTGTATGTCATGATTTTTTTATCTTTACATTTTTATTTTATATTTTTGTTATATTCTAATTCAATAATTATTATCAAATAAAAGTAAAAAGTAACTCGCTGGTTTTTATCGTGATACCCAACCCAACCCAATAAATATTTTGCCACGATTTTTTCGGCACAATTCGGGTTCTTTCGTGCTGGTTACTTCTATCAAGTAGTGCCACCTGCACAAATCACGTGCAATTAATCTCAATGCAAGGTTTTAGATCAAAAGATAAAAAAACATTAACTTGGATTAAAGTTGGTAGTGAAGATCAGTAATGTACACTTCCTCTTATTGAGTTATATCTAAAAATGGAAGCCCACACAAAACCATCTAACCATGGTAATAGCTTCTATAAAAAAATAAACTACAACTTAAAATAATTTAAAAAAAAAAACTGAAAAGTCATTTGGGGTTATTAAGTAATTTTTACATATTTTTACATAAAATAACATTTAATAAAAGTCGCATAGAAAGAGAAAAAATAAATAAATACCTATTTTCTGAACCTTCTTTTTAATATCTAAATCCTCGATTATAAACACGTTTCCCATAGCAACATGCTTTCACTATTTTAAAACACGCTTCCCATAGCAACGTGTTTTAAATTAAAATGTCCCAACATAAAAATTTTTGAAAAACACTCATATGGAAACGCTCAAAGTTCTCGGGCGTCTAGGTACGATAACCTTCGAACTTTAAGCACTCGAATTTTTAATAAGTATAAAGATTCTCGTGAAGACTTAAGGGCACTTTAAAGAACATTTAATTGCAATAATAATGTGAATAAAATTTGATTTCGCTTTGTGAGAAAATTTTGTGGACTGTTAGAAAATGTCCTGTGATGTGGTGATCGTTGTCCTGCGATCCTCTAGGAACTCTCTAGGTTCAGAATTGCTGTTCTAGAAAGACTATCTTTCTTTATCACAATTTTGTTCAAAAAAAATGATTAGAAAGACACGAGATAATAGAGACTTTACTCAAAATTTTGAAGATAAAATTATATGTTGTGTTGTATCTATTTATTTTTATTTTTTATTTAAACCGAAAAGGTTTCTTAATGTTACTTGTTTTACACTAATACCTGATTATCTGAAACGTCGCATTATCCGGAATTTCTTTAGATTACGCGGTATTTGTTCGGAATTTAACGAACATTGATAAAGTCTATTGAGCATTGGAAGAACTTTATTTTTTTTCAAAAATTTCACAATATAAAGATTGGGTAACGTTTTGGACATTGCAGTTCAAGACTAAATTAGGCACTTCTAGAAGTTGTAGAGCAACGACCGAATGCAACAGTGACTGATATCTAATATCTTCCATTGTTCCTGATGTTAAAAGGAAAGAGTTTGAACAAGAACTAGACAGGGACGAATTAAAAAAAATAAAAAAAAGTTTGTGTTAACCGAGGTGTTAACTCTAAAAGTCTACACTATCAATTTCGCTGACGTAACTTGAAAAAAATGGTTTAGAAATATTTGCAGCGCGACTTGTTTTGACCAAGAAGTAACAGTTATAATAAGCCGCAGCCTTGATAAACTGATCCAGCCTTCAAATAAATTGAAGCTCGGTTGAAAGCGCAAAGAAATTTTACAAGGTTTGCGAAACCGGTTCGCATTCAATCTCCGGAAAAAGTCCGGTGACAGATGATTCGATTGTCTATTTCTGTTTGGTAAGTTGTCTTCGGGTTTAGATGGTAAAATACTCAAGATGGTTAGAGCATGCCGCGCATGAGAAACGCTGCAATGCGCGAGTTCTGGGCGGGTGCGATTAGAAAGTGCTGTTCCCGTGGCGAAGTCAACGCGCGCGATTTAGTCTTTACGTGGACTCTGCGACTGTTTGCAGGACTTTGTATTTCCGATGTGGACCGAATCACGTGCATCGCAAAGTTTGTGAAATTCGTGCCAAAGGTGCCAGCGATTTTTTACGCGATTTATTGGTATGTCCACTTTGCATTTTATTTTCGACAACGGATGGTAAAGCGAATTTTCGTGTTATTGCCGATTAATGGGAATGTTGTTCGAGCGCTTTTTTTCGTCCTTTGAGATGATGCGGTCGCGCAAAGTAATAACCCCACAGTCCAAAAAGGACAAGTGACAATCTTACGAGCACTAATTAGCAATAATTACACTATTTGTTCAGAAAACTAAAAAATAGCAAAAAACAGACGGATACATTTTTCTTCCTTTGAGATGATGCGGTCGGGCAAGGGTAAATGACTACTCCAACAAGGACAAGTTTAATTAGTAATGACCACACCATACTCGTTTAGAAAAATAAAAAACATTTTTAAGGATGCAAGCAGATGCCATTATATTAATTAAAATCGGAACAAAGTCGTTTCTTACCAGTTTTTTTTTAACCAAAATTGGTCTTAGAAACTTCAAGAAAACTAAAAAAAAGAAAAAAATAAATACAAAAAAAATTGTTTATACTAGTTGAACGCAGTTTTTGTCAAAATTGGTCTAATTTGAGCGTCTAGCGGAATAAAATGGCCACAAAGCTATTTGAAGGGTGGGAGGAGCTGGTGTTTTTTAGAAAAATTGCCGCGGTTATGGGATAGTAAGTGTGTAGACAGAGGAGATAAATGCAGCGATTTAACCATTGAAGGTTGCAAAAACTCCCTGGAGCAAAGATTGCTTCATCGAAAGAATGGACCTAGGAATGTGCTGCTGGGGATTGGAAATCTTAAGTGAAGGGTACTTGCTTCAAAAATACGAAACTTGAAACCATCATGTCAGAAATGTGGTGTAACAAGAAGCTCCGTAGTCAATTCAGGATTACACCTTTAACCCCCTTTTAGCGCGCTGTCAACTATCCTGAACTTGCGGGCAGGTCTGGGCTTATCAAATGTGACAAAATGAAGCTATTTGGGCTGTTTGATGTTTACTCCGCCTATTTCGCTTTTTTAGGAACTTGTAAAAAAATCTAAATCGAAGAAAAGTATTAAACGGAATTTTAAATAAAACTTGTTTGGCAGTGAGCTGTTCTCATACCCAATTAAGTTTCTCATTTTCATAAAAGAACTGTAATATCGAGATTCAAGGATTACCGGTGGCATCTTTAGGATGTAGCGAAAAAGTAAGGTCAAGCAGGTGCTAAAAATATACTGGGTGGAACGGAAACATGAGATAACGGTAATACGAAAACTGCGAAAATAATTGGTGCTTTTTTCTAAAGTGATTTTTCCTGGTCTTATATCTTCAGATTGCTAATGATCGCATACTAAATGATTATTTCCGAGATCCACTTTTAACCTGGAGCTTTCACGTTACTAATGGACGCTGTTGCAGTGCCTGTATGGTCAATGCTCCTTGCGTAATCCCATATTTAACAAGGAGGAAGAAATTTGAGAAAGTTTAAAGCAACTGCACTTAGACGTTACCAATTACTTAGAATTCCATCTGATAACAACGATTGTTATGTGATTGTTGCTACTTTCAAGACTATCTGATGGAACCAACATATTCATGTTGTTTTTAGCGAAAAGTGCGGAACCATTTTCGTCTATTTTGCCCTTGCTGTCATTAAAGTTTAATGACTTCCTGATAAAATGACAGTGCAAATTACGCGACCCAAATATAAGACTATTGTCCAAATCGAAAGCAGTTTCTAACTGGTTGAACCAACTTTCAATTTTTTGCCTCAGTTTTTTGAGATAAATGCTTTAAATGCGAGGTCTCGTATTTCGCATAATGGTGAGAATGAATGGGAAAGGGTGTGGAAGCGGTCGTTGCAGAACAAGCAAGCCTGAAATTTTACAACCTAATTCGAAATTAAGAAACACGTTATTTTTCACTCTTGGATATCGGCATTTTATTCCATTAATCAATCACAGAGGCTCATCATGTGCCACTGTATTGATACTAAAACACTGACCCATTGTTGTTGGAGCAAGTTTGAGAGCATTCTGATGAAATATGGACGTATTTTCAGTGAATGAAGATGTGAATTTTATAAATATTTGCGATTTCTCTTTCACGAAGTGGATCAATGAAAGTGTGGCGTCATTTTAAAAAACTTGAACTATTTTCAAGCTTCGCTATGGGAAAATTTTCCTAATACGCTTCTCACATAAATACTAATCAAGGTTTTTCTAAAATAAAGACAGTGAAAATGATTAGAAAAACGAAATAAAACAAAAAATAAAAATAAAGATTTTGTTGTGTCACAATTCAAAAACATTTTGTTCAAAAATGGTTGTTTATCAAGTTGACTATGGAATTTTGACGGATCTGTCACTTTGACGGCATTCACAATTTAAATTAAGCGGCACATTACGTTCAAAGGTGACTTGATGAGCAACCATTTTTGAACATTATTTTGTGTTGTTCCATCTTCAAAAATTCGGAAAAGAACAATTAATTATTCTGAAATATTCATTACATTAGAATAGCATGAGACCTCCAAGTTACATGATCTTATTCAACAGCCATTATCTCGATTAAGTATAAAAATTCCAAAGGAGTTACATAATCAAATTTGCAATGTTATTACAGGATTTGACACGTTATACTAATACCTATTCATCTTTTTTCTCTTCACGACTACAGTTGCACAATTGACTAACACGCTGGAATTTGGTATTATCGTGAGGAAATTTATTGACTTAACACGTACCTCATTATTTTTTGAATTGTTTTGGAGTTCACTCGTGGAAAAAATGTTACGAGTTGAGAACTATCACGTATACCGTGCTTCTTATTATTAGGAATAAATAAAGTATTAAAAGATCCATTTCTTCGTTTTTCTAATTTGTTCACTTAGTTTTTCTAGAAAGTGATTTCATACTTAGTCCACGCCCGTTATAGCATTGCAAAAATAAGTCCATCATTAAATTTAACCAGCGTTAGGACTTGTTAAGGCCATCAACTTTTTTATCATGTTCCAGGAACAAATAAAATTAATTATTTAGAGTCACGCAGGTAATTTGTTAAAGGTTTTACCAAAATTATTACGGAGTTAGCCACCAAAATTGTCATAGTCGCTCGTCCATAAACTTAAGGTTTGTCAAACAAAAACCCAGATTAGGTTTTGGCGCACAAATATTCCGACCAATTTATTTTCTACCGCAGCACAACATGCGCTATTTTTATTTCAATGAAAGGTTTACAACAGCTAAACCGCAATGTATGTAATTAATTTTTTCAACACAACTTTCAGCGGCGGTGTTTTGTAAAACAATAATTTGGAGATTGGTCAGCGAAAATTAACTTATCTTATTGTCTTGTGAAAGTTATGGCGACTTTTTCCTTATTTCCCGTAAGGATAGAAAACGTGGATTGTGAAAGTTATTAGCCAAAGGAATGCTGAAAAAAGTTCTTCAGCTATAATTGGTCGGGCTAATCAATTAGGCTCCACTTTTCTTAAATCAATAATTACTAAACATATAATTTATTACACTGTGCTGATTGGTATTATAGCCATAGTTTAAGGTCAAGGCAAAAATTTAGTTTGATATCTTGTTGACATTAACGCTGCTAAAGTTAAGACCGAATATTGATTTGCACCAGTTACTGAAACGCTTTTAAGTTATATAACACAATATTCTTATTGTATGGGTTAGATAACTGTTACATAACACGCTCCTCTTATTGTGATTCATGTGAAACACTTAAAACATAAGGAGGCAACTTGTTTTGGAATTTAATATTCTCCTTCTACTCATGGTCACGATAATTAAATGCTTGAATTACTGTTCGTAGATTTGAAATTATAGAACAAGTATTGCAGAATGCAGTTACAATTTTTTCGCTATTTGAATAAAAAAACACACATAAAATTTATAATTATTTGTCACAACAATTTTAGAATTTCAGATTTAATTATTTCACGCCAGTTGCACTGGAATTTTTTCAGGGGTCATCGAAATAACACATAGGGTCGCTTTCAGCAACGCCACTTAATTTGACTATCGGATAGCACTAAGCTTTAATGAATGTGTCAAATTTCGGTTCGCACACAACACTGAATAAATCGGACAAGTCCACTCAATTTCTAATTGTACTTTTGTATTTTTTGCTGCCTGAAGCTGTTTAATATTTTTCACCCAATGGTAAATTCTGGGCAACTAGAGGTCCAGGTGTTGGGCGTAACTGGTATGTTAGAGGGCAATAAAGTGTGTAATATTAACGGTAATAATAAATTTTCATGAGCAAAGTGCGTAGTATGGCTGTAAATGCAATCAAGTTTTTGCTTTTAGTATTAATGTATGCAAGCATTATCGAGTGCTTTTCACAATGTAACAGTTAAGGTCGTTTAGTGCAATTATGCCAAGATTCTTTCGTCAGGAATGTACCGGAGTCACTGCAGAGAAGCTCTGTAAACTGCTAACATAGTGAATGATTAATCTGAAAAATCAGGCAGCGATAACCTAGTTGCACGTGAATTATTTACAATTATGTATTTTTTACAGTTACGTTGATTGTTGCGTAATTGTGCTGCAGATGCAGTTATTAGTTTGCTTCACGTTCGTGGTTTAACAATTATTTTAGATTAGACTAATTCCAAGTTGTTGCAAACTCCTGAATAATCACTGCTGCAAATTGATGTTCCTAATTTTTCCCAGTCTAATAAATTGCAAAAACAATTGCTGTGTTCTTGGAAGTGCATAATTTTAATTACCGCACTGACATTGCATTCCACTGTTCGACAATAAATTTTTCATCTGTTTAGCTTTATGGTGACAAGTTGTTCAATTAATTGTGTTTGTGTATAGTCAGCTGTTTTGGTAATGACATGCCTAGCTAGTGACCAATACCTTCACTGGTATGCCATTTTCAAAACAGTCGGGTGTACTTGTTACACCTTTTCGTACCTGCTGCAAGATTTTTGCTGTTTTCAAGGTGTATTAGTCATGTAGTAATTTACCACCGACTGCTAATAACTTTCAGTTATTTCAATGACATTTACCTACTGACAACAACAATTTTAATCGAATTACATAATTATTTTCTGCGTTAAATGCGAATAACTATGCAAATAATTTATCTGCTTCTAATTACCGTTACAATTATGCATACTTATTGGATAAATGTTCAGGTTCAGATCGAGCCACACCAAGTGCAATGTTATGGAATTTATTTGTCTCCAATTAGAAAACTTGTGAGGTAGTTTTCGTATCTTCGATCTTAGTATTCATCACATTATTCACATTACCTCATCTAGAATTGCAATTACTAACTGTAACTGCAGGCACACCACAATGTGGCGCTCCCTGGGTCGGGTTAGCAGTTTCACAAACAAGTCTTGATTATTTTCGGAGTTTTATTAAATCGTCTGTTTGATAAAAGTTGTCCGGTTTTCGTTAAATGTTCATCAAAGCTTTTTCAGGAATTTGCAGCGAGTAGCTGCAATTTCAAAGGTTGCTTATTGAAAATTTTAAACATGGAACTGAAATGAATAACTGAAATTGATTTACGTTCCAGGTAATGGCAAAGTTAAAGCTGCTTTGCAACTTATGCCCGACCTTACGTTGACATGTTTTAACTCGAGCGGTTTCGCTCAAGGTGCTCTAATACAATAGGAATTTATAATTAAAAATTTATTTGTCAAAAGGAATTTATTTTTTACCTATTGTTTAATAATCATGGAGCAGGAATGTCATGCTCCGACTGATTTTTCATTTATTAAATGCTAAACGGCGACCGGGAAATGATTTGCCATCTTGGAAGAACGTTGCTGTAATTTTGCTCATTTCAGAACTGCACTGATGATATAATGAATTGTTTAGCTCACGATCGTGGAACAAGTGAAAGTTGTTCTACAAAAGTGCGATCCGATAGTGTAACAGACGAAATGTGCTTCAGTATTATTAAAAGACGCCAGATAAGATTACTACCTTCTTTAATTAAATTTAATACGAGAAACTCCGACTTTTTCCTGGGCTCCACTTACTGCCTCAATATAAAACAAGGACTTGCAGAAACTCCACTCGGATTTAGAAGAGAACAGGTGTGTCCAATAAGAGTGTTGAAATTCCAACAAGAATGTCGTTTGGTATTTATTACCTCAAATCAGTTGTTTTAAATCTCGTGAGAGTTTGCTGGATGTATTGCCTACATCAAGAGTAATTGACTTTTTTTTGAAAGCCTGTGGTTGCTCCTTGTTTGGCCTAACATCTTTCGATTCCTATTTGTGTGACGATTTAACGCTGCCTACAGCTATGTATTATTTCTAATTTAATTTGTGATAACGATACGTCTACATGATGCTACGAGTTAAGATACAGGAAATTCACTCAAGCAAAAAGCCAGGTTGTTACGCTCACACGATTTCTCACAAGTTTGCCATTACTAAAGCGTCAAACGATGAAAAGAGCATTTCTCCCGTAATAAATTTTAATAAAAAATATAATATACACCGCGTCACTTAAAATTTTCGAGGCTAATGTCCTTTTGTTACGGGAGAACAGAGATTCGCAATTTTTCATATTCATAAGTAGGGAAAGATTGATTTAGTTCTTTGAACAAGCTTCACATTCAAATAAGAAGATGCGGAAGTAGAATATGGTAATAACAATAATGTCCGATTTCACTAATGTTGCCCAAGGATTGTGAATAAGATTTGGAACATTGTTGCAATTTCTGCGATGGTTATTGTAACATTAAGCTAAACATAGCGTTAAGTTTTTTCGGTGTAACAACAGTTAATGGATTTCTGAGAGTAATAGTTATTATTATTCTAATAATTCTTACGTAAGTGTGTAACAGATGTTTGAATTTATTTCTCGATATTTGCCCATCATGGGTTTTTCTTTGTCGTAATTAATTGTATTTTATATATGTTATATATGTTTACATGTTTTGGATTGTTTTTCATTACGTTTTTGAATTAGTAGAGTTATTTTAAGGAAGTTTTCTTCAGTTTTCTCTATACTGTTTAACCTTTTTCGAAATATTTAATTTTTTTGAAAATTTTTGAATTTGCACCTGTCACTTAAAAAATCGGTAACTCTCTTAGTTTTAGAGATTTCGAAATAATATTTAGAGAATTAAAAGAAAAAGCCCATATCTGTTTCCCAGTGTGTTCAAAATTGGAAAATATGTTAATAAACCCAAAAATTTTGAAGGTAACTTTGACCAACTTCAAGTACCCATAAGTTATTTTTTTCAAATGGGATGTGACAATTTTTATTTCACTAGATGGAGGAGAATTTTTTTCTGCATTGATTTGTATTAATTGCCTATACCTATCTGTGATAATTTTCTAGTTATGTTGTTTTTTTTTGACATTGTAGAAAATTTCTTACTAACCTCACCTATTTTTGCATAGTTTGATAAAATCATTTTTGATTAAACAGGCAACAAATTATGTTCAAAATTGTGTTGTCCGCCCTGTGAAAACTAAATAAATTCATTGAATGTTGGTTTAACAAACTTTGGTTTTTCACATTTTTTCTCTAGTTTCCGTGGCAATCTTTGAGAAAAGGCCTATGGCTAATGAATTTGTCAATCCCAACAAAAAGTTATTGTAACTTGGAAACTATTAAACCTAAGTATAGGGAATGCTAATACAGATCGTTGCAGAATTAAATTCTTTACGATTTAATGAAATAAAACTTGTGGCATTTTATCTGAAAAAAAATTATTATACCTGCTTAAACTTCTGCAAACTTGACTCTAAACATTTGAAGTATGTAATTTTTTTTAGAAATTTGAAAACACTAAAAGAAAGATCTAGGCTTCCTCTTTCAAATGAGCCAAAAAGCATTTTCAAATCTTAAAAAATGGCAGAGTTATCGATTTCTGAACTGAAAGGTGCAAATTCAAAAAAAAATTAAAAAACTCTAAATATTTCGTAAATGCATAAATTTAGGTATAAGGAAAGCTTATGAAAACTACCAAAAACGCATTAAAAAATATAGCTTTCCATTTAAAATAGGGAAGTTCATAGCGACCTCTGATATAACCGGAAATGTCACCATCTTAAAAACAATTTCATTGAGCAGGACCTAAGAGATTATGGTTGTACACAAATTTTCAGATGACCATTATTATTAGAACTACCAATACTTCTAATTTGGGATTTAGGCGGACATCCTGTATTTTGACGTAAAACTAGCTAAAGAGCTAATCTTTGTTATGATATGAATATTTAGCTTTCACACAATAAATTTCGGTCACGACATGAATTATTACATTATGCTTTATTTAATTCATGAGATTCTTTAATGTTATTCAACCTGTTATGCCTACTTGAGAAATTTTGGTTGTGAGACCAAACTAGTAGCGGATTTACATTGACAGATGTTAGGAACTTAGGCATTTCTCCTTGGATTTCTACATTAAATATGTCAATGGAGGTGCTTGTCTTGAGAATCCTATTATGAATTTTATTAGCTTTCACACAAAACGTGTTCAAATAGCAGGAGAGCTCTCGTTTTCGTTCTCGATTTAAATTCTAGCATTTGAACAAATCACAGGAAGACGAGTAATGATAGTGTTCGATTAACCTGAAGAAGTGCATTTTTGCGTGACTTGGCATTTGGAAACTAGGCAAATATTTTTAAACGAGTATTCACGTAAAGTCAGCACTGGCATTAAGTAAAAGTTGCTGGAGTCTGAGAACGTTATTCGCCTGACCTATTCCTATTAGCATTTAACATTTCGATGGCTAAATAAAGCCCTAATGAAAGCTAGACATTTTGCAAAGCAATATAGCAGCGCTCTGGGAATACGCTATTGGCGATAATTTTTGGAATTGCAACAAACATTGATTTGGGACTGCAATATCAGTTTAACTAAACATGGCTGCATTTGTGGTAATTAATTCAAATATTGAAAAATACACCTCACACTCTTCTGCGAGAGAGCTCTCGTACACTTAACCACAGGAATTCAGGTTTTTCAGACATGCAATATATGGTGGAGTTGAAGTGTTGCTTATTACTTGTGTGTTGTTCCATTTACCAAATCCTTAATTTACAGCAATGTACCTTCTAGATAAATTACGATTTTAATGCAAAACTGCTGTTTGGGAATTGGATACAATAAATCTGCACATTCCAAACAGCAACAAGCGCTACTGAATCTGGATTTATTGGTAGCTTCCAATAAAAATATTTGTTTATCAAATTAAGCAAATATTAATTCAATGATTTTGTAATATCGTTATTTTTATAATGCACTTTCTGTTTAATCAGTGTTTTCAAATGACCGTAAATTTGTGGCGACCAAGAGACTATTTTTATTTGTTCAAGAAGAAATCCAATATTTACGCATCTTCAATGTCAGACGATCATCAAAAGTGGTCGATAATTTCAAACAAGGAATTTAACAATATGTTTGTATTTTATCACAAAAATTCATCAGTGTCAATAATTCAAACAAACAGAAAGTTTTACAAGAAATGCGGTTTCAGTTTTAAGTACTGAAGTTAGCGGACTGTTAATGATTGTTGGTTGTAAAATTTACGACATAAAATGTGTACTCATAAAAATAATGGAATAATAAAAAAAATCAATTCTAACTTTGAGTATTTTGAGTGAGAGATACGATACGTACGTAAGCAGCTAAGTAAAATTTCCTCAAGTGTTAATATTTTATTTAAATTTTTAACAGGATTAATCCAAGGTGTCTTTATTTATGGCATCATTTGTTAGTTAACTTGAAATTCTTGCTTTTAAATGATAAAAAATTACTTGCTTCAGATACACGTAAATTACAATATTGTACTCGTACCTACGTACATAGTTTGACATTAGTTGGATGAAAATATTTGAATATGTAAATACTTTAAATGTAAATTTGATGTTTCCCATGAATTGAGTAAGGTTTAAGTGATACATCTTCTTTAATTTGATTAATGTAACTTCAAGAGAAAATTTATAAAAATAAACTCCGATAATTATAGTTTGTGAATTATAAAAGGATAAGCGCCCCGCCCCTCTGTGGGTTTAATTGATGAGATCGTAAGTCACACTGACACATTTTGGTTTTTCTGATAATCACAGTAAGTGATTATTATAAAATTGAATGTGAAAGCATGCCTAATGGTGCGCTGAAGTTGGAATTAATGACTGAAAAATTGGAAACATCGTGAAATCATTGACAAATATTTTTACTGTCATTGTGCTTAACAGAACCGGTAGAGCATTCGTCTACTTAACCATTGTACAGACAATAGTTTCAATTAATCGAACTTTCCCCTTTTGTTCACACTGTGAGTATGGAAAAACTGAAAGAAAGAGCATTGATTTGCTGGTAATTAATTCAATATGTGTCGATTAAGTTCTTGCGCAACCTAAATACACCATTAGCCATTGCAAAACGCCAATTAGCAATTTTTTAAAATAATTGCTGTAGCCTCAAAACCTGTGGCCCCATTGTGATTTACCTGAAATCGGTAATTGCCTAGAAAGTCCCAGAGAAGACAAATAATTCGATTCTGCGAGTGCCGTTAATCCCTTGTCACTATAATTCCAAGCCGAAGAAAGCTATCTTCAATCACTGAAGTCCATCGCTATTCTTATGCGCGCGGATATCAGTGAGAGTTGTCTTAGTCGAAAGTGGTTTAAGGAGAGTCTTGACCCTCACGTTATGAAAGTTAATTCGATTTTCACATTATCTCGCGTGCACCGGAAATCACATGAAAATCCTGCCTGCCCTATAATGCCTAACGCTAAATGAATTTATCTCGTTGCAGATTGGATCGAGTCCGGGGCTCAATCTTCGTTAGAAAGACAATTTAAGCCCGGATTCTGCATCATTCCCTCCGTACAATTAAAGAAGTGGGATATGTGTTAAATAAATTAGCGCAAATAGTGGTTTAAATTCGAAAAGAGAGAATCGGTGCTGTTTCCGTGCTTGTGCCATGAACCCCAACTAACTTTGTCCTCTGAGCAACGTCATAAAACTGCTTCGACATGGAGACTGAAGAACTCATCAAACTCGTTGATGGAATTTACAAGGTAAGTGGGATTGTTCCCTGTAATTAGTCCAATCGAATTGAGTTTAGGCAGGCTTGGATTACAACGGATGGGCTGTTTACCATCAGTAGTTGATTTAATTATTTTTGGGAGTTTTATTTAATTATGGCTTAATCAGCTTTTTTCTTTGTTTCTGATGAATTACCGGAGCGCGTGTCGCGCCAACTTCATCTAATTTCAATTGTTCAAGTTTAAGACACAGTTTTAACGATTCGAATTTTTTAGTTTTAGTTAGGTTTGTTAATGTTAGTGACGCTAACAAACCTTAAAACTTGCTAATGATAATGCGATTAAGAGCCACGCCCCATTTATTTTTCTAAACTGTTCGCCTAATCCTAGTTTTCCAACCATAAACGAACCTTTGTAAAATCTTGTTTACGAAGGAGGGATTTTATGGAGGTCTAGATATAAAGTTTGCGAATGATTCCAAGATAAAAATACGCCAAAAAGCCCACTCTGTCACTACTATGTTTGTCTTTTGATGACTAACATGCCCTAGATATTTATCACCAATTGTGAAAAGGAATATCATTAATTACCTTATTCTTCTCGATTTGATGGCAAGGTGAGCTGCGACATAACTCGCTTTGTCTGTTCTAAATAAGGACAAATAATAAGGTGCAGCGTAATGCATGTTAATACAACAATACATCAATCATAATTGCGTTAGTTCCAAGTTGGAAAGAAATTTTGATTGAAATTAAAGTCGATAATCGCGAAGTTGCATCTAGGAGAAACTTTGTACTTTAACAAACTGTAGGTGTAGCATATCGAGGATTATCTTTATTATTTATAACTTTGAACAGTGATGGCCTTATTATAAAGGTGAGTTATTTTTTTATTTTCTCGACTGAAAGCAAAAAATTTTATGTCAAAAAAGATCCTGACAGCAAATTGTGAACTCTGGGGCTAAATTATCATTGACTACAGGGTGTTCCGTTTAAAGTACCTAAGTTCAACCGTTTTCGAGATATTTATAAATTTTTGAAAATTTTTGAATTTGCATCTGTCACTTAAAAAATCGGTAACTTTCTTAGTTTTAGAGATTTCGAAATCATATTTGGAGAATTAAAAGAGAAAACCTATATTTGTTCTTCAGTGTATACAAAATTGGAAAAGAAGTAAATAAACCCAAAAATTTTATGGTTAGATTTTATAGTCAAGTACCCATAGGTTAATTTTTTCAAATGGGATGTTCTAATTTTTAGGAGATTTTTTTTTTGCATTAATCTGTGTTATCATTCCCTATACCTATCTGTGATAATTTTCAAGTTATGTTGGTTCTGACATTGTAGAAAATTTCTTACTAACCACAGCTGTTTTTACAAAACATTTTTAAATAAACAAACGACAAACTCTGTTAAAAATTGTGTTGTCCGTCCTGTGAAAACTTAATAAGTTCACTGAATGTTGGTTTAAAAAACTTTAATTTTTCACATTTTTTCTCTGGTTTCCGTGGCAGCCTATGAGAAAAAGTCTATGGCTAATGAATTTCTCAATCCCAACAAAAAGTTATTGTAACTGGAAAAGTATTAAACATAACTATAGGGAATGCTAATACAGATCGGTGCAGAATTAAATTCTCTACGATTTAATGAAATAAAACTTGTGGCATTTCATTTGAAAAAATTGAGTTATGGGTGCTTAATCTTCTGAAAACTTAACTTTAAACATTTGGGGCTTGTTATTTTTTTAGAAATTTGAAAACACTAAAGGAAAGATCTAGGCTTCCTCTTTCAAATGAGCTAAAAAACATTTTCAAAATTAAAAAAATGGCAGAGTTATCGATTTTTGAACTAGAAGGTGCAAATTCAAAAACAATTTAAAAATCCAAATTTTTTTTAATAAGAAATTAAAAGACAAGATCTCTACACCAATCTTTAGTTAATTAGAAATCGATCCACTTTTTGGTAACTGTGACCTTGAGTAGAAAAGTAGGTGGGTTTGTTTACATCTGATGTATCAGATTCTGTAAGCTTTTTGGTCAAGACACGACATGCGTTTCATTTTAACACACATTGAAAGACAAGGACAGTGTATTCAAATTAAAATTTATATTTTTAATAATTACTATGTTGTTAATTTTTAATCCTCATCAATCATTAAATTCAATACTTGGGAACTTGTTTCCAGCGTTTTTTGTCTTTTAACATAATAAAAGGCTTTACGTCTTGACTATCAAAGCTGTAACCTTAGTATAACGACCCAAGAAGCTCTTATGTTTCCTAATAGTCCACTGTTACATAATGGTGCATTAATACGGTAGAATCCGGTTATAACGAAGTTGCATGAGAACTTGAAATTACTGGATTACAACCGAATTTCGCTTCAGCCGGAAAAAAATTAAACTTGATAACTGCCAATTTACCCAAGTGTTATTACACGTACGGTGAAATAATTTTGCCGCACTGGGTTGTAAGTAACTGTCCTGCCGGCAATTAAGTCCTGCTGAAATGTATCAACAGATAGGTGCGGAAAGTTTATATTTTTATGGCAACACAAGTTGGCATTCCATCTCCTTTCACTCTGTTCGTCGTTTTGTATTCAGACCGACAGCGACATCGCAAGTTCGTTGAATCGGAAACTATTCTGTTCGTTTTTGTTAGCTGTTCTTGTATCGACTATATTTACCGATAGGATGAATTTTTGCCAAATATGTCATAGATGTTTATGTCGCATTATTTATTATACTTCAGCATGAAACGCTGAAATACCTGCTTGGTCGCTGCAGAACTTTCAGCCGGTAATAAATTTAATTTTCAACCCACACCAAGGATTAATGACGGTGTTGTTGGAGAGGTTTGTAGGTTTGTATAGTAGGTTTGCATGCTATTTGTTGCAGCTTGTGTAGGAAATGTATACTACAGCCGTTGTAGGTCAATAAGATCACGACTACGCGGTATAAACAGGATAAGGAGATGATATTAGTCACTAGGCGGAGATCTGTTTATAGCAGCGGTTTCCGGGTTAATGCAACCTATTGCCCATACATCCAGTGATGGAAGGTGAAGATTATTTGATTAGGATGGCCCATACTTAATTATTCAGAACTTTGTACAATTGTATATTGTCATACTTTCCTGAAATAAAGACGAATTCTCTTCATTTTTTGAGGATAAATTTCCTTGCTCCCTTAACATTTCTTCTTCGGTTCTCAGCGATTTTAAAACCGTAGATATCAGTGATTTCGTTATAAAACCTGTGGCAAATACGTGCGTAACGGCCGAGCTTTTGCTTTTATCAAAAAATTTTTTTAATACGAATTTACGTTTTGTTTGAGTAGTTCTTAATTAAAATGCGAATAGTAATCGCTACAAAATAAATTAATATTGGTAAATTTGTAGCAGACTTTATTTAACGTAAATAACTCTTTACGGGCGGGTACACTAGAGCGAATTGTGGCAAATTACGGGAACTTTCATTAAATACCACTCGTGATTTTTTATAAGCGGACTGAAACTCACTTGTTTGAAGCTTCAGTTGCAGCTTTATTTGGATTATTATTTCGAATTTGAAATTACGTACATGTTAATTACTAAATTTCGAATTACTGAATTGAAGTTATTGTGTTTAGTCTGTCAAATTAATCGAGTGGAACAGTTTGTAAACTGTAAAGTAGCAAACTTTTAATGAGTGGATTTAGACGGATTCGGTTGCTATTTATGCGGATTTGGTGGTTTTACATATTTGAATAATAACATTATAGGTACGGCTTTCCCAGCGCCTTAAAACGAATGTCTTTTCGGTTTTTGTAATAAATAATAGGTTCCGACTTTTCTCATCGTGCAGGTATTCATTTTTTTCGTTGTTATTGTTTCACATTTCGGAAGAATTAGGCCATCACTCTTCTGTGAATACTTCCAGACCGATCAATTTTAACAGGGTTGGGATCAGTTGGAAACGCTTATTGAACAAATTGGTTTTGGGATTTGGTTTCAAAGGCAGGTTTCATCGCCTGTGATAATATTGTATTCGCTCAGACCTACCTATCTTTAAATATTGCATTATACAATTATTGCTACATCTGAAAGCCGGCCGTTTTGTCATTTTCTCATATCCTACAGTTATCTCGTGTCTTCTGCCACACCATTAATATTGGTAATAAAAGTCACGAGCAATAACAGCTGCAAAAAATTGCATCTGTGTTGAGAGCAATAACGCGACAAAATAAGAACACCAATAATTAATAGTTTGTGGTGCATCCTCGTTTAAAATAAAAGTAACCCTTCTACAATCGTTTTACTTTCTTGCACTTTATTAATTATTGTTAACCCACCTGCTGCCATTAGTATAATGGGTAAGTATATTACTTCTCACATTAACAACACTAATTGTTCATCACGCTTAATTTTTCGCTTTGTGATGTCTCAACTAAAGGCAGATGGTAAGGACTAATTAGAAAATTTTATTCCATCAGATTAAGAATGTTGAAACTTTATTTTATTCAGGTGTTCTATGCTTTATGAGCGTTAATAACTTTTACAATTTCGCCCTGAAGGCAATGATTAATCAGACAAGTTTACTATTCATTTATACACTGGCGTATCTAAAATCCAAATCGTAATGGTAATGCTTTATAGAGATGGTAATTCTGAATGCGACGCATGTCTATGGGGCGTGAAGCACCACACGAAATTGAATATTTGAAAGAAGTTAAAATTGACGATTTCGACGTCGCCAGAACTGCTGCTTATGTTGAAATTGTAAAAAGGGAGTGTATCTATGAGTCTGTTTGCATTTTAAGTAATTTTGTGTAAATGTAAAATCAATACAAAATATGCAGGGTCAACAAATAAAACAATTTTTCTATTTGTAATTTTTCAATAAAAAATTCGCAAATTTACTTAAAATTTGGAAAAGATAACATACTGAAACGTGTACCCGCCTATGGGTACAAAAATATAAGAGCCGAACTATTTTCGTTGTGATAGAAACAATTTAAAACCATAATTAAAACTGTTGCTATGAATACAAGCTAATTATTAAACAAAAAAAAGGAGGCAAATAGTGAAAATTATAAATAAAAATTTATTTATGTGGAAAAGTTGTATTTTTTACGTGGTAAAATTAAGACACGTATTTCTGATACTCCCTGTATTTAGCAAATATCGAGCAGTAATTAAAGCTGAATTTGTATAAAAAAATAAGTAATACTTGCCAAACGTTCATGTTTTTCGTCGACGACTAGAAAATTTTTATAATTTTAACTTTATAAAGTTGGAGCGTTTAACGAGTTCTAGTGGTTAGTTAGTGTAGTGACTTCTGTTACACGTGATATTTTACTCGTTTTGCGATTTAGCCAATTAAAACTTTCACGCTTTTGACTTTTGATATAGTTATTGGGTTTGTTATACACAAAATCGTTAAAAATAAAGCTTATACGTATCGCAATTAGCCACATTTTTGTGCCTGTTTTTTATCAATGTCGGTGAATTCTCATTTACATAATACAAGAGTCTTGCACAACCCGTAATACTTCCTGAAAAAAGCTATTTCTGGCGCAGCCTTCAGCATAATTGTTATGTTGATGAATCAAACGTGGAACTTTTAAGTTCTTGGTTGTTATTCTTAAAGAGTGCTGAAACAATTTCCATAATAAATTACCAAGCCAATTACGTGCCCCATGCATTAGCCGACGTTAAATGCCAATATTCCATTCAATCCAGGCAATTTTAAGGTACATTGGTCAGAAATATCAATGATGGGTTAAGACACAGTAACTTACTGAGATCGGTTTGACTTGTAATTCTTGAATAGTGTAGCTGCACCCAAAGATGTAAATACATTCTCGACGCCTGGGGATTTTGTTGAATTATTGCATAACATACACATGGTTCAAGGGGCATCTAACCTGTTCCAAGCATGTAATTTTTTAACACACATAATTATTACCCAATGGCGTTTTGCAGGTCCAATTAAAAGTTTCTGAGCGACTAATTTAATACGGTGTGAAATAAGCAAGTTGTAAACATTCCATTGTCCTGACCATATGTTAGATTATTACACTTGAGGTGTGACAGAAGCTCGGAAAATTCTATTCGAAGTGACTTATTTTTAGAAACAACATTCTTTAATTTTTTTCGTAATTGTATGGCTTATTGATGTTTTTTGTTTCAGAATATCCTGGATAAGTTTAATCCAGGTGCAAGACAAATGATCAACGCTGGAAAAGCGTACCTCAAAGCTCTCCACGGTAAGTTAAAAAAACCACTGTGTAAAAGTTTGAGTGCGTTTTTAGGAAGCGAACAAGGGACGTGTTGTTGCCTGTCTGTTATCTCGTTATTTCGCTATTAATTAATGAATTTTTCACCGTTTCTTTTAATGACCCTTCTGTCTCTCTCGTCTCACAGTCACGTAAAACCTGCAGTCTTTATTGAAGAGTCTAGTTGACGCGATTTGTGCACGTTTTTCCTTGTACCTTTAATTTGGAATTTCATCGACATATAAATGAGTCCATTATGAATTGTCACGTAAAGCAATAACTGTAAGTAATAAAGCAGATACACTCGAGCTTTACAGATAGACTGGAAAAATATGTCATAATTCTCCCCAGATATCAGGGAAGAAGTAACTTGTCATCAATAATACAACCTGAAAAAGTCGCCAAAGTAGCGGGTTTAACATTTACTCACCCTGGCATGCTCGCAAAAAGCTCTAAATATTTGAAGAAATGACAAATCCTTTCGCTGAGGACTGCGAAAAGCTCATTTCGTGTTTCTGCACATTTCCGCCCTCATTGAGACAACTACATTTGTGGTTTATTGTCCACAGAGCTTTCACCTGAGTACTTCTTAAACGAAATTAAATAAATCAAAACTAAGCTCGAAATACTAAGAATTACCATAACAAATCTACATAAACACACAAATGCTAATAACTCTTGGCGTTGTTTATCGAATTATACAACTGAATATCTGATTCTTCAGCCGTGAAACCGGGAACTTTTCTGGGTGCCGATGAGGCTTGGAGCTTTCGGCGTTTATGGCGTTTTATCAAGCGCTGTGTCACACAATTGCTTTTCCGGAAGAAATTCCTTCCATACAATGTAATCCGACTGTTATTTCTGCGGTTTTATGCTTCCTGACAAAACCAATGGAAAGCATAAAAAACGCTAACAGATTTTTATTGCCCACTTTAATAAATTCCGCGAAATACATTTAAATAATTTAAACTGCAGGCCGCACTTTTGCCCAAACTCAGCTTCAGAGAGAGAAATACCTAAGCAAGGAAAATGATAATCATAAATTTTAGAGAATTTTCAACGAATTAATCTAATGGCACGCGAAGAATTTATATTTCTTGTGCTTTTAGCGTTTTTAAATTAAAATTCCGTACGGTGCACTAAATGAAGTGCATATTTTTTGCTCAGAATTGATTGGAAAAAATTGTGCAAACGGAAAGTAAATGATTCGATTTTCGTAATTACTAAATTGGCGTGATTTAATTAGTAGCCAGACCAGAATATTCGGTTAAACGCTTTCAAAGATGAAATTTATAGACTCAATTTCCGGGGGCTGCAAATTCTTATCATGAGAGATAGGGCCACAGTTATTTCGTAGATTTCATCACTTTATTAGTAGTTTTGCGGTCCAAATGTTGCCTCATACACAAAACTTGGAAGTTTAAAAGGTAATCAGACCCAAATTTAGTAATAATTAAAACAGCATGATAAAAGCTCGCATTTGCATATTTTATAACAGAATATTCAAATCTGTAAGCTTGATCAAATAATTCTATCTGAAAATACATACTTATTAAAGTTGAAATAAGGCAAGATGGAAAACCTTCATGAATATTTAAATTGTATACGATTTTCCGCAAACAAACTTATTTAATTTTGAATTTATCTTGTGTTTGGAGAAAAAATGAAATATGCATTACGTTCTACCTTTTATGCAAATCAGGTCCGCTTTTTGACGTTGCAGCTGCAACCAGATGAAACATGAAAATCTCAGACAGGGCAAATTCTTTTCAACCATTTGCCAACCACCACTATGTCGGGTATGTGAACTATGCAAGTTTACCGACTTAACTAGGTCGTTTCGTAAGTTGGTAGAGACTGTCTATACAGTCTTGATACAATAAGTAAAAAACCTCCCATCTAGTCAAACCCTGATTTCAAACTAGCTAAACTTAATATGTGTGTGTACAAGCGGAAGAGTTGGAGCGAGTTTAGAAAATAAATAAGGATCTGTTGTTCGTAATAATAATTCAGGGAGATTTGTGTAACTGTTGGCTTGTTCGACACATAAAATACAAGATTAGTTCAGCTCTGTGATTCCCATCTCATTAACCGCGCAACAAAATCAATCTTTTAAACAACTTGGATCAAATTACGAAAACAGTAAGTTTTGTTTTGATTAGGCGGAAGCTGTTGTTCCGTGTTTAATTCGTGACACTTGATTTATTTAATTACGGAGTTGTGCAATATTCCCACTTTTAAATACGAGCAGAGTTAGTGTGTTTTATTTGCCCGTCTTGGAAGTTGCTCGCTAGTTTTCATATTTTAGTGCAACAATGTTTCATGTGAGCTTCCGTAGACGGTGCTTAAATCATCCGGTCAAAAAAGGTGTCCTAGAGGAGCAAGGTGGGGCGGGAGAATTTGTCCTCAGATGTAACAACTAAAGTTTTTTGAACTCAACCGAAATGAAAAAGCCGTGATAAAATATATGATGTTAGCTCCAAGAGACGGCACTGCGTAGGGGCGTCACGACGTTAGGGTCGCTGATAATACCGGCTTCCAAGGGGAGTCGGACGACTGCCTGTGAGGGCCGCTTAGAATTTACACAATGCAATTACTCTTTCTAAAGTATGTCTGAATTTATTCCTCGCAATGCGCTATAAATTACGGGATAGTATTTGACATCAGGAAATTGGTTTCGATACAAAGTAGGAACAGTTTTTGCAAAAAGCCGGTAATTGTATTCATGATAATCATTGTCTCACTATTCAATTTGCCAATGATTGATCCAGTCGTTCGGGAAAGTTAGATTTTCATCGAACGCCCTAAGAGATCGAAGTTTAATTTAGTTTGACAAATAGTGACACGTCAGGCTCTTATCGGTGAAACAGACTCCAGTTTCGTTTTTTAACTCGCTGGAAACTTACTTCGTCTCGCAGTGCTTCCGCACTGCATTAACATTCAAAATGTCGTTCAAAAAATTGTAAGTTTTGCCTCTTAAGCTCGATTTTCTAGCCACCTCTCACGGGAATGTGGAGGTAGAGCTTTGTAAGTCCCCATTTGAATACAACTACAGTTTGTGA
This sequence comes from Tribolium castaneum, assembly GCF_031307605.1. NCBI lineage: Eukaryota > Metazoa > Arthropoda > Insecta > Coleoptera > Tenebrionidae > Tribolium > Tribolium castaneum. Next base: position 29,699,520 of record NC_087394.1, read on the forward strand.
GTCGGCCAACTTTGACATTAAAGTTTTTAGTTTAGTTGGAATAGTGTTCCAGGTCATCGTAAACACTCATTACTTTGACTCAATCAGACAATTAAAAGTGAATTGCAACAGCGTTAATGCTTACGGGGTAATTTTATACTTCGGAAAGGACTTTTATTTGTCTGCATCAGATAATCCAGCCTGAAACTTCACAATAAAGGACTGAAATAGCGGAAGTTTAATTTTGGTTCCACAGTAATGCATGAAATTTATCTTCTGAAACATTTAAATTGAGGATATCCCTTTTTCGAATAAATTAATTATATCTTCAAACAGAACTTTCAACTTTGTGAATGTGTATTTATGAATCTGGAGCCTCGTAATCTTCCTTGCCAAAAAAATCAGCGGAAGTGTTTTGAAGTTCATTTTCAAATGCTTTTTGATGAAAGCCGAATCTTTGTGTCGTTGGTGTGGAAATGAATGTATGCGTGGGAACATGTAATTTAGGTTTTAGGAGTGCCCATTGTCCTGCCGAGGGCGTTATCCTTGTAATTGTTCTTGCAGACTCCCGTGTAATCCTGCAGAGACTTGCTTTTATTTACGACGATTGCTATGAAGGATGTTTCTTGCATTTTATGTTCAGGCGTTAGAACAAGTCATGCGGACTCGAATTACATCTTATTAATGACTTATTTACATTCTCGATGCGTCGCCTACTTTGCTAGAGTGACTTTAATTACTCTAATCTCGAAATGAAGCGAGGAGGGCTTAACAAAGTGCAGGGACAAAAATAATTACACCTAACCGCCGTTAAGGAAGTTTTCTGAAACCGACTCTTGCTGAACTTTATAAGATAACATTTTGAGAGTGAATTTGCATCGGGAAAATATGAAAGTTTATACCAGGCAGTGAATTTATGAGTTAAAGGGATGCTGTTTCAAGTCTCTAATCCAATTTCTTTCGTGTAAAAAATATTGCGATGATCGTCTGAACAATGCCACGTGCCCCTAGTTTTCTGCTGGAATCAATGGCAACTAAAACACCCCTTTGTGCGCTGGTTCACACCAATTCTAATTCCAACGCCTAAGGCTAATTCTAGCACTTTGACAGTTGTTTCAGCTACTCCTGCCGTTTGCGGCACCACCGACTTGGTGTTTTACCACAACCACATAGTTGGAGAACCGAAAATATTGACCCTCCACCATAGAAATAATTAAAATGGTTGTATTGAAGAAACAAAGTGATAAAAATTTCCAATTAGAAAACTTCACCTTGGCATAATACCTGTTTACAATAATATGTCCCTCCTTTGTTTACTGTCTCGGATAAAAATTTCCCAGCTAGTTTTTTAATTAAGTAAAATTTCATTTGCCGTCTGCTGGATAATGGCGATTATTGCCCACGAAATAATTTTACAGAGCCGTTTGAGCACCGACATTTATTTGTTAACTCATTTTCTTTCTGTTTGCTTAGCCAACATTTTCCAGATGCGTTTTATTACATCTACACAAAGATACCCGGCATTCTTTCCAGTGGCCTTTTACTTGGCGCTTTGAATTTTCGTGTTGGGAAAATATGTTTAAGACAGGAGCAGTTCTCGTTATTGTCGTATTTTTCCTCCATGAGAGCTTTTATTACATTTTAAAGCATCTCGAATGCCACTTAAAGACACAAAATTCAATTACAGACAGAAACTAAGACATGGCCAAACAAAGTTTTTTTACGAAAAATTAATCTTGACTACAATGTCCTTTTACTATCTTTTTGGTTGGTTTATTTAACATTTGTTGTCACCAGCCATAATAAATTATCCAGGAGCGCAATATATTATACGACGTATACAACAAAATTGTATGGAATTAACGTCCGAGCAGTCTTCCGGTTTATTCCAGGTTAAAAGATTAATATAATTAATCATTACATGAATCGTGACGGGATTTTATTGTTTTATAAGTCTGTCAAAGCTTCTGTAAGGAAATTATGTTTCAAAAACAATTTGCAATTTTCAGCTAAATTGTGGTCTGTTTATTGCACACCAGTGGGCTTCTAATTGCCTGCTCTAAATTACATTGGTCAGATATGCATTGATTAGGACTAGATTATCATAAATCACTGCTGAACATGGCCGCCTGCTTGTTTCTGACAACATAATGAGACACAAAACGGAATTTGAAGTACTTGTAAGGAACTGTATGCCAACCATCTTAAAAATAAATGAAAACTTTAATTTAGTGAAAGACCAGAATTAGCAGTGAGTTGTTTGGGAGGCAAGACAGAAATAAAAAACTGAAGTTTTAGTCTTTATTTATTGTCTGAAAAACAATGGCTTAAACTGGCAGGATAAATTTATGCAAATTTGATGTTATGTTTATTGTTTCTGCACTAAAATAACGGTTGCTGCGGAGTAAATTCCTGAAATCTCACCTGAAAAGAGCGCTGAATTTCACAGACAATGGTTGTTTTTTTCAGGTGCTGCGGCAGCATCCAGAATGTATGTAGATGCAATTAATAAGCTCGCTCGTCAAGCGCAACAAGGAACCTGGGGTGGATCCTCAGACATCGGTAAGTAAACTTTTCTTCACCAATATTATTCCACGAAGTAATTAAGTTTCATGCAAAATATGTATGAGGGTGAATTTTTGAAAAATAACTATCGGGAAAGACGCTTTACTTTATCGCGTCCATTATTTGTCGTTATGTTACATAATCCTGCATGGCTGCTTTTTATGGCCGATATAAAACACACATTACACTTAAATCTAGCTCTTTCAACAAACACACAGGTCGTTTCTTTCTCCCTCCGGGTCCAATACCGCAACGGGCTCTGAAATATAAGAACGTTATTTGGAAAAACTTCCAAAACGTCACCTAATAAAAAGGGTTTTAGACGAAACGTGCCATCATTTGTTTTGATACGGCTTGAATAAAAATAGTGAAATAAAGCCGACCCTTTTATAAAGATTAATCCATTTTGTCACTCCAATTTAAAGGCGAATCATCATAAATTCTTTTCCCATTTACCCATTTACCTCGCGCAGGTTTCTGACTTCGGATCCACTTTGAATAATCCCAGGATATCCAACTTTTTAAATTAATTAAATTTAGTCAATGATTCCGTAAAGAAATAAGCCGTTAAAATAAAATTTATATTCCACTTTACTTTTATTCGTATCCTCTCGAAGAGAAAAGTATGGTGTCGCTACTCTTCTTTCCACACACTTTGCAAGAGTCTATTAAAATATTCAAATTGGGGCTTTTAAAGAATAAGACTGGGACAGAACTCGTACCAGACTTAAACTAAATTGCCTTCCCTCGGCTGAGGCGAATTATAAGACAAAATGGAGTTAAAGGCGACAATGTGAAGATACAGCCTTTTTATTGGGCAAATAGACGACGACAAATTCACAACTCGTCACTTTTTGTTTGATAATTTCTTAATTTTTACTACTCCAAATATTCAAACCTTTTTTGTTCAATCAAACCGGACAAAATGCTCTGAAATATCCAGTCATTACTTCAACCCCTGTTCCTGAATTCCTATGTCATGGAATTACTTTCTTGTCTAGACGGACTAATAGTATTTTGTCCTGCGATTTAATCATTCGGGTTTGGTCGAAGAGGGTTCCGGATATAAAACTGTAATTGGTGAATTCATTTGATTTTTTGTCACAACAAACTTGAGCAGATGGAATTGACATTTTCGCGTGATGAATAGAAGCCAAGGTAGTTTCCAATTCGTCGTGTTATTAAATTTCAGGACATAAGTTAAGATTGATAACATGGAGCAGACCTACGTTTAAAGTTACGCACCTAATAAAAGATTCAACCCATGATGCATTAGGTTCCACAAACTACATACATACGTGATGGATGAAAACCTAATCTTTTAAATTCCGTGTACGTGTCTAGAACATCTCGCTTGTTTGACAAACTCTTTTTAATTAAAATCAAACTCGCAATTAATTTTTCACCGATATGCTCCCAGGATTGTTAGACCAACTTTTGACGAACTCGAGTTTTATCTGCAAATAATTGCAAGACGTCCCAATAGAAAGTTTTAATTGCCAGAAAAAATTATATTAAGTGGCGCGGGAAATTATGAATCCGTCACAGACTCGACTTTCGCACCTCCGAACTTGATCATACAGATAAATGGCTAATTTATTCCGAGATTAGCGAACAAGTAAATTTGAACTTTATTGGTATTTTACTCGCGTCGCGCGAAAATAATTCGAGAGGGAAATTAGGACAGCGACAAGAAAATACAAATTCGTCTTGTGTCAAGAGATCGAATATCCGACGCCGCTCCAAAAGTAATCAAAAGCTTACCTCAAAAAGAACACATTCGGAGCTTTCCTTTTGTCGCAAACACCAGATTAAATCGCTTCATTTCAGTTTTCTGATTGGTTGCTCGCCCAATTAAAAAACGGAGATAAAATAATCTCGTCACGTATTTCGACAAAATGAAAGCTGCTCGTCTCATCTGTAAAGGTTTTCTTAATTCAATTAAAAAGTATCGCGCTGCAAATATAACACCTGCTAGTTGAGGGAAGTAACACCGTTTTCTGCGAGCGGCAGATCGTTTATTGGAAATTTCATTCTGATTCAATTTATTTTCTATATTGCTACTTAGTGAACGGAGACGTAAATCACGATAAACTCATTTTCGATTATCGATTAAACCGACGTTATACACCGTTTAGCAATCACATTAATTTCGGTTTATTGAGAGAGTTTTTCCTGAAACAGACATACAAATCGAACGTGCGGAGAAACACCGCCCTTGGAGGGTGCAAGAGGTCACGTCTCTAAGTACAGAATTTTCAGCTTTCGGTGATCGAACCCCTTAATTTTTTTATTATAACTAAACCTGAATCATAATCGTAATTTATGAAAGGAGTATTACCGTTATAAGCCTTGAAAACTACAGCTAGCACAAAAAGAGAGCGAACTAAACGCATGATTTGTGGCAAGTCATATGTTGAGTTAATATATTAGGGGGAAAGCTCGAGGGAAAAATTGTTTCTTGACCACATTCGAAACAGGATCAGCTTGACGCCGCGACGAAATCTTTTAATTTGATTGTCTCTGATTTAGATCAAAACGGTTTCAGGATTTTCAGCAACAACTTAATGCAAAGCAATCGCAGAGATGGATAAAGGAAAAACTGAAGGGATAACGTTTCTCAAGAACTCTGCGATGCAAAAACCCACAAAGTTTCCTCTATTTTACTCGCTTAATATATCAGTTTGTATGTATGTTGGATCCTGAAAAGGATCGAAACGTTTGTGTTTGAAATTTCTGCACAAAAATTGTGGTTTTATTTTTGCCCTGGTATTAGTACCAGAGCATTTGTCGTCGAAATACAGTACAAGGGAAGTTCATTATTTGAGGAAAAGCATGTTTACGACAAACCGAAAGAAGGGGTTAATGTCAGTAAGTTTGCACAGGGATTCTGAGATAAACCAACCCCGATTATTAGATTACTTTAGGGAGAGCGTTCGCGAACAGTTTGTGCAACTCCACAAGTTTACCTAACGTGTCTCAGGCCGGCTACAAACTTACCTGAACAAAATTATTCCGTCGCTAATTCGTCCGGAAGTGTGGATTGGGTCATACTTCAACATCAAATTAGATTATTCAACTTTGGAGCGTTTTTAAGGGCTCTCTTACGTTGGGACGTCGACGGATGATTCTCATAATTTAATATACCAACCTAATTTTTAATTTGATTAATGCTAGACTGCAAATGCAATCAGATTATGTGAGGGTGAGACGCAGTGCCCAAAGGTGACTATCCTGTTTTCAGTCACAAGGAGGGGAATGACCTCACGCTTTTTTCGGGGAGGGAAATATTAAAATTACATAAATTAAAATAATCATATTGTGCCGAAGTTTCGTTTAAAGTGCCATAAATTCGAATTTGTTTTTCGCGAAAGTTTCCGTTGTGTTTTGACAAATTATTGGACGTGACGTTAAGGCTCTAAAATAAATCACGTGGTGTGGGCTTCTGCAAAAATAAGGGGAGACGATACAGGCTGTTTAATGTTGTTCATTCAAGAGGTAATTTCATTATTAGGACGTTAAAGAAAGCAGGCAGTGGAAGAGCGGCGATTGTGAGCATTTATTCCCTTAGACAGTGGAAGAATGTGAGAGGTTTTATTTACCTTTTCACGATATATTAAGGATTTTATCTTAGCAGTCTGCACACGCTTCTGTAAGAGAGCGGTGGAAAAGCTTAACAAAACAAAACGACGATCCGGGAAAGCTTCTCCCCTAACAAAGTGCATGCGCCGGCTGCCGATGGAACGGACAAAACACTGAGGGCGACCAAAATGAGTAAATGAAGCTTCAACGAGACACTAACTCTCCTAAAAACACCTCCAAGTTATTAAATTTGCATTCAGGAGGAGAGCTCGTGTTATTGTCGAAAATCCGAAATGAAAAGCTCATATATCTCGCTCTATATTTAGACGCGAGTTTCAATTGCTCGTCACAAGTCACAAAACCTACATAATTTCCCGATTGAAATAAACGCGACTGAGCTTCCGCCGCTCACTTTTATTGCTGTTTGTAACAATAATCGATAACTTGCTTTCATGGAAGTTGTCTTCTCTTCAATCCGTCTCTCAGACAGTATTTAAATAAATTTGAGCGAAAACACAAAGTTACTTTTTGACTAAACAGTGCCTTTTAAAAGCCACCCTCCTAAATCGCCGACCCAATCACATCCGGTATTCCATTAAATGTTACTATTTGAACAAACTCGACGGGGCGCTAGTAAATGACTTGCCAAACAAGGGTTGAAGGGGTCACTGCATGCCCCAATGTTGTGATAGAAAGCCCGCCAGCGAAACAAAACCGCCCCCAAGCGCATTTGCATCCCCTACTTGTTTTGCAGACTTTACTAAGATAAAAATATGCTAATGGAACCGTGAATACGAAATTAGCTGTATTTTTTACTCTTTGAACCGCATTAAGAGCTATAATTAAACAATTCCATTATTTGCGATTCGACAACGTTTCTTGATTTATTGTGGTGTTTCAGGAGCCGCCCTAATGAAAATTGTCGAGGTTTACAAAGAGATTCAAGACCAACAAATGAACATAGTAAGTATACTTGTGATAATTTTTTCGTGTTCTCAAATTCAAACTCTGGAATGTTTGGTCGCGCGCTCAGGACTCGAAATTTAACCGCTGTGTAGTTGTGTACAAAGGTAACTGAAATTAAAACAGTAGAGGTGGCGCGCAATTAATTCCGAGGACATAATTGTGTTACGGCCGGGGCGAGAACTGTCCTATAAAGCGGACAATCTAAATAAAACCGCGAATAAAATTACAGTAAAACCAGAACATGGACGTCACAAAAACACTCATAAGTCCTTTGCCTGCCACAGCCTGGCAGTCGGCAACTTTTCCGGGGGTGCAAATTGTTTGCAAGGGTTTTGAGAAAAAACAATCCGATTTTAAAGCACGCGCTTAAGGCCAGAGATATTGATTCTGACACTCCTTGTTTCTGTTTTTTAAACACGGACCGGACTTGAAATCACTAATAAGCAGTTAATTAAAATATTTTCTCACATTCTATTGGCTTTTTTCGTGCTTTGATTTGGTTTGTTCCTCTTGATGCCCAAATACTGTAAAGAGGTGTTTGCAATTTGGAGCATCCCCACTTTATTTGATTAAGGAAAAAGGAAGGTCTGTTTTGATGTTTATTCACTCAACTTTCGTGCAATCGCTAATTAATATTTGCCTTCCTTCAGCCGGCAAACGGATGATATTTGTATTAATTACACAGTGTCTGTGCCTTGAATTTATTTTTGAATATTTCCAGCTTAAAGCATTTTACGTCGACTTGCTCGTTCCACTCGAGACCAATTTGGAAAAGGATACCAAAGTTGTACAGGTAATTACACGAATCATTTCATAGCCGCAATTAAATTTGAATTAACTCACTACGGCTCCGCATTAGCACAAAGTTCAGGCTTGCAATCAACGCAAGAACTAAATTGGAGTTTATTGTTTTAGTCCGAGCAGAAGAGATTTTTACAGCAGCACAAGCAGCGGTCGGAGACTTACAGTAAAGCCGCTGCTATGATGAAAAAGCAACGGAAGAAATCGAGAACTTCGCAAAAAACGGGACTAGCCATGGATAAGGAACTAAAGGTTAGTTGGTTTTTAATTAGGAAAGGGAGCGAAGTGGAAGGATCGCGTTTTTGTTGTAGAATATGCAAGTCCTGGAAGAGGAGAAAACTAAATTGGACGCTTTCTGTGAGCAGAGTCTTAAAAACGTAAGATCAGCGATTCATATTCAAATAGTGGCGATGTTATTATAGATGAGTTATTCCAGGCAATAACCCAGGAGCGCAGACGTTACGGATTTGTTCTTGAAAGGCAGTGCTCTCTGGCGAAACATTATTTATCTTTTCACAATCACGGACTGGCTGCATACCAACAAAATCTGGAGAAATGGTCGGAAGTTGCCAAAACAAGGGAATATCTTCCGGAATCTGTCGAAAACATTTTCACAAACAGACTAAGGGTAATCGCTTTCATAACTTTAAGAATGTCCATTTAATTGCGAAAGTTTGCAGCAAATATCAGTCTGGCAGGACGAGGACGTGTACTCGAACCCAAGGAGTCCCAATCTCGAAGACGATCGAATCAGTATTAGCTCTCAGTTACGGAAAACCAAGAGCATGGACGCGTCCTGTCTTGATATACGTTCAATCGGCGACGTCGGGTCCCCAGTGACGACGCTATCAAGGGCCAAATCGGAGTATAATTTAAATTCTTCGACACATTCACTTGCACACGGTGATTACCAACATTGTTGGGAGCGTTCCCGGAAAATTTATCTTTTTCCAGAGGGCCACACTCCAGCCCATCGGCCCAAATCGATCGCTGTCCCACCGCCACCGCAGTGGGAAACGCAACTAGCTCGAGCGCTTTATGCCTACCTTTCCAGTGGAGATAATCAACTCAGTTTTCTTGAAGGAGATCTCATCGCCCTGATAGGGGAGCGAAATAAGGGCTGGCAATTCGGAGAGAACTTGAGGACACAATGCAGTGGATGGTTCCCATTAGCATACACTGAACTTCTAGATGATCCTACCACGTAAGCTAGTTTCCACATCTTCCCAACTAATTCGCAAATTGCCAGTATTAGTTTTCGAGTATGAAGCGCTGGGGGTTAACTAATACGCTCCACTACGGGAAATGTTACTAACACTCCCTGTGTGACATCTCACATTTAATACTTCTTTCGTATCAATACATTAAATCGCAAATTGTGCAATTTTTGTGCCGATAAGCCGCTTCTTTTAAGGTTCGCGAGTTAAACAACGCATGAAATTCCCAAAGCGAATTTATTACAGCAGCTTTCAGTTCTGCGCCGCTTTAAAAGCCCAGATACATTGTCACCAGAATTAGCGTAACATTATTATAGCAAGAACGGCACTTTCCATCTTCAGTAATAAACATACTACATGACATAAAAACATATTCAGAATTCGGTATCGATTTCCATAGTATGTGGAAAGCCGCGTGCACATTTTAGGCAATACACGCACGAGGCAGGACGAGTTCGAACGAGTCCACGTGTTTTCATTTAAAATGTTGGAACATGGCGAGTCAGCAAAGGCGCTTTTGACAAATTTGCCAGTCTTGTCTCATCCGCTTTCCAACTTTTAGACACATTTTCTCTTAAAAATTATTCTAACTGTTGAATACCTTAGAACTGTTTTATTGCCAAAAATGTTGTGAGGCAGTTTCATTACAAACGGTATTGATTCAGCGATTATAACATTTTATGTTTGTTTATATAGCAATTTTAGCGTTTCGGTTAGAAAATTTAATATAGAAATGTTTGTGGTTGTTGTAGAATTTTGATTAAACGCATCGCTTTGAGGAAAATATGGAAAATTAAACCTTTCTATTTGTGTGGCTGTAACTAAATGAGAGCTTTGGAATTACTAATTTTATTGTTAATTACGATTGCTGAGTATTAATCTATCACTAACAGTATATAGCTACCGTGTTTTCAGTTAAATTTTCTATTAAACTGGCCTGTGATTCAGAAACTCATTTGGCAACATTAAATAGTTTGGAAACGTTTGCCAATGACACCGCTTGCTGGGTACAGATTTTATTAAAACAATTGTCTCTTCGATTGGCTAGATACTGCATTTTTCAAAATTACTTGAAGTTCCACTTAAATGTTCAAGAACCTACTGACTGGGCCAATTAAATTTGTGAAAAATAAGACATGGATTATTTTTGTACTATTTTTTAATTATAATTACATTCGGTACTTTAGAGCACAGCACCCATTTATATCACTTACAAACCTAGTGGCACCTGCTTTTCAAATAGAACTTTTATTACAATTTTTAATAAAAGTTGTTTCAATAAAAAAATACTAAAATTCTTTGCAATTATGGGTGGTTCAGGTGTGGGATTTTTGTGTGCAGGTCGCCAACTCATCGCAGTGATGCCGGTGGATCTGTTCAAAGTCAGCAGACGCCAACAAACGGCGGCAACCCCATGTCGCTCGGCGGCTCCGGCTCTCCTTCGGGTAACAATTCGACGCTAGACCCTCCAGCCCCTCGTATGTTCGGCGACACCCTCCATTTGCATAGATCCTCCAATAACGCTAAACAGGTAGAGTAGAGCCAGAGTTGCACACGTATCGACCCCAGCAGATTTATTCTGCTTGCGTTTGCATGAATATCGCCTGTCGCCGATTACGCGACACTGATTCGAAACATTAGTTTCCGAAAGTAATTTATTCCGCACACTAAGTACATTCACAAAGTGTGACCCTTTGCTTTGGATTTTGCATAATAAAACAAGCACTATTATTTTAACAAATTGTTTACTACTTCTGTTAGGTATTAGTTGCCACGAAGCACTTTTTTGCAGCGTATTATTGCTTCAATTTGATTATCTTAGCCTTTTTACATTTTTTTTAAATTGTTGAACGTTCAGAGCTGGTCTATTAAGGTGAACAATATGAGAAGGATTAAATCTACTTGAAACTATTCAGAGTTCTCTCTTTAGGGTGTATCTAACTAGTCCATTTTTCGCTGAGAATTGTTGGTTTGTATATTATCTAAGAATTCATATTTTCAATATTTACCAAAACTTCTACGAAAAAATGCATTTATTAATCAGTGTTAAGTAATTCCTATTAATCACTTGAAGTTGTCTATATAGATAATTTTATTCATACAATTTACGAAATTGCTGGCATACATTTATCATAAAATCATCTTTCCGGCTGTAATGAGGTTTAGTCAGATTACTTACTACACCCTTGAGTAAAATGTGGAAATATGAAACTTCGTAAAATTGAAAAATAAAATTACTTGCAATTAAAGAGCCTAATAAGTACAACGATAACAAGCTGTAGTTCCCTAATAATTATATTTAGAACAAAAATTAGTTATCAACTTCAAAAAATTAAAAGAAAAATTACTTATTGCTCGTATTAGTCATACCACTGCTGTTATAGTATTATGTTTGCAGGAAAACAGTTTTACTTATCTATGCATGAGGTAAGATACAAAGTCATATATCACCACCAATTGTTAGCAGCAAACAACACTTTTTTAAGCATTTTGCTCTTATTTCCAGAGGTATGTTTAAAAAAAGCAAAACTATATGGACTTGTCCAGCAAACATAATTTTGTTATCAAATCTACCTTGTTTTTCAAGGTACTTCAGTTAAAAGTTAAAATTCGCATTTTGCCTCGGTTTTTTGTTAGGCCACTTCAGAATACAATGGGGGTCGGTCCTTTTTATAAGATTTATTAAAAAAAATCAAGTATTTCAAAAGAAAAAAAAATCATTAAATACCCAGTTCCATTCAGCCTTGTGTCATCGGAATCTCCAGAATCACTTGCACTCGTCCTAAATTACCAAAAATTAATGCGAGGATCAAACGGATGTATGCTAACTTTGCGAATATTAGCTTTTACTGTTTTTCCCACCTTTTCGCTGCGAACAAATACTTTCGCCCTTGTTTCGAATCTCATCTTTAACTTCATGCGTCGAAGACTCAACTGAAATAACTTCAGAGCTTGTATGCTTGAATTTCTTACCCCAAAACGACGTTTTTGCTCCATTGATTTTAATTTAAAATTAAAATTGATTTAAAATGTGCCTGATAAATAATAGTCCCGATTAATTTAGCGTAATATTTTATCTACACTACTTACCTCAAATTGATAAAGAAGCACAAAATGAAATTAATAGAATAATATTATAATATAAATCTTAACCTGGAATGCAATGATTTCAACTGTTATGGACTTGATAACTGACTACAATAATACAAACAGTACAAATACGAACAGTTCTCGTAGTATGCGTCTAAACACAGTGGTGAAACAAAGGAAAATGAATAACAAAATTATAATAGTGTTTGTAGTAGACAACAAATGTTAACTTAAAGAAAATAAAATGAAATAGAAAGAAATGTTACTATATTAATGTATTATCAATGTGCTTGATGATGATAGCATTGATAGCAAATGAGAATTATTAATAAAATAACACAACACAAAACGATTTTCGACTTAGATCTTTCAAGTAAAAACAACAATTTTAATTTTTTTTTAAGATTAATAGATAATGGAGCCTATTCTCTAAAAATTTATCAATTTTAACAGCCTCTTAAAACTCGTTGCTATAGAAATGACCAATCACAATACCGCATTTTGACGGAATTCCTTTTTAAAGGATTAAACGATTGTTAAATCATCGTACGGAGGTTGCCTTTTATATTTCAGGAATGTTTTTAATTGCTCATTTAGATTTAACCAAAGTTTGTGAAACCGAGCCTAAGGGCCGCTTTACAGAACAATTAAATTCGTATCTTCATTTATATTCACAGTGAAAAATGTGGGACGCAAATTGTAAAAAAAAATAAATAGTTTTTAATAAATTCTTGGCAAGACCTTTATCTCGTACTGTTGACAATTTAACGCTCTACCTAATTGTAACTTTCTTGCTGGCTTTATGCTCATGGTTATTTAAAATAGGAATACAGCATTTTTTTAATTTCAATTATGTTAAGACTTAGAGAATGTAGGAACAACTGCGCTATCTGATAAAGCCGTGGGACAAAGTTAATGAAACTAAGGATAACAGAGACGTTTAATTTGTAGCACGCCATGTCGTGTTCTTGTATTAAAGTATAATATTTTTATTTGTAAAACGTAAAAGTCATACAAAAAGTGACTGTGTAGTTTAGTTGCAAAATCGGTTAAATCAAAAAATATGAGTTTAGATACCTAAGAGACAGTATGCTTCTAAACAAATTATATCCTATTGTAAATAATTTTCTTGTTCCGTTTAATGCTCAAAGTTGGGGTTATACTCGTATTGCATATTAACTAGATAATGCAACATGTTCCAGCTCCAGGTCCAGAAGTAATAGATCTAATTGTTTGTGTTTGTTGTTAAAAATGTTTATCTTGTTTTTCTAAAACTAAGAATTGTATAAAAAACGATCAACTTAAATTCGGTCTCGCTCTAAATTGCACAAAAAACCAAAAGACAAAATTGAATTTAAAAAAATTGGTAGATTTTGGAAATTTTTGGCTTTTACCTTGTTTATAACTTGCTAACAAAAACAGTTTGTGGAAAACCATTTTTTGAAAAATGGTTGTTAATGTGCTTAACTAGACGACCTAAATGACGTATTTTCATTATTAATTACTCAAAAAGCAATTAATTACATTACATAGTACGGGAAATAGTGAAGACTTTTATGAATGTTAGGTTTTTTTCGATACTAAAAATACATTCGAAGGATCAAAAAACTGGCTTTGTGTACGTAATATAAACAAATGTTCTTCTAGAAATGCATTGCCGTGGTGTGGCTTTAAAAAAAAAGTAGCAAAACACATATCGAAAACATTCTACTAACAAATTTAGAACGACATGCTTGTTATAATTGCTTCAATAAAATTTTCTTCTCAATTTATTTTGAATTTTGGAAATGTCGGAATTTCTTTTCTTCGTGTAAACAAATGTGGAAAAAAGTAATTACATTGCAATGTTATATTGTAATGTATTACTTCCAATCGTTGTTCCACGATCGATTCCTTTCAGATTCGGCGAGCGATCGGTTCTAACAACATTCCGCCCCCGGCTTTGCCGGCTCCGGTGCCGACCCCCTCCTTGCCATTCCAGAAGATCGGCATTTCACAATCACAAAGTGCCAACTTCAAGTCCAGCGCCGACACGTCTAGCTTCCAATCCCCGTACCAAACAGGGATAAAATCATCAACATCCACCTTTAGTTTCTCGACACCTCCCACAGGAACCTACTCCACGCACCCCCAGCCCGCCAGGGCCGACCGGCCCACGGCGGGCGCTCCTCTGCCGCTGCATCTGCAAAGCAAGAGCGGAAAAATCGGCGGTCCCGTCGGAAACGTATCGTTACACAGCAGTAACGATTCCGGGTTCAGCAACGATCCGCCGCCACAACCAGAGATTGATTATTCAGATGACGACTCCATTTCTGGACAAACTAAATTGCCGGCGAGGTAAGTAATGGGACGGCGGGCGTTTCGTTGCTTGGTCCGGGTTTGCTTCACTTTGAGCTAAATTTGTTGGAAAGTTTCGGCTAATCAGGCAAAATGGTTACGGTACAGGCGTACACGAATAAATGTCTGCAGAATTTCTTAATTACTGCACTCAGGAGGATACAATGTGGAAATTCCGGTCTCAACAATTTGAGGCATTTCTCAAGGAAAATATTGTTACATAATCTTGGAACTTGCTTCTACAAAAGTATGAGATAATTTGGCGAGTAATTTGGTAAAAAATTAACCATTTCTTTATTTATTGATTTTTAAGAAGTGCCTAATTAAAGCAATATTGAATTTTCTAATTCTATAGTCACACTTATGCTGAAACAGTTTAAGAATGTAACTTGCGGTAAAATACACTCCAAAAAGGTAGAAATGACACAATTTACAACCCAATTTAGGAATTTTTCAGCTATCAAATTAGCAAACCTTTGGCAAAAGACTGCGTTTTGCTTTAAATAACGTTTATTTAAAAATACAGAAATTGACCACTTTTGTTATTTGTTTTCATTTATTTTTGACGACATCTCGCTCTGTGGACCTAACTTAAAGATGATCACCCCTCTCCAAAATTAAAATACAAGGTTCATTTCAATATTCTTTAATCATTTCCTCTCACTGTTTGTTGCTTTGCATTTAACAGATCGTTTAGCATAAAACGTAGGGTGTAAAATGTCAAAGAAAAACTTCAAAGACAGACTCATCTCTTGTTGTTAAAATAATTACGGAGAAATCTAATAATTGTAGATTTTTTGACTCATTCAAAACCAATAATATTGGGTATAAATCGACCATTTGTATTTCTGGATTTATTAAAATCGAATGTGAGTGCTTGGTCCAGTTTTTTAATAGATATTAATAATATAAGTGCGAAAACACAAGTTTGAGGACTGTCGTTAAGAAGGCTTAAAATGTTACTAATAAAAAAATAGTTATAAAACTAATAAATGAGTAAATAGTGATAAGATATTTTGTTTTAATTTGTTGATAATTAAACTTGGATAACATATTCATATTCATGTGCTGCACATTCAAGAAGGAAATTAGTATATAAAGTCCAATAATAGCCGCAGCTTATCTCTGCGGCCATACGCGTTTTTGTTTTCCTTATAAATTTTGTTAACAAATTACCGTTATGCTTACATGTTGAAATTTTATCAAAATTTTAATTTATCTGATAAAAAATTACTTTGCGGGGAATTACAAGCAGGTATTATGAAGATTCTTAATAAATTTGATGTAATGTTTGAACGTTCTTAAGCAAAAAACTCCGTTTAAAATTTTACTGTGGTTTGTTTCTTGCTTTTTTATGTTTATAAATTACTGTATTTTTTCATTCTGCTTTACCTACACTCTCTCAATGTGGCTATGAGCCTAAAGTATAGCTATTGGCAATGTCCTCAATTTTTTAAAAATCATAATATAGGCAACATAAACATAGTAAAACTGGAAGAATTGGAAAATTATTCAAAAGCGGTCCATCGGGGAAAATTGTCTCACCTCTGGCATCATTATTTTTCTAACAATAATGTAAATTCATGTAAAATACTGACACGCATTTATGGCAATAAATGGTCCCGAAGTGTTAATTAACTTAGACAATAATTATAATTATTTTACAACAAACTGCCATCATCTCCTTATGCGAGTATGTTCCCGAAGTGGTACTCAATACCTAACTGATTTAATTATCCAAATCGCTTTGTGAAACGAAGTTTTAATTAACGAACGGGTAGAATTCGCACAATGGATTACAGGAGGTAATTGTGATTGATGAAGCTGACATTTACTGGATGTTTTTTACCCTTTCATTAAGAAACTTGCTTTTTCGCAAACTTATTGGCAGTTTGTACATATTTTGAACAAATAATCGATGGCAGAGCTTAATGAAATCCCGGGGGACAAAAACTGACAAAAACGAAAAACAAGACTTGCAGGTAATAACACTAATAACATTTTCCTTCAGAATTATAAATCAATAAATTGAAACGCAATGTTTGATAAAATTTTGCCTGATTAGTTCACGTCTCTTCTTCAAACACGAGTGCACAGCGATTACTTTGTTAGGCGTTTACTTCAACTGCACTGTTTAAATCGAATTTTGTTTCTAGATACAATCGACCCCACTTGGGCGTCCAGGCTCCCAAATATAATTTTTCGCGATATTCCGAGTTTATGCATTATTAATTTAATTGTAATTATCTTCCCCAAACTGTATTTTTTTCTGGTTGCTGTTATTGGTCACACTTTCGACTATCTGTTGCTTATAAACTGGGTCACAGCTCACAGCAGCTTGCACCATTAGTGGCGGAATGCTGCAAGATATATGATAAAAACGTGCCTCGATAAATTCTCGTTTTTAAGTGTTGGGAATTGAAGTAAACCGCCTGATTTGGTACTTGCTGTTAATACTTGGCTTATTTATTTTTGTACGTAAACTATGTAACAAGTGTGTATTACCACCACAGAAGAGTCCGTCGCCAGCCAAACAGTGACGGTAATAATAACACAGTGCAAAAGAATGTAAGACAGGCAAACAGTCACGGGAATTTGATCGACAACAGATATTACATGTCCGATGATCAGGATGCGACTAGAGAGCGTAAAGGTCTAGTTAAGAGAACTAAGTCGTTCTGGAAGTTTGGCAAAAACAGTTCGGATAATGAGATTTTAGAAGGCATGGCCTTGTGGAGGCATAGGGACCTTGTGGACGTGGAAGAAGAGAAAATTAAACGAAAGAACAGGTTTAATAGTCAAGAGAGAATTAAAAAACCTAGTCGTGACAGATCAAACGATTCAGATCGCACAATTAACGCCAACCAAAATATAGAAAGTGAGAATAGAAAGGAAGTTGAGCAGAGAAAAAATGTAGAAAACGCGAGACAATCCTTTAGGGAAAAACCAAGACATTCTGACTTGGACAAGGAAAATTACGGTTACCACAAGCGAAATAATAAACCGGCAAATGACCAGTTTTACGACGATGATGGTGATGGACTGATTATGAAAACAGTTAATCGCAAGAACATTTTGCAACAGTACAATAACGACTCCTCCGTGGGCGATTCCGATTCCGATTCGGAAATCACAAGCGACGATCCGTACGACTGTATTCTGGTGGACGACCAGAACGTAAACAAGCGCGAAAACCACTTTCCCAACGTTGTGGAAATCGGTAAGAAGCTGGAAAAGCTGTCAAAATCGAGCAAGTTCTCGCCCAACAACGGCAACAACCGCCATTCAGTGGCGGAGAAAAATTTGCGCAACAATTTCGAAAAGAATCTCACCTCGGACAACCACAACCTGATCCAGTACGAGAAGCAGCACAGCTTCAAAACTTTCGGAGTGGAATCTCCGGAGCCGGACGACAACGAGCGCTATCAGAGTCGCAATAAAAGAAATAATGAAACTAATGTCCAGGAAAAACGCCGATATTATGCCGATGCGCCCAAACGCAATAACTCAAACGAAAAACAAACTAGACCAAGTTACGAAAGTATCGATTCGGACGTGGACAAGCGGCGGGAGGGCCGCAGCAGCCGCCGATCGAATTCGGAAACGGAGCCCCGAGATAAAAAATATTACGACTCGGCCAATGACGAGTTGTCGGACGCCGCGGAAAACAGGCAGATTATTCCGCGGACGAAGCTGACTAAGAGCAATAGTCACCACTCGGAGGAGAACGGGCTCATGGAGTACGGGGAGACGCTGCAGAGGCGCTTGAAAAAGCTGGAATACGGGACCAAGTACGACGAAAAGTCGGCACATAACGGGAACATGTACGGGCCTTGGTATGACTTGTGGGGCCTTGACGCTTCCGCCCGAAAATAACTTTCTGACTTTCTTGAATTTTTGCATGTCTTTGATCATTGCACGGTTTACGGTTTTGGCTCTTTTTCAGGTCTAATAACTTTGCCACCATTAAGCTGCGCAAAACTAATCCTAACACAGACCGAAATGCTTCACTTATCCTTGAGTAGATTGGCTTCACTACTGTTTTCGTTCTTCACCAACATACGCTAGTCTTAATTATTACTCTATACTTGCATGCGTTATACGGGACGTTGTTATTGTACATATTATATTTATTGTTGTAGCGATACTCTTATTTTCACTCATTTTTTGTACATATCTACTTTTGGTGGTTGGGGTGGTGCAATAAGGTTTGAATGTAATACAAACTAACTGTATTTGCTTCGTAATTTAAATCTATCTATTGTTAAGTTGAATACCGCCAGCTCAATCCCTTTTAATATGAAACATTTTTAGGGGCTAGTGAAATCAGAGACTGTGATAAACTTACAACTTTTGTAGTGTATTATACTAACGCATTTAGTAAGATTGAAAAATAATTAGCAAAACACGTAATCATACACTAACGAATACTCAATAGGTACATACATGTTATATTGCCACTTTTTGAATAATTATAATCTTTGACGAATGTTTTATTGTTGCTGACCGTCCATTTTGTTACATTTAGACATAATGTTAGTGTTATAGTGTGGTAAATTAATTGTATTAATATCATTAATTATTATTACCTCGGAATATATAAAGGCAGGGGTTCCCTAGGCTAGAACTTGAATGTAACAGTCCACTTAACCGTATATTTATTAGAATAAATAATATACTCGTAGCTATTGTCTATTGTAAACCTGACAAACAAATAACTTGGTTTTACATAAAAACAGCAGAGTTATTATTGTTGTACTTAAAATGTATATCATTTTCATATAAATAAAGATTTATATTGTTTTCTAAGTTTTATTCCTATTGATTTTGTGTTTAATTCGTTGGAATAAAAGGTAAGTCGTCCGCCAAAATCTTCCTTTCAACGTGTTAATCTTCGAAAAAACATTGCTTACAAAAAAACGAGGGGGCAATATTCATGATTTTTTCTTTTGTTTATTCTTTTTGTAGTCCTTTCATCACTAATTATTCTTGTCGTTTTCTGAAATCTTGGGCTGCATTCACCTAGTAGTCACCGTTGATTCTGTATAAAAGTATATTAGTTCTTTATGCATTCGCTGACTATTTTCTACTTTCCTGAAAGATGTTTATTTCGAGCATAACTTAGAATGTGAACGGACTTCTTCAACAATACAAATTATATCTGGTACTCAACTCACTGGTGTGTGATAGAAAATTGCTTACATAAAAAAGTAAAAATAGTAAAATGATGCTTTGTATTCAAGTTATTGATAAGTAACGAATTTAAAAAAAAATATATGTAGCAACATTGACTAACAGTTGTGATTGTAAGAATGAATTATTTTTGAAATGCTTTAATAATTCCCAGTGCTGGCACATCTACACATTGTAATTTTTTTGATAAATTTTATTTTTTTTAATTCAAAAAAACTGCTAAAGTCTGTTAGTAAATTTAAAAATAATGATTCAGCGCTTTGAAAGGGAAAGAAACATAAAAACATTAAAAAATAATGAAAACTGAGAAAGCTAATAAAATAAGTTTGTAGCTTTAGTATGACAGGAATTTCTTCAAAAGTTTTTCTGTTATCTGTACTTTTTTCTCAACAACGTACCACTGAATTGGTGCGACAGTTTTTGAATAAAAATTAATATTGTAGTGAAAAGTCCACGTTTTTTTTTGTTTATTCTTTGTGTACTTTCGTAACTGTACACTTAATTCTGGTATATTTTTGTGTTGTCTTGTGTTTATCTATGTATTTATATTTTTTTGTACTCTTTACGAAGTCTCATTTATTCTTGGAAATTTTGTATTCAGTATACGCCCTTTATCCGAGTTACTGCCCCTCACAAAAAAATAAAGCCGATGGAAAATAACGGTTTCAAATTTGGATTCTACATAAAGTAATGAAAAGAATCCACTCACCTTTGATCCCTTTCTCGAACAGAAACGTGCTACTGAAATAATGAAACACAGCCAAGAAAAAACATCCCTAAAATTTCAAATCCCAAATGGGTTTCAAACTGGCATTTTTATTGTGTTTAAATTCGATGAATTTCTGATCATTTGAAACAAAACTTGTTTAATTAACATTTAATTGCGCCGAAAGCTGTCGGAAAATCTAGAATTCGCTGAGTTTCCGAGAAGGACATAATCCGCTTTGAAAAATCCTGTTGGGAAGCTTATCAGGACCGCCTATTACAGTTTCCTGGCGATTAAACAATCATTTGACGTCATCTCACTGATGAATCTAATCCCGGACGACTGTGAAGGCTGGAAGAGAAGGAGATCTAGACAGGAAACAAATTATTGTATTCAGTGAAATTTATTCATTTTTTCGTAAAACAAATTTCCATTTGAAAGAAGAATTAAATTAGATACGCGAAACGCCTTCGGATAAAAAGATTATTGCAGTTATAAAAGACAACTGTGACAGAGACGCACAAAAGTTGGGACAAATCAGATGTCCGTACTGGAGATTCTATCGCTGACGTTTATTACTTTTCTGTAATATAAACCGGGGAGAAGGAATGGGGAATTTGGGTTTAATCTCCGTTGAGGACTCGAATACTTTTAGTTTCGACACAAAAAAAGATTTGAAAAAGCGTGCGTGGCTCTGCAATTTCAAATATTTATTAGCATAGATCTTGTAATTTTTGAGCTTTAACTGCTGCAACCAACAATTCACACTGTTCAGGACTATCAGTAGTCCTGTGCTTAACAGGCGGTGGCGCTCTAACTTTTAGCTTTTGGTTCACCAAAAATTATTTGAGAAAATAAGTAAAGAAAATTAGAAGTTTTCAAAACCCAAAGTAATGCGACTGTAGAGCACTGTTAAAGTTCTGTATTTAGTTTAAGAGAATTTGAGAGAACTATACGTTGAGAACAGCTAACTCATTTTATTTTCGTTAGAGGGCTCTAGCAGAACCGAATTTAAATCTTGGAAATGATCAATAAAATGTGTAGGAGCCCACGAATGCTAACGCCGATTTTTTTCTCTATATTTGTATTTGTGTATAATAGAACGCCGTTTGATTAGCTTGACTAAATTTACAAAAAAATAATTTTCGGCAATATTTTCCAAAAATTATTATTCATTTACTCATTCCGAATTCCCAAAGCCCAGCTGATACTTTCTTAGTTAAAAAAAATAAATAAATTCAACATAATTTATTCTTAGATGAAAAAATTTGCAGAAAAGTGTTCTACAGCTGAATTGTTTTCGTTTCAGGGGAATATTTTTAGGCTTATTAAAGCTTTTTGTTTGATCCAAAATCGAGCGGCGAACAAACAACCACGAGCGGCTAATTGGAATCACAAATTTGGTCTGTTTGGTGGCAAATTCTTCTTTAGGCCCGTTGATGTAAATCGCTTAAGAAGGCGCGCCAAGTTTTATCCCTTTCCGGTCCTCCGGGTCTTTAAAAATTACTATATTTTAAAAGCTATGTAATATTATGATGTGCTTCCAATGGCTCGTAAAAATTCCACTAAAACCGGGGATGAAAATACGCCGGGTTTCGATCTCTAGAGATGCGGATTACTTTACTACTTCGTCGCCTTCTCTGGCTCTGCCTGTGTCCCTGTAACGTGTTTTATTGAAATTGATAAATTTTTCCCTGCTGTACACGGCCTACGTACTCCGGGAATACTGAAATGGCGTAACTGCAACTCTTTCTCAAATCGATCGGGAGATAATTGTTGTTAGCGATGTAGATTATAATTAAACAACAACAAAAAGCAGTAGTAAAGGTTTTCCGGAAATTCAAAGATTAAATGTCATCGTGCTAGAACACATCAGCCTTGAACGTCGTCGAATTCGACGCTGGATTGGGCGTGGTGACGACAACAACCGGATTAAAACCTGAAATGGACCATTTCAGGCGAAAACCTCTAAAACGCAAATTGAAAAAAATTCAAATTGTTGTTTAGAACGTCAAGTTTAAATCAGATTTTAAATATGATCAGTGATCACGTCCGATATCGTCGCGAGCGCAGAAAAAATATTTCGTTCCATTGTAGAAGATAGCAAATTATGTAGGAAATGGATTGAATGTCAAAAGCCTGTTTAGGCGTGTACAAAATTTACTGGATTAAATTATATTGCGAGTAGGGGAGTAACTACAATGGGCGAGTATAAAAGCAATTCGGACATCTTTCAAAGCGTATTCATTTTTCAAACCGACGACGTTAGAAAAATTACAAAATGAAGGTGAGTCGAGCTTGCTTTTTTAATTAATTTAACTTCTTTGTTTCGCGCGCCTGTAATTTTTTTCTAACACAAATTAATAATCACGATATTACCGCCGCTAGCACGAAATGTGGTCGTCAGAGTCGCTCTTCACGGCTGAAAATATTTCATTAAAATTAACTCCCAAGCTTTGATGCAACATCTCTTTGTTGAATAATTTGTTGCTACTGAAACTAACTGTACAGGTGTCACAGGAAGAATAATTTTTGTTTTTGAAAACTATCTATTGTCTCTAAATATTTTGCTCGAAACAAAAGGCATGTTTGCGATATTTCTTAATTGGAGAATACAATCCTTCAAGTTTTTATTTGCTTTTAGAACTTTGTTGTACCTTTTTTCGCTCAAGTCAAACCAGTCTAGCTATTTTAATTTTAGTCGTCCAAAATAACATGGTAAAAAATTAAACTCTAAGTTATAACGATAAAGTCCACTTCATAAGTATAAATCGTAAAGGGCAGGTAAACATAATACTAGTTTACAAAAAAATCTTTTCTTTTACCAAAAAGTGATTTGTACTGATTTTGTTTATTGCTTACTCACTGAAATTGTTTTAATATATTCACTAAAATTTTTTTTTATGGTGTCTAGTTTAGCATTTCTGTGGTAAACTAATTGTTAAACATTTTATTTGCTTTAAAATATCGTGAATGTAGATTAAGTCTAAACAACTTTTGTTTTGTTTGTGGTAAAATTATCCTAATAAAATCTAGGAAACTAAGCGGTCAAATGGTAAACGTTTCCATTAAGATTTAAAGTCTTATGAAAATAGTATAGAAATTTTGCTGGCAACAATTAAAAAACTGACACTAACTAGTGCAAAAAAATAAACAATCTGTTATTTTGAATATGACTTTAATATGATTTTTAATTTTTCAAAAGTTGAAATCAATCTTTTTTGTGGTGTCTTTGGCATTCGTTATTGACGTGATTAACAAATTGTTAAATATTTTATCTGCTTTAAAATATCATCAGAAGAATGTAAATTAAGTTCAAACAACTTTTTCCATGTTTGTGTTTAAATTATCCAACGAAAACCTAGAAAGCTTAAGCGTTGAACATAATGAATGTTTCCATCAAGATTTAAAGTCTTAAGAAGAGAGGTATTAAGGTTTTTGGGATAAAAATATGTTATTCGTTTACAACTAGCCTACATTAAAATAAACTGACTGTGTTAGTACAAAAGAAGAAGTTGTCTGTAACATTTTTGTGTTGCAAAAATTGACAAATATTGATACTTTAATAAATATTTAAAAAACTTGACGTCCTAATGTTTTTTTGACTTCATCTATTGATAAAAACGTTGTAAACTAGTGTAATAAATAAAAAAAAAAAATAAAAAATAAAAAAAATATTCGGTTTAATCAAATCTTCACATCAAAAATTATTGTTAGTCCATGTCATATCAGATATTTAGCTTACCAAGTGGTGTTAATTACCTAGGTAGGTGTAGGTATCATTTTATAAATATAGTATTAATTATTTCTTAGTTAATTGTATTTAAATTATTTTACGTAGCATTTACAATATTTTACTTAGAAAATGACAGTTATTTATTTGGCAATTTATTAATTAATATCCAAATAACATTATTGTACTTCCTATTGAAACAATTATTAGATACTACCATGTTTATCAAAGACTCTAATAATACTATTAGATAATGTTAGAATAAACTGAGTTCGTCATTTTACTCTCGCCAATATGTGAGAAATAAAGCGTCTAAAAAGTTCCAATTTTTAGGTGCAATTTTCTAAATGACACGAAAAGAGCAAAGAAACAAGAGAGTATTATCAAATTAACTTGCGTAATGAACTAATGAACTAATAATTGTCAAGTAAAATATAGACATTACACTGCAGATGGCTGTTGCGGCAGTTAGGTAATTATGGAAATGAAAATGAAACTCATTGTCTGAATTGTGGCGAAATGACCAATTATGTCAAGAATCCTAATGTAAAAATATGGTGTTTTCAGCAGCATTATCTCAGCTATTATCTGTTAAGTCGTAATTGCTGAGCTAAGTTTTTCACAACCCTCAAATATTCTTGGCCCATTTTATTACATATTTACATATAACCTAGACTTAAATTCTTTGTAAACTTTTTAATTTTTAAGATTTAAGATTTGTTTCTAATTTTATTAAAAAAATGAGATAACGAAAGAGCGAAAAATAAAAAAAAAGGTTTTTCTCAGAGTTTTATTGTTTTTTTTACATTTTTTATGATTTCCTCAGGCGTTTGTTGTCTTGTCCATTGCTCTCGCCATCGGCCTGGCCGAATGTGGCGTCGTTCCTGCCACCACCTTCGTGCGCGCCCCCAGCTTTGACAGCGCCGTGGTCAAGTCTGACCGCGTAGGCGGCAGTTTTGCTTACAGCACCGTGGAAGGCCATGCCTACGCCGCCGTCTCCCCCGTTGTCGAACGCATAACCGCCCCCGTCGCCGTCTCCTACACCCCGCACCAAGTGCATCTGGGCCACATCAACACTCCGGTAGCCGTCACACAACCCATTTATGCCGAACACTCTGTCGTCTCCCAGCCCATTTACTCTCATCAACACATCTTTGCCAACCCTCCTGTTTTCGCCCAAAACCCCGTCTTCGGCGGCTTCCCGAGCTATCCCGCAATCGGCGGTTTCCCCACTTCTCCCGTTGGAGGAATCGCGAGTGGTCCCGGAGTTGGAGGAATCGCGAGTATCCCTGGAGTTGGAGGAATTGCCAGTGCTCCTGCCGCCCCAGCCAACCCCGCTCCCACACCAGTCCAAGGGACCGTCATCGATGATGATACTGTTGCTGTGGATTCTGCCTAAACTTAGATGTTGTAATAAAAATAAATTTATTTATTCAAATCAGTGTTGTATCTACATCTACCCATTTCAAATCAAAAAGGAGTTTTTAAGTCACAAGAATTAATTTTCAAAATGACAGAAAAGAACTGGCGAAACAAGAAAATAAAATTTTTGCTAATAATTTTATTCAGTTTTCAATGTCTATTTTTGAATTACGTTAGTTAATTAGCTATCTACCTATTGATACACGTATGTACCATTAATGTGAAGGTACATTATTTTACAAGTTCTGTTTTAAATTAAAATGAAGCTGTTAAAATTAAAAAGAAAAAACAAACACAATCAGCATTAACATTAACAGCTTAATGTTAATAGGTATTTTCAACGAGTACATCAAACGTGAAAAAAAATGTTAAAATTGTTAATTTAAGAAAAGTAAATGATCTGTTTTGTATTGCTTTTTAATTGCGTACGTAGGACTATAAAAAACGCAGAGTGTATGGAATGTATATGGAAAAATAATAATAATAGTAATAAAAAAAGCTCATATTCGTAGTTGTGTTTTAAAGTTTTATTTCAAAACCCTTTTCCTCATCCTAGAAAAATCGGTCCACTGTGACTAGTTAGGTAGACAAAGAAAACATTTTTTTGATTATTGTTGAGGTTGAGGTACAATTGCTGTGGCTCCTGGCGACCCGTTCGTGAACAAAAATTACAGAAAACACTACCGGTAAATGCAAAAATAACGTCACATTTACTTTTAAATCATCAGTTTTCACTGTTTTTTTAGCAGTTAATTGTAATGAATTGGCTTTAATTGGGTTGGTATTAATTTTACATCTTAATACCAGAATAAAGGAATTTGCGGTCGACGAAAAAATATTGTAATCAACTCGTTTGTTAATGAGCCATTAATAATATCAACTATTGACAGATATCAAAGTTGAAATTGAAGTTAAAAAGATGAAAGTAGCTTTAACTGGGTTGGTATTAATTTCACATTTAATCACCAGAATTAAGGAATTTGCAGGAGGAAAAAATATTGTACACAACTCGTTCGTTAATAGGTAATTTTAACTACTAATAAAGCGCCTTCAGAAACCAATTAGTCTGTTAAATCATTGTTATAATAATTGAAAATTCACCCCCGTCAGAAATTGTAGTTAGGTTTCGGACAGAAAATTTATAAATAAAGTTTTTTTTAAATGTTTTTCTTGTTGCAGGAAATAATCACTGGCTTGAAGTTAATCGATTTTTCCGAGTCCTAAAACCGTTTGACTAATGTATTTAGTCTTGTAAACAATTGCTTGCAATGTAAAATCTCAAGAAAATTTTAAAATAAAAAAAAATAAAATAAAGTCGATTTGGAAATGAATTACGACGAGTATGAAGAAAAGTCAAATCCCTATTGTAAAAATAATACTTTGTTGTCACCGAAACATGTTTCAGTAATTAGTGGCTATGATCTAGAAAATTTTTTGAAAAATAAAATTATTCAAACATTTAGCCGAGACTATTTAATTTAACTGGGAACAAAATAAAAAACAAAAAAAGGAAAATCAAAACAAAATAATATATAAATATTGAAAAAAATATAATAAAACATAATTAAAATATAATAAATAATAATAAATAAATATAATAAGTATTGGAAAAGAGAAAATGGAGTAAAAAGGAAACAACATAGTATGTAATAAATTTTTAATATTTCAACCTTATCCGCAGAATGTAATCAAAATTTTGGCGTGTCTACATATTTGTGTAAAAGAAAATTTATAATATGTAATTAAGTTAAACAATAAATTTTTTTATTATTTATTTCGCTTTTATTTTTTTAATGGCACGACTCAATACATAAATATGCCGCTGAATTTTTTGCCGTACGGTAGAAAAAAATTAACGCTTGAGCATTTTTCTGGCTTCATGGCTGATGGAAATAAATTGTAATTAGTTTCGAATTGACGCCTTTTAATACAATATACCGGGTCATAACTATATTTCCATTTTGTTATTACAGGTAAATCATTTTCTCATGACACGTACACAATGAACTTGAGTGGAATATCAATTTCATTCCAGCTATGTTTTCTATAGTCAGATGAATAAATAACAAACATTGTATGCATTATTCATCTTCCCTGCGATGTTACATCTCGGAATCAATTTCATGTAAAATTTTCAGGATATATGTCCCTTTTATTTATGGGTCAGAAGTACCGGTTTGCTAATCCTTGCACGTTGCAAGTTGAAGTATTTATTAACTGGGGATTGCCTGCTTAAGCAGCTGAACTTCTCGGATTAAATATTCGCCTGCTTTTGCATAACACAAATGAAAATTGTAACGATTTCGCATCCAATAATAGGATATTTCATTTCATTGCCCCTTAGAATTCGAGCCTCAATTAATCATGATTTTAAGTAGTGTCGCTTCTAGGCGAAGCGTCCAAGTCTAAACACCTCTTTTCACACTAAAGCCCTTTCCTTGAAGACTGGATGTAGCAACTATAATAAATTTCAAGAGAGTTTGAGGTTGTGACAATTTACATGGAGAAGAGCCAATTTTGTTACCAACATGATTACACTTAAATAACACTACAATAAAAACAGACCAAAAATCAATGAACGTCATCGTCTACCAGCAAACTAATTTACGAAATGAATTTAGCACAATATGAATATTAAAGTTTCGGCCAAATGCTGAGGCTATTAAAAGCATATTTAGCAGAATTTAATAAGGTTTAATCTTTATATTCGGTGATTAAGTCTTCATTAGTTTCTCTCACGTTATTACACTGCGCTTAGTAGAGAACAAGTGTGGTAAAAACAGCAATATTACCGTACCTAATTCAATTAAATTTCGTTTAACTTAGTCACACAAGCTCGCATTTTTGAGGTATCCCTCTTTTTTTCTACTTAAAACGTCTCAAATGTGTGCCTAAGAGCATGCGGACGCAATCACGATTTGTGTTTAAAAGCAGCATTTTCTTGAAACGTCCGTTCGTTGGCGGCATTCAAAGGCAGTCAACCAGAGATCGTAACAGGCCATGAAAGAGACGCACCATTACAACTGTTGGGGGTGTCACATGACTGCGGCATGGGTCAAATAAAGGGTACACGTGCTTTCCGCCCCCTGGGCACGGCCCTTGAAGGATCATTAAGTAATGAAGTTCAGGAAAAGTGCTAAAGAGCCAAAATCTGCAGATTAGTTTTGGACCGGCGCCTAATTTATTTTATTTGCTTAAATTCAACGGCAATCCATTTAATGCGGTCGCTTTATTGCATTCAGCACACGTAGGCTTTATTTATTTTTTCATTTAAGTTAATTTCTTCGAAAAATTTATCGGTTCAATTTGCACACTTTCAACTTTCCAGCTCTACTGATGGGGTAAATAATTAAGAAATGGCTCTAATTTTGATTATCACATGAGCGAGGACCGTTCGTAATTCGATAAAATACAGTGCAGGGTGTGGAGGGAATTTCGACAACATATAATCATTCACAAAGCTCTGTGGAAATTTAGCTTGAAAGCGTAATCCGAGTGAATCAAGTCGGAAAAATAATTCTCAGGTTTTACAGCTCAGCCGCAGCAATTGTACTTGAGCACTTCGCGATCGAGATAAGTAAACTGAAGTTATTATCCTACTCCATTATTCTTGCTCACCGTCCTTATATCACAAAAAAGGGAAAATAAAGGGCCTATTTCGAACTCTCGGCTAATGCGTATCGAATTTTAAATAAGCCTTTTGTTTCCAGGCGTTCTGTTGCAAATACGCCACTCTCAATTATTTCCCGTGCCTTCTGCATACTAATCCAGAAAACCAAGAAATATGTCCCACACTTACTGGCGTTTTTATTAAAAAAAATTGAAGGGTGCATACATCCCTGTGATCTGCGTTAACTAAATTGCTTAATAACGGTGTCGAGAGGCTTGTAATTAGCACAATTTCTTGCTCGCATTTGCAATTTAACGTTCTTGGTGAGCGTCTGATGACAGACGTGCAATTTAAATTGAATAACACTGAAGTAATAACAATAGGAGGAACGTTTTTGGACGGGAAGACGTGGACATGCGAGCTGTACATTTTTAATGTCAGATTTTTGGTTTATTTGCGCACACAATGGAAATGTGTGTCTGAAAAAATAGTTTTCGGGAAGCACTCCACGAAAAAATGCATAATAAATAGGGCTGCATCTGACACTGCGGTTTTTCTATGTGGAGTTACTGTTGTAAATGCTATTCAAAATTTCAAGCGGACAGCTTGATTATTCAATTCGGGAATTCCATAAATTTAAAAGAACGCGAAATCCAAGGGAATTCATTTATTGGTGAAAAATTAAAATTTAGTGTGTTGAATCTGCAAAGTTTTTCAATCAACATTTTCCGGCGAATTTTATTAATCCACAGGCCCCGATTGTGGAAAGAGTAATTTGTCTTTAAATTAGCTAATAAAAATTTTAACTTTGTGTTTATTCAGTTTGATTAGTTTAGAGACGGGACTATTGTGGCAATTAATTTCGGTGGAGCTGTTTGATAAAAGTCACAAAGGGAGGAAACAATAAATTTAATCTTTTTATCTTTTGGCGCTCAGGTGTGACGCAAAAAATCCAATAACGAAATTAAAATGGGTAAGAAGCTCTCGAATGTAAAATGATTCCCTGAAGATTTATAAAAGGAACTCTGGGAAAATAAATGTTATCTTTTAACAAATTTTCTTTAATTAAACGTTTTATGCTGTGGCTAATTAATGTTTATTTTATCGTTGATAAACGATGTAATTTAATTATTCACTCGATATCTCATCCCAAATGGTGTTTAGCGTCGTTAGAGGGTTTTGGAACTCGGTCCCTTATAAACATATCACAGCCTAATTTATTACCCCGCTTTTACAGTAGTCGAATAGAATTCTAATTAGAACGAAAATAATTAAATTCACCGGTTCAAAATTCTAACACTACCATTAGATGGTATTGTTTTATCATGCACGCTTGAACTTTCGATATTTTGGAATTTAGTAATTTCCCCTAAAAAATTTTTAAATTAATTACGCTTTTTCTCACGACACATAGAGCAGTGGCGTGCACTTCAAGATGATGAAAAAATCGCTCGCTAACGACAATACGGTGACCCTACTATTGCACAACTCCTTTCTCCATGGCACAACAGGAAAGTTCTTCAGAGTAGGGCAAGCGAACGTATAAATACTAGTAATAATCAGCACTTGCTACCACCTTATCTTGTGAATTTACCGCGTAAATATTACCAAGATGAAATTAACAGTTTGTTTTATATTAGTTTACGTTACGGGAAGTTTCGCATATCCCGTATCGCAGCCAGCTTACCAAGACACTCCGTATATTAGTGCACAAAGCCCTGTTCAATATAGACAGCCACAGACTTACTTGACGCCACAGTACGTTACCGCCCCTGTGCCCGCACAACAACAGCCCGCAAAACCAGTGTACGAAGGACAACAAAAGTTCTCCACGCAAATCAGACAGCCCATACAACAAGTACTGTTAGCCACCAACGTTGACAGACAGGTAAACAACCCTCCAATATCTCAAACGCACGCGTTTCACTCAATCAAAGACTAGTAGAGCGGAAAAAATGTAAGCAACTGTGGCTTCCCTGTTTAGATACAGCGGGTGGCGCAAGCAGGAGGGCAGCTTTTCCTGCAGCACATTCAGGCTGCCCAGCAGCAAGGTCAAGCGCAACAAGCTTTAGACGCTGCTCAGAGGAAAGCAACGTCCCAGACATTGAGCAGACAGATACAGCCTCTACCTCTTCCAATACCTCAACAACAACCGCAACCGCAACCACACTATTTACAAGTTGTTCCTCAACCAGCTCCAATTAAGTACCAACCAGCCCCTGTTAAATACGCCGCTCCTGCAGCTCCAGGGTACAGGCCTTATGTACAACCACAACAGCAGCATCAGCAACAGCAACAACAACACCAAGGAGGGGAACAACAAAATCCAGAAGAGTACGATGTGAGTAAGGAGTAATTTATTTTTATGTACAACAAAGAAAAAGAATTGTACTTCAGTTTCTGGAAATATTGAACTAGAAACATTACCAAAAAATGTGATCAGTTTAAAAACAAAATGTGATTTTTAGCAACGTTTAATACTATAAAATAAATTAGAAACTGGTTTTAAATTAAGATTGTTTGGATATTCAACTACAGTTTAAAAAAAAATATTTTTTTATATTTTAACTGGTTAAAGCACACAAATCTGATGCAAATAAATGTAAAAATTAAGTCAGATTCTAACAAAGAAGCACAGAAGACGAAAAATATTGTTCTAATTTTTAAAATATATGTAACTAAGACAAACATACAAAAAATGAAATTACGGATTATTGTTTTTAAATATAAAATAGAAGAAATGAGAGTGATATCAAAACTACAATATGAAAAAGTATGAAATCAGAGTTCTAATAATTTAAAAAGTGTACATATTACCTTTAAATACAATGTGTTTTTAAATGATTCTCATCTAGTTAACTTTGAAATTGGTTTACATGTGCTCAATTGAATTCTCTGTCAATAAATGTCAAAACTGTCAGTTGTTAAATGCACAGACGACTAGATGAGAATCATCTAAAAACACATTGTATAACTCATTCGATTCTAAATTATTGTTATATAAAGGCAATAATGATAAATCTCGTAACCTTGACCTACATATTATACATCTAGAGAATGGATGTCAAAAGAGGATATTGTTACATAAAAATAATAAGAAATAAATATACAAAATTTCAGCAGTACTTAATTTTACGTTTACATAAAACATGGAAGTTAAAGAAATAAAAAAAAAATAAAAAAATACAAAAACAAAAAATAAAATTGGTGTTGTGATTGCGTAGTTGCAGTAGACAATTATGGAACTTAAACAAAGCTATGTACAAATACATGTTCTAGATATTAGCGCAAAAGGAAGTAAAGCAATTTATTAAAAGAGCAAGATATGAGCTCGAGGCAAAACCGTAGAAAGCGAAATTTCTCAAAAGTCAAAACTATGCTCTAGTTAAAGTTTTAGTGTTAATTTATTGTCTCTAAACAACACGTGGATAACACTGTATTATCGTTAACTTAAGATAAAAAGTACCTCAAATTTTTCAAAATATGCTCTACAGTCAAGCTTTCTCAGGATTACGACATGTGAAACGAATTAACTTTAGGTATTTTCTTTCACATTTATGTAATTACTTAATAATAATTAATTACACAAAAACAAATCCTGCCTCCAATCGAGTTATTTGACTAATAGATTCAAATCAGACTATAAACATTAATGGAATTCTTGAATACTATCACTAATTAGCAATTATTGAATGAATTGAATCCTAATTGCTAAAAATATACAAATACATGTTTCCCTTTTACGTTGATGAAAGCATTACTATTACACTGTGGTATGATTTCCCTTAATAGTAAAACAATTTTTCTTGTTTCTTCCATTTTCTAGGCTTAAGTTTAATACCTATCTGATGACAATACACACAGTGAATAGTGTATTACGGTTCAATTCTGTAGTTGATCCACACTTAATCCACACATAATCAATCATAAACATTCAATAATAATATAATCAACGCTAAGAATTATTTAGTAGCTACGTGATTTGCTGTCAGAATAGAAAGTAAAAGAAGAGATAAATTAATTGAATTATATGGGTATTTTCTCTACGTAAACTGGATTAGATTATAAAAACTACACTCCATACCCTACATTCTTTTATTTTTGAAAAACGGTCAAATTTTTATTGTACTTATGTAATTATACAAATTACAAATATCTAATTAGCAAAAAACGCTCAATCCCATACTTTCTTTTCACATCATAGTATAGACACATACGCGTAAGTCTGGAGAGAAATTTTCAAATATTTATTTTTCTCACATTTTTTTAACACATTCTGTTTCTGTTACGTATATTATTATTTACATGTGAGACCAATTATTGCCATGCTGCTACTTATTATCGTGACGTGTGATACTAAAATTAAGTAATTTCTTATGCTTTGAAAGTGAATTCCACTTCAAATCCTATGAATTTCTAAATGAAAACCAGATAAAAATTGCACATGTTTTTGCTTAATTCGAGTTTATTTCGCGAAGAGATTAGAGATAAAGCAACAGTCGATTATTCCGTGTAACCGAGGCTATTATCAAATTTACTACCTTTAAATCCACATACATTTCGGGGATAATCTCTTCCGGGGTAGCGAGTATTACATATGAAACTCCTCTCACAGCTTGGACCCTTTCAAACTTTCACTGAGTTTGATTCGATTAGCTTTTTACGAAACAAAGTTATCGGGATTAAAATGTTGCAATAAATGAGTGAAACTAATCGCTCTCTGTCGATAGTTTGATTAGTTGATCAATCAGAAATTTATCAGCAGGTAGACGATGGCAAGTCAGTCCCAAATGGTAATCCGCAATAACACTTCAAGGATAAAGGGAGCTTTCATGTCGGGTTGAAGTGCCGCATATTAGGAATGCGTTCGAATTGAGCTGGAATTGATTAATTTCTAGGCCATAGCTGCCTCAATTGTTAATATGCCGTTTGGGATTAATTGCAGTGTCGTACCTGGCCTAGAATATGCAATACTTCTGGTCATTGAAATTGTAAAGTCCAGCACTGAACGAAACTAGTGGTCAATTTTCAGCTTTAGCTTTACGTAACCGTCCGTTCCTTATCAATTTGAAAGCTGGCTTTAGAGCGAATTAATGTGGAGTTTGTAAGTCAGTGACCCGCACAAGGCGATGGTTAAAAACCCACATGCCAGTGTAATGCAGAATTTTCATAAGCTTGGTAGCGAACTTAGAAGCGAATTAGCAACAATTCTGCATGAGAGAAAACACGCACACTTACAACATTCACTCTTATTAAACCGTAATAACCCTAATCATATCAATTGAGCTGCAGCTCCAGTTTTAATTGGTCATTCCGAAAGCGAAGAGTTGGAAGTGCCCGGTAATAGTTTTATTGCACGTTTCAGTTGTATTTAAATTTAACGGGAGATTAAACCGGAAGTGCAGAATCAGATTTACGATTATTCCGCTAAACATAAAATTAAATTTGGCCGGCCGCTCGTGGACTTGGTTTTATTTGAAGGAATGAAACGTTTTATACCTTTTTCCAATTTTGTTGATTGCGTTTTTCAAATTTACATATGGTTTAGTGATGCTAAACGTTTTATGGCCAACTGTGGTGTGAAAGGAAACGAGCTGCTTGTGGATACAAGAAATGCTGATACACTTTCACCGCGTATCAATGGCCTGCGCTACATTTAATTATCGTTTTATTCGAAAACAAATCAAATGTGGGAAAAATCTCACTTTGTTATACGTGCATTCATCAAGCATGATTGGATACAAATGTAGAGAATGGAGCACTTTATTCTCGATTTTTTTACTCAATTAATTGTCGAAATGACTTTATTGTAAAACGGAAATTAACTTTTTTTTTAATACTATTAGAATAAAAAAGGGTTAATCCTATGTATCCAGCCATTTTTTGCAAAAGTAATAACTATATATTTATATAACTGTCCACTCACTTGAAAAACATTTGTTGTGTGCAGAAAGTTAGAAAAAAATATTTTCTCTAAGAAGCTGTGTGAAAACTAATCACACAAATCAACCTTTGTTATTAAATACATCAACAAATGTACTCTATGCATGTAAATTTTTTCAATTTATTTTAATTTTATTTATTTATCTATTAATAATAGTAAAAATGAATAAAATAAAAAAAACTAAAATATTAATTAATATGATTTCTAGTGTCATCCTAAAATAAACAAAGCTCAACTAGTAAATAATGTTTTGTGCAAAAAATACCTAAAGAAACTGCCGTAACTTCAAAATTATGTTTTTATTATAATGTAATAAAATATTATAATAAATAATTAAATTAATATTTTTTGGAGCTAGTGCTGATTGTTTTTTAAAGCATTGTTTATATTTAAATAATATAAGAAATTATAGGAAATAACATTTTTTTTGGTGTAATTTTAAAGGAATTGTTAAAAAAAATCTACAAACATTCACATTCATAGAGAAAAATATGAGGTATTTAAAAATCTATTTAATTGTTATTTTTTCAAATACACTAAAAAATACATTTAATAAACTCGCCTTGTAGATGTTGATAAAAACACGTCGTAAATGAAATAAAAAAAATTTTTTGTTCAGCTGCAGATAAGATTTTATAAAATTCGTAAGAAATTCCATAAAATAAAAGTACAGAAAATGTATAAATAAGTACAAAAGTTTTAGAGAATTCTTTGGTTAAATATAATCTATATACTATACTGTTCAGAACAATTTTTCCTTTTTTTTTGATCAAAACGAGATCTTTCTAATGAGCTACAGAATCCTGCAACTTTTGCCTACGCTTTTTTAATGTTTCGTTGAACTCTTCTTAAATTTGTACACAAGTAGCTTCAAACGTTTCTTTCTTGTGTCTATTATTCAGTCTAGCAAAAATCATTAATTTTTAAAAGAATCTAATTTATTATTTTTTTTACCAGCCATTTTATTTTTACATTTTTTTAGACCTAAAAATGTAATTTTTTATTATCTATAATAATTTGTCTCATTAGACCCAAGAGATAAAACAATTATCATCGTAACAATTTTTTTGTTGTTTAACCCGGCGCCTCCACCATAATTACACTTATGTGTTAGTGGACAGAAACAATACTACAAAGCAAATTGTGTTTTTAGAACATTTTTTAATGTTTACGGGTTAACAAACTTTAGTTTTTAACCTAAATACAATTATCTAGTAAACTTGCAACTAGAAAATTGCGTTTCTATTTTTATCAAGTGAAAACTATTTAATTCGCTTTTTATTTAACGATGTACAAAGTTTTGTTTTTTGCAAATGTCCCTCATTGTTTTAGGTTGAAATGAGAGCAATAAAAAACAATCATAATTCATTTTCTTTCTATATATTTAGCATGAACTAGCTTGAACAAACATTATTAATTATTATGGGCTCTTATTTCAGCCAAATCCCTCCTACCAGTTCGGTTTCGACGTGAATGACGATCTCTACACCAACTACCAAAATCGCAAAGAACAAAGAGAAGGGGGTAAAATTACAGGAAGCTATTCAGTTGTCGATCCTGACGGTTTCGTAAGAACAGTAACGTACCATACTGATCCTAAAGAGGGCTTCAAAGCTGAGGTGAGTTTACAACTCAATATTTTACGCAAAACAGCGAGTTTTATGCCGATTTTAAACAACACATTTCGAAAAACACAACCCAACACAATAAATTCTGCAGTAATTAATTTGGTAAATGTATTATTCGGCTCCCCTAGGATCGACGTTCCACTTTTAATTAATTCTAATTCGGACATTTTTTGCTCTCTGATTTTTCATTAACTACTTGTTGCAGGTCACGAGGCAGCCTACCAACATAGTTGTCAAAATACCTAAACCCGATCCCCAGTTTCAGAGACCTGCACAGCACTATATACAGCAGGTATGGATTTTAATAATTACCAAACTGAAAATTTTATAAATAGATCAAACTTTCCAATAATTGCAAGGATTGCAATTAATCAGTTGGCAAATATAAATATTACCAAACTTTTTTCTTGTTTATTCATATTTGTATTTAAATTTTTTGAACAAGCGACGAATATGCCAATATTAATCGCTTTGATCTAGTCAGTAAATTGAATTTTAATGAAAAAGCAAGCAAGAGAAAAAAGCAACTCTCATTAAATTAGGTTTTAATTATTAATAAGCGCCTTTTGTTGTTCCAGGCGGCTCCTGTCCAGCAGAAAGCTGAAGCACAAGCACAACAACCTAATTTAATCCAATATCAATACCAATAACTTTCTGATCTGAACTGACGAAGTGGCAAAGTTCTAGCCATTATCGAGAACATTTTATTGTTATTATTTTTAATTATTTGTAATTAAGAATTAAAGTTTGTAATAAAAATTTATAACAATTGTTTTATTCGACCAGCGGTAAGTTTCAATTGATAAAAAAGCAAAAACTAAATAAGTTTTTGATTAAAACCAATAGCAGAAACAGTTAATAATGAAATAATTAACACCTACGACCGGAAATTCATCAGCAAATAACTATGCCCTTTAAAATTAAAGTTTTAAATTTGCAAATGCAGTACGTTCGTTTGTCTACGTCCGCTTTGACGCAGTAAATGCCAAAGTGTAATTGCATTCTTATAGCCCCACACATTTACAGTCGAGTAAGTCCTTTGTGGAAGGAATATTTTCCTGTAAAATGGCAATTATATTTTGTGTGTAGGAATGGACCTGGAATTTTCTGTGTGGACGCGTTGGTCCCAGTATTAGCATTTTAAAATTAATCACACGATGTGTTATGGTAATTTCAATTCAGTAACAATGGACTTTGGTTATTTTTTATCTCTTATGTCTAGAATGTTTTATGGTATTTTATTGGATGTAACGCAGTGTAATGCTTTGTACGTCCGGATTTAAGAAACAAATCCAATAAATTTGTGCTGGAGAGTATGGCTCTAGCAGTGAGTGCAAATAAAGGTTGGAATCTCTTGGGCATGCTGAAACGAGATCTGGAGGAATATATTTTATTACTGCATTGCTTCGACGGATCATATCCCGAGCATAAATTTAAACAAAATGTGAAAATATTCCACGCAAGGTGAATCGCTCCGGAAAACTGCACTAAAGAATTACACTTAAAACTTTGCGCGGATTTTTTTCGAGGCTTGATTACAATCCGCTCAACGGTCTGAAGTTAAACAAAGGATTTTTATTTAGCTTCCAGATTCAACTACGGCTTAAACTCGCAAGTATAATGAAAGAAGTAAAACAATGACAACAACTCCCATTCAAAAAGCGAAGCTGTAAACAGACACCTCACTCATTTTTACACATCATTACAGTTTGAAACTTTCACAATTTCCGAGAAATTTATATAGTCTTGCAAGGTCTTTGTCAT
Organism: Tribolium castaneum; assembly: GCF_031307605.1. Classification (NCBI taxonomy): domain Eukaryota; kingdom Metazoa; phylum Arthropoda; class Insecta; order Coleoptera; family Tenebrionidae; genus Tribolium; species Tribolium castaneum. Next base: position 29,738,057 of record NC_087394.1, read on the forward strand.
TTCGCAATTTCAGGGTAAATGTAGTGTAAATTTTTGCAAGCGTTTTTTCTAATCCCTCTCGAAAAAATCGGACGATTAAAACCCTAGTTTATGCAACTTTTCAGCAGAGTCACTTCACAAAAACAAAACGCCATTTTCCGAAGGACCTGTCTATGGAGTGAAAAATGTGTGCTGTCAATTGTTAACTGTGGTGGTTATTCATACTGTCATTACAATAGGAACCCGCTCTCAATCTCGTGAAACACCCGATCACTTGGAAAACAATCTTCGATTAAGACAATTTGACTGGAAAACCCAAATGAACAATTCCAACTACGTCATTTTTTCACTCGGCAAAAACACATTCAAAAATAATTTATTTTAGTAGTCGCGACGCAAAATTACTAACGGTAATTAATTAAGCTAAAAATGGCAAATATTTGCACTGGAAAATATGCACACTGTGACGCCCTAAAGGCGCCTTTATCGATCGGCTGCTCGCTCTAAATTTTATAAATTCCCAGAATGACCAGTAATCCAAAATCCATTCTTCTTAAGATAAACAAGTCGGGCTTTCGCTGAGGTTTAACAGGAATTTCGATAAATATGCCATTGGATGCCCGTTTTCAAATTCCCGTGCTCTATAGCCTACCCGAAAATACCATAAAATAGATGGGATGAACTCGGCCGGTAAATATATAATTTATGGCAATGACGCTGACCGGCCAGTAATCTCACTGAACTGTGCAGATTCATGTCTTATTTGGTCACTTATCTGGAGACCCCAGTGCAGATTTGACCAGTAAACCTGCTCGTGTTTTTATCGAAACGGCTTGAATCGATTGGAACAATAAATTAGTATTTTTTTAAGTTATTATTCTACGAGTGCGGAAACATAAGCTTAAAGGTCGAGGGCTGTCTTTATGCAACGAGCGTACGCAAGTTGCATATCTAGACACCCAAAAACTTTAGCATTTTCGCGTAAATGTTATTTAATTTTTTTTGTTGAAACATTGCTGCTATGGGAAGCGTGTTTTAAAATAGTGTTTATAGTTTAGGATTCAGATATCAATAAAAAAATAAAAAAATGTTTTTCTAGAAAAAACATTTATCCAAAAGATGCACTAAAAAGTACAAAATAATGTTTTTCTACCAGAAAAATTTTTGCTTACAAATTAGGATATTGAAATTTATAAAAGCTTTGGGAACAGTGCTCAATTTAAGAAAGTATTATAACTTTTTTCTAAAAAACATTTTTATTTATTGCTTTTTAGTCTTTACTTATTCTAAACGTCTTTGTTTTCAAATAAATTTGAAGAAATTGGAGGCGCACTGGTAATAAGAGATTACAAGTTATTATTGCAAATGAGATAATTTGTAAATAACGACCACAATTCGTTACAACGCTCTCACCTAAATTGGATCGCTATTTATAACCAGTTATTAATAATAATTTAGTGGCAATTTTGTAAAGTGCCATCATCAATCTAATTCTCAGCTTAGCAAATCATTAGGTGTGTGTCTTTTTAAATGATGGAAGCGTGATAGATGGTAATAATTATATGTAGAGAAAAACTTTTAACTAATTTATTACAAAAAAATAAAATTTATCCCCAAAGTGTCAGTCAGACGATTTGTAAAAGCTTTCAAAAGGTTTAAATAACAATCAAGCGCTTCGATTCAATACAGAATGGTCCACGAGTAATAATGAGTAATTATGCGGCAAGAGGTAAAAGTAAGAGTACAGCCTAATAAAGGGAAAATACCTCTTGTTTTGAGAGAAAAAGAGATGAACGTAAAGGTGAAACATAACTTCAAACTTTAGCGTTGAATCCTTAGATGACTTACTTCTTAAATTATAAAAAAAATAAACGAAAATATTAAATTTATATCTAAAAATTTTTAGTTAACTGAGTTGGTTTAGTAAAGACCCGAAAAACATTGTTAATAAAAATCATGGCCACTGCGAATCTGGTAGGATTTGCGAACGTCTACTATGTTTGACTGGAAAATACACAAGTTTGGTGATTTTTGGAGAAATTATGTACATTTTTGCTCAAAAACGTGCTGAAAGTCACAAAAAAGATAAAAATAATTTTAAAATTGTAGAATCAACTTATACGCCCGGTATCTTTTGATGAAATTTGGTGAAAAATTAGAGAAATAAATTGAAAAAAATTGGAAGAAAATGTTTTCTCGAGCTAATTCGCCGACTTTTGAAGTGAATGTATTTGCGTTTTAGATGAATTATTGCAATTATAAAGTTTGTAATGTTGATTTATTTAAAAAGTTTATGTTCAAATATCTGCAAAACACGGTCAGTACCTGGGGCCCGGTGGCCCAGTGGTATAAGCGCCACTTTCGACGGGGGAGGTCGGGTGTTCGAACCCGGATCAGGGTAACAATTTTTCTATAAAAAAAGTGTAGAAAAGGTAAGTGAAACAACATGTAAACAAAAATAAGAGAATGAGAGAACACTTAAACGTATAAACGTAAAGCGAAGCACAAAACTGAGAGAAATAGGAAAATAATGCGGCAAAAGGTAAAAGTACGTAAAGGAGCCAAAATGTAAACGTAAGAGCACATCCTAATAAAAGAAAAATACCCTTTGTTTTGAGAGAAAAAGAGATAAACGTAATTAGGTGAAACTTCAAACTTTAGCGATGAATTCTTAGATGACTTACTTCTTACATTATAAAAAAATTAAACAAAAATATTTAATTTATCTCTAAAAATTTTTAGTTAACTGAGTTTGTTTAGTAAAGTCCCGAAAAACATTGTTAATAAAAATGGAACTAAAGTGAAAAAAAGTGGAAGAAAATGTTTTCTCGAGCTAATTTGCCGACTTTTGAACTGAAAGTATTTGCGTTTATACAGAATTATACAACAGTTTTACTAAATTCAATCACAAACTCACCAAAGTTTGACTTTTTAAATTAATGTTGAAGTGCTGTGTGGTCACTATGTTTAATGTAACAAACGAAGTATTTTACTATATACGTTATTTATGAAATGAAACGAAAAAAAATTTCAGGCTCATTATTACCTGTGGACCACCTGTATGTTACTGTATTGGTAAAGTTCTTATTGAATAGGACAGCCTGAATAACGACATCCACTGCTTAATTACATTACAAATGCTAATGAGAAAGCCACAAATGCGATTCATAATCAAGCTGCTAAAATTGTTTAACCATCACTCAATCGCAGTTCTGCTAAACCCCACTAATCTCGTTTAAAAACTGGTGGCAAATGAAGGGAAAAATTTGTTTACAACGGACACCGCAAAACCCTCCTCTAATCTGTATGGAACTCCGGCTCTATTTTTATTACCTTAACTTTGTTAAATAAGTGTAACGTGATCAAGGTATTAATGCAAAAGCTACAGGGTGTAATTTTATCTAGAATTCATCGGAATACGCAAGCAGGTCGTAGATGAGATCGGGGTTTCGATGGTGCTGGCAATTTTTCTTACAGACAAGATTTTTCCCAATTTTCTGTAACACTGCTGTTACTCATGTCGCAGTTACCCGTTAATTTAATTTCTGTTACCTAGTGAAATTCATTTAAGACGTACGGATTAAATTAGCTTTAGCGTGTAATTCGACTAAAACTTAAACAGTCACTTGCGTGGGTTTGTGAAAGACACAATGAAATTCTAATGTTGTTAATTCCAACGGGATCTTCTAACCGTTAAATACAGATGCAAATTTAATACGATTTCAATTGCTTCCAAAGAAATCTCTACGTTTCCCGTCTATAAGTCCGGGTCCTGAGGGGAATAAGATGCCGAGGTAATGAGCTTCGACATAATTTCAACTAATCAACTTAATCGACCAGGCCTAAGAACTAACTAATTTACAAACATTATTAAGCAAAATAAAAATAAAACAAGACGGGCATTAGGTTGATCGGCGTGTGCTGAAGAACCGTCTCAGTTATCGCAATTTTAGAGCGATGCTTTATCGGAAATATCCCCAAACATTTTATATCTATTATGAGATAAATCAGCTCCGGCGATATATTTCCAGATCTGCAATAACAATTCGATTGTGTTGGTACCGTGGAGAGCGATGTATCGAACTGCTTCCTTCAGTCCACGGCTTGCCAAGACTCACATTTACTAATGTTTCGCCACAATGAAAATAAATAGTGGCGGTTAAATCAACATTCCCTTGTCTCTTCGTTTATACTAGCATTTATTTCACTGAGAGAAATGTCGTTGTACGCAATTTATTTCATGGGTCACTTCGTGCACTCCAGCTTTGAGGTTTTGAATTTTACAACTTTGTTGTTGCATTATCCCAAGACAACTCGTTTGCGCAAATATCACCTACGGACGAATTAAATTAATGGACCCGAGTCTTATTGAAAATTTTTACACACTTCGCGTTTGTGCGAAAGTTCGTTTAGACTCCCCGACGGGAAACTTAAACAAATTTATACATTGTGAAGTATTAAAGAAATTAACCTAGTTTTGGAACTTTATTAGTTCGAGAGACTCTAAAGTTGAAGCGGATTCCCACAAGATGTTTGATTTCGAGGTATTTCGTGAAGAGGGTTGATAATGAGGGAGACAATAACGCTTTACGCTAGGTTTGCCAAAACGGCGGTAAACTTTTCACCACCGGAAGTGTTATTACGCACTTGCACTTGGGCGTAATGTCTTGTTACAACTCTTGTTGTTGAATTGACTCGCAATAACATGACGAATCTCTCTTTTATCAGGCCGCACTTTCGTGTAGTATCAGCTTAGGGCTGAAATTAGAAAGCACATTACTTTTCCTGATGAGAAATAATATTATGTGAGGTTTACAGCTTATGCAGCGATATTCTCTTTTACAGCCTCATAAACATAAAGTTGTAAGTTTCATAAAGTAAATAACTTGCTTGGAAATTTCGGGAAGTAAAAATACAGATTATGGTAAATCTTTCTGCGATTACGGCGTTCCATTCAAGTCAACACGCATTTGCTAATTTCGGAAATATCAAGTTTGATATAAAGTTACGGGAACTTTATAAATAACACATGACTCGTTGCAAATGCATCGTACACGACCAATTGAAGTGAAATGAAATCCTTTACATTACAGTTGTAATTTAGAAGTTTATTACAACTATGCGGTAAAGTCTGGAATTCAAGTCTCGACTTGGTGCCGCTCTCAAAGCGAAATATTTGTGATTGAAAGATAGAGAATAGACAATCGCGGTTTATGCACAATACAACGCTCCTGCTTAATACATATTAATTGTCAGTTTCGGTGAACGAAAACAGAAACAAAATGTTTATTTATCTTGAAAGTAGTCAAGGCCGTAGCCAGTACAAGGCCAGACAGAGCGAAGCCCTGCCTCCAAAAATTCTTGCCCTCTCTAGACAAATTTTAGATTACATTTACATTTTTTCCATAAAAATTTAAATAAAGAAGTTTATAATAATTATTATAAAATAATGTTTTTGCGTTGACCACAATTTTTTTTGTCATTCTTTAAGTATATTTTGAAATAGATAGACATTATTATGAGCACCATAAACATGGATGTACATATTTTTATTTTGCGAGAAGTCAAAGCTGCAGAGCATCATTAGGTCGGATATGCAACATCGAAAGCCGATTTATTTATAGAAAACCTCATTAAATTTTAATTCGTTGTTAAAAGTTAACAAAGCGAATAGATCAATCAGATTGGCTCAATTTATTCACATGATCAGTTAATCACGCATCTAATTGCGAATTAAATTAATGACGCTTCTATCAACCGGTCCCGAGTGAGTATGATTTTTTTCGAGGAAAAATAAATCTGGCAATTATTATTACTCCACTTATCTTTAAAGAAAAAGAGAACATAAGTAATTGATTTTGACTTATTTGTTTAGCAAAATTTAATAACAAATGATAGAGAAAATTACAGCTTTATAAGTTACTTTTACTCGTAGTTTTTGTTCTCGTTTGTTAATTTTATTTTTTATTTTCCTTTGTTTGGTTAAAATATGTACTAGCAGTGTAAACTGTTAAAATGCCAACATCGCATGTTCTCTAAAAAGTAGCTGTTATAAACAATTATTCATTTACTCCAAAAAATTAATAGTTTATCGTCGGCTTTAAGTGTAAACCTGCTAACTCCATATTAAGAATTTTTTCAAAACAAACCAAAAACTTCGTAAAATTTATTTACGTTGATTAAAAGCAAAAAGTAAAGTTTGTAGTTTATTTATCTGTACTATTTTATATTATTAAGTATCGCCAAAAAGCATATTTATTTTTTTTATAAGCATTTTTGTTTCTTAGCAGATTTCTTAGAAAATGTATTATATTTAAAAGGAGTTAGCTGGATTTTTCTAAATGTAGTAAGTTTGAAAATCTATGTTATGGCAACAAATCTTTGATCTCACCAGAATAAAAAAAAGGTAAAATAAAGATGAATGTTACTTTTTTTGTTGAATAAACTTGTAAGATCGTTTTTTTACAAAAGCCGTGACATGCAATACCTAAAATTATTTTCAAGTTTCAAACATACAGTGTTTGTAAAACTAGCTAACTTACATTTTAATAAACAGAACACCCTATATTTTTTGCAGTCTTTAAATGTAGCTTTTTATACTAAAAATCGTAATTAGTAAAATTTGCTTAGTTTTTAAAATAATTTAATTTTTTTGACGAAAAAAAGTTTTTTTTAATTTATTGCACAGAAATTAAGAAACCTTGAAATACAAATTCAAACAGCTAAGTAGCTCGGATTACGGAATTCAAACGTTCGGATTATCCAAACGTTACTGTACATATTATTTAATCAAAAGTCTAATTCAAAACAAAATTTCTTTTGAATTCTTCAGTTTCAAAACATTTAAGGCACAATATCAAAATATATATATAAAATATTTTTTGCCAACGGACTTTAACGTAAAATTACAGAATAATTCAAGTAAAACAAAATTTTGTAACTTCCAAAGCAGTAAGATACAAACTAGACTTTTTTATTAAGTAGAAAAAAAAAACAATTCAGTCTCACTTTTCCTCATGTTGTAAGTTTGTGTAAAACAGCCACTAGTCGTTCTGGACTAAGGTAGCCAAACGATAAAAGACAAAAATTAAAAACCCGACACACCAAACATTTTGTGTTTTATTCTCACCTAAAGATAAATACTTTGTGTTAATAAAAGATCTAATCATTAATAATTAATAACTATTGTACATTTTTATCAAACTTATTAAATATTAAATATCGAAACAGCTAATACTCGTAAATACATTTAAATTTGCTTGACCCCTCTATTACAATCTTTTTCACTTCCTGCATTGAAGAGCTGGCTACGGTCCTGAAAGTAGTTAGGGATGAACTGTGACTTTTTAGCATACAAAAGCTCGGCTATCACTTAACCGGGGCTAAATACTTTTGTAGCGATTGCTTTGACAGTTTGTTACCAAAGCTTAACTAGCAGATAGTGGTGCAGTAAATTCCAGTCGTGATTGCATTTAATCCTGTCAACGTAACGAGTGCGACATGAAGGCGACTTGGTAAATTTAACCGGTGCTTTATTGACGAAGATTGTAATCTGAGTAAATCTGCACATCGTGATGCATATGCAGTCCACTAAAATCGGGCATTATTCCCTGTTGTGCGCACTCAAATCTTGTTTACTAACAATGTTGTACATTAGATCAGAGTACCCATATCATGTAGCGTAATTAAATTTCTGGAAGCACCGAGCCCCTGTAACGAGACAAGGACTGATTTATTTGTGTTTGACTTTGACGAAAGTGGATACTGTATTGACTTTGTAACATAAGTCGTGTAGACGAGGGCCCAGTTAGGTAAAGTATCTGTTTTATTTGAGTTTACCACTGGGGAACATCGTTAAGTCTACTAACGTCTTCTAATTTAAGGGGTTTGCATTTTATTATCAGGCCCGGCCTGACCGTCTCACGACTCTAAGCCCAACAAAGTTAAATTCCATGTACCCACAGGACGCTAAGGACAGATCCCAGCCAACTACCCGACTGCACTCCCTTGACAAGTTTTAATAAAGAAAAATTAAACCAATAATCGTGTACTTGAAAACAGCGAGAGGTCTCCTCAATGTGTTCGGTAAAAGCGCTTAGTACAGGATAGGAATCACTTTAGTCCTTAAATCGTGTTTATCGATCCCTAGATAGCGGTTTGTTGGTAACCACAAGCTTTTTCAAAGAAAGGTTACAATTTACATTCCGCCCTCAGCAGGTTATTGAAGTTTTTCTTGATTTCCCTCGGGTACCATCGTGTAATTTACAGAGTAGCCTTAGAATAAGTTTTAACTGATTTTTACCGTCCTTTAAAATCCCTAAGCACCTCATTGTAAATTCATTCAATTATTTGCATAGTGTCAGTGGTGTCTTTACTGTCTTTCAAGCACTTAATAAAGTCCACTCAACTTTTGTTATTAATTATGGTCTCATTATTTTGCCCATAATACGAATGAATGTAATTAAAAATTGTTCAAAATGTTTGCTTCTAGAAATTGGAATGTTTTAGTACACAAAATAACCGGGTTTTCACAATTTAGTGTTGACAATGTAACGTACCGCGGTTTCATTCCAGCTCTGACCTACAAGCGACTGTCTTCCATAACTTTATATATTCACTTGCGGTTACACCAGATGTAACAAACGATGATGTACAATTTCTGCACAAACTTTAGCTTATGGACTCAATTATAAATTAGTTAACTTAATCTAATTGAGGACAATCGCCAGACGCTGCTAATTTGTCTGTCTACGTAGTTTTACATATTTTATTCAACCAGAGGTGGCTTAAGAAATTTACCACCTTTGCGGCTATTATTTATTTATACAGGGTGGTCCAGCCCATATCCCGTCTTTTGTAGCTGGAGTTTTGATATTTTGTGGATGCTATTTATACTCTAGGGCACATTTCAGAAAATTATTTTTGATTATATAGAGTGTCCCAAAAATAGTATGATAATTTTTTTAATGCCATGCTATTTTTCCTTGTGCTCATTATGAAATCTTTTTAGCATCCTACATGTCCCTAAAGTTTTTTTTAAATCAAATCAAGGGTTACGGTTAAAAAAATTAAAACCAAAAAAAGCAGGTTTTTCTTTAGTTTTAAAAATTGATAAAAAATAGAAACGGTGCCTTTTTGATGACATTATTAGTATGTACGTCTTGAATAAGATCTAGCAGATTTATGAATTAAGTTTGATTGATGTGAATTCCTATAGGGTGTTTACAATTCGTTTCCAATTTTTTTAATTTTTAAAACCTTTTTTTAAATTTCAAATGGCAATTCCTCTTTATTTTCACAATAATGCAGAATTAAAAATCGAATCAAATAGTTAATAAAATAATAAATTATAAATAATTCCTGAATCGATCTGAAAAAAAATTCAAAAACATGTAATAGCTTGCCATTAAAAAATATAGCGATTATGGCGTCACTCATTTTTAGAGACACTCTGTATGGTCAATAATATTTTTCTAAAATGTGTCCTAGAGTATAAATGCTATTTACAAAATATCAAAACCGCAATTTTAATAATAACTGAGCTATACAGCGTGTTAGGGAATGGCTTAGCAGTATTTCGTGTGTGAAATTGTGAAATTATGAAACTTTTTAGCTTCTTACATGTCCCTAATGTTTTTTTTTAAATCAGATTAGGAATTACTGTTAAAAAAATAAAAACCAAAAAAATTGGTTTACACCTTTACTATTGTAGTTTTAAAAATAAAAAATAAAATAAAAATGAAACAGTGCTTTTTTGAAGACAATTATTCGTATCTAAGTGTTAAACAAGGTGAAACAGACATTTTAAAATTGATATGAATTACTACAAGTAGTAAATTGTTTACAATTTATTTTCAATTTTTAAATTTTTAAGCCTTTTATTTTTCTTAAAGAAGCTAAAAATTCATGAAAAAAATTATGATTATGACGTCGTAGTTTTTAAGGGACACTTTGTATTGTCAAAAATATTTTCCTGAAAAGTGTCCTAGGAAATATCATAACTGCAACTTTACTAATAACTGAGCTATAGACAAGGGTGAGCTGGACCTGTATTAAAATAAAGGAAACAAAGCTCTCGTTTTGTAACGTTCAAGCTAGTTGTTTTTGAAATTAAATTTGTGTCAGATGCAAATTAAAATGCAGATTAATTCAGTTTTGGGCCTGATCCAGAAGTGTTTTTGCAAGTTTTAATTTTATTGCGGGTGTATTGCGAAAAGTAACATATGGCTAGGAGCAATTAAAAAGTAAGAGGAGAAAACAAGCCAACAGATGTAGTCTATGTACACATTCCAGATGAAACTCTGTAGTCTAACGAACATTATGAGTCGGAATCGTATAAAATAAGGCCCGTATTTTCCTGAAATATAGTATGTTATATGGAACTCTACGTCACATGATTCATAGAGTCGGGGGCAAAAACATGTTGCACCGACAGAAATATGGGTCCAAACCAGAACTGCTTCGGAAAGGTTTGTGACTTTTACAACAATATATATAAATGTTCGCAACGTAGCTCCCAGATTGCCTTAACTGTTTTTCGGCGTAACGCAGTCGTGCAGTTTTGAAATTTAAATCCTTCGATATAATATAAACGGCTTTCACGCCGCTGCTGCTTTTTGCAATGATAATTCCTGATTGTGGGCAAATTTACGACGGTGAGTTTGTCTTAACCCGAAATCTGCGTTAATAAATCATATAATTGCAAAGTTTAACGAAACTATTTATCTCAGATTTGCATAGCAAACAACCAAAATTAATGACGCAAAGTTTGGAAAAGAGCAGCGTTCCATGGAGTTGAGAAGATGTCACTGGGGCTGTTTACACCGGCCCTCAGACCACGCAATTTAATCGATTATGTTCATCGCGTTTTTTCTTTGTAAATTTGTCTCTAATACGCACAGCCGCCTCCTTTTCGAATCGTGATGAATGAATGTGCACGAAATTACGCTGCCGTCCAAATCCATTTATATTAAATTTCACGCAATTTCTTTGTGGCCTCTTAAAAGCCCGATAAAACTCCCTGCGCTCGTCTCAACTTTTTTGCTACTTATTCCGATGCGAACACTAAAGCTTGAAAAGCCAGGGCTTTAATCGTTGCCATTTACGATACAATCATTAAAAGGCACCGAGCTGGAAGTAGGACGCTTTCTTTATTCACAAATATCAAGCTTCGTAAGTGTCCATTCAAAAAAGAGCCAAAACGCAAAATGATTCTAATCCAAAAATTTATCGTTAACTGGTTCGAGCTTTTTGCATAAACAAACAAAAACATAAACATCAATTACTTTCAATTATATAGCCTGGTCCAGGGAGTTCGTAAAACCAATTATAAATCTTTAAATGTGCAAAAAATTTAAAAAATTGTGTGCATAAAGTTTCAAAAATAAAAATTTATACTTTCTTTGTTATTAATGAAATACAAACATTTTTACATTTTTTGAATATAGCATCTGCTTCTGATAATTTTACCTTAAAACTTCAATTTTATCTATAGTCTGTATTTTTTAATTTTTTTAAATTAAAAACCAAATTATTAAAGTTTTATTTAATACAACTAAAAATTACACTAAATATATGACTTATAAATGACAACAATTAAGTAACATAAAGCAAGATTTGCTTACAAATCAGACAATTGCCTTACTAATAAATTACTGTTGCCGGTGAGCTCACTTTCCCGGCGCCTCCACCAAAAATCAAAGTCCTCTGAACAAATAAATCTTCTATCACTTGTAATATAATATAATATTATCTTACAGGTGCAGTTCTTTAGATACATTATACCATTGTTTTCGGTGAAAAAAAACAATTTTTCCTCACAAGAGGGATAAAGCTAAATCAGAAATTTGATTTCTCTCACCAAAAAGATAATATAAAATGTCGTATATCACACGTGATCGAAATACCATTGTAAAGCTCGTGAGAAGTGTCTCACTCGTGCGCAAGCGCTCTCGTGAATCAAAATTTTCACTCGCATATAATGATGCATTTCTATCACTTATAATACTATTATTTCACGAGTGAAATTAAACCACGTGTAAAAACGAGTAGTTTATCATCCACGAGGTGAAATAAATAAACTGATTTAGACGAAAACGAGTTGAATACAACATTTTATTCTTACAATTAGACCCAACAAGGCTTCAAATTGCTTTAAATTTGTTAAAAGTAATCTGACGTTTTATATCGAGAAATCGGTTGTCAAAACTGCCTTACATAGGAGAAAAACCGTAAATTGCGATACTGTCGAAGCATAAATTATTATTATTATTATTATTGTTATTATTATTAATATGATTATTATTATTATCAATGCATACGCTGCATGGTTCTAAAATTAATTTCAGTAAAAAGTAGTTGATCAGTTTCCAACAATAAATCAATAATGGCCTTTAGCGAGCAATTAGTTCGCGATTTCTGTAATTAAAAAATAGCCGCTACCGCCGCTAGTAAACTGCTACATTGCTAATTCACTTTTTTCCGAATTTAAAAGTTCTAGCGTGGAGCAAATAACGTGAAGCACCAATGTAATTATTCTATAAAAATGAGCTCGTTAGAGAATTTGATTTTAACTATTTACATTGTTAGTGAAGTAAAACACGTATGTTACAAATTTTTTAGTTTATTTTCTATGCAACTTCGTTGTACGACGTTCTACAATAAAACCAGTACAAAAGGCGAAAACTTTTTTATCAATTTTTACTGAAAATGAAAACATTTCATATATTTTTCGAGTATTGGAATTAATCTGAAATAAACATTTATTGACCTGTGCGGGCTAACAGCCGTTTCAAATCCGATTTGCCCTAGTTGTGTTGAAATAATCGGTCTGTTAGAGTTTCTCTATTCCAGGGGTCTAGTGTAATTTGTAAAACAGGTGATGATTTCAATAGATTCTCCCTTGGCGTGCTGTGATGTGTTCACTTATGTGCAAAATTCCCAACAATAACTTTACAGGAAGTTTAGCGAAACAGTTTGTTCCAGTAAGTTTAACGTGTTATCGTCAGATAATAGCGGCTCGATATTACTTGGACTCATTCGCTACACTTGAAGTCGTTTGTATGAAAATTTCCACCACACGTATGCTGAGTCTGTGAGCTCAAGTACCCCAAGGTAATACTGCATAGTAATGCAATAGTCGAGTCGCTCTTGTATTATTTTAATATAGGCGTGTACATGACCAAACGAGCACACTACAATATAACCAGCCCCACAATGACGCCATTTTCATACCAAACATTAATTAAGTTCATTTTCCTTACGGGTGTTTATGACCGAAAACAAGAAGAGAACCTCACGCAAATCCCCTCGTTCGCGCCCTCGAAGCTTAATTACAAAACATGTGTTAAAAAATCTTTTCCCGTTACGGGAAATAGAAGATCAAATATTTTCAATTGTGCCCGGTTTTTCAGTGGAAACGCAAGCTGTAACGTACACACTTTCCTCGATATGCGGAATAATTAATCCTTTCACAAAGCAATTAATTATGAAAATCTCTCTAGCTAAAAGTTTGAAGCTTCCGGAAAATTTAGTGTTTCAGAATGCGCGGGTAAACACGTAATTCTAGCATTTGCAGGGAAAAATGTTCGCTCTTTGTAGAAATGAAAAGGTCTTACAAAGAGTGCAACCGCGATCAATCCAATATTTCGAGACAGGAGTGTAAAAAATAAAAGTAAAGATGTTGGGAGTAAGTGAGTGGATGCTGAAACGAAGGTTGGAAATGCGAAGTTTAGCAAAAACATAAACATTCTACGCGTATGGTTTTATAAAGAACCAATAACTCTCTAAATATATATTCAGCACACGTACGCTACGAAATTCTTGAAGCTATCGTAAAGTGTCAACGATTTCGAGTTATCTCTTTCGTACACCCTTAGGAAAAAGGAAGGAAACTACAATAGAACAAAGTCTTGCTACAAAGATACCCAAAACAAGAAGTCGCGCGCGACACTGATCAAAAGCCTTGTATAATAAAAACGCCATCGGGAGGTTAGGTTGGCAAAGGCATCATACGCTTTCAATTTCCGATTTGCTCATTGTTGGGGTGAGTGTACAGCTTCCGATAGCTCCGGGTGTCGAACCGGCGTTCCGCAGGCTGTTTTCTGTCGGAGCACCAGCAGAATCACAATATGTTTCAAAAGCGATCGCCACTCAACCCTGTCACTCACCTGAAATATATTGCACTGCTGTTTGTTTGGCCCGAGCCTTACGTAGATTGTATCTCTAAACCAATAAAGGGCCTGCTTCATATGGAGGAAATCACGAAAAATGCAATTAGGAAATTGATGTCTTGCTCCCTATTATTAGGGAAAATTCAAAGCTTTGACTTTTTCCGACTGCTGTGATTTCCTCAAGATTGTTTCCTCCCTTACTTTTTCCGTCCGGCATATGCTTAGCCCACTTAAATTGGACAAAAATAAGACAATCGGTGGAAAAAGTTTCTAGTGGGTTCAACTTTTTTAACGCTTTCTTTAGACTAAAGTGAGGGGTAAGCTCGAGGAGAAAGAGAGAATCTCACCAAAAAATTAAAGCTGATAAAATTTCATATAAAAAAATTCTCGTGGGACTAACAATAAGCGAGTTATGGAGCTAAAGAGAAATTATCACTTAAAAAATGTGCTTTAAAAGAAAATGTATTGTGATTAGAAAAACTGACAATAAATTGAATTTATTGGCTTCAACACTTCATTTTCCTCCCTTATTTCTCTCCCTGAGCATAATCAGAGACGCTCTACACACACTATTTCCATATAAATACTTATGATATACTAATGTTTAATAAATGCAGTGTTACGTAGACTTCAAATTTCAGAAGCTAGTAGCACGCTTACGGTTAGTCCTATAAAAAAAAGACCATTTTGCAGGAAATTTTATCAGCTTTAATTTTGGTAAAATGATAAAAATTGATAAGAGTGTTCGTTTTCGAAATATAAGCAAAAAAGCAAAAAATGGCACCTCCTCAATCTCGGAAAATTTCGATACACAGGGTGATTCTTTTAGGGCCCACATTAAAACTATTTGACTTTTAATATAGCTAGACCTTTAAAATTTTGCATTTGATTTAAATCGATCACTCTGAGTTCAAATAAAATATTTTCAAATTGGCTGAGCTTCCGAAACTACAAAAAATTGGCGCCAATTGTGAAATTTTAAATAGTAACCACACATTTTTATTGCATATTTGAATTCACCTTCTCAAGCTGAGTCAAATTTACCCAAGTTATTGGTAGTTGCCGTCATAGTTTTTGACATATGTCAGTTTTTTTAAGTCTTATTTGCAAGGGTTTATCTAAGGTATCACAGTCCTTAAAACCTTTGGGATAAGTGAATAATTTTTTTGTATACGATAACCGAGAATTCGGAGTTTTTTTAAAAATTTTCAAAATTGTTAACAGTCAAAATTCATAGCTAGTATGATTTTTTCAAGTTGGTTATCAAAAAACTGCTATAACTCAGTTTTTTCAAATGAAACAATCTTATTTTTTAACGGCAATCGAAAGGACATTGATATTTATGCTGACTTTTATCGATACGTTCTATATCTATCTCTTACAATTTTTGAAAAAAATCACAAAAAAGATTTTACTTCGTAACTTTCATAGTTAATCAAGTAGACCTTGCAAAATGGTTAAAAATTGTCAAACTACGTTTTTTTTAATTTTTAGCTGGTTCATTATCGAATGAGCAGTAGAACAATAATAGTTTATTATTATTATTATTATTATTATTATTATTATTATTATTATTATTATTATTATTATTATTATTATTATTATTATTATTATTATTATTATAACTTAGTGAATTATGTAAAGAAACTCAGTCAGTCTGACATTAAATTATATATGAGATAATAAGATATAAGATAAAATTCAGTTCTTTGCGATTTAAGAGATAGATATAGAAGATAATAAAAGTCTGCATAAAAATTAATGTTCTTTTGATTGACATTAAAAAAACAGCGTCATTCCGTTTAAAAAAACTGTTTTATAATCATTTTTTAATCATTATTTTCAAAAAATCATAGTAGCCTTGTAATTTGCCAGATAACAAACCTAAAAATTTGAGAAGACCCTCGGACCTTTGACTATAAAATTCAGAAAAAAATATTCACTTATTGTAAGGGGTTTACAAGCTGTGATATTTTAAATGAACCCCTGCAAATAATTATTTGTATAAAAAATTAACATACGTAAAAAACTATGACAGATACATATTAAGATAAGCGGTTACTATTTAGAATTAAAAAAAAATATATTTAGAATGTGCCAGTTTCTCGCAGTTCAGCCACTTGGAAAATAATTTGGTGGAACTCAAAATGATCGATTTAAATTGTAAACAATATAATCCTAAAGCTCTAGCTATATTAGAAGTCAAAAAGTTTCGACTTTAGGTTTTAAAAAAATCAGTCTGTATATCAACCCAAGTGTAAAAGAAGTATTTAAAAAAAAATCCAACTCTCTAAAAAAATTTCCACCGACTTATCTAATTTGACTGGACTATCTAGGCTTTATTACCACTTCACCCCCGATATGAAAATGCGCAGGCCACGATATTTACAATCTGTATTTAAAATTGAAATGCTCAACATGTTTCAAATAGATGATGCTGACACACTTGACGGGCTATCGGCTTACCTCGACGCTAAATTAAACATTTTTGCAATATTTTAAACCTGGAATGTAAGTGGGAAAAAATGATTGCAGTAAATACTGCAGCTGAGGAATAAATATTTATGCTGCTGGGTTTTATCCCAGAAACAGAAAAAAATACTGTTGTTGGCATCACATCTACATACTCGCCAGACCTTGGGCAATAAAAACAATAATTTGAAAGTCAGGTGTTAAACATATCCAGCGAAGCATCCAGAAGCGTGATTGTAGTCTTGGTTTTATACGCTTTGCACTCTGTTTACGCCAACACGCCTTGAATATAAATCTAAATTTTGAATGTCTAAGAACTCAAAATGCAGCATTGACGTCGTTCCTCGTAATCCCACGTAAAAGATCACACCTCAAGAAACACTGAAAAGTTAATACAGCGACACTACTACTGGAAGTCATGCATGATTAACTGCTTCGAGATTTATAACAACAGTTAACTTGTTTATTAACGCCAAATGACTAAACAACAGTTAAAGCGCACAGGTGCTAAATTTTAGAAGCGCCAGTAAAAGAACACGACGAGGTATTTGAAGGTTTTGCAGTAATTTACCCCAATAAATCACGCGGTATCGTTCGAGCTGGAGGTGGATGAAAATAAAACAACGTCTTGTTATGTTGGAACAAAGAATTTTTAAGAACAGGATTCTATATTTCACTAAAATCTGCTTTTGACTAGTTGACATTTTCCAATTGCTGGGATCCTAATGCGTTATGTGATTCGAATAAATTCCGATATTTCCTACTCGGTCAGCAATTGAGTTTGTCCTTATTTCGTATTATTTTTCCAAAAACGGCGGTACGGTCTAGTTATTGTCTTTTAGAATAAAATAATGGGTATCGATTACTCGTTTCGTCTGTGGAAAAAAAGCCACTGCTCTTCAGAGTGTGGTAAGTTTATCTGATGATTTTCCGGCGGGGAAATTCTTATAAGGAAATAAATTACGTCACGTCAATGGAGTTTTAATTGAAAACAGTGAAGTGTGTGATGTAGACATTGCCCTAATTGTGTTCGTCTTTGGTCACATTTCGCCATCAATCACGCGGTCTATATTTTCTGAACCAGCTAATCGATCGCCTTTCAATTTGCCACTCTTATACATTTCACATTTTGAGCAGAATATTTTTTTCCAACATGTAAAATTCACGAGACGGTGGATATTACATGTGTCGTATCGTATCACTCCTCCAAGACGCAGTGTCCTTTGAAAGGTGATTTTTTGTATGGGTAAAATTTGTCAATGCCTACATGGGAATAGAGGATATTTTCCACCTCGCCAAAGTATCCTCCGTAATAGTTGTGGTGTGCAATAATTAATTTCAGAAGTATACTCACACCAGACTGGAACAGGGTAATTAATAACAAATAGCATTCGCATGCACGAACCGGTAAATCCCCTTCATTAATTAATTAGCATAAGTGAAGAGGGTGGAGATATAAATGCGCATACACCTACAATAGTTTTGATTAATGAAAGCAATTCACAGATGCTTATTTATCAGGTATGCCGATCAAAACCAGGGAGCACCAATTGGCCTCTCTAATAACAGAATGGCCAGAGTTCAGCCGTGATTCACCAATTCCATTAGCAAAACAATTATGTAAAATAGGCACTGGTCAGTAAACATCACTTCACCGCTGGAATGCGACACCATCATGTCAACCGAGCCGATGAGTCGCATTGTCCAGTTTGTTTACTAACAACTTGAGGGCCAGTAAGCCAAAAAAGCGTTATTTTTATTGAACAATTTTGGAGCACTTGCAGAGCCCGCATATCTTGCTAAATCACTTTCTGTTTACCCAAACGAGGAATTCGTGCAATAGCCAGGCCAGGTCCGTCCGTTTTATTTTTATCTATGCGCTTTGAAAGCGAACAAATGCAATTTTAGATTAAGTGCCAGCACAATAGAATTGCAGTAATTTCTGATGGTCGTAATATCGTTATCCTGTCTGCAGTCAACGTAGAGTGAGTTGATGTTATCAATTTCCCCCAATAAGCTGCCATTTTCGAAATTCAACCGCACCAATGAGGGTAATGGAAGTATATCTTTTGTTAGAAACTCGGCTCAGGTGTCCCATATGACCCGATGGCTTATGTTCTTTTATAAATTGAATCTTGTCGATACTCCTTCGCAAGTAATAAAAGAAGTACTTACTGACGTCACGAACAAACTTTGAATGCTTTTTAGTCGTATCACAGGTGTATTGTGTTTCAGCAGGAAATTAAGGATGGCAAAGCCTTTATTGATCGCTGAAACTTGATGACTACTTACTTCGATTGCACACAAGCATTGCATGATTCAAAATCAAATCATCCCGTTTTCTTCTTCTAAAAACCTCCACATAAAAAAGAACAAAAGAGCTAGGAAAAAACTCTTTTTTCCATCGTAAAGAGCACATCAAAATCTATAAAATAGGATAAGATTTATTTGATTTTATTTTGATTTTATTTGATGGTGTTAATTTTTTTATTTTTTTTTATTTTCCTAATTACGACTAAACTATTTGAAAAAGTGGAATTATTTTAATCCATACCTATGCAAAATGATCCGGGGAATCGATTGGCATCGAGAAAATTGCTAAATTCCCAATAATTTTTTAGTTATGAATTTTTTTAAATTTTACCAATTTTTGCTTTTATCTGCAATTTGCTCGAAAAATATTAGTTGGAAAACAATAATCTTTTTTAAAAAAATAGATAATTCAAAGAGCTTTCCAACGATAACACACTTCATGGGGTTATCTCTAATAGTTCCGGAGCTATTATTCGACAAATGTTCCGGGTACCCAAAATCGACAAAAATTGCGACAAAAACT
Source organism: Tribolium castaneum (assembly GCF_031307605.1). Classification (NCBI taxonomy): domain Eukaryota; kingdom Metazoa; phylum Arthropoda; class Insecta; order Coleoptera; family Tenebrionidae; genus Tribolium; species Tribolium castaneum. The sequence continues at coordinate 29,757,515 of NC_087394.1, forward strand.
GAAAAAATCAAACATCAAAAATCGAACATATGGACTTATTTTGGGTTTTTAACAACTCTAGAGAGTAGTAAAAGCATATATAAGTACGAAAAACTATGATAGAACAAGTTTTAAAAAAAATAATTTTTTCACTTTCTTGAAGGTAAGTGTTACTCAGGAAATTTTAGCAAAAAAAAATCAAATTTTTAAATCTCATGAAAAGTTCGTATAATACAGAAAATGAGCCGCTGAATTCAATGGAACAAACCGCATTGCTCTACGACTTTTAGTTTTTGAGTTATGAATTTTTTTGTTGGATAAAATTTTCCACTATGACAAATGGCTACCCTAAATTTAGGCAAAAAATTTTAAATTTTTGATTCTTGTGAAAAATTGATATAATATGTAAAATGAGCCGTAGAATTCAGTCGAATAAACCGCAATGCTCTACGACTTTTAGTTTTTTTTTAATAAATTTTTTTAGTGAAAAACTTTTATCGCTTCTGTAGCCGGAACCGTTGCCCGGAGCGGCTCCGGGTTTAATCGAAAAAATAGAGAAAATTAAGCGCTATCAGACTGTTTTTTGCTCGTTGCTCTAAGTCTTACAGTTTCCGAGAAAAACGCAAAAAAAGGATTCCATATTCACTTTTTTTCAATTTTCAATCGCTAATTACGGCGAAACTATTAGTGTTATCGAGAAACGGAAAAATGGAGGACAACCGGAATAAAAAACTCTACAAAATGGCATAGGACTCAAGGCAATATCTCGCAAAAAATTTTTCAATTTTCAAACGCCGATTACGGCCAAACAAATAGAGCTAGGAGAAAACGCTTTTTTAGAGCGGAAAGAGCACATCAAAATCTATAAGATAGAATTGGTTTTATTTGATTTTGAGACACTTTAAAAATTGACCGATTTCTAAGGGGGGAGTGTTAACTTTTTTTTAATTTTTTTTATTTTATTATTTACGGCTAAACTATTTGAAAAAGTGGAACTGTTTTGATCCAAACTTATGCAAAATGATCCGGGGAATCGATTGGCATCGAGAAAATTGCCAAATTCCCAATAGTTTTTTAGTTATAATTTTTTTTAAATTTCACCAATTTTTGCATTTAGCAGCAGTTTGCTCGAAAACTATTAGTCGGAGATCAATAATCTTTTTTGAAAAAAATAGATAATTCAAAAAGCTTTCCAACGATAATAAACTTAATGGGGTTATCTCTGATAGTTCCGGAGCTATTGCTCAACAAATGTTCCGGGTACCCAAAATCGACAAAAATTGCGACGAAAATTGAAAAAATCAAACATCAAAAAATTGAACATATGGACTTTTTTGGACTTTTAACAAGTTTAGAGAGTTGTAAAGGCATATATAAATACGAAAAAGTATGATAGAACGAATTTTAAAAATAATTAATTTTTTCATTTTCTTGAAGGTGTGGAAGGAAGTGTTATTACTCGGGAAATTTTAGAAAAAAAAATCAAAATTTTAAATCACGTGAAAAATTAGTATATTACAGAAATTTTTTAAATTTTTTTGTTGAATAAAATTTTCCACTTTCGATAATGCATATCTTAATTTTTAGCAAAAAACTTTAAAAGTTTTAAAGTTAAAAACTTTAAAACGTTCACATTGACTGTATCATATTGAAATGTTTTGTGGCTGCAGTTTTAAGGGTGTCATTCTTTTTGATTGTGACTGTACTTACTTTTGTTCCCAGAAGTAAAGTATTTACTCCACTGTACTGTAGTATTAGCATCTATTTAATTTTTTTCATATCACCCAATGTACGTGCGCTAAAAATTTCTCAAATTTGCACATAAAAAAATTGTTGCACCGTGTTAAAAGCTTCATTTTTCATATAAAAAATATCAAAAAACACTTCGTATGGTGAAAATTGGTGACGTGAGACAGTCAGCCTAAATAGATCTTTTTTAAAGCTTGTTTTGTTTATCGCTCTTTAAAATTTAATTGGTCCCGTGTGAAGCAAACAAAAAGAACGCATGCAGCCAACTAACCTTAACAAATCAGTTTCACACTTGCCTGGCAGAAGTTTCAGAAAGCTGCGTAGTCACTTTTCTACCACTTCCTTTTGTTCCAGTACATTAGCCACAATCTGTTTTCAGTTAGAGTCTCATTCAACTCGGCCGTCCTACATAACTTGCCCTGAATCACAGCACCTTGCTGGGAACCAAGTTATACTTGTTGAGCAAATCATACACGATGTTCGCACATGTAAATCACGAACAAATGTGAAGACACTCTTGTCTTTTATAGTAAACAAAAAATCGGAGGTCTTACTATAGCATTAGTAAGTTCGAAATACGTTTGTTGGACGGAATAAAGTTTTGCCAATTAAGCGCAAAATTGTTTGTAGGCTTGCAATGTACAGTTGAATGGAGGCGATCACTTGAGGTAAACACACAGAATCAATAATTTGCATAGTTAGACCGTGAAAAGCTAATATCAAATTATTAACAACCCACATACTATTAATCTTGGGCTACAAAGGCACGGATCACAAATCTAACAAATAAATTCGCCCATTTGACGTGGAGGTATTATTCGAATTCGATAGACGATAGATAATTCTGCTTTCGAGGTAAATAGCCAGGAAAGGACTGGAACGACGTGGTCAGAGGGTCAATACCGCAATGTTAGAGTTTCACACGGAGGTTTTCTACGAACAAAATTAACTCTCCTGGACATTACGTCTGGACCTCGTTAATATAAAAAGAGATTGTGGACCGTGCCTCCGTTTCAATGGAATTGTAACATTTACTAAAATTTATGGTCCCTTCGGCTGAATTATCTCCGACAGAATTACATCTTATTGATAGGAGCTTTGCTTATAGATTAGACTTTTGCCCGCAGTGGATAAAATTCCAAACGATTTTTATAACTAATTTGAGCCACGATATAAATTCGCAACGTTTTAGATACGGTTGTGGAAATCCATAAAACTTTAGTATGAATAACTTTCAAGTTGGGTTATCCATTTACTAAAATAAAGAATGGTTGATACCTAGTAACATTTACGACATAAAACTTCTCGTTTAAAAGTTTGCCTGTAAAAAACTTTTTCTTTTAGTATGAGCCTTTCAATCAGGTTTATTCAACAGATAGTATGAAAATGAAATTGAAAAAGAATGCGTGGGTCGTGCAAGAGGCAGTAAACACTTAAATTAAAATTGTTTGCTGCTATTTAAGCAAATTTCCTCCTATAACAGAAAAAGTGCTGAACTGTTAGTTTTCCGGAAAATATTAGGTCGTGTCAGATGAACTTCTTTAAAAGAAAGTTATGAGTGGAGCACATCTGCTGAGCCAGCGTGAGTGCATCCAACAAAAGGATAATATTCCGTTTATTACGAAAAGTAAAAAATATTTAGGTCAGACATGACTTGTCCCGTTTTGCACTGTCTTAGATTACAATGATCTGAATTATGGCCTTTGTGGAAGATTTATTAGACGATGAAAAGTTTATTACGTTTATTAAAAATTCTAGAGATGTGTTCCGGTATTTTGCCTTTGCTCCGATTGCATAATCGAATCTTTAGACCTGTTTGGAGCATTTTCACACCTTAGACCGCCTCAGCCGTGTAAATAGAATATTATATTGCAAACCTGAGCATCTGAAATCCGACAAAAGTCGATCCTGGAGTTATATCGCATTTCCTGCTTCTGACAACAACAAACTTTCGTTTCGAGCATGTGCCTTCTTTCTAGTTTAGACTTTCAATTTAATGTAAATAAATAAAAATATAATAGAGGAAGCTTTCAGTGCCCGACAACTCGAATTATGAAGACGGCGAGCGAGCCCGTTTTTACAGCGAGTATCATAAATTGGGAACGGAAATTAAACATCGCCCAACATCATCAACAAGCTTGTCTAATAATCCTCCGCATAACTTGAACGCGATAACGAAGAATAAAACGAGCCCCAGTGCAAAAATTCAACAATCGTTGGGATGTAATAATAAAACAAAACAAGTTCAGTTTCCAATTATTACATCGTACACAAAACAAAAGCGATGCTGTTGTTGTGTTTTCCATTGTTGGCTAATGATATTCCAGGCGGCGTGCTCTCTGCTGACGTCTCCAGGATTAAATCTGGAACTTGCGAGAAGCCTAACTTGTTTAAGTTTAGATAAATTATAAATCAGACCGTGATCACTTGTGGGTACTTTGGATGTAGATCTTATCTTCACTAACAAAATTTAAATTAATTAATTTACCAACGAGCTACGACTCACAAAGGACATTTCAAATAACTACAGACAAACAAGGTTGTACTTAAGGTTTCCTTTGCAAACAGAACGAGTTCGTCAACAATTTATTCTGGTGAGTGGGTAAACTAAAAAGTAGAGTAATAAGCAATCTCCTTGTTGTTGCTCTTACCACAGCAAACACTATCCTTACAACGTGCCCTAGTAATAAATCACGATACTGCAAAATAACAGTTGTATGTATATGTCGCAGCAATGATGATGATAGATACTTTTAATTTGCATTTAACACCACCAACTTGAGTTATTCAGAGTCATAAAACAAACTTTATAAACTCCATGTAGAGTCATCGTTCATGTGTCCTTGCCGTCGCCAAGGTGCTTTAAAACAATAAATGTAATCTCGTAAATTGTATTCCTGGCACTGGTGAAATTCAATTCCTTATATTGAAACGAAACACTTATACACAAACTTTCTGGTATCATTAATACCACGAACAAATGGTATTTCGTCGACAAGCTCTAAGCGGTTGTACATTTTTTTGAATGTACTTCTGAACGATATACTACCTAATTATAAAAAATTTACCTTGCATTTATGACAGTAATTGAGGCTTGAATTTTGGTGTAGGTTGTTTATAGAGATTTGACATGTATTTATTTGACTTTCAGTTAATCACCACAAAGCTGCGTCAATCGTAAGTTAGGATTTGGCACCTAATTAAAATCTAGTGGATTAAATGGATTAGAAATTTTGAGCAATAATTACTTATAGTGGCAATGTATTTTTTAGAGAACTAATTCTGAATGAATGAACTCTGAAATTGCAAAAATAATTTTATTTTAATTAGCTTGTTAAAATAAAAAATGTACGAAATTATCTTTATGTATGTATGTACCTACAGTTTTCATGTTACAAATGTTATACAAGAAAGATACAGAAATCCTAATTTTAAAACTAAAGAGGGGCCGAAATGCAGATGGTTATTTATAATTAGGAATAACTGTCTGCTGTTATCATTCAGAGAATTTTCTTTCTAGAAGTCATGTCAATGTCTATAAATGTTCCCAATACTTTCTTTTTGACATCGATTTTCTGTTATTCAAAGATTTTCAAAGAACATTTTAAAATGTTCGTCCACAAGCTGCACTCAACTACCTGGAAGATGGTCAAACACGTTTTCAGTTTTTGATATATTTTTTCAAAAACCAAGAAGAACCTGCCATGTGCCCCTTTACCTTTTATTATAAAAGTCATTGGGTCGGTTTGTAGAAAGCTCTGTTAAAATTTAATTCGTTGTTAAAAGTTAACAACGCGAGTAGACTAATCAAATTGCTTCAATTTGGTCACGTGATCAGTTAATCACGCATTTAATTACAGATTAAACTAATGACGCTTCTGTAAACCGGTCCATACTGATTTATCCATGCTGGGTAATATAATAAAGGATAAAACTTTTTCTGTTATATTTAAATCATAATTGATGCCCCTTTTTGAAAATTTGGTGAAATGAACAATCCCGGGTTAATTACTAATTTCCTATTTTTTGTTTCAACAATGGTTTTTGTTGCTATGTTGAGCTGGAACGTTGGACAGTTATAAAAAAAATGGTATTATTAATACAAACGAACAAATTATACAATGTTTTCAAAATTGTTCATCAAGTTGACTATGGAATTCAAATTCACATATCATAGGTAACTTGATGAACAAACATTTTTGAACACATTTTGTTTACAAAACGTTGCCAAGCTGACATTGGTTATTATGATTTTCGACCCCTTTCTAAACTTTGTGAACGATATAACTACGTATTTATTAAAATACTTTTTGGTGGTGTATAGAGATTTGATGTGTATTTATTTGATTTTCTCTTAATCAGTACCGAGCTGTTTTCTGCTTTGTGAAAAAATCAATAGTAAATTAGGTTTTGACACCTAATTAAAATTTGGTGGATTAAAGGGTTTACAGATTTTGAGCAATAAATACTTGTGGCAGCAATTTGTGTGGAAAGAAGTAATTCTGACTAAATGAACGCTGAAATTGTGAAAAGCTTTATTTTATTTATCAGCGGCATATTAAATTAGCAATAAACAGTCAGGTATTCCCTTACTTGTTGTTTATTATCAAAAAATGATTCTTGGCCTTGGCCAAAGTAATAAATATTACGTCAGAAATTCTTTTGGTAAGTGATACTAAACAAATTGTAGAACGTATTTATTCAAGATTATGTTACAATCGTTATTTACAATAAGAGAATAACAGGATACCCTAATTCTAAAATTAAAAACGCACAAAAATACAAATGGTTATTTTGGCGTCTGTTGCTGTATTTCAAACAATCGAGAAATGGTCCTAATTATTTTTTCAGATATTTAAACGTGCTCCCTCAATTTTTTGACATTATTAGTAAAAAGCAAAAAATTAGGACACAAAAACCCTACTCTTCTACACATCTTTTATTAAAAAAAATTACTTGCATTTACCCATAATGGTAAACACATCATATATAAAGCAAATTCCAATTAACAGTAAACATAGCTTTTGCTGTTTGTTTGTAGCTTAATTATTCGGAAATTGATGTCGTTTAAATTGATGCCTTTTTTCGAAAATTTGGAAATACTGTTTGTGATCAAATACAAATAATTATCATAAATGGAAAAACTGTCGGGCCAGTTAATAATTTCGTCGTTTTGTTCAACAATCGCTGCGGTTTCCAGCGGCTTTTGAACATTCCATTTACCGACAGCATTTAGCGGTAAAATTCCGTAGTAAATATTATCTTCGGTGTCACATATCATGCCTCCTGATTGTCCCTGCTTTGTGCCTTTGTCGGTGATAAAATTATGCAAATTGCTCGCAGTTGCCACTGATCGATTTTTCAAAACGGAATTACTCGTTGAGAAAATGTGCAATGACGTTTGCGGCATGTAAAAGAAGGCCCTCTCCTCCTTGCCGCAGCACAAGGCGATGCCATTAACGTGCGACAACTGCTGGTTTTGCACACCTTGTGCGGTAAAATCGACGGCAGCGGGGTCGCCGAACATGGTCTTGTCCCTGGCCTTCCAGGAAGTCTTCAGTTTTCGGTTGTAGACGAAGATCCCGGGGTCTGAGGACGTCGTGTCCGAAACGTAGGCGAAGTCGCCGTCGACGACGATGTCGTTGAGGAAGCAGCCGCCGCGATGGGGGCACAGATCGTCCGGCACTTGAAAGCTATCGACGATTTTCCCCCCGTCGTTCAAATCTAATAAAATGATTTTCGGTGGACAATCGGTATTATTGTCGACTCTTCGAGCGTCTAAAACCCACATAATGCCGTCTTTATCAATTTCCATGCTCAAAACATTCTGAATGGCATCACAAGTTGATCCCGAATTCATTTCCCAGTTGGGATACGGTGACAGAAGTGGATTTTCTTTATTTGCGTCGATAGGAATGGAAGCTAAAGTTACTCTTGAACTTGGTTTTATCCTCGGAAGAGCCAAGTAAATGACGTTTTTATAAATTTTAATACCGGCGATCACGTCTTCTCCAGGGACGTACCCAAATTCGGCCATTGTTTGTGCAGAGGGCCAGCTAAAGTTAATGTAATTCCACGAGAAAGCAGGCACGAACTTGCTATTATTATTGTCAACACTCGCGCCTAATAACACAGTCAAATAAGTTAACATCACACAAAACAGGGGGATAAGCATGGTTATAATAAGTGATCCAACACGACGTTCACTTAACTACCGGCGGAGTGGCCAATTTGAATTCATTTATGATGACCGCCTGCAAGGACAGCAAGAAACGGCCACGGCTCACTTGACATGATGAATGGTGCCGTTTCTTGCCATTGATAACGATAATAGCGGAACAGTTTAATTATACAGCTTATCAAACTAATATCACCTCAACCATTTCGGATACAACAACCTAGTTTTATTCACACAAGTTCGAAATACCTACTGTCTTCGCCTGGCGTCTTGGGAAAAAGTTCATTGCCCACGCGTGAATTGAAAGAATTCGTTTTCTTGGAGTTACAACTTTGAATTTTCTTGTAAATCTACGCACATCATATGCACGGTGACAGTGAAAATCCAGACAAATTAGCAATATATTTATCGATGTTAAAACATTGTTTAAAAATATATCAACATAAAAATCTTCATACTTCAGGCCCAACAATTTTTTTGTATATTGTACTTAATTTCTTGTGACAGAACTTATTTTTTTGTCTAACCAAAAATTACATTTTTCAAAAGTTTTACCGAGTCTTCCAGCTAGAAACACAATTATTTCTCGAAATTTTTGAAAATAAACCGTTAAGTCACTAGATTAGGTCAAACCTAGTTCTTCTTTGACTGTGTCATGCCTCACAAGCAGAATAAAAACAAAAATTCCCTCCATGAAGATGATACAATAAAGCATCGAAACGTGGCGACGATACTAATAATTTTATTTTCATCCTTTGTTCTAAAACACCATCTTCAACGTAGTTAAAATATTTTTCAAAAATTTGAAACTTTTTACTGTTAAAACTGAATTCCTTGTTAGAAAAGTAGACAAAAAGGTCACAACATTGAGTCGAAAAAATTTCTTTTGCAAGCGTTTTAACTCATTTTTCACGCTGAAAGACAATTTTTTTGGCAAAATTTTGCCACAAATAAAGTAAAAAATTGCCGAATTGAGTCAAAATTGAATTTTTGTCTTTTTTAATTGTATGAACACGTTCTTTTTTGATTTTTTAAATGATCACGCTAAAGTAAGAAATTACTAAATAAGAAAAAAGTATTATTTTTTTCTGAGATGGTCAATTAATGCAAGAACAAAAAATGAATATTTTTTATTTTTAATAATTGCTGAATATTTTTTTGTAAATTTATTTTATTCTAAATTTTTTTCAAAAGTTCGGTGCTGCGTCTGTCTAAGTAAGAATAAAAAAAATAATTTAAAATCCCTACCAAAAGACATTTTATAGCAGAAACGTACGAGTGAGAATATAGTTTGTTCTTTTTATTTTTTTTACAGGATTTGTGAAAACAACATAATAAAGTACAATAGCAAACAAAATTTCTAAATTTGCCGAACTTGTCTAAAAATCGTTTTGAATGTTTATAAGTTATGTCGCAAAAATAAAAAAATACCCCAAGAATCATTAAACTGGGACAGATGTGGTGCTTTTTTTGTTTTCTCAGATTGCTTAAACACAACTTAAAAACTTTGTTTTTTCGAGAGACTTTATACGCCTTAACAAAAAAATATATCACTAAATTAGCATTTATTTTTTTTTGTCATATTTTATTCCTATTCCTATACCTATTCCTATTCCTTTTCTTTTTTTAGGTATTCATATTCCTATTTCAATTCCTATTCCTATTCCTATTCCTATTCCTATTCCTATTCTTGTTCTGTAATAATTTTTTCACTTATCCGCCTAGTTTTACCATCAGCAACATACTCATAAAGACAAAATACAAACATAAACACTCATTTAACTTAAAATTAAAAAAATTGATTTCGATATTTTTAGTTCAAGTGAATCCAAGATATTTTTGTTAGTACTTATTCAGGACACTTTTAAAGTTAGAGCAGCCACCGTACACATGACACTCTAACGTAAAATATTTAAAAATCTTATTATAAAGCTCTTACTTACTTACACTTGTGACAAAATAATACCTAAAGCTGTTGTAATTTAAAACTTCGTTCTTTTTAAACTCGGCAAACACTAAAGTGTAATTTAATTACAAGTTTAATTTGCAGCAGTATTGACAAATCCCCCACAACACAACAAGGACTTTACTTTTATTTACTTCGCTGAGCTGACTCCGAAAACAGCAACATCTTGTGCAAGCAATCCCGTAGACTTATTTTTTTGACAATTCAATTAGGTACCACAGACTAGTTTATTTTTTACCGACGCTCCACATGGTCTACGTAATAATGCCAAGTTAATATGTATAAAGTTCTATTACCAGCTCATTAGATTTGTAATATAGTGTGGCTTAAACAATTCCATTAGTTCCAGTACATGAAGCAAGGGCTAACGGATTTGTCAGCGAAACGGGTCTGCGACTAGCCGGCAACTGAGCGAAACACTGATACATTTCTGTCCCTTATTTGATTGAATAATATTTAATGAATTATTTCTGCAAATTGTACACTCGCCAACGCATAAATTTGGCAACTGTTAGGACACAGAAATCATAAAATTGAGAAACAAGTCAAAATAATATTCTTGCACAAATGAAAACGGAGACTAAATCTAGTCAAGAATTTTGTGAAAATTTTATTAAGAGAAGTTTTTTTTGAAATGTTTGCCCCGAATAGAAAATGTTGCTAATTTTTTATTTTTTAAATATTTGATGGTAAATAAATAATACCCATACACGGATTAATTTTGTTTACCGAAAGAACCGTGGTAAGAAAGTGTTTTTTGCATTATCGCGAGTTAGCAGCAGCATGTGCAGCTGTTACGTGGCTTCCCAATATTTGATACGTCTAAAATCCACAAAATAGCCGGAAACGTGTGTTTAAAACACTGGCAGATTGCCATGGCGATATGTAATCGTATCATCAGGCCGTTTTTTACGTTACAGCATCTGGACCTGTTGTTGATTGCGCTTCAGTAATAGGGAGTCGGAAGATATAAAGCTGCGAAAGTGGCTTTTAGATGTGTTCGTTGAACGCTCACCTACATAATTAAGGTTATTGGTAGATATTGTTGGGGAGCTTCCTCAACGATCGCACAAATCTCTTATCCTTCCAACATTCGCTTTTATTAGCTCCCTATCTGTCTCCTATGATAATTCTTTTCTTCGCAATTATTTCGATAAAAGGTTATTAGAGAGAGTCTCCGAATAAGCGATTAATTAATGAAACTTTCGTGAAATTTCTTAATAAAGGCGCTTTGTTTGGTTAATGCGGAGCGCGAGACTCCTCAATATTTTATATCCCATTACACGAGCGAATAAAAAATCCAGAGATACCTAATTTCCTGATATGTCTTATCCAGAATCGCATTGTTCAATTTCCCTTCCTTATCTTGTCCGATTTCTTTGGTAAAATCAAATGAAAGCAGCGCTAAACGAAAAATCAACATTTCAGCGAACAAAGCGGGATCACGAATTTTATTTATCGAGATTTGAGCCAAGTTAAAGCGATGATTTAATGCTACGCCGAAATAATTAAAATATTAAGCGAGTGCTTAATTAATTTCGCTACTTTTAACAGATTAGTACTGAAACTGTGTCGTCGGCAACTTTGCGCACTCCGTGAGAATTCATCGGGAGCCCGGAAACAATACGTTGAATTTTCGTACGTAACATACCCGGTTTGTCTTCGCATTTGTAACGTCATTTGAACCGAATAAAGAGCTCTTGAATGCACAAGCAACTTATGAAATGCGAAACTGTCGACGATGAATTAGCTTCTCCTGTTAATGCATTTAGAAACATTTGTGTACTTGGAAGATTTCGGATGCAAGTTGAGAGGAATGTCATTCATGAGGCAAATATAATTTTAAACTTTCGGAAATTTACTTAAGGCAATGTAGTTGCCTTTGTCTGCGAATTATGCCATTCCATTCGCAAAAAGAAAAGAACGAATGTCGATCTTTCTTCCGACTGTAATAACAATCACAAAGTTATTACATGAGTATTTCCTAAATAACTCCTTTTATGTTGTAGCTTCTTTTCATTTTTAATATACGGATTGGGACCAATGGCGTAATAAAAAAGCTTCTTCTTTTATTATAAGTCGAGTCGTAAGAGCTTCTAATTTCTGGAACAATTAGGTTACTGTTCCCTTTCAAGATTTTAAATTTACGATGGCAACAAGAAAAATTCGACCATTTTTCACCAAAAGCTGCTTTTGAAATGCGGTTCAGTTCGTGTTAACACCAAAAGTATTGAATTAGCGAAATCGATACGTTCTGCGGGAAATTATATTCGACAATCTGCCTGGGGAGGGATAAAGGAATGTCGGAAATTCCTTCATTTTTAATTTTTTTTTCATACAACAGCTACTGACGGAGACATATCTATTTTATTATTCTATTTATTCTCCACATGGGTAACATGACAACTTTGCCACGCTCAAGCCAGATGTGCCCGATTGCTCCAAGCTACTGCCTTCTTCAGATGTGAATTTCTATGACAAGAAGTCTATCTTAAATTCAGCTTGAACCTTTTATTCTCCAGAAACGTTTAATTTAATCCATAATATCTCGAAATCCTTTTTTCTCTTATCGCACAAAGGACGCATTACTAATTGTATAAATTGAACAAAGAAGGCGAACCTGCACTTTAACAGAACTGTGAAGTTTAAATTAAGTAATACAAAATGTGCCAATTTTCTTGCATTTTGCATAACACAAATACTTCGTAACAATTGATTTTTAAAAAAGATAATCTCGTTTAACCAATTTATTACTTTAAAAATGTTAAAAGTACCAGACCGGAGAGGAAGTCAGGTGAGAAAGGGTTGAGCAGGGTCAGATTAACTCATATTAGGAAAAGCATTACATTAATGTAGTCCATAGTCCCTGGTGAATACTGAGTATCTACCAATAAAGCTTATACAAAATTTTTTTTTTTTGTATGCTGTGAAACAACTTTATTGAAGCTGAAGAAAAACACGAAGCATCGAAAATATGATTAAAAATAACAAGACAATAATCATTAATTTGAATGCTTTAAACCAGTAGTTTTTAACTTTTTTCATCTTGCGAACCCCTTTTAAGCTCCGCCTAAAATTAGCTCTAGGAAAATAAAAAAAATTTGTAGGACACTTATTTTCCTTGTGGTATATGAATTTTTGTATACTTTTCTTAAATCCTTATTTTAAAATTAATAACAGGTTGCGGTTAATATTATTATATAAGGAATGTTTTTTAAACGGACATATTAAATGTTTTTAACATTGGGATCATAGCCAATTTATTCGTAAGAATTTTAGTAAAGGAAGTCAGGTCCAGTGTTTGATTTATTTTGAAAAAATCCTGTATGAAAATCTGGACACAAAAATTAATTTGTTAATTAAAAAATTATTAAAAACATATACGTATTTTTTTAAATATTGTTTAATTTTAATAGTTTTATAAAATTTTCAGAATAAAAAATTATGTTATTCCATCAGAAAGATTACTATCATATGATTATAATTCAGGAAGAGGTTATGGTAGGCCCTAATGCTAAAAGCGTTTAAATTGATTATTATTAAAATTTTATATTAAAATTAAAATTATATATTATTAAAAAAAATAAAATTGTAAGTTTCTCCCCCGGCGCATCCACCATTTTTACACAAACATAATTGCTTATCAAAAAGATTTTTAGCTTTTTTATTTTAGATCGCCTTGCATAATTATTGGTTTTATAAACTATATAAAAAAATTATTTCGGTTTATACATATTAGGCTCATTGTTGGACTTTAAATGCATACCAACTAGAAAAACACTCAAATGGCTAATTAATAAGCATTTTAACTTTGATAGAACCGTAAGAGTAATGATTATTCTTCAACACTATTCGGGGGAATTATTATTATCAATTCGGATTATAAAAATACGCATTTTAGTCTTGAGTATTCAGTCTTGATTCTGTCAGTCGTTATGAGCCATTGTAAAAGTAATAATTTTGATTTTTTAAAGTAAGTGAAATAATTGTTGTAAAAAGTTGTAATAATAAAATATCAAGTGTAAATAAAAATAGTGAAAATAAATAATTTTTTAAAAAGAATTTAGAATTTTTATTTTTAATTTAAGGCAAAATAAGAATTTGGAACTTGCCACAACTTTTAGCCTATTTCAGTTCAAATAAATTACAGAAAACTTAATAACATCTTATTATTGTATCTTTCGACAAATAACTTTTCTGTGGAAGCGTTTTTTTTTTTTTCATTAAAATTTTTGTACAAAAAGCTTATTTTTTTTCCTAAAATTGTACAATATATATCTGCTCTTATTAAAAACATTGGCTTCTGTTTTTATTGATATAAAGTGGTGATATCTGTCTTTATGTGTTTGATAATAACGCGTTTAACTAACTTTTAAGTTTGTCTAGAACCAATATAAAATAACAAATTTTTAAAGTAAATAGTTTAAATCATTATCAACAGATCAACAGTCAAAATGTATTTATTTCATTCGGACAGGAGTATGCAATTTCACTGATTTCAGATACACCTGAACTGTAAATTAATTGAACTCATAAATTGCATGGCCCTCGACTTTTTAAAGCTATTTCGTTCGACGGTTTCTCATAAAATCGAAAACAATTAACCGCGCAAGAAAGCAACAACAAACTCATAAAAGCGTCTCCGATCGCCGAACCAATAATAAAAAGCACACCCCTATATATTTGTGTGCAAACGTTCAGTCTGTTCAAGATTAGCAATCAAAAATGTTGACTAGGGAGCAAAAACTTCTCCGGCTGATAGATGACAAAACGCAGGGCGGCGGCGCGCTGCAGAAACATCGCTGACACTCCGGAGGTTAACCGGAGTTTCAGTCAGTCCACCGCGAGCTTTCACTATGCTACGGCGTATGAGGTGTGGGAGCAAGTTCGAACGAAATTTCAGAGCTTTAACGATACGTGATGAGTGCCACGTTTGCTTAAATTAAGGTGAAATTACACACTTGGGTGACTTGAACTTTTATGCAACATTAGTCTTAGGTAAATATTGCTGTATCCCCGATAACATCCGCGGGCTTGCTTGCCACCGCATAAGTGTATTCAACATGCCTCCTTGTCCAATTCCATTAAGCTTAACAGCCTGGATTTTTATGGAACTGCGAGCTTTTGACGGCGCAACCTGAGCTCTCCCTCGTTACACATTTTTTCTTCGCCTTATCCAAGATTTGTTTCTTTATTTTCGGGCGGTCGCTTCCAGTTACGTAATTATTTCGGCGAGTTATACATTGTGTACAAACACGTAGTTTCTTAATTTCCTCGAAATTGTGTATTACAATGAATTAAAGGAGTGCAGAGGAGCATTGTGTAGTGCCTTAATTGAGTCGGCTTTAGAGGGAAATTAGATTTTAATTTGAGAGTGCAATTCTCCTGGTCGCAATTTTTAATTAAAATTGCGACTCGTTAAGGCAACTAGCACAAACTTTTCAGTTTGTTTAGAACGTAATGACGGCAAAAAATGCTTTCGCCACATGACGGAAATTAATAGCAGTGGTTCAATTTCAGGCAAGATGTAGAATCCTCACTTCTTAAAATATCCGCCAACAATAGAGTCCTCATCTTTTTATAAAACTCTCATCAAAGAAGCTCGGTTTTCTAGAAATTACTTAAATGAAGGCAGGAAACACTTCCTTGGTTGGATTGAACCGGAAGACGGCTTTTTCAGCGCGAAAAGCTTTTAAAGCTCGCATGTTCCTATCGAGGTTTATCTCGCTGTTCGCATGTATCAGATCACCACGGACTAATGGACTGTGTAATGCCGCCTCAATTACCTCTCGGAGATTAATAGGTCTCATTCGTATGTCCTACCCTTGTCCAAAGCTGATCTCTGTCACCAAAAAACCCTAATGGACCTGAGTCGGTTGACGCCAGATGGTGTTTGTTAATGTAAAATATTAAAGCTCGCGGCAAAAAGCTCGCAAGATTTTTCCTCGCAATGAAAGCTCGTATCAATTGATTCATCACCGGAGTGATTGCTTTTTAATCCAATCCCGTCCTTATTAATTTTAATCAATTCCGGAATCGCTAGTTAGCTTTGACCTGAGCTTGTTATTTTTTAATAAGTTTCAGTCGAAACGTTACAAATGATACGTGATTATTTTACCGTTAGGCGAATTTTTTGTAACCTTTTTCGAACGAAACGTAATTATATTTCGTGTTAAGCAATTTGTGATCACTGCTTTGACTGACACTTTAATTAAAATATTGACATATTGTAATCAAACTGTAAGCGTGTAAAAATAACTATGAGCGCGTATAATAGAGTAATACTCTGTTTAATTTTGGTAGACACTATCGACACCAGCCCTGCCAGAGTAATTAATAGTTGATGGTATGGCACCTACTGAAACTGTATGGTCTTGATGGGGTTCCGGAAAATCAAAATTAATAATGTTTCTGTTTACTTCAGTGTTGACATAATTAGGAACGCTACCAAAATCTGATTATAGCTTTATGGCTAACTAATAATGCATGAAAGACCCCAACACAAACGAGGATGTGTGTTATAGAGGACACATTGAAGTTCATATAGACACTGGCCTGCGAACATTACGTACTCATCTACTAATGTGATGGACTCTCTTTAATAAATTTCAACAACACCAATAAACGACAGTTTTCAGTTATTTGCCTAGATATTCATATTCCATTAAAAAATTAAAAAAAAAAAAAAAATAGAAACTTAATGATATTTATTCCAAAAACATGTCACTGATGAATAATTAATTACCTTAAGATTTTTCGTCCTAAATTTTGACAAATATGTAAAAATTATACAAAATTGTTTATTTAGTGTATCTCTCGTATTTTTATTTTTTGTAACTATACCTATTTACAAGTAAAATAATGCTCGTTTAATGAATTTTCATAATTGTGCCAACCTTAGTAGATTAATTAATTAATTAATTAATTTGTTAATTAAAAACATATACGTATTGTTTCATTTTATAAAAGTTTCAGAATAAAAAATTTTTTATGCCATCAGAAAGATTACTATTATATGATTCAAAAGGTATAATTCAATAAGGAGTTATAAAAGACCTTAATGCTGAAATTTTAATTAATGTTAAATAATAAATTATTATAAAAAAAAATCAAAGTTTGTCTCCCGGCGCATCCATCATTTTTACACAAACATAATTACTTATCAAAAAGATTTTTAGCTTTTTTATTTTCGATCGCCTTGTATAATTATTGATTTTATAAACTATATAAACAAAATTATTCCGGTTTATACATATTAGGCTTATTGTTGGACTTTAAATGCATACCAACTTGAAAAACACCCAAATAGCTAATTAATAAGCATTTTAACTTTGATAGAACCGTAAGAATAATGATTATTTTGCAATACTGTCAAAATTTACGGTTTTTCTCCTGCGTAAGCAAATTTTAACAATTTGTTATGTTATCATTATCACCATACACGTGCCATGGATCAGCATAGAACCTTCCATAAAGATCCATTGACAACACGCGCTTTCCAGCACCGTGATCATCAAAAACATTGCAACTACTGCAGGAATTATTATTATAAATTCGAATTATGAAAATACGCATTTTAGTCTTGAGTATTCAGTCTTGAGTCTTGATTCTGTCGTGATACTGTTTTTGTCGTTATTTTTGAGCCATTGTAAAAGTAATAATTTTGATTAATTAAAAATAAGTGAAATATTTGTAAAAGTAAAGTTGTATTAATAAAATATCAAATGTAAATAAGAGCAGTAAAAGTAAATAATTTTTAAAAAGTAATTTGTTAACGCTCCCACGGTAACTAACTGTTTGCATTTTTTCAATACGAAACATCAGATTATTTTCAAATAATTTAATGCAAGAGTAAGGCTTGTTGAGTCTAATTTGAGGAATAAAATGTTGTATTCGCCTCGTTTTTATGTAAATCGATTCATTTATTTAACCTCGTGGAAGATAAACCTCTCGTTATCACTCGAGGTTCAAAAATCCATTCGGCAATGAAGCGTCCGATTTACACTTAAACTCGTTAAATAATCTACTATCATAATTCAGTTTATTAAATTTATTAATTAATAAAACTGGGTTTGAAAATGTTTAAAAATACATTAAAACCTAGTCCGGCGCATCCACCATTTCTTACTAAATATTTTCTTTTGCAATAATTTTTAAAGAACATTATTTTCCGTATTTTTCTATAATTTTATAAACACATTTCGCCTATTACACACACAGGTTATTACTGGTTTGCATATAGTGTGATATACTTTTATTAAACTACCAAAGATTAACTAGTTCCTCCAAGTTTACTGACTTAAAAACATTTTGAGATAATAAAACTACACCACCACAGATAAAATTTTGTTTTTAGCATAGTAATATCTAAACAACAAATTTTAACGTAATAATGTAATCTGTTATAATCCTGAAAGTTCCTAATGCGTGTACAGAAGACCATTTCAGGTTTTCACAAGAAAAACCAGACCTCCGTAAAACAAACGCGAATACATTGCATCAAAAATCACGTTGACTATTAGCTTAGTTAGATTTAATGAATATTAGTATATCCCGTGTCACTAAAAATGAAACGATGCAACAAGGATTAAATGTCAAATAAATCCCAAAAATATTTGCATTAGTATTAAATAAAAATCTTATACTGAATCCATTTCATAAAATAAACAATTTTAAAAGCTAGGAACTTATAATAGTAAAAAAATTAACGCTCTAAATTTAGTAGTTGCATTAAGCAATGCAAATTAAGCATTAATTTGAAATAAAAATATTTCCGTTTTATAGAGGTAAAGTGTTACACTGTTAAAAACGAAAAACAAGTCAGAACCATATTTTGGTTCTTTAAGAATCCGGTCTTAGAAATTTCACGGTATGTCAATTATATTAAATAATTGGAAAAAATATTATCTGCAAACACTGTAATAATTCTTTATTCGTTAAATTACGAATTTTTAAGTGAATCATCCCGTGCAGTAACAAGGAAGCCTGTTGGAAAACTCTAAAATAACCTGAATAAAACTGCCCCTCTATTAATTCTGATTTGTTTGCAGAGTGATCATGCCTTCGAGAGCTGATCGAGGCCAAACAAATCCTTCACCAGATGTTATTCCTTCTCAGCGTGAAAACATACAAGTGGAACGTGTGCATCACAGTAAACCGAAATGTATACAAGACCAGTCGAGGCTTTAGATGCCTGCCATATTTTAGCGCGAACAATAAGTGCCATAAAACAGTCTGCCACAATAAGCGGTGCCTGAAACGGATCTAATGTAAAGTTTTCGCTTTGCGGTGCATTGTGATGTGTTGCAAGTCGCGGGGTGCTCTCTCTAGACTGGGTGTCCTGTGGGGACTTCTGGCGCTGGCCACTCTACTTATCGCTTTTGTTAGTGGCTCTTGGCTCTACACTAAAGAGCCGGTCACACTGCCTAACACCCAAGTCACCACTTCCATCAGCTTTCGCATCGGCTTATGGAGGGTCTGTCCTTCCGTCAAAAGGGTCAACTCCTCGCTACGTAAGCATTTTCTTTCTGTTCACCCATTGCTTCAAAAAACCTCAGTGTGTCTTTCAGACTTTGTTGAAAAAAATTATGAAAACAAATGGCGCTATTGTCCGGCCCGGAAGTATTTTTTTAAACAGAAGGAAATAGGAGCTGTCGCATTTTCTGATTAGCTGATTGAGAAATTGCGTTATTAGGATTATGGAGTAAAAAAATCATAACAAACCCCGAATTGGGTTAAGTTTAAGATGGATGTCATAAATTTGATGAGACGACATCGAATCCCATTAAACTACCGGAGCAGAAATCCGGAAAGCTTTTCTCGGCCGAGAACTGATGAGTTTGGTCCCAGAATTTATAATGTACATCTTGCCAGAAGAGTACTTGGTATTCCTTTTGTCTTAGATCATTAACCCCTACGAGACAAAATTTCCAAATTGAATTTGTTCAAGATTTTCATTAAAAGTGTTGACTTATGTTGAGTGGAAACTAGTGCAATTTCGAGGTAAATTGCCGACGCTTAATCTGCATTCTACCGACAAATGCCGTACTTAGTCTTGATAATGGCAAAATAAAAATTAAACTCCAACAAAAAGCGAGGAACTTTGAGAAATATTAGTCAATTGTATTTAATTAGGCATTGTACCAGAGATTGTAAAGCGTTCTAATTGCCATTCTTCAAAATTATCGGGTCTTGTTTCGGCGACTTTTAACACGAATTGTGTTCCACGTGACTTGCCGGCTTCACATACAAAGTCGGAGGTATAAGTTGGGCAAGTGTCGCATAACTTAACAAAGATCTTCTATTAACTGCTACCAATTATCTGCTGAACTGAGGCGACCCTGGCTTCACTTAAACAGAACTTAATTACAATGGTTACAGTTCCATATCACTATTTAAACGCTACTCCAAACTTTATTAGAACTACATTAGAAGCTTTTTAACTTCTAATAAAACTAGAGCTTTGAAATTTTGTATACGATTCAAATCGATCATTCTGAGTTTAAATATATTATTTTCAAAATAAAAAAATTGGCGTCAACTTTGAAATTTTAAATCGTAACCAAACATTTTATTGCATTTTTGAGTTTACCTTCTCAAACTGAGTAAAATTTACCCAAGTTATTGGTACTTATTAGTCATAGTTTTCGATATATTCAATTTTTTTGTGAAAATTTTTATTTGCAAGGGTTTATTTAAAATATCATTGCCCTTGAACCGTTTGCGAGTGAAGTGAATAATTTTTTTTGCATTCTATAACCAAAGTTTCGAAAAGCTTTGTAGAATTTTCAAATTATTAAATGTCAAAATTTAAGGCTAATATAATGTTTTCAAAATGGTTATCAAAAATCAGCTATAGCTAAGTGTTTTCAAATGAATCGACCCCATTTTCTGAACGGGAATCAAATGAACAATAATATTTATGATGATTTTTTTAACACGTCTTATAACTATCTCTTACAGTTTTTGAAAAAAATTACAAAAAACGGATTTTACTTCGAAATTTTTTAGTTAATCAAGTAGACCTTGCAAAATAGTCAACAATTGTTAAACTACAACATTTTATTTATTATTCACGCTGACTTAGTGAATTATAATGTAGAGTAACTCAGCCAGTCTGCCATCGAATTTTGAATTTTGAATTTTAATCAAAGGCACAAGTTTACCGTATTTTTCAAGTATATTCGATTAAAAATGAAAATAATGAGCTAGAATTTTGTTTTTTGCGATTATTTCAAAAACTGTAAAAGATAGATACAGAAGATGGAAAAACATTGATGTTCTTTTAATTGCTGTAAAAAAACAAGGTCATTCCATTTGAAAAAATTGTGTTAGAATCATTTTTTGATCATCATTATTAAAATATCATTGTAGCTTTGCAACTTGACAGCTGACAATCCTAAAACTTTCAGAAAACCCTTCGGGCATTTGGTTATCAATTGCAAGAAAAATTACTCAATTATTTTTAAGATATTTTAAATAAACTCCTACAAATGAAAATTTTAACAAAAAAAATTGCATACCTCAAGACCTATGACAGATAAGCGCCAATTTGTCGTAGTTCCGGAAGTTCACCATTTGGAAAATAATTTAGTTGAACACAAATTGGTCGATTTAAATCGTATTTAAAATTTCAAAGCTTTACCTATATTAGAAGTTAAAAAGTTTCTACTGTAGGCTCTAAAAAAATCAGCCTGTATAATTAATTAATGTGCATTCGCTTGTATGTTAATAAATTATTTTATGCTCGATTGTACCATAGTACACGCATTATAATGCACGAGTTACGTTATTGTTTATCTTCCATAAACAAGCTCTTTATGGGAAAATCAAAATCCATCTTCAACTTTTATTTACTAAAGCCATCACTCACCAGTAATTAATGAACTGATGATACAAGCTTCAGGTTTGTGGACCAAAGATTAAATAACGTAAAACAGCACCTCAAAATTGTACTCAATCTAGATTTTTTCGATTAATTTATTCTGTATCTAACAGTAAGTACGCTCAAAGTTGAATAAAAAAGTAACAGTAAAAAATACCGCAAAAATGGAAAAATATAATATTCTATTTCCTCCATGTACGCCGCTTATAATAATGCTTTACTTTGATGTTCCGACTTCAAAGATCGTTAATGTGATTAGTTTAACAAAAAATCTTTTATTTTTTCTTTCACTCCATTCAATGCCTTCACCCCGTAAGTAACAATGTCAAAACCAAAACTTGTAGAGGCTTGTAATTAAAATTTTCACGACGGTAGCATTTGACTTTGTTTTCCAAGGGATGGAAAAAAAGCAAAACTATATGGACAAGTCCCGATTTTCAAGGGTTAACAGAAAAGCAGAAAAAATCGTGAAAACACCCCCGTTTTAAAGTACATTTTAAAATTAACATTTTTCAAAGATTTTATCTTGTTTTGGCCTTTTCATGCTTTTGATCTGTTTCTTCGTATGTAATATTATTGTCTCTTAAAGGTTCTAAAAACCTGCGATTTTTATTCTTCAATATATCTCATAAATTCAAATAAATTATTCGTGATCAATATAAACTTATGTAGATGGGTCTGTTCAGCACAACTGTTCAAATTTAATGTTTTTAGAAATCAACCCATTGAATAAGTTTTTAATCAATTTTAAATATTGATAGATTTTCTCCGACGCTCTAAAACAAGGCGTCAAGAAAATTGATGTGAAAACTATGTAGTAACAACATAAATCTATAAATTATTAAACTTTTTAAATTCATATGACTTGTTCAATGTTGACAAGATTGAATTCATTTTAATATTCGTAAAAAATTACTTTGCTGGAGAATTTTTAATCAGTTTTAAAAGTATATGAAGCCAGTTTGTTTAATAAATTAATATTGATTTTATCAATACATATGAGTTTCAAAGTAAGATGTGGGTTTACCACACGTTAATTTTAAAAAAAATTAGAGAGATGACCACACATGTTTGATCATTTGAGCTGTGTTCTTTTTTTACTACCTTGTTTTTAAATAAATTCATATTTTTTAACTTCCAGAAAAAAATGTTAATTTTAAAATATATTTTAAAACGGGGGTGTTTTTACGATTTTTTCTGTTTTTCTGTTAACACTTGAAAATCGGGACTTGTCCATATAGTTTTGCTTTTTTTCCATCCCTTGGAAAACAAAGTCAAATACTTAAAAAAAGTGTTGTGTGTTGAAAAGGCCCTCATTTAAGGGAAATGACTTTTTGCCCGAATGGATTTATTTTAACTAAGAATTTGGGCGGTGAAATGAACGGTTAAGCCGGGGGTCGGTCGTAAATCCCCGGAATACAGCTAGACTATGCAAAAATTGCGCCAAAACTCATAAATCTCTCTTGGAAGAAAATTATCGAGTTCTTCAACAGGGCAATGTGTTCGCTAAGTAAAAATAAAAGCGAAAATCAATACGGCGGTCGTATCCTTTCACGGGTTCACTAATGCCCGTCTGGGGAGCGGTAGACCCACCACACAACACCTTCGAAATAGTCAAAGCACAATCGGGGGCGGGACCACTTGACGGTTTGATTTATTGCCCAAATTTCAATTTTAAATTTCTAAACAATGTGAGCCTGGCACTTATAAACTTAGTCGTGCAAACGGCGCCGTTTTTTTAATTGCATTCACGTCAAACGCAAACTTCCCGACGGTTTAAAACAATTTCCGCAACAAGAATTGATATTCGCGTAATTAGTTTACTTTCGGGAACTTTTATTTTTCCTCATACGCGCAATTTTAATTGACTTTGTTTTTATTTATCGGAGGTGCTTATTACAAGCTACGCTACAACTTAGACAGAAACAAACCCCACAAAATATGAACACTAAAGTTCATAGAAGCCAAGTCCGCCAAAGTGGTGAAACTTTCAACTAAGTTCAAATCACCGGTTGGCGACTAAACTTCCCTTTGTTAGATTGTACTTTGATTATTTCATCTGTCTTCTGACTCTACATAAAAAGTTAGGTTTTCTCTACACAAACAGTGGAAAAAATGCGCATAAAAACGAGTGATAGATTGGCTAAATCGAACAGAATAATGCTCAATATTTATTTGGTGCAATAAAATAGAAAATGGGCGATGTGAGGACACACGTGTTATTAATTATCCTAATTTGTTTTCTGTAGAAGGGTCATATAAATTATTCATCTCGGATTAACCACGGGGCTGCGCAATTGCGCTCACAATGCCAGCTCGGCGAGCCCAGGAAACTATTTACTAACTACCATTAAGATCGAATACATAAGATAACAACTACAACAAGAATACAAATGTACTGCCGTCTATATTTATGATTTAAGGTTTCCTCCGCATTTCACTTGGATATTCCATTAACTTTGTAAAAACGTAATTTGATTTCTCTTTGTGAATCGGGAAATACTGGAAAAGAATATCTTTAAGATCTCTAAATCAAGGAGAAAGCATTCAAAAATATTTCAAATGCCAACGCATCCACTTCTAAAATCCATCTCGATACTTGGTATTGATCGGGAAAATTCGAAATTGCCAGATTTTACGGCCGAAAATTGCTGACCGGTATTTTCCAACACGTTCCGGTTCTAATTTTTTAATCCATTTTTCACAGAAAAATTGCTTTGTACAGAACGTGACTGAATAAGCTGCCGTTTTCTTACAGTCCCATTGAAAGCAATATTAGATTTTGCGAGGAAAGGTGTCAAGTTTTTATCACATTTTCGCCCGATAATACATCAAACTTTTAAAATGAAACTCAATAACCAATTATGCCGAAGGTTCGCATTGATTTTAACAACTTTTAGATTTTTGGCCAATTTTTAATCAAACGAATTTTAGTGAGAACATTAGCTAGCAATATTTTGATGATCCTCGCATTTGGGTGAAGTATGAAAACTTACTACGTTACATTGCCATTTGTTAGTAAAACGTCTATGGCAGAGTTGTGCATATTGGAAAACTGTGATCTCGTGTAGCGTAATTTACCTTCAGTAAACAAAATGCAATATTGTTCGGAGATTAAAAGGCTCAAAATTGTTCGCAAATTCTATATGCGAACTGCCGTTTCATCCCATATTTCATTTTTTTGCAATCCCTAAAAGCGTACAGATATTTATTGTTACATCACATAATTCTACTTCGCTAAAATATGGCAGAGGTACAGGCAGTTTTTCAGATAACTTGTCACTGTGACACGCATTAGATTAGTAAAAAGGCCGCCGCTTCCATTATGTGACAGTAGATTCGAAAATTTAATTATTTTTCAGGCTTTAATCGACGTATACTACCTTTAAATGGACTCGTTATTTTTTATCAGACATCGTACAGCCCTATTTTTTTGAACTAAAGAAATTAAACGCTAAATTTAATTGCTCACCCACGGGCATTGCCATACAAATGTGTGGCTTCATTTTGTTGGTGCCACACTGAGGTGGGGCGAATAACATTTTCACCTGAAACAACTGTTGCGATCCCACGGAATAATTTTGCGTAATTGTGTGCGGCCTTCGTGAGCATTTCATTGACTGAATGAATTTTCAAACATGCCGCAAATATTCAAGTATTAGGAAAAAGTTCAATTAAAATAAAAAAGAGAATAACTAATGAACAAGAATCTTGTAAGAGTGGCTTACATAAGGTCACAAAAAATATAAACGAATTTTAAAAACAACAAACTTGAATATATAAAAATAACACAAGACATTTACTCAACATAAAAAAGGAGAGAGTAAAAGTCAAATGAGAACTGAGTTTGTGAATTCTTTTGTAAAAACCTTAATTTTATGTCGATACTTAAAATGAGGCTTACAAAATGTTTAAAATTAAAGAATACTACTCCTACAAGGAATTTATGAGTAAACATATTAATAACTCTGTCCCGGCGCCTCCACCATTTTTGCAACCAAAACTTCAAAATTTAAAACACGTTTTATTACATGCAGTTTAACTGTAAGAACTAATAAATAAGCAAATGGTTTGTAAAAACTTAAAGCTTTAAAAAAACTGACCTGGCGCCTCCACCATTTTTGTCACCAAACCTTCAAATTTCAGGACACGTTTTATTACATGTAGTTTAATTTCAACTAACAATTAATAAATAAATAAACGGTTAATAACCGCTTATATCTTGTACGGAGCGTTTAAAATATCTTAATATCTATTTGGGTCATGTATTCGATGCTGCGAAGTGTTTTAGTAGTGAAACATAACTTAAATATTGGATGATCGTAGAAAAAGTACAGTACACAACTCGCATTGTAAATTACTTACGTAATCGCCTAGCGGCTTATGCGCAACTCCTTCCACTCGTACGTTATATGTTACTTACAACTCTCTTCATGTAATATACTATTACAGTGCATATTCGGTGCGTTCAAAAAGTTTTTAGATCAACTCTTGCTATAAAATTTAGGTTGACAAATTTTTATTGACTTTGATAGATCATCGTTTTTTTCTGTTGAAGTGTCAAACGTGCTACTTGCGATTTTCTCCAATATGTAGTAAACGTAAGAAATCAACATACGTTCAAAATTTCACAGCAAGAGTTGATCTAAATACTTTTTGAACGCACTGTATTATTTATTTTTTCTTGACTAAAATTTAATATCTAATAAAAAAATATTTAAAACTAAAAATTAACCCGGCGCCTCCACCATTTTTCAATTTAAGTTGAAATGCAGTTAAGGGTTAATAAATAAATGATATTTTATTAAACTAAATACGAAATTCGAAAAGAGTTTTGTTTTTTACTGGCATAAAGTTCGGGAAATAATGTAACCAAATCATTTTCCGTTGATTGCACCAGTGTCACTTTTCCATCAAGCGAAAGTCGCTCGGGAATCATCTCTTGTAATTAATTAATTAATTTTCGTCAAATTTGCAAGCTTTCGCGCAATTTCCACGGCATAATGGCCTCCCATTTATCCATGTAACGTAAATTATTCAACATTGATTAACTATAGAATATAACGTAGTTAACAGTCAGCTGTGTGTTTTCTGTGATAATTCATTGAAAGCAAAATAAATAGCTTAAACACGTAGGTTATAAACAACAAAGCTCCATCATTCAATATATTCCTAATAATTGATTTTCGGTGCGCAAAGGCCTGCAGAATTTACACGACTACGTTATAAAATGTCAAATAAATTTTGCTAAACACAACAATCAGTCTCCAACAATGCGTAGTAATCGCAATCTGTTCAAACTTCACACAAATCACAGCCTGAATGAACCCAGGGCCATTATTGATATCACTCGTGCATCATGGATAATGATCATCTGCAATTAGAAATCGCGCTCGTCATCCCCTTTGGCCTAAAAGAACGATCGATGAACAAAACACGCGCTGGAACTGCAAATGTGCAGGTTTCGGGATAAAGTGATCCGAGTTTTAATTAAAGTGTTGCATTGTAATGCCGCAATTTTGTGCTAGGATGCGTTTCACTGTGATTTAATTGTCCTAGGCGCATTATAATCCCAAACGAACAATTCCGCCTCTTTTGTACAAACCGTAATAAGAAAAAATCGATAACTGAGCCCAGATTTTAGCGAAATTTAATGAAAAACCAACTATGAGTCATGAGTTGATCGAAACCAAGTGTTTTTCAGAATTATGTTAATAGATTAGTAAGTAAATTTGCTATAATGCAAATTGCGAGCTCCCCCAAGTTGGGTGAATTTTTAATCTAGCTGAAATTCTTGTCCATTTCTGTTCTTTATTTGAACCAACGTTTTAAATTTGCATGTAGATTACCTTATTTGTTGACATCAAAATCTGCATACGTGCGTTTGCTAACGGTATTAAAATGCACATGGCACGCCAAGAGAAGTCAACCTTTAACTCTGTTCGCACAAAAAGCTAATTTACTACTTTTCGTTTCGATTACTGCATTCTCTAATACCGGTGCAAGCTGACACAATGCAAATTGTGCGAAAAAAGCCCCAGCTCGTTAATGAAGTAGCTTTATCTCAATCCAACATCAGATGTCATCATTTCCATAAAAGCTTCATTAAGAAATGAAAACGATCTATTATCAGGGCCAGAATCAAGTCTCATTAATTTCTATTTAAAGAGTACGCGTTATTTCGTAATCAAGCCTTGTTACGTCCCATGTTCAATTTATGTGATTTGTTGCTTGGTTGGCAAACATTTTAATGAAACTCTTTCGGTTATTTTCATAACAAAAAGTGTGTTTTTCACGATTGCCATAAGACATCTTCAGCCATCAATTAGTGGACGCCTCCCGGTCATGTGTATATTTTTTAACCTAACTGCAAGGAAATTACGAAGGATTTCTCATTAGAGTGTTGAAAACCCCGAGGAAAGTTTTCTCAAATTGCCTTTATAATTGTTGTTTTGTCGGAGCAATTTAAAAGGGAGGTTTTTATTGTCTCAAACAACAATCCTTCTGATAGGAAATGTGGAACATTGAAGTAATTAGTGTTGCTTAGTGCCTAAGGAAACATGAGCATTATGCAACAGAAACCTAATTAATGCTACTGAGAAACCAACCGGAACGGCGTTCCTGGCCAGGATTAATCATATTGAAATAAATTGCAGTTTAACGTTCGTTTCGCATAAGATGGCCCCAGAGCGGGTGTTTGAATTTTCCATACAATTTTAAGAAAACATGAACATTCCAAACATTTACACCACTGTTGGAGGCGGAGAATGCAACGTATTTTTCGCTATTTCAGTTTTAGCATTTAACAATTAGCATGTACATATCATGCATTCTAAATGTGATGTATGCGCATGGGAGCAGCCTATCTTTAACAAGCCTGCAATTTAGATTTATAGCTTTTGTCCTGGAAACTGTATTTGTCCTTGCGGATAAATATTCGTCGTATACACGTGTCGTTTAGTTAAAATTTTATTGATTTATCAAGCCACAAATGAGTTTAAATTATGGAGGGATTAAAGACCCTTATTTTACATCACAATAGCCTTAATCGTCTTACTTTTTGTTTAGCAGAAATTCGCTTAAAACTCTAAATTTTCATAAAGAAGCAATTGTATTTGGTATTTGCTCTTTTCAGAGCACAATGCGGTGTGGAAGAAGCTTATTCAATCCGATTAATTAGTTTGAATGTGGAGTAGAATTTATTTAGTCTAAAAACTACAACAAATGCACTTGTCGCAAATAAACAGAAATGAAAGCAAAATAGGTTTAAAAATAAATTTCAAATAATTTAACTCGCTTATAAGGTGGGTCTACTGTACGTATTTTTGCTTTTGATATCTCAAAAACTAATAGTCACACAGAAATCACCGTTTGCTTCTAAATACTCTATATTTTTTCTCTATTAAAAATAGATTTTAAAAATTTATTTAAAAAGTTTGTGTTAAAATATCTGCAAGAGACGGTCAGTACCTGGGGCCTGGTGGCCTAGTGGTATAAGCGCCACTTACGACGGGGGAGGTCGGGTGTTCGAACCCGGATGCGGCAAAAGGTAAAAGTACGTAAAGGCGCCAAATTGTAAACGTAAGAGCACATCCTAATAATGAGAAAATGCCTTTTGTTTTGAGAGAAAAAGAAATGAACGTAAAGGTGAAACATAACTTCAAATTTTAGCGTTGAATTCTCAGATGACTTACTTATTAAATTATAAAAAAAAATAAACGAAAAGTTATATCTAAAAATTTTTAGTTAACTGAGTTTGTTTAGCAAAGTCCCAAAAAAAATGTTAATAAAAATCATGGCCACTGCGAATCCAATAGAATTTGCGTACGTGCACTATTTTTGACTAGAAAATACACAGATTTGGTGATTTTTGGAAAAATTATGACCATTTTCGGTCAAAAACGTGCTGAAAGTCACAAAAAGGTAAATACAATTGCTCTAGCGCAAGCTAGAGCCGGGCGAAGAGGATCATTGGGATAACGCCAAGGGCGTCCCCTTCACACCCAGGTCACGTGCACGGGATAATATCATCCCAGCTCGCAGCCACCTATTTATTACGCGACGCCGTGCGTCCAATGTTATTATCAAACCGTATATACCTGCATGTGAGGGCGGAATAAACGGTTTGAAATTTCTATTCACTTCGGAATGGGATACTGTAACTAGATATTTCCACAGCTAAGCTTTCGAAGGGCTTTCCTCAAACTTGCCGGCGGGGATTCCGCAAGCAAAGTACTGTATACTGAGAACAAACAATGACGGTGTCAGGTAAAGCGGGAGAAGGATGCTGTGTTTCTCCCAGTTTGATGGCACGCACTTTGATTTTTCCAATAATAACGCTGTAAACCCTGGATCGAGCCTCCTCGCTGCCAATAACACCAAAGTCACCATGTTTTGTTTAGACTTTTAACGAGATGAAACGGTGCTTAAAACAAACTCAACTACAAACACCACAAATTTGTCGGCTACAAATTAAATGCACAGTAAAAATAATCGATGCACAGGAAAAATAATAAACGCACAGTTAAATAACAAATGCACAGTAAAAATAATACAGTACTTTCAAAAAGTCTTTAGATCAACTCTTGCTGCAAAATTTTGAACGTATCTTAATTTATTACGATTACTACATACGAAAATACTGACTTACAATTCGAGTTGTGTACTATACTTTTTCTACGACCATACAATATTTAGATTATGTTTCACTACTAAAATTCTTCGCAGCATCGAATACATGACCCAAAAAGATATCAAGACTTTTTAAACGCACCGTTCAAGATATAAGCAGGTATAAACCGTTCATTTATTTATTAATTGCTAGTTAAAATTAAACTGCATGTAACAAAACGTGTCCAGAAATTTGAAGTTTGGTGACAAAAATGGTGGAGGCGCCGGATTATTTTTTTAAGTTATAAGTTTTTATAATCGTTTGTTTATTTATTAGTTGTTAGAGTTAAACTGCATGTAATAAAACGTGTTTTAAATGTTTAAGTTTTGGTTGCAAAAATGGTGGAGGCGCCGGGACAGAGTTATTAATATGTTTACTCATAAATTCCTTGTAGAAGTAGATTGGGATTGTATTCTTTAATTTTAAACATTTTGTAAGCCTTATGTATCGACATAAAATTGTTTTTAGAAAAGAATTCACAAACTCAATTCTCATTTGACTTTTACTCTCTTCTTTTTGTGTTGAATAATTGTCTTGTGTTAATTTTATATGCCCAAGTTTGTTCTTTTTAAAATTCGTTTATATGTTTTGTGGCCTTGCTTATGTAAGCCACTCTTACAAGATTCGTCATTAGTTATTCTCTTTCTTATTTTAATTGAATTTTTTCCTTGTTCTTGAGTATTCGTAGCATGTTTAAAAATTTATTCAGTCAATAAAATGTTTACGAAAGCCGCACACAATTACGTGAAGAAATAAAGGTTTTAATTGCTTGCTCAATTCACCAAAATAAACTAACAACATATTTTCCGAAAAAGACTAAACACAATTTTTTAAATGCCAAACCATGAATTTACTGTAAAAAACTTTGTAATGCACTTTAAATTTTTCCGGAAAAAGATTCGTTTTGGTATTTTCTACTATTAAGTAATTGTTTTAAAATTATAAAACGCCAACCTCGCATTTTACCGAATTATTTTTTTAAATAAGATTGATAAAACTGTAAATAACAATTTTTTACTGGGCTCTTTATCCTAAACAAATTTTAATAAAATAGTGTGTGTGTTTTCATTGTCATTAAAATTTTTTTCCGATCACGTCTAATTTTTTACTGTGCAAAAATTAATAAAATACTGATCATTTATTACTTTATACTGATTAAAATTGGATTTGTTACTGATCGCTTTATTACTACCCAAATTTATTTTTCTTTCAGTTACTCCGAAAAACAGGGTTTTAAAAAAATGGGGGTAAAACAACAAAAATCGTAAAACTCTCATAAAATAATTAAAAGTAATGGGAGCTGCTGTTCTTTGTTTTAGTATTTTGATTGAAACATTATTACTTTGTCTCTTTCCTTTTCCTTAATCGGTTCTATAATACAGTTTTGTGTTAAATGTTAAAGTTACACCAAAAAAACAGCACCCTGTTTTACAAATTTAACCCGTTTATTATGTTAGACACTCCCTGTAGAGCAACTTTCAAAAATGCGTTGGCTCTTAGTTTACTCCAGAGGAGCTAAAATTTCATAACATGGAAGCGTTTTGAGAATTTGAGACGCTTTGGCTAATTCAATTTTACTCAAAAATGTCGTTATTTTATCTAAAAAGTACGTGAATTAAACTGAAATTAAGTTTAACAGCACTGCAGGTTTAATAAGTCAGCTAAAATTATTTTAATCTTTTCCTAACAAACTCACCTTTTATTCCAATCGACAATACTAGAAGAATCGAAAACACAATTACAATCTTTGAACTTTTTTGTGTAAAGTTTGCGAAGAAATATACAAAACCTATTAAAAATGTCAACGTGAAGACGCTATTATCATGCGTATCACGTTCCAAGAAAATGCGACTCAAATTATAACTGTTCTC
Organism: Tribolium castaneum; assembly: GCF_031307605.1. Taxonomy (NCBI): domain Eukaryota; kingdom Metazoa; phylum Arthropoda; class Insecta; order Coleoptera; family Tenebrionidae; genus Tribolium; species Tribolium castaneum. Next base: position 29,789,813 of record NC_087394.1, read on the forward strand.
ATATATTAGGAAACCTCTTGAAACGGAAACAATCTGTTCAGTCAATATCGACTTTACAATTTTGTTCATACAGCGGGCCTTTCATGTCACAATAACAGCCGAACGGCGTCTCGGTGCTCCAGCCGAAGGAATTTAAACTTAATGAACTCTGCCATTTTTATTGTATCTTTAATTCAGCCGAGACGTATTGATGTAGGACAAGCGAAAAGTCACCTAAAGGCGCTCCGATATCAACTTACCAAACTTTTTGAATTAACTTCGTCAAAGATAATACAAAAGTTTCTAATAATCAAGCCACAAATACAGAGCGAAAACTTTTTCTCGTTTGTTTTACGGGAGTCGGAATTGGTTGTAGATTATGGTCCACGAACAGTTTTTAAAATATGTAACAAAGTAATTCCTTCATTACGCTTTAATGGACTGCATGTCCTAGCAAAAGAATAAAAACCGCTGGCGTCCATTTAGAAAATGAAAATCAACAGTGAAATAAGTACGTGGAGGTGTATGTGAATGCCTAATTAGTATACGCGTTTGGCGACATGAATATGTATTAATTTGGATTTCTTGCTGCAGACAATCCCTCGCCTGCATGTTCTCTGGTCAAGTACGCCGGCTGGGAGGACTTGAGTCCCTCGGACATCGGAATTTGGACCTCTTTGGACCTCGCTCAAGTCTTCATCTCGCGGATGAGGTCAGTTTCACTTTTAGAACACAATACGTACAGTAAAACCTCTCAACAACGGACACCCATAAGAAATCTTTAACTGTCCGTTGTAGAGAGGTGTCCAGTAATAAGAGGGCTATTATAATATAAAAAATTGTTTTTATCTTACAGGTGCAGTTTTTTATATACATTATACTATTGTTTTCAATCAAATTTCTCTCACAAGAGATATAAAACTGTCGGTTCTATTATGAGCATAGAATATAGCAACTGAGTAATCTGAGAAAAATTGGGGAAAACTAGAGTTCCTATATTGGGAGAGTTGACTGACTGAATGTCAATTTTCCAAATTTTTTTTTATATACGTGCATTGGAATGTGTAAAAAAACATATTGGGATAGAAATCAGTGGTGTTACACTTTAAATTTGGCAAAAAGTCAAATAAATTTGTAAAAAATGTTTCCATTTTTCGTCGAATAACTGCGTTTAGAAATGATTTAGACTGCAGTCGTCGTCAATTCACTGCTTTTCTTGATATGAACTCCAAATTTTAAAAGAGATTTCTTTGTAAGTACAAGAATTTTACGTCTAAACTCTTCATCATAAACATTTTTCCCTTAACTTTAAGAAATGGTAATCATCGATAAAAGAGAGAGAAATTGAACCTTTCCTGCCAAGTTTTACGTTTATTATTAACAAGCATTTGGAAAAATGGATTGGCTAAATAATGTTATGTACAAAATCTATAAGATTTTAGGAATTTTTCTATGCATTTACAAAATACGTAGCTACTTGAACCCAAAACTGTGTCTAATTTTTAGGAATGTTGAACCTGTCGCTGCCTAGCCGTCTTTAGCATCTACGTGAACTTTAGATTCTGTTTAAAATTATAAAGTTATTGGAACTCAGGATTTTGTTACGTTTTTCACACGAGAAGACCTTCAATATCATTTTTTGGGAAAATTAAAAAGACGACGGGAAATATAAAAGGTTTAACAAAAAATTGTGAGAAAAAAAAAGCATTTTTAGCATTGAAGAATGTTTTATGTTATGTATTTAAAATTAAAATAAAGTATACAGGATTTGCTAATTACTCAACATAACACCACAAAAATAAAGCACTATTTATAGGACTAAGAAGCCATCATTCAATAAACTGCCTACTAGAGATATTCAAATTAAAAACATGAGTAATTTTTTTATAAAAAAAGGTTCAAAATATTTAGCTTAAGTTTACTGTGATGCTAAGGCAAGTTTTCTCTTTGTCACTATCGTCTTCATAAATTTTTTCATCTAATTTTTTATTGATATTTAATTCTGTATTTTCGATATACATTTTTCATCCATTCCTACAAAATCTATCAAACACTACTTTTTCGGTCTGTTCGTTGTAAGAGATAAATTTAATCAAATTATGGTAATTTTTTTGTCGGCGTCCGTTATACAGAGCGTCCGTTGTAGAGAGGTTATTTTACATCATTTTCCAATGCATTTGTTCAGTTACTAGAAAAATGTCCGTTGTGAAGAGGTGTCCATTTGTTGCCATAGTTTCTTGCTACTTCTTTAGTTCATCAAGACGTTATTTCCAAATAGTCGAGAAATGAACACAAGATTTTCTCATAATTTAATCTAATTTCTCCCGATTTACCCATAATTCCCTTTGATTTCTCACATTCTCTAAACGGATGCCTTTTGCGATTCATTTTTTGGAAACCGCTCTAATCGCATTGTTTAGCAAGCGCAAAAATTAATGTGAATTATTCCGTGAACAAATTCCGAGCCTTGTACGTACAAAGCAGTTTGCAGGTGCTTTGTGATAAATACGTAGTTTCTTAGTGGGTCGTATCGTAAATAGAAATCTGCAAGAACTTACAAAGTTGGTGCTTGACGTAGCAAGTGATAAATTGTTAATCTTTCCCCATTTCTACCACGTTCTCCCTGGAATCGATACATCATGGTGTAACTAGCTACATATATTTCAAAATGGTAAATGGTTCTACTAAATGAAACATACATAAAACGTGGGGGGATTTTTATTAATATTTGCTTTCAGAGCTCAGTGAGCATTGCCGGATCATAAAGTACAGCGAGATGTAATTTCTTGATTTCGGTAATCATTAGATTAGGTGCATTTGTGAGTGAAACCAATCCTTTGGCGCCGTTATCTGCCCATCTTTCAATTTCCTGATAATTTCCCTAAAGCACTCATATTTTAAGCCCAAACGGCGTCATTCGGAGACTCTTTTGTTTGCTGGAAGTTTCTTGGAGGCGTCAAAAAAGCATCAACTAATTATGCGGTTTGATAAATCGATGCAGTTGTGACGGAGTGTCGTATTTACGACAGCTTATCGCTTTAATTAACCATTCTTAAGGAGAGAGATACGTCTTAAATTTCAATGTGATCGTGAATCAAAACTTTCGAATCATTCATCTTCATGCACGACAATTAGTGTCTCGAGAATTTTCCTCTTATTTTTCACTTTTTGTAATAAATGATGCCCAAATACTATTTATCTTTAAGATTTATTAATGTTATCGTTAGACTTTTATTACTTGACATCTCTTTTGTCAATTTATAACAATCATGGCTTATGCCTGGCTGTAAACAGAGTTCATTAAAGGGTAGATACGCGTTGTTAGCTAAACGCTCCATAAGAAGTAACCCAGTCGGAAAAAATCTGTTCATTATGATGGAGAGAACATTCAATTTTTAGAGGGATATAATTTAACGACGCTGCTACAAAGATTTTCAAAATGTTTTGAGGTTCAAGAAATAACCCCTCTCCCATGAATTATTTATAAATATCTCGTTAAAATACCGTCTTTTCAACCGTTACACTTTCTTAAGCCCCAAAGATAATAATTCACCACTTTCAGGAAACTGTACCGTTTAGTGCCCTGATAGCAACATTAGTTTTTCAATGATTGCACTTCTGTAACAGGCATTTTAACAAGAGAAATGCTAATTAAACACAAGGCTTTTCACATATTACACAGTGTAACTTAATGATTTATTAATTTTTATCAGTTAATGATTAAACTCGACTGGACGTAAGATAGATAGCAAATGTCATTTTTACAAAAAGACTATTACTTTTATTTGGAATGCTAATATTGACTTTCTCGGGATAAATAGCTTTGGAGCTTTTAAGCCCAGGATGACCAAAAGCTTTTAGAGCGCAAGCTTTGACTTGGATGTTTTAATCTTATTTCGTTTTAAAAATATTGTCGCTTTAATCAAGACCGGACTATTTGTTTTTGGCATAAAAGGCCCGTTTTTCTCGCAGAATTTGAAACACAGTGTGTAAAGTTTTAACTGCTGCAAGGGGAAGATCAAGCGGTTTGCTCTTAGTAATAATCGAGTGTATAATGGTGTTGATGAAGTTTCAGACGACCTGGTGGTCAAACTCGCATGCCCACGTAATTAAATTTTGCACGGTTGAATTAAAATATAATAAGCTCGAGTTTAATCACACACCCTGGTATTATTCTGGAGCAATAAAGTTTTTAGACGTCGTAACGATGTTGCCGGGCCCGGCTATTACAATTACAACTGAGATAAATCAGACGGACTTTGAATAAAACTTTTGGTTTAATGTTGCGATTAAACGCCGGGTATTGAAAGTTGTTTTGGTCTTACATTCGAGTCATTAAGCAGGGGATATCTATGTAAATGAGACGGTAACCTAAAGTTTTTAAAGACATCCGAAAGTCAGACCAACTTGCGATATTAACTTATTCATATTTCTGCAATCCCCTTTTCATACTACGTTACAGCAGCTCCGAAGTTAACTTTTGAATAAGTTTATAGTCATACGGATGAATCCTGTTTAGTCGGCGCGACTCGAAGCCTCTGTAATAACTTTACAGCTACACGCGTGAATTATATTTCCATCAAACTTGGGATCTAGTTGCGAAATTGCACCTTTCTTTGCGCCATCCAAATGCTTTGAAGCCAGTTGATTATTTCAAATATTACTACTCACGCTCATGATGGTCATAACTAGGGACAGGATTTTTAGCAAGTTGAAAACCTTACTACAGGAAAAATAAAAACACAACTTTTATTACAATAAATTTCATTTCAAAACCAAATAAACAAACAACAAGAACTATGTTTTGTCAAAAAAAAATTATCTATTACACAGAAAAAGTAATAGGGAAGTTAATATTAACTGTTGAACCTAAATATTGTTTTAAATATGCTGTTGTAAAATTAGTTCGCCTTTCTGTAAGAATTTATCTCAACCTAGAAGATAAACTCACTGAATGGAAATACATACTAGTACTAAAATCAAGCAACTTTGCATTATTAATATTTTATCCTTCAATTAACATTTAGGTATACTTGTATTTTAGTTAATTTTTAATTTCAAAATTTTTGTAAAGTTTGTCACTAACTAATTTTTCCACAACTTCTGGAGTACATTTTACAAAAATTTACTTTTTTTCACGAGTTTAATTGCTTCAACTAGTGACAGGTTTACGGTTTCTAATTTAGTTGTGTTGCTTACTAAAATTTCAGAATGAGAAACTCATTTTTTTCAAAGTGGCTTGACTAAAGTAATGTTTTGCATTTGCAAGGGCTTGTGAATCTTCAGAAGAAGAAAAACACTTATAAATTGTAACCTGACATTTTGAAAAAAAACAATAATAGAGATTGAATAAGTAAAAAAATTAAAAACTGCTATACAAAGAAATGAAATAAACAGTAAGGTTAAAATTCTGTAGATCTAAGTGACTGAAAGAGTGATAAGCTAAAGAAAATACAAAACTGTAAAGTAAAAATATAAAAAATTTGGAAAACTAAAATTATAAGACAGTGAAACAACGAAAAACTGAAAAATTTAGGAACGAAAAATTAGATATGAGAAATTAAAAAACTAAAAAGCTGAAATACCGAAAATAAACTTAAAAAACTGTGTGATTGAAACACTAAGAAAAACTGGAAGCCTGAGAACATAAACAATAAGATATTTGTTAAAAGTTAAATGACTAAAAAGTTGAAAAGAATACTCAATTTTTTATTTTTGCTTCTTAATAATCGCTAAATTATCTAAATAAAAACATAACTTAAATGCCCAAATTAAAAACTGAAAACTCAAAATATATAAAAATTTTTTACTTAATTTGGTACATTTTTGAGTTTTGTGAGGGAATCTGAATAAACAATAATTGAGTTTTTGCTGGAAAACTTGCAAAATCTTTGAGTTTAAACACGAACTAATTGCGAGAATCAACCTTTATCAAAAACAAATCGAATTACAATTTATCCACAATTTTTGAACCCAAGTGTAATGAAAACTTAAATTTTTTTTAAGAAAACAGCCAAATTCTAGATGGTTTAGCCGACATTTTAAACACCTTGTGATTGACACTTCAACGTAAGTATTTTTTTTATTTCTGATAGAAAAATTGTTTCAAATTAAAAAATATATAATATAGAATTAGAGTATCTATATTTTCAAAAATTGAAAGTTCGAACACTGACAAAAAAATTAAACGCTGAGAAACTAAAAATTCTGAAGAACTAAGCGACTAAAAAACTGAGAAACTAAAAAAACTGGAAAAAAGAAACGTTAATAAATTGAAACATTAGATTCTGAATAAAAAACCAATACACTAAGAGACTGATGATCTAAAAATCTTAAAACTCAAATACAAATAAACTAAAAAACTGTAAGATTAAAAATCTATGATTCTTAAAAAACTATGAAACTGCAAAGTAAGAACATTTAAATGAAAAGATAGTGAAACTACGAAAAACAGAAAAATTGAGAAAATGAATAATATGAAATACTTTGAGGAAATTAAGAAACTAAAATGCTGAACCACTGAAAGCCTGAGAAAGAAAAAATCTTTAGATGTAAAACAAAATAACTATAAAATTGAAAAATTTGTTGTAATGTTTTTAAACTAGTACTAATAAGAAATGTAAAAACACAACTGTAGAATGTTTAAAACTCATGTAGAAAACAACAATTCAATTTGGAAATTTAGGAAAAATAAAAATGATGTCAGATATTTCCATTTTTAATAAAATAAATTTATTTTGTGTTTTACAAAAAGTTTTTAAAAATTGCCTGTTAGGAGAGTTTCCTATAAAATCCGGTTACTATTCATCACTAAGCAAAGTATTTCGAAACAATTTGAAACAACCCAGAGCTTAAAATTAGAACGAAACCGTTAGAGACTTATTGGTGAAATAATCCCGCATTTAACAAAACGCTTTCTCAGCTCCTGATTCCGGCCGAAATAACTGAAATGATTAAGTGTGAAACGAAAAGAAAATATTGGCAAGTATCCATTCAGTGGTCTCGGCAAAGATATGAAAGAAGCTTTATGGTGCGTTCAACCATTGAGATATGCTCCACAAGACATCCATTTTTTCTACGAGCTGTAAGTTAGCCATCTCAATCCCAAATTAGAAACTATTCAGTCGAACGAAGGCATAAAAAGCTAAGTGGATGCATAGAGATTTTTTCGTCGCCGAGTGTCGCTATTGGAACATGTGATAAGCTTGGAAATTGTATTGGGATTAAGGGGTTTCCTTCCAAGCTTACTTCAAACAAGAGGGAAAAAACGGACATAGTTTAATTTAAATCACGAAGGAATCTAGTCGTGCACGATCGTCAAAAGGGCAGTAAAAAAGAAACGCGCTGTTTGGGACAAACGAGCACATAAAACATTTATAGGCAATGTTTATTGATTTTATCGCAACTATTATTTAACTTTAACATTATTTTAATGGATACTGGGCTTCTATAAAGATTTGTGGCTTTTAATTTTTTGGAACGCATCCACACATGGTAATGAGACCTGCTCTCGGTGCAAATGTTGGTGCAAACCGCAACGCTTCGAAAAATACGGGACATTACTATTAGAGGGTTGTAAACATCCACACCTTGAGGCTACAACATAATAAACCCATTCACTGTACAAGCCGGAAGAAAAATATACATTTTTAACGTGAAACAAGATTTACTGTGCAACATAATATTACATTATCCCGGATAAAAAGAACTAAATTGTGGTGAGCAGGATTTGTAGAATGTGGGAAATAGGAGTAGCGTACGACGATAAATTGCGAGATAAAACCTGCGGAGGGAGACCATTCCTTGTTTTTGGTTTAGTAATTATAACAAATGACTTAGTGGGCTGCTGCAGCCCCAGCGTCGCTCGGGGAGGCGCTTAACTTTCTGCTCTGGAAATTCTACGGTCCGATAGCGATTTCCGACAACTCTTTCCTCCCTCTCTTTCCTAATAAAATTATTAACCGCCCTCCGCTGACCGATCGATTCGGCCAAACCTTAACACTGGTAGAGCTATTACAAGCAGCTGATTTGTGTGTCTTCGGTTCCAAACTTGGGATTTTCGACGGAAACTGCCCGCCGGCCCATATTTTATTTAAACCGACGGAAAAGTCCTCGCCTAGTAAAATATGTGAGGACAAAGTGATGGTTTGTAGTAAAACTCAATTTTCTACACATTTTGGTGATGGCTATAAATCTTAATAATAAAGGTAGAACTCTCGGTCTCTGTTCATGCCTGCGATTTTATACCAAACAACTTAAAAAATCTTTACCGAACCAACTTTGAGTTATGTGAATATCCTAGACGCATAAAGAACTCGCGAACTTTGCGAGAGATGCTTTCAATTTATTGCGTTTTCTAAAAACTTCACAAACTTCCATAGGATCAGAATAATCATCAGGGGACAGTTATTTATTTAGATGAGCCACACAGCTGCTCAATAAAACTGTACCTTTATTAACCACTTAATTTCTAAGATGCAAAGTCGAATTCAAGATGAAATTCTATGTCAGAAACACGAATATGTTCAAAGAAACATGGCGGTAATAGAATAAGTTTGATGAAAATCGATCAAAAATCAGAAATGCAAAATGAGTTAGCAGTGTACACATTTAATATTAATTCTAACTTCAAAGAATTTTCCGTTATAAGTTTTATGTTTGGATGGATACTCCGTTTTACATCGAAAAAACCTATGTTTTATCCCCGATATTTTCACACAAATTTGATTTGAGACTGTTTTACGCTTCCACTAAGTATCTTTTTTAAAAGCTTTTATTTAACTTACTCTGTTGTCTGTGTGTCTGTTTTCATATTTTCGGAGCCAAATTTGAAAAGGTTAAAAATAAAAAGATAAAATGAGGTTTTGAAGAAAAAAATATAAAATAAAAAAATGTTTTTTTAAAGCTTTTATTTAAAAAATGCACTATAAAGTAAAAAATAATGTTTTTCAATCACAGGAGAATATTTTTTCTTACATGTTAGAATTCTAAAATTTATAAAAGTCTTGGGAGTAATAATACTAGGACATTACAGGATTGCATTGTTTAGTTGACAACTCCTAAATCTATAAACTGTAAGGAAAAATATTTTCTGTGGTTGACAAACAATATTTTTTACTTTTTAGTGCATGTTTTAAATAAAAACTTTTTTAGAAAAATATTTTTTATATGTTTTTTCAGATGTCAATGAACAAAAGACAATAATGCCTAGCTCCCAACATTAAATTGTTACGTACTTTTACAAATAAATCTTGGCAGTATTATTACTCATTCACAGAAGGTTGGGGAATCGCCTAACATAAATGCCTCATATTTCAATAATAAACATTATCTTTGTCCCCAAAGGGCGGTAAAACAGATAAGTTGTTCTGATAAAGCATCAAACATCTATTTCGAATACACACATCCTAAATAATTTATGCCCTTCACTTTTCTGGTGCTACCTTTGTTCAAAAATGAATGAGTTCTCTGACACGCTGCATTATTTGTGGATGTGTGTTTTTCTAGGATATTTCCATAAACATATAGTTTATATTGCTCTAACCTTCGGTATCGTGGCATCGCATATCGTAAAACCCAAATCCTTGATACACATCCTGAAAAGTCGGGGTAATGGTGCATCAAAAATATTCCAGCATAAAAGTGTGCTCTCAACGTCGAAAGAGCGAAAATAATTGTCAGTTTATTGCAACATCCCGTAGAATTAATTCTAGATTTGGCGTGAATAGTGTTTGGTTGTGGGAGACATGCCTACCTGAACCAGATTTATGATTACAGTTCCGGTCCACTATTTCAATTAATTTAATTGCGCTTTTATATAATGCTGTATCGTTTAATTTAATTTTAACGTTCGGGAAAGTCGAGTCACACGACCGTTTATCTTCCTTAAAACTGATTTACTGCCATACATACGATAGGTATTTGCTCGTTTTGTCACTGGGCTAACGTTTACCTTTTGCTTTCAGGTCATGCACTGTTTTAACTGGATCGGCTGTAGTTTTGCTATTACTCGCATCCTTCTTCTCACTTCTCGGCCACTGTAACAGCGACAATAAAACAATAATAGCGTGCGGATTCTTCATTTTAGGAGGTAATGTCACATTTTTATATTACTAGCACCTAACACCACTAGGAGGTAATCCTTTAATACTCGTAAACAAATTCAGAGGAATACGACCTACTCTGGTACTTAAAACGTTTTACACAGGGTGTCCGATTTTCGAGCTCCATTAGGATCTCAGTTATTATAAAAGATACGAGGTTGGTTAAATTAAGACAAAGTTGTGCTGAACAATTATCTCAAAGAAAATTTGATGGGTTATTTTTTAAATTATTGAGAAAAATATTTTTTTTTAATTTTCGATTTTATTTTTTTAAATCAAAACCAAAAAAATTGGATGTTTTGAAGTAAGACATTCTTTTTTTCTAAATCTGTCATAAGCTTTAGATTGACCTATGCGTCGTTTAGATTCCATGCAGAAATAGCCTTCATTTTTGCAAGAGAACATAACAAGACCTTCCTCTACAACATACTAAAAAATTGGACTCGTAAAGCTTTTCGTTTTCTTTTTATTTTATCCGGAATATAGGTCAATATTTGAAAGATTCGTATAAAGCACGGCTTTAGATTGACCTATGCGTCGTTTGGATTGCATACAGCAATAGCCTTCATTTTTGTACGAGAACATAACAAGACCTGGCTCTACAACATACTAAAAAATTAGAGTCGTAAAGCTATTTGTTTTCTTTTAATTAAATCCGTAATATAAAACAATATTTGAAAAATTCGTATAAAGCACGGCTTTAGACTGACCTATGCGTCGTTTGGATTGCATGCAGCAATGGCCTTCATTTTTGTACGAGAACATAACAAGACCTTCCTCTACAACATACTAAAAAATTAGAGTCGTAAAGCTTTTCGTTTTCATTTTATTTCATCCGAAATATAGAACAATATTTGAAAAATTCGTATAAACCACGGCATTAGATTGACCTATGCGTCGTTTAGATTCCATGCAGAAATAGCCTTCATTTTTGCACGAGAACATAACAAGACCTTTCTCTACAACATACTAAAAAATTGGACTCGTGAAGCTTTGCGTTTTCTTTTTATTAAATACGGAATATAGGACAATATTTGAAAAATTCGTATCAAGCACGGCTTTAGATTGACCTATGCGTCGTTTCGATTGCATGCAGCAATGGCCTTCATTTTTGAACGAGAACATAACAAAACCTTCCTCTACAACATACTAAAAAATTGGAGTCGTAAAGCTTTTCGTTTTCTTTTAATTAAATCCGGAATATAGGTCAATGTTTGCAAAATTCGTATAAAACACGGCTTTAGATTGACCTATGCGTCGTTTAGATTCCATGCAGAAAAAGCCTTTATTTTTGCACGAGAACATAACAAGACCTTTCTCTACAACATACTAAAAAATTGAACTCGTGAAGCTTTGCGTTTTCTTTTTATTAAATCCGGAATATAGGACAATATTTGAAAAATTCGTATCAAGCACGGCTTTAGATTGACCTATGCGTCGTTTCGATTGCATGCAGCAATGGCCTTCATTTTTGTACGAGAACATAACAAAACCTTCCTCTACAACATACTAAAAAATTGGACTCGTGAAGCTTTGCGTTTTTTTTTTATTAAATCCGGAATATAGGACAATATTTGAAAAATTCGTATAAAACACGGCTTTAGATTGGCCTATGCGTCGTTTAGATTCCATGCAGAAATAGCCTTCATTTTTGCACGAGGACATAACAAGACCTTCCTCTACAACATACTAAAAAATTGGAATCGTAAAGCTTTTCGTTTTCTTTTAATTAAATCCGGAATATAGGTCAATGTTTGCAAAATTCGTATAAAACACGGCTTTAGATTGACCTATGCGTCGTTTAGATTCCATGCAGAAATAGCCTTCATTTTTGCACGAGGACATAACAAGACCTTCCTCTACAGTATACTAAAAAATTAGAGTCGTAAAGCTTTTCGTTTTCTTTTTATTAAATCCGGAATATAGGACAATATTTGAAAAATTCGTATAAAGCACGGCTTTAGATTGACCTATGCGTCGTTTCGATTGCATGCAGCAATGGCCTTCATTTTTGTACGAAAACATAACAAGACCTTCCTCTACAACACACAAAAAAATTAGAGTCGTAAAGCTTTTCGTTTTCTTTTAATTAAATCCGGAATATAGGACAATATTTGAAAAATTCGTATAAAGCACGGCTTTAGATTGACCTATGCGTCGTTTCGATTGCATGCAGCAATGGCCTTCATTTTTGTACGAGATCATAACAAGACCTTCCTCTACAACATACTGAAAAATTGAAGTCGTGAAGCTTTTCGTTTTCTTTTTATTTTATTTTGTTTACAGTCACGACTTTTGTTTAAACAAACTTAGTGTAAAAGTAAGATTAATGAATCTCAACGACGTTGCACTGAAGTATGTTTTATCTCAAGCAGCAAGAAACTTGATAGACAGATTAAACTGGTGCAAATTAGCAATAATGCATGCCAAAAAAGTAAGTTTGTTGTTACACAGCATTTGCATAAATGAAAACCGCAAATTAAATTACTCCTCCACATCTGCACGTTTGATGGTTTCATATTGATCATCGCAATTTAGTTCCGTTAATTATATCAGCGGCGGCATTAGAAGATGCACTTACGAGTCGTAAAACGTGAAGCGTCTGCCTTTCCTCGAACATTAACGAAGAAATAAGTTGGCGATTATGTGGAGCGGTTATGAAATAGTACGGGAGTCGCCTTCAGGTTTCAGCTTTGATAAGTTGTGCGGGAGCTTAGGTGTGGCCACTACGAGCGAGGAGGATTTACCGCAAGGATTTAAAGATTTACTATGCTTTTCTTGTATTTCTTTTCCTATCCGACCTGGCAGTTTTCAAGCAATATTGAACCAGACTACTGAAGAACTAATTTTTAGCGGGATTTTCGGTGACACGTGACAAATTGAGGCTTACATTTAACTGGAGGAGATGAGTCGTTACACACCGATGAACTTCTCATAAATTACGCCCTTTTCATAACACAAGTGACGACGACTTGTAGCTAAATGGCAAGATGGCCCCAAATAGCACAGCTTCGAAGTAATTAAAGCAAATTAGGATCAGGTACAATTGACAAAACGGCGTGAAATGTTTACGAAACTATTGTCTTGTGTTGCAAACAAGATTAATAAATCTGAGGGAATCACGAGTATTTACCAGCGCTTCCGAAATAGCGAAGTTTAAACTGTCGGAGCGGAGTTGTTGCTAATATCAAAGTTCAGTTTTAACCACACTTCCAAACTTCCTAATTTTGACTATTGGTAACACATTAGAACGCTCACTGAAGTAAGGAAAAAATTAATTTCAAACACTTTGAGAAGCTTTGAGCGAACCAACGTGCTTAATAATTGCAACACCACATAGAGCAGAGCTTTAGCTTCAAAACAAGGCGAAGAGCTTTCACAAGCCTGAGTTGTAAACAAAATCAAATAATATGTTTTCTATTGAACACCAAATTTCGTTAACCACAAAAACAAGTAAATAGTTATTTATAAAAATTTTGGATTTTTTTAATTGCTTAAGATGAAGACAAAAGAAAAACCAAGAAAAAAATAAAAACAAAAATAAAGACAATAAGAAGAAGAGAAAAAAACAAGAAGAAGAATATAGACGAATACCAAAAGAAAAAGACAAAATAAAAGCAGAACTAATAAAAGAACTTTTATTACTATTTGCAATATTTAGGCCTTTTAATGTTAGAAAACTAAATAACTAAATAGTGCCATGAATTTAGGCAAAGTTCGAGACAATCAATATCTTAGCGCAAAGCCATCGAATTTGTTTTTTTAAAAGAAATCGTCAATAAATAAGTTTTTATTGAACCTTTAATAAACCTCCAAGGCCTATTATTTCAATGTCGAGTTAAATACAGAGTGTTTCACACAACTTTACGAGGCCTGCACCTTACGTACGCAGCCAAATATACAAAAGTCACAGAATACTAAATTCAAAAAATTTATTTTAATTATTAAATTTTTGTAAACTTATGACAGTAGATGTCAAACTAATCATTGACTAACTAATGACTGACTAACCAAAAACCTTCTAATTTTTTGAAAGGGTGAACAAACTAAAGAGGCCTATCTAAATTTTTAGAATTTGTAAAATTTGAGTTAACTTAGATTTATTCTAACTCAGACCTAAAGTAAAAATTAATTTATTTCAAGTATCAGAAGCGATAAAAGCGTTTAGGTTAACTTAGAGTTAACTTTAACTTTAAAGTTAACTCACTATTGAAATAATGGGAATAATTCGTCAAACCTAGTCTAATAACCACATTATTAATAAACAAAATGTAGTACAAATTCCTAAAGTGAACAAAAAATCAATTTTAACGTTGGTTATTCTTTATACAAAATGCTCTATTTAAATGCAAAAACACGTTTAACACTATTTCATTTCGTTGGTGTTTAGAAGTTTCTTGTTCGTAAGAAACAGGCATTTCGTGCAAGTAGTGCATTACAGTTTTTTGCGGCGGTATTAACACAAAGAATGTGTCTTTTAAAGTGAAAACTTTCTGATATTATGTTATAAAAACTGCACAACTTTCTGAATGGAAGGATTAGACAGTTATTGCCACCGTTATTATTTATTTTTGTGGTGAGACTACAATTTGACCTCATGACAATAAATAAACACGAGTGGTAAAATATTTTGCAATATACAACATTTGTATGGTCATTTCAGTAGCTTATGCAAGTTAACATAAATAAATCTAATGTCTAGCACAGCCAACAAAATTATTGATCTCACAATAATTTCCAGTTTCACGTAAATTGGTTCATTCATTTAAATAGTCGCATCTAATTATTTTCGTGTTATTGGCGGAAATGAAGCTTCATTATTTTGTTAATTTGCAAATACAGGACCAAAGCAGCGAATTAAAATGTACTAAATACTTTTAATAACGGTTTGTTGATATTTTCAAATAATCTGTAACAAAATAAACATAAATTGGTGTTTAATTGCTGTGCACGAGGGCGGTGTGTTTTCCCCGAAAATAGATACAGTAAAAAACTGCGAAAGCTCTTTACTCGTTATTCACTTCAACTTTCTGTACACGTAACGCTTGAAGCTTGCTGCGAAATATAAAAAAGCTTTCACGTTTGACAGCGCAAGATGTATGATGCGGGATGACAACAACTAAATTACTAGATAAAAACTACTTCCGAATTTTAACACATAATATACATAAATACAGTAATAATGAGGAAAAATCAGCCTTCATTCAATTGGTTGTTGGCTCTAATTTAGGATAAATATTTCGATTAAAAACTAAATCCTGATACGTAAATACACACAGATATTGCATTTATTTTAAATGAGTTTAAATAAACAATTCCAAAAACCGTTTGCGCTCGGTTTTAAATTTTGAATGTTGTTGCAATGTTTAAAAAACGGGTGTTGGGGATAACAATGGCCGTGGCAGTTTGAAAATGATTAATTAGTTACTAGGATATCTTAAGTTTAAAGCAACCCTTACAAATTACTGCGGAACTATTTGAAAACATTCCTGCGTAACAGCGAAATTTCCTTTTAGAAATAAGGCACAGCTTTCGTATTGTCTCTAAGTATGACATTGCTCGAGTCTGCAGTCAGATAATCTTTTTGTTTCAGGGCTTTCTTTGGGAACGGGTCTGGTGGTTTTTGCATCTGCTCTGTCAGAGACTCTGATGGAAATAACACAATATCACAAGGAACCTCCCTCCGGCCCCGTCTACGACTATCGTTACGGATGGTGTTTCTTCACGGCGGGGGCGGCTTTTATCATGACAAAAATGGCTGCAGTCTTCTCTCTTACAGGATATCTCAACAGATTTCCTTCTGTCGATGAAATGGTACGTTTTATTTCATTTCCTTGTTTATGTATGTCTGCTGCCGTCTCATTACCGAGATCTAATCGATATCGTCACGGAAGCTCGCCATTCACACAAAGAACAATAGCAGTTCTACTCATTGCGGGAGCTTCACCTAATAACTGCAATCCGTTTTTAAAATCACCGAAATGCAAGGACTATGCTTTTTCCCAAGTTTGGAGTTTTATTAAATTCATCTCTTCGTAACTAAACCAGGAGCTTACATCAGAAGATTTCATAAAAGATTCTCTTCGGGGTTAAAACAAAGCACTTTGGTGAAAAACTTACGTTTTTATTTTCTGAATCAAAGGAAAATATTCAGCATCGCCAACTTGTCTCGACTTTATTGTGGCATCATAACTGAGCTATCAATCAATAATGCAGCAAAATTCGCTTTTGACGTTGCTTTCACTTACCCTCATAGTTTTTGTGAATTCAACACATAAAAAACTTTCACGCTATTGAATTCAATTTTCAATAATTAACAACCGAAATCATTTAAATTAATGAACAATATTGTGAGTTTTTCAGATGTGGCATTCGTGATTCAAATTTCGTTTCGTATTGACATGGCTTGTGATGCCATCCATTGTTTACACAATTGAGTTATTTCTACATTAAAGCATGTATAATTTTACCACGGCCACAATGTTACCAGAAACATTATTCTGGAAAAACATCCGAAAATTGAGCTTGGAGTTATAAAAAGTGGTCTTTTCAGCAGATTTTGTCTCGTTAATTCAGTTTTAGTGTACCTTTTGTGTTTTCAATACCAACTTTCAACATTGGTATTTTTATTGTCCCATTTCCTTCATACGAGTACATTCTTTTTCAGGGAAAAAACATGATTTACTTCAATAAAATTCCCTTAAATAGCTTACTTGTAAAATTTGCAATCAAAGGCACAGACAGACAGCAGTTGAAATAATAATCAACATAAATGTGACTATGACACAGTTACGCTCAACTTTTATTATGATTACCTGTTTTTTATCTTTATTGGTGCAAAGACAACAAAGCAGTTTATGTTCAGAAACGTGGGGCCTAAGACAACACAACATTAAATCACATACAACTCAATAAAGCAACAATAATCCAGAACAAATAAAAAAAAATTACACCAAGATTCCAATAATTTATAGTAACTACAGATTCATTCCAATAAACGTAAATTAATTAATTCTTGAATTCCTATTTAATTTCCGTAATTCCACCTTAATTTTCGAAAATACTTTCGTAGGTTTCAAGGTAATTTGAGTAATTCCAAGCATTTCCTTTAAAAAATTTAAAATTTGGACAACTAACTCCAGTTGTACTTTAATTAAGGTTTTTATAATTCTTGTTTTTAAAAATTTTGTTCAGCAATATTTTTATCAATTTATCAACTCGCTATCACCCCCATATTTTCGCAAGATTCAAGGCTCTGTCTCTGTACATTTAGACAGGAACAAGTTTTTGGTCGATTACGGCAATGAAGCCCAAAGTGTGGCTCATTCTTCAAGACATTATCTTCCACGTTCAAGTTCATGAAACATGGAACTGAATAATCAAAACATTTTAGCACACACTCAAGTGTGTTTCTATTTATTTTGAAACTATAGAAACACAAAAATCACCTCTTTCAAGTACAGTTGTATTGGATTGATGGACTCAGATAAACAGTGTCTCTTCCCCTTTGTGTTAAAATAATTGTTTTAAACCCACTCATTAACTGGATTACTTTGGCTTAAGCAAATTTACAGAAGAGTAATTTCTGCATTACAATTAACACATTCACATTTATTGTGACTCTTGGATTAATGAACATAAAACGAAAGTGTGACCATTTCGTTTTATTTTAACCATACTTATTAATTGAATGCTCGTATGAATGTTTCCTCGATTTATACAAGAAAACAAATGAAAGGGTAAGTAGTTTAATTAAATGTTAAGTACGCTTAATAAGTACAAATAACAAACGCTACGTAAAAATGTTAACTTTTTTTAAACTTTAAGTAAAGATGCGAATTTTTTATTGATAAATTACAAATAGAAAAGATGTTTTATTAATTGAGTTCTGATACTTATTAAAATTAAGACGTATTTCTGATACACCCTGTACCGTGCTATCTAACAATTGTTAGATAACATTGTATTCTTCTTCTTCAGGCTTGAGGAAAAGATTAAAATCTTGAAACGTCGCCAAAAAAATCATCGTTATTTTTCTTAATCTTAATTCCAAACCCTCATTTTCAACTTTAAGGGCCGGTTTATAAAAAGCTCTGTTAAGATTTAATTTGAAGGATCCAATCAAACTGCTTCAATTTAGTCACGTGGTCAGTTAATCACGCATTCAGACCGGTCCTAAATTTACCAAATAAAATCACATATTTATCTGCAAAATCGTTTTTAGTCCATGTCTGTCATCTACAATATATTTATTCAAACAAATTAATATTATAGTGTCTTTTCGTTCGGTTTTCCTCTTTAGTCAATTGTATTGACACTGATGTGTTTTTTGAAAAATAGCAAAAAAGAAATTCAAAAGAAAAACACTGTAAATGTCTGTAGCCATTTATAAGCACTTTTTTCTTATTAAGTAATATTTAAATACACTACCACACTTAGGAGTTAAAATATCTTAGTATATTATTATAATTTTTACTCAGCTCTTTATTGGTGTCAGAGGCGTATTTAGGTCCATGGCTGGTCCGGGGCCTAAAGTCCTATAACAACTATGTAAAAAAAATATTTAGATTAATTCATAAAGTAAGAAAAAATTTCCTCCGAAAACGGACAATTTTTATTGAAAGAAATTTTTTAAAAATCTTTATAATACAAATCACCCTTTAAAATTTTAAATGATACTACTTCTTTAACGACACATCAAATGAACTGCTAAACTAGATAAACTGCCCGAAAAAGATTAAAAATATTGAATGTGTTTTAATATACACTATTCTAGAACAGTCAAGAAAGTCTAAATTCTATCACTTTTTGAGCATTAAAATTTAAGAAAAAAGAAAAAAAGAAAAAAGAAAATCAGTAAATAATGTATTTGCTTTTAACATAATCCTTTTCATCAGTTCATTCCTAAACATTACCTACTTTCTGAAAATATTCGCTTATAAAGGTAATATTTTTTTCTAGAAGACAACTTTAGATAATAAAATGAAAAGGTTCATAGAAAACACATGATTTTACGCTTCATGCTTCTGTGGATTTTCTCTTGATTTAAAATTCAGTATGAACCTTATTTTTTATTTTGTTTGAATAAAACAGCATATCGAGCAGTTCTAACACATATTCTCCAAAAATGCAAAATGATAGTACTGAAAATTAATTTGAAAAACCTGAAAAAGTTCTTTTTTTTGTTACCACACATGCACTGGATTTTTAAATGTCTCCTTAATTTTCGAAAATAATTACTAAAAAATCACCTTTTGTTTATATAAAGTTGTTGGTTTTTTAAAAAACGTAGCCATGTTGGCACTTTTTTGGTAATTTTAAGTACGTTGTTGCTGATTTTTTTCAGAAATTTTTGGTGAACTAATCAGGTTTTTTCTACCAAAACTCATCTATTTATAATAAATGATTTTTCTATAATAAGTATGAACTGAAACTACCAAAAAACTGCCAAAAACTCACTATTCAAACAATTAAGAACTTAAGCAAAAAGACTTAAAAAGAAGCAACCCGAATATTTTGTATATTTTTTCTGCCATCCTGGGCTATAGTCCATTTAGCCAACGTGTAAATATGCCACTGCTTAGTATTCTTTCTAGCCTTTATACTACAGTTAACACAATAAATTGAATAAATATTGTAGAGGTCCCCAAATACGTCCTTTGTGGTGTCAACTTTTCTGAATAATGTTTATCTCGTGTAGCATGTAATAAAGTAATAAAATACCGCTCAATGGAGCCAATAATATAAATTTTCCTCTTGTATATCCTTCCTTTAATACGTTAGCCGATAAACCGGCTACGCACCTCCCCCGAGAGTATTTAACTTAATCATCCGATATCAGACCGTGCGGGGCAATTTCTTCACAAGTCAAGCGATCCCTGGCGTGCTCTCAACCCCCGATTTTTCCCGTTCCAGGTACGGGAAATGGTCCCGGGGGCGGAGCGCAAGTTGCGGGAGCACCAGCGCCTCTCCAGCGAGTACCTGGTGCGGCACGCGGCGCCGTCCCCCAGGCAGCAGTACGACGTCATCTCCACAAACCGTCCCAAGTACGAGGCCGAGTGCGGCCCCCTGCTCAACAAGACCCCTCCGGACGTGTGCACCACCAACAAGTGCGTCGATTTCGGTGTGACGGACCTCAACAGTAGTGTGCTAATGTCTGGTGTGATCGAGCAAAACTACAGTGGCGGAGGGCACGTGATGGCCGGCCAGACCATTCCCATCACCATCAAAAACCACACTTCGACGGCGCCGCTCTCCTTCTCGCCCGCCAATAAGTACGGAACAATGCCAGGAACGACGCTTCATCAGGGATTCCTGGGCGTCGCCGAAATTGGAAGTTCCAGTTCGAACAGTTCGAGTGGATACTGTTCCAAAAGTAAGACTTTACAACACCAAAGGCCGAGGAAGAAGTGTGTTAAAATTGAAAGTTTCCAAACTCCTGATGCCGGGTTCGCAGACTTTGGAGGCAAGAGGTCGAATACATTAAGTTACTCCGGGAGCGCGGTATGACGAGCGAAAGCTATTATGGAAAAATATTCTAAAACTTCCCTAGGGCACACTGGAAATTTACACTTGCATTGTAAATAATAAGGGCGATCGGAAAGTTTGCTAATGAAAATCCCTGATTAAAGCGAGGGATTTTTATAGACTGACACTAAATTGTTTACAATGCAGGGTTCTTTTTGGTTCAAGGGCGCAGAAGGACTAGGATAAAGTCACAATAACACCAGTTACGTTACAAATAAATATAAAAATTACTATTTATTTACAAACTTTTAACAAAACTGAAATAAAATCCAAATACTATATCAAAATAATAGCGACAATCTTTCAACCCCGTTAACTAACACAGAGCCGGATTACAACTATGGAAGCCCTAGGACAATTTTTATTACACAGTGAAACAAAATACTCCAGACAAAAAAAGAAAAAAAATATATTATTATAATATAATAAATATATTAATATATAAAGATATATTATCGACCTGTAAATGGTTACATTCGATTTAGGATAAAACGATACATTAAAAACATTACAGAACTCTAAATAATTGACATTTGCGAAGTTTATTTAACGGTCATTTAAATGTATTTTTTGCGTATTGTTCTTAAAATAAATGAGGTTTTATTAAAAAAAAGTAAGAACTAAGTGTCAACACTATAAAATAAAAGTAAAAATTAAAAATGAAATAATAAAGGATAAAATAATAATTTTTAAACATAAATGCGCTAGAGTTCAATAACTATCACAATTCAAAAACTGTTACAACTAGTATAAATATCTACAAAAAAAATATTTTTATATTTAGGAAAAATTTAATATAAATTAATAAATAAATAAATAAATAAATAAAAACAGAACCTAAATTAGTAACTAAATTAACCCACATCAAAAATGATAACAGATTAGAGTGGTAATAACTAATAATGTTTGTTTCTTCACAAACATGTTAGTTTCGAGCTCAGGTTTGAAAAAGTTTATGTAATGAGGAAAGCATCCTAATTTGTTGCTAAGCGTGAGTTTTTTTTTAGAAATTACGATAAAATGCACATTTAAAACAATATGCAAAATAGGGGTAAAGCTTATAACTTAAAATAAAACACTTGTTTCTACTTTCTTGAGCCTCTTCAGAAATAATCCGACTCCAAAAAATTCCGTCAGTCAATCCATCAAGATAATAAAGATAGGTAATAGTCCTAATAAAAAAATATTATTGAAACGTAATAACTAATAACAAAAATGTAAACAACATCCAAGACTACAAGTCATTGCAGCTAAAACCAACCTTAATACTACTTTAAGTATATCCTACTTTGAAAAAATGACTTTTAGTGTGAAAGAAAACGAAAATTTTTTCCTGAAAAAACCACTAATCAAAACATAAACTAAATAACATGACAAACACATAATAAAGCATCTAAATCAAAAGAATATGACAATGATTCAACTTAAATAAATGATTTGGTGGCAAAAGAGCAAAATAATAAATCCGAGAATTTGCTAAGCGCAAAACAAAAAGAAGACAGATAAATGTAATGCAAAAATTTTATCGAAAACTACATTAAAATAAAATACCAAGTTGCACAAGATAGAGATATAGTCTCCAAATTGTAGAAAATTTTGTTTTTCTTTAGTAAATCTTAACCCGTATTAAATTTTAAAATTTTAAACCTATCGAGCCGGTTTATAGAAAGCTCTTGACGTTGATAAAAGTTAACAACGCGAATAGACCAATCAAAATGCTTCATTTTGGTCACCTGATCATTTAATCACAGATTAAATTAATGACGCTTCTATAAACCGGACATTAGTATTTTTTTCTCAAATTGAATTTCCCAACGTTTCTGTTTTTTGTTCCTGGCGATTAAAACAATTTGGAGCCGAGACATCCAATGCTCGAAGCGCTCTCATTTTTACTCAACCACACTAAATTGTTTGGTACAGAAAATTGGGCTATTTCGTTTCCCCTCCTAGCTCTCTTTGGCAACGACCTACGCAGTATGAGGGCTAATCCGGCCCTGTAATAACGCTTGAGATGAATCAAAATACGAAAACCACTAGTTTACTCCGACAAATGATCAAACTGTTGAATCAACAATATTGTTTATAATGTATTTGTGATAAAATACCAGAAATAAGATATTTTTCTTTCATTAATGAGAAAAATGGAAAACATGGTGCTCAACTCGGAAAGGATTCTCGTCTATCTCGTACACTAATTAATTATTGATTCATTACTAAGGATTTTAAATTTTTCTTTCAAAACAACTCTGCACTTGGAAAGTTTCCATCACTCCATCAGCTATTTCCTTGGCCAGAAATAGAAGTATAACACCATAATCAAACACAAGCTTCTAAAATCAGCACTTATCCTAGTCCTTACTAGGCAGTTTTAATAATTTACGTACTGTTTTTTTCTTGAATGATAGTTTTCCCGCTAGTCCGAGCAACTACTTTTCTACAAACCCTTTAGTTGCGTTGACTTTTCATATTTCGAGCATCTGTTTACCTCATAACGACAAATCAAATGTTCATATCGTATCTTAAATGTTAATCGTACATTTGGTTGTATTTTATTAAAGAAATAACTTTGTAATTGCTGTGATAAATAAGGTATTTATTATTAATCATTAATCCCCGTAATATAAAAGGTTTGTGATTTGTTAATACAACTTTTATTTGTTAAAATAAAACAATTAAAACCAGGCCATTGTTTCGTATTTGTTGACCTATTCAGTTTTTTTACTTTAATTAAAAACATCTGCGCCCACGTTACTCCTTTTATTCATAACGGGCGTTTTTTGTATGTTAAAGCAGTTATGACCATCATGCCCTTTCTATAGACAGATACCACCATTTTATTAACGCAAAGTTCAAGACTCCAGCTCTAAAATTGTAATTTAGGTGCGGTAAAGCATACATAAAATAGGATTTAACTATATAATAGGCATCAGTAATTAAATTAAGTATCTAGTTCAAAGTAGTTAACAGTTTGGTTAAAATTACATATTCAAAGCGGAACTCTGAAGCCAACTATAACCACAAGCTAAAAGTATCTCACTTAATATATTTATTTTCAATAAACTTTCACCGCAAAGTACTTGTTGTTACTGGTGATTTGGAATCAAATACAAATCGCCTTTTATTAGCTTCGAAAACACATAAAGCACTCAAACCTAATCGCTCATTTAAAACCGAATTAATTCCCAATGACCGCCAGGGCAACAAAAGATCAATAGGTACCTGTTTCAACTATGAAACTATGGGTTAGGGTGCTTCTGTAGATAACGATTCAGCCTGATATGCAATTATGCAAACATTTTCTCCCTTTTCTCAACTGCGAAGCGGCTGTTCCGCAATGATTAAAAAGCATTAATTAAATTTCTCATCGTTGGCGAAATTTCACAGATGATAAAAAACAAAGAGGAGGTAGGTTCATAGAAACGCATTGGCTTCTTGGAAAAATTTAATTCTACATCAAAATTCAAAGCTTCTTACTTGTACTCGTATAAATAAGCATAAGATCACGAATCTGAAATAGGAATTATTTGCTACAAAATGGGAACAATGTAGCTTTTAGAGAGGCACTAGAACCGCGAATTCTGCCATAACATTGCATCTACGAAATCTAGGTAAAAGCTTTCAGCTCGCAAACAGTACTTCGGCAAATGCACCCGGGATCAGATTTGTTTTTGGACTCTCGTAAAATAAACCACTTGCCGTTTTTAAACAACAATTTATTGGAAATTTTACGGCTAAGTATCCGATTTTTCAAGGCGGGGTTATGAGGCCTTTGTGATAAATTGAAATTTACGAGCTTAAGGAATTAGGACGTCCTGAAAGCACTGCATCTGGGAAAAGTTCTAAACCTCATACAGTAAATAAATGAGCTGTTTCCGACTGAAAGTTCACTCGAGAAATGTCATCGAGTATTAGCTTTAATATCCGTGAAAAATAAGCCCGCTCTGGAGACTTTTGCATAATATGTTGGAAGGCAAAACGGGAGCGCTAACGCCTTTACCTTTTTCAATCAAGGCTAGTCAACAAATAGGCAAATTGTATCATGTGCCATGATGAAATAGTTGCCGAGAGGTCAGACAGCAGAGCGAGCGTTCGGGCTTTGAACTGCTCCATTCGTCTGGAAGTTTGACCACTTTTGCTCAAATACTGCTGTCAAAGCAATGATCATGTAAATACCTTCCGCCAAACATTTAACAGTTAGTTAGACAGTGACAAACGCTGCTATTACCTAAATAGTAAAATGCGCGCGTTTTGTTTCGCTTAACTGATAAGCTTTGGCAACTTTTGCGCTTTCCTCTCCAGACCAGCACAGTTTGAATGTTTTTAAATTCGTCTAGGGGATAGTAAGTCTCAACTTAATCTCATTTAAGGGACTTGGTAGTAGTTGGAAAAGAGCGAGCCCGCAAGCATTTCTGCACAAAGTTGTAATTGCAAAACAGTTACATATGAGCAACATTAATCCGAATATCCCGATCCAGAGCAGCCTTTCCGGGTTCCGGTCCCGGAGCGACAGCGGACGGTCCCCGCGATGCAGTCATTTGTTTTAATTACTAAAACAGAAACAAGAATCTGTGGCCTCTCCTGCCGGACCCCTGCCATTAATCATTTTATCCATCGCTGCGTTCCACCAATATTTTCACTCGCAAATTACAATTGCCGGATATTGAATTCTGTATCACTTGTGCAGTTTAAATAATCGATTGTGGGAACACCGATTTTTCAATCAGACAACAAAGTGAAGGGAAACGTAAGGGATCGCAGCACAAGTGGGTGTATTACCTTATGATAAATTTAAATAAACACCGCTGTTGACTGAGGGGTGAGTTTAATAATAAAGTTGTTTAAATTGTGAATTGTGATAACGGCAGTCCTGGGACTGCAGGTGTAATCTGCTGCCTTAGGGGTTGTAGTAAAGTTTGCTTGCTTAAATCGTTAAATCCCGTTCAGAAACTTTACATGCTGATAGATCTGTTTCGCTTTAACTTCACCTTGAATATCTCACACGATGCTCCTTTTCTCCATTATTTTTTCATTAAAACTTTACAAAGCAATCCTATCTTGAGTCGAAATGCTAGTTGGAAATTCAATTTATTTTCAATTACGTAAACAGACGTGGTGGGAACTTAATTGGCAGTCGACTTAAAAAACGACCTTTTTTCAACAACTTTTAAACCTTTTCGCTTTTCACAACCATTAAGTTATAGTTATTAACAATACAAGTGCGAAAACACAAGTTTAAAGTTCGAGGGCTGTCGTTATGCAACGAGCGCATGCGAGGGAAGCGTGTTTTAAAATAGTATTTATAATCTAGGATTCAAATATTAAAAAGAAGGCTTAAACAATGTTTGGTTAAATTGTTTAAAAAATGCATTAAAAAGCAAATACAAATTACAAAATTTTCTCAGTTCTTTTAGATTTAGAGTAAATAAAAAAGTTAAACTAGGGATAAAATCTAAAACGTTTGACAGACGTAGCTAAGGCAAATTTTAATGTTTGGCGCTTTTATTGCTTGTAAACAGTAATGACCGTCAGTTAATTACGCTGAAAACAGGATCATTCAGGCGATACTAATATGACAGAACCAAAAATGCTTCTGGTAAATTTAATTAAAATTATTGACCTAAGAAGCAATCTTTGTGACTCTGTGACTGCGTTATTTGATCTATTCAACACTTTAAGGCGGGTTTCAAAATTTAATTTCCCCGAGACACAAAAAATTATGTCCTTTGATGCTGGCGCTCTGTTCTTATAAATCTCACGACATTTTCATTTTAAATACAAATTATTTTCCCTTATATTGCCTTAATTAAGTTTTAATTTTTCTTGCATTATTAATTACTGTCTTAATGAACGAAAATGAAAAAGAAACTGTGTACTCAATATTAAAATTTTGAGCGCTGTTTTCTGGGATGATATGAAAAGTGAGTAGTAAGAAGGACCCTTCAGAATACTTTGTTTTGTTTAAAAATTAAGCTAATCTTTCGAAAGCTCCATTTATTAGAGAAAAAATTATTTAGAAACATTTATGAATGAGATTCTCCTTTTAAGTCGTTAATAAATTTTTCTAATTTTTAATACCATATTTTTTTTAAATGGAGAAAACATACTGTTGGTAATTCGTCTTCGACTCATGGTGAATTTATGTGATTTTAATAAAGAGATTTCCCTAAAAATGTTAATTTTGAAACATATCTTAAAAACAGGGCAAAATGTTTAAAAAAAACAAGTGTTCTGAAGGGGCCTTCTTACTACTAAAGTGTGATATAAAAATCGAAATGGAAGCGTCAAAGTGCAGGCGTTAATGTGATCCTAGGTCCCCCAAAACTGGTTGCTATTACCTGACGTCACAAATAATTAATGGCGCGCTTTTATCTCAGCCATTCTCTAAATTGAGATGTCGTCATTTCTGTCATGCTGGTAATACAAAATGAAGCGGCCATTTCCATCACCATTATACTTTGCAGTTCATTATTCATATAAAATTAATCTTTATGACTACCCTTCATAATCATAATTTCTGCCTTTAGAGTTTCTGCAGTTCACGCAGTCTTGAATTACTCTCATTCGAAATTTGTCTGCAGATTCACCCGAGACGATGCAATCAGAAGCGAGAAAACTTTTTTATTATGTTTGTTTTATCTGACATTTCCCGGAAAATACGTTCGTTCATTTCTAAGCCGAATGATTATTAAAATTAGACATCCCCCACTGTTAACATTTCTCTTAATGTCCATTCCTTCCTGCTCGACTCAATCTTCCTTCACTAATGCTTTTGAATAGGTGCGGCACTTGTTCAAGATTCTCTAACCGTCGATTTCAAAGAGAATTGATGAACCAATCTGGATGGAACGTGACGCACGTTTTCCACACAAGCCAGACAAACCCCTTTTTAAGACACGTCATCGCACGTTAATTCATCTTCAGAATTACTTACCGGTGTGGCAAAATAAATACACCGACAGAAATATTAACCCGGCGCATCCACCATAATTACAATTTAGACTAACTACTACAAACAAAAATTACAATTATTGTTACCTGTATTTACAATATGAGATCACTTTTCAATAATGTATGCTACACTAGAGTCATAAATAAGTAAGTAATTGTCGGCACTTTTTTTTTAAATTCGTTTTAGATTTTTTGGTGGTATCAGATATAAATACTTTTGTCATTATTAGACCAATTTTTCAAAAACTACCTCTGCAAATTAAATTTAAACCTAGCCACTTGCACCAAAAAAAAATAGCAAAAAATATTATTACGATTTTAGGAGTTTGAAAGTACTGTTGTGCTTAGCTGTGTGTTTCAATTTACAAGAAAATGTCAAAACATAATGACGCAAACTGATCGTCTCATTGAGTGTTTTAATGTATTTTTCAGGCCAAATTAAATCTAGTACCCCGGCGCATCCACCATAATTAAAGGTTCGAATGCAAAAGTGTATCGACAATCATTTCTTAAAGAATAATTTTTTTTTAGTTTTATAAAATGTTTTGACACTGCCACTGGCTCGTTTTTAGATAAATCATCCAAACAATTTTCTTGATATTTACAGAAAACAAAGCTTATCAAACCGGCCTTCTACTGCAAATACATAGTGAACAAAATAAGGTAAAATCATTCATGAACTATTTATGGTTCTTGCTGAAAACCAAACTTATCAAAAAAGCCTCGGATTGTAAAAAAAAGTCGAAGTAAACCGACAATTACTTTCGAATCGTTACGAAATTTTTGTTTCCGCAAAATCATTAACTGGTTTTTAAGCAAATCCAATCCAAAAAATCTTGATTTTTGCAGGAAACAAAGCTTATCAAAAAAGCTTCCGATTGCAAAAAAATAGTGAAGTGACCACAGTCACTTCGTAAGACATAAATAAATTGTTGAGTTTTCTCAAAATAATTGACATCTCATTTATTGACGAATAATATTTAGAAAAATCATTCGCAAAATGTTCCTTATTTCAGCAAAAAACAAAATTAGTCAAAAAGTCCTACGACTGCCGAAAAATAGTGAGCCGAGTATAACTTCCTAGAAAAATAGTACATTTTTTTGGTTTTCTCAAAATATTTTGTCCTTGACTCACTTCTACACGAACTTTTTTAAAGGAATCATCCATAAATTATTCCTAATTTTTTGGAGAAAGCAACGTTTATCAAAAAAGCCATCGACTACAAAAAAATTGTAAACCAACTAATTATTACTCTCTAGAGCTATAAAAAAAATTTTGTTTTCTGAAGTCTGTATCGACTTATTTTTACACGAATCATTTTCAAGTAAATTTCTTTCTAAAATTTATGAAATTTTTGTAGAAAATAAAGCTTATCAAAAACGCCTTCAACCACAAAAAAGTGAACCGATAATAATCACTTCTTAGAGTCGTAATTTTTCGTTTTTGGCAAATTTTTGGCTCATTTTGAGGCAAATCATACATAAACTTTTTTGGTTCATATTGAAAACAAAGCTTATTGTAAAAGCTTTCGAATGTAAAAGATAGTGAATAAAAAATCTCTTTTGAAGCTTGAAATTTTTTTTTATTTTCCTAAAATATTGTATTCTTCGACACTTAAAATATACGGTTTTTTTCGTGTGTACGAAAGTTTTGACAACTGTTTGGCATTTCTCATACAAAACGTCAGACTATTTTTAATAGATTTAAAACAATTTTAACTTTGTTAAACCAAATTCGAAGAATAAAGTGTTGTATTTAACTCGTTTTCGTGTAAGTCGGTTCATTTATTTCACCTCGTTAAATAAATAACTATTTTCTACTTTGGCTTCACAAATTGTTCATTTGAAACCGAAAGTATTTTCGTTTTAGTAAATTTTTGGTGGGAGTTGTATTGGCAGTGCTGGACTGGGTGTCATCAGTCATCACTGTAATCTAGTGTGTGATCTGTCAACAGCGTCAACCCGTTTATTGATAAAGCCCGAATAATTAACAAAATTAAGAGGAAATAGTTTAAGTTTCGATAAACTAAACTAAACAAAAACAAATAACAAAAATAGAAAAAATAGTATATTACACTCGTTTTATAAAACTCAACTGTGGCACTCTTTCGTCGTGCTCCAAAACTATTCGTGCCACAATAGAACGTCTTGTAAAAGTCTGGCACTGTCTTACTTGTAGTAGAATTATTTTTTTCGAAACATCCATAAAATTTTTTGGGTCTTTTGGAAAATAATATGACCCAAAAAAACGTCCTAATCTTTTTATCTTCATTAATAATCAATAATCATAGCTGGTCGTCTTAGTTCTTTAGAACAGTAATATCTAAACAAACTGGCACCTCTTATTGAAGAATCTCTTGGAAAATATGCCTACTGTAACCGAAATTGACAGAAAGGTGTCGGCAAAATAATATTGTGTTTTCCTCCCGTTTCGCACTTTTGTGCGCCATTCCCGTAAACTAAATTTGACATCAAACGCCCCGATAAAAAATGTAAAAGGCGTATCCCTGTAGTTTTTCCTCGGTTCTCCTTTCGGCTATTACTGTTGTATTCTTGAAAGGAAGCCACATCGGATTTCACGTTCACCTTTTAAAGGTCCGGAAGTGCAGAGCGTATAATGGTCCAAGTGCAAAGTTGCAACGCCCCTGGGAAACCCGTGTTATTCTCGTATGTATGCCACGTCAGCAACTCCAGGCACTGGATCACCAGATTACAATATGTTCCGGGGCCACTCCACCTGTCACTGCCAGCAGAGAGCCGATACTTTGTTGCCTATTGTATTGTCACGAATAACGGCTTTAAGTGCTAAAGCACGAGCTCCGCTGCTATTTTGAATTTACACCTGCATTGTGTGTCTATCAGAGAGCACGCCGAAACTCACCGGAAGCGCTCACTGTTCCCAGCTCCTACCAGAAACACCCAAGTTTCATTGTCAGTCGGTACTCCGATGGACAGGCGAAGAGAATTCGAACCGACACATAAAAGATTTGTTTATCATCAGTAATTTGTTTATCAGTATTTTGCGAAAACTGATACTCCTATCAATTTTTGTCTATTCACCAAAATTAAAGCTCATAAAATTTTCTACAAAAGAGTTATTTGCATTTTTCTTGAGCGAGATATAAGCTTGAAAATAATTAAAAATTAAAAAAAATGTGCTATAAAAGAAAATGTCTTGTGATTTAAAAAACTGACAATATACTAAATTAATTGAGTGGTTAATCTTGGACAATTTTTGCTTAAAAACATCTAAATTGTTTATAGACTGTAATTATCAAATTTGTAACAACTGTTAACTAAAGTATAACGTTCCGGCATAAGCGCATTATTTCAGTTAAGATGCAGACTAGTTTGTAGAATTGTAGACGATTTAATTGTTGTTGAGAGGCCGATGAGAGCCCAATTACAGCGATTTACGGAGGGCTGTATTAAACGTAGTTTGAGAAAAACGAGAAACAAAGGTGAGTTATATATGGAAAAGTCTTTTATTCAGTGAGCGGCTGCCCGATCCATCCTCATTATACAAACATCTTTATGCTCATGTTAAGGAAAAGTTGGTACTTTATAAAGGAAAGCAGCGCAAACTGCTTTGCATTCGTACAATGAACGGCAATTGTAAGAAACAAGCTGGCCCGAGAACAGAGAACTCGTTTACGGATTGTAAAGTTCATAAACGTATGCTAATAAGCCTGATCAAATTTATGTTCCATACAAAAGTTTGCAGGGAAATTTTCTTCAAAGAATTTAATATCCGGTGAGTTTTTCCACGTTCGGATTTAAATTCTCCCTAGACTGCAAAGCCGTGGCGCGAATGAGAAGCTAGTATTTATGTTTTAATTAAAAATCAATTAACGCCTTGACGGAATACGTGACATCAGTTCGTTATCACTTTGGGCTAGAATGGAGGTTGCGGGGTTAAAAACTCATTAAGCCGCCGAGCTCGAGGTCCCAACAAATTACACATTCAAGCGATTAATAATTAAATTATTAATTCTCAAGATTTAGGATTGATTGAAGAAGGCAATAACTGTAAACATTATACAGCTTTAAAGATCAGACGTTCGTGTTAAATCATCGTCAAATGTGTTCGTGCAATTTGTTCCCACCCCAGCCAGTCTTAATGCTTACAGCGAGAAATGTTTTTGGCAACCGCTGAAACCAATCGCAGACTCTATTGTCGGCTATAAATCTTGGTACACCACGGCTTTTTCACGACTTCGAACAGAATAATGTAAGGCCTTAGATGTAATTACAATGATTTAAGTCATGTTAAGTTGCTGATTTATGCCGCCGTCGATGTACAAAGACGCCAAAAGATCGAAAATATTTTTAAAAGGGCTCAGCAGAATTTTCACACACGAACATTTCAAAATGGACCACTACCAGCAGAATTATTAAACGAAATATCTAACACATTGAAAACGACCTTAATTGGAAATTAACGTGAGCAAATCCTTTCGAAAATTAATTTTTTTAGTGTCACTTAGAGTTCACATAAAGAAATATTTTATCAAGATATTATTACACATAGATGAGAGACCATACAGCGGAAAATAGTCAGTAGATCTTCAAAAATCTATTGGTTAAAAATTCAATGAAAAATATTAACAGAAAAAGCCTACAAAAAATGCTAATAATACACAATTAGTTATGAAGTTTTTAAGTAATTTTTAGTGTTTTGAAACGAACTGTAATTTACTATTATATTTATTTATTATTTATTATAATTATAATTTACAGTTACGCTCTTAAATAAAATCAACGGTTTATTTAAAAAATTATTACAAAAAAAAGTTACGTGATACATAATTTTTATTAGGAATATTTGTATCCAGCAGTATCAGAAGCAGCATTAAATTCATAATAATCACGTATAATAATCAACAGAAGGGAACATTTCTGGTAAATCTACGAATATTGCTCAACAAGATGTGGCAAATTGTGAAGAAAAATTATATTCTTTCTCGATGAAATAGTTTGCAAGTTTTGCTGTTGTACTTATAGCTGCTACCTCTTTAATTTGTTTAATAATTAGTTTATTTCTATATATAAATTATTATTTCTCTTAAGAGGATACTTTTAATCAACGAACCAGTGTTGGTGTCCGCTTATAAGAGAGATTACTGTACATATCTGAAACTTACGAATTGTAATGAAATAAATCAGTTATTTAATTTGCTTAATAATAATTAGTTTATTTCTATGTATAAATTATTATTTTTCTTAAGAGGCCACTTTTAATAAACGGACCACTGTCGGTGTCCGCTTATAGGAGAGTTTACTGTACATATTAGAAACTTACGAATTATAATAAAATAAATCAGTTATTCAATTTATTTAATAATAATTAGTTTATTTCTATGTATAAATTATTATTTCTCTTAAGAGGACACTTAAACGGACCACTGTTGGTGTCCGCTTATAGGAGAGTTCACTGTACATACCTGAAACTTACGAATTGCAATGAAATAAATCAGTTATATCAAGTATACATTTTTTAAAAACACGTAACTCTTACAGCTACTTAAAACCAAACGATTCGAGTCTTAGATGCGCTTTAATTAACAAATAATGCTCTAATTTTATGCAAATTTACACGATCTGGCAGTGAATCTCCAAAAACCAATTTAATAATAAAAATATTTTTATTTACAACCACTAATGTAATATTCGTATGCCGATTACTAAACTTTTAAGAGTTGGGAACCACGTCATTAAATCTCAGGGTCAGTAATTTAATTACCTACGTTTAAATTGAAAAACCCAGATTTTTTTCGAATGTGCTTTAAATTCGGTGAAATTAATTTACTGCATTTAATCAAGGATTAACAAATTTTTGGACGTTTGATTAAGTTTTTCTAAAAATGCAAATGTTAATACGTTTTTAGAGGTGCTGTAATGTAATATAGAGAGACCGGGCTTTGAGTGAGCGTCTGGTTTTATATTTTTTGCTTCGAATTTGCATAAATCGAAGACGCATATATTTATCTTAAAGCCGTAGTATGAAATGAAAATCAAACGCAAACGTAGATGATTGAAATTTTAATAAAATCAATAATGAAAAATAACATTGCGAAATGTGCCCTAGTTGGAGAGTAGCACATAAGGACCGTATTATTCCACAAAATACCGTTTGGCGAAAAAACGCCCATATTAAAATTGTTTATGGAAATATTTTCATCGCCTGTGGCGGAAATTTTCATCAATCAATGTTTGTACACAATGAGCGAATTTACCTTCACTGGGAAGAAATTGATTCCTGCTTAACTACGAAAATTTTGATTTTATTTTTTATGTTTTCACTCTAAACAGGCTTTAATGAAAATTCTTTCCGATTCGGGACACACATGTTGGAAATATATTTAATTACGATTTGGACTGAACTAAGTTTTGTCCCGAGTTGTTTTTCGCTTGATTTTCCTTTCGCTTGAGAAAGCATCACGTTTTATTAGCTACGACGGTTTTCAGTGGAAACGTACGATCGTTATCGACCGTTATGTTGTTCTAATTTCGATTTCTCGCCACTATCGGCAAAAATACGGGCCCTGATCCCATTTTCTCCGTCCTGGATGAGATTTCGGCGCATTTAAATTAACGACAAGTGAAACCAAACTTTTACCAACAACAAAAATAAAGCGTTGATGTTTGACGCGATAATTAGTGCGCCGTAATTTGCAATAAAAATAAATTCGCCCATAAATGTAAATAAAACTGCCCTAAACGAGATAAATGGTAATGTAATAATGATGTTATTGCAAAATACTGCATTGTGCCATTAATTGACTAATTCCCGCATGAAACGCCAGTTTTGTAAGAAAAATAAACTCGTGCCTCGAAATAATGAGTGCCCATTTTGTAGTTTGAAATAATGCCAACGGACTCTGTAGACATAACCAGTTTAATTTTCATGTCCGATTTTTATGTTGTCACAAACAATGCTATCAGGCTCGGTTGACATATTTGTGCATTCAATGTAAATATGCACAGTATATCATGCATGCGGAATGGTGAAATAAAGTTATTTGTGAAAACAGATAGCTTCACCTGAACAAGGAAGCTGCGTATTGCTAAATTCCCGAAATTTGAATTGATTACATCTAAAACAACACGCTTTTATTTATTCAGGCATTTATGGACAAACATAAAACTTCAACTTGGCAGAAACACGTTAGGCTGTAGTTATAAATTTATTGCTAAATAAATAATGTCTCAATTATTGCGAGCCGACCACAATTGATTTTTGTTTGCTCTTCGCCCGAAATCAGAAAATTTGATTGAAGCGATAAAAATTTTAACGGAGCACAATAATATTTTCGCAGCGGGATGAATAAATTAGGTATTAAATTACAACGATAATTTTTTATAACCTTACACAGCGCATAACGAGGCGAATATTTTCTGTTCGGTTGAAACGAGGCTGTATTTTATATTGCTTCGAAAGTCTTTATAAAAGCCGGCACTCATTTACAGCGTTTAATTTGCGTTTTTGCATTAAATAGCGTTCGCTTAATTGCCCACGTTACTACATTAGTTAAGGGTAGTAATAAAGCGATCAGTATTTTAATCAGTAAAAAATAATAAATGATCAGTATTTAATTCTTTTTTGAACAGTAAAAATAATAAACGATCAGTATTTAATTCATTTTTGCACAGTAAAAAATTTATATGACAAGTAAACCACGCACAGTAGTTTATTAAAATTTGCCCAATACTGTGCATTTATTATTTTTACTGTGCAACTATTATTTTTACTGTGCAATTATTATTTTTACTGTGAATTCATTATTTTTACAGTGGATTTACTATTTTTACTGTGCATTTATTATTTTTACTGTACATTTATTATTTTTACTGTGCAATTATTATTTTTACTCTGCATTTATTATTTTTACAGTGCATTTAGTATTTTTACTGTGCATTTATTATTTTTACTTTGCTACTATTATTTTTACTGTGCAATTATTATTTTTACTGTGCATTCATTATTTTTACAGTGCATTTACTATTTTTACTGTGCATTTATTATTTTTACTGTACATTTATTATTTTTACTGTGCAATTATTATTTTTACTGTGCATTCATTATTTTTACAGTGCATTTACTATTTTTACTGTGCATTTATTATTTTTACTGTACATTTATTATTTTTACTGTGCAATTTTTATTTTTACTCTGCATTTATTATTTTTACAGTGCATTTACTATTTTTACTGTGCATTTATTATTTTTACTGTACATTTATTATTTTTACTGTGCAATTTTTATTTTTACTCTGCATTTATTATTTTTACAGTGCATTTACTATTTTTACTGTGCATTTATTATTTTTACTGTGCAGTTATTATTTTTACTTTGCACTTATTATTTTTACTGTGCATTTATTATTTTTACTGTGCATTTATTATTTTTACTATGCAAATATTATTTTTACTGTGCATTTATTATTTTTACTGTGCAGTTATTATTTTTACTTTGCATTTATTATTTTTACTGTGCATTTATTATTTTTACTGTGCAACTATTATTTTTACTGTGCAATTATTATTTTTACTGTGAATTCATTATCTTTACAGTGGATTTACTATTTTTACTGTGCATTTATTATTTTTACTGTACATTTATTATTTTTACTGTGCATTTATTATTTTTAAAGTGTATTTACTATTTTTACTGTGCAATTATTATTTTTATTGTGCATTTATTATTTTTACAGTGCATTTACTATTTGTACTGTGCATTTATTATTTTTACTGTGCATTTATTATTTTTACTGTGCAAACATTATTTTTACTGTGCAATTATGATTTTTACTGTGCATTTATTATTTTTACTGTGCATTTATTATTTTTACTATGCAAATATTATTTTTACTGTGCATTTATTATTTTTACTGTGCAGTTATTATTTTTACTTTGCATTTATTATTTTTACTGTGCATTTATTATTTTTACTATGCAAATATTATTTTTAATGTGCAATTATTATTTTACTGTGCATTTACTATTTTTCTGTGCATTTATTACCTTTACTGATTAAAAATACTTGTCGTTTAAATAAAATACTGTGCATTTAATTTGCGATTAGTTGATAGTAATACATTTTTTGTAATGTTATCAACATTATCGATAAACACACTGGAATTTGGTTGTTGAAAAGTGTAAAAACGCACAGCAAATAAGCAGAGATTAGGAGCGAAATTCAAAGGAGTTCAGAAGGCAAGCCAGTACAGCGACATTCATGAAAAGCTTGTCGAGTAGCAACTTATCTGCCGATTCGCAAATGCGATTCATTTCTGTCAGAAAGAGTAGCTTTAAATGTTCAACCTGAAATTTTAACATTCGCTTCTTACGCGAACTTTCCATTATCAAAAGCCAAAAGCACTAGGGACGTTATTGCGCGATCGTGCTCGATTTTCGAGATGACTTTATTTCCACCGCTACCTCGTAAGTGTGGGTGGTTGCAGTCGGCGGTGAAGAGCAGGCACAAAATTTAAAATTTTTCGATAATAATTACTGAATTAAAAAAAAATTCTTAAACTTGTTGGGTGGTGGCGTATACCAATAATTTAAATGAGATCGGTTTGTTCAGATGCAATTTATTGCAAAAGCTGGAGAGCCGTCAACGAGATTTATAGTGTAGTACGGATTTGTTGGAATTTTATCTCAAAATAAATGTTGCTATATTTTCCAAAGTGTCAAAAATCAGACCCAACTTACAGTTTGGATGTTAACACATATCAGATAAAATTGAATCTTGTTTTTCAGCTGTCATTTGAACAACTTTCCAATTTACCTCCTTAAAAAGTTGATTTAAAAAACCGTTCGGTGGGATTGCGACGCAGACCTTGGATCGATTCTTTTAAGGATTACAGTAATAAATTGAGTTTGCTTAAAAGTTTTTAGAACTATTTTGAGTTCTTGTGTATGTATGTGTTTTTTTCCCCAATTAACATACATACTGCTATTAAACAAACAATTTGTGAGATTAAAATCATATTTTCTTTACTCATGTACACTTTTATCGAGAGAACCGAGTCGAGGGTACCGAACTATAAAAGCTGTCGTTGATTATTCAATTTCTTTGAGACATTTAAGGTTTTAAAAAAATCTAATTTAGTTATTAAAATAAAATAAAATAAAAGGACTTTTGGTATTTAAATTTATTAATTAATTAACTCTTAAAATAGAGAAAATAAACTTCTATCTAATTTAGTTGATTGTAGAATATACAAAGTGAGTCTGCTTAAAGTATTTTTACTGTATCTTTTATATTTTTCTTTATGTACAATGCCAAGCAAAATATTTTGGGCACTTTTGGCGGTTCATGGTTAAAAAAGATAGGGAATTACACGGGATTATATTAGGAAAATGACAAAGATGTTCGAAATTTTTTGCTCACCACTGTATCTATGTACATATTTGTTTTGCATTAACAAACGTCCAGTTAAATGAAAATGTAATTTTTTTATGAAAAATTTAATATTCATGCAGTTCGCAATCTTTTATGTATTTTTTGTTGGTAACATTTTAAGCCTTTCTAGTTTATAAACAATATTTTAAAATACGTTTACCATATCAGTGTGTTTTAAATTTAATTGAAAACACGTTTAAATTTAAAATAAATAAAAAATAATAATTTAATTTAAAACATGTTTTGTTTCAACAATAATTAAAGACTATATGTAGATTTCTTCAGAATTTGTCTACAAATCCTTACAATAAACAATAATGAATTAAAAATATTAAATCCATAAAAACACAACAAAAATGTCCGTTTATCCGCCTTGAGGAGGTGTCCTTTAAGGAACATTACACTGAATTTATTTTAATTAAAGAAAAAAAGATTAGTTCGGATTATGGGGGATTTACAGTAAACAAAATTTTTTTTCTGAAAATATTTATTAAGTAATTGAAAAGTTATATACAAAACACAGAACGTCCACAGTATATTAATTTTAGTACAAAAGCCAGTTATAATGTACACAGCGTTTAAAAATGAATGTACAATTATCGCTCATATTGACAAACATTGTGTGAACGCAACATTAGTAGAGGGTAATTAAATAGGTACTACACAATGAATAAAAAACATTGAAATAAAAAAAAATAACGCAGTGCCACAAAAGATCACAAAGACTAGAAAATATTGGCAACTCACGAATGGAGGAGTGCTCTCAATTCCGTAGATAACAAGGCACCTCTTCAATGTATATACATTTTACATAACAGCATATATTACGGTTATCATTATGAATACAAAAGCCTAATCACAGACACTATAAATTTGACTCAAAATTGTCATTGAAAAACATCAAAACAAATCACTTAAGTACAGGTAAATCATATCAATTGGCAGTTTTATTACACGGAGTTATCAATAAAAAACAATTTTGTATGAAAGCTACCAGTTATAAAAATATAATTTGGAAAGGCAATCAGCTTTTATTTCACACTGGATACGAATAAAATAATTTTGATATGTCAAACACACTAAAATCAAGTTTTCAAATAAAATTGATAGATGTAGTGCGGAAACACCCACCAAACAAATAGACTAGTTTGTCCAACAACGAAGCCAGTTTAGGTCAAAAAAGGCCCTTCTCCTTCTTCATAGCGGTCTGTTTCCACACCGGCAATTTCTG
The DNA here is from genome assembly GCF_031307605.1 of Tribolium castaneum. NCBI lineage: Eukaryota > Metazoa > Arthropoda > Insecta > Coleoptera > Tenebrionidae > Tribolium > Tribolium castaneum. The sequence goes on from NC_087394.1 coordinate 29,829,012, forward strand.
GAACTCTTCCTTAGTCATCGACAACAACTCCTGGAAATCCTCCGCCGACAAATACACCTCCAGATGGGTCGGATCGACGCCTTCCGGCAAAGGCCGCTGCAGCAACTCGGCCAAGGGGTAAGTCGTCCGCAGAAGGAGCGCCAGCTCGTCCTCCACCGACAGCCTCGCATTCGCCCTTTTCCCCTCTTTCAAATTCAACTCAGCCACGTCTTCCCTGTCCGCCCAGCACGGGAACAAGTTCTTAAATTCCAGCGGCTCAAGTCCTGCCCAAACTAAGTAAGCAGGCACCGGTTCGTCGTCGTTGTGGCTCTCTCGCCAGTAGCTGACAGCTGTTTGCATGGCGGCTTTTCTTTCCGCTTGCCACCGAACGGCTCCAGAGCCCGTCTGGTCGCTTAGTTCCATCTCGTCTCTTTCCTTCTCGGGCCACCAGCCCTGCCACAGCCACAATTCGTGCTTGTTGTCGATCATGAACAACGCTGGAATAAGAAAAAGTCACAAAACCTGGACGCGAATCAACAACTATGCATTAGACTGTCACCCCTTATCACCACGCAAACGAGTTTCCACAGATGGCTCTCGCACAAGATGGATAAAGGCAACGTCTATGTTTAAAAGTTATATCGTCAATCAAAAATTTTTCACCCGAATGTAAATTCGAGCCGGGGAAACAGATTGTTGGGACGTCTGTCTCTTCAATTATTCCAACACATTTAAGCACGTGCAAATATACGTCCAACCCAAACCAATTTGTCACTTAGACTTATACATGCTTACGAAGCGGGACTTCTAGTATCCACACAAATTAAACAATCAGTTTCAACACGTGTTTGTCTTTTTGAGTGTGTTTTGCCTAACGAAAATTTGGTAAAATACATCGATAAATCATAAATTAGTTTAGAAAATTAAAAAAGTTTGCATTTTTTTCAACCCTTTAAGCAATTAGGCCATTTTGATATTTTTGCGGTTTTAATGAGTTTTACATCCAGAAACGCAATAATTTCGCCAAAAGAATGTTGTGTTTGCGTTTTTGGAACAATTAAGCAGCCAAACATTAAATTACTTCACAAAAATTACCGAAATGGATTGAGAATAGTTTTTCCGAGAGCCGATGCGCGTTTTTCTCGCTAGATTTTGCTAAAAATTATGTCAAATTTTTCATTATTCTTCCTATTTTCTAGCGCTTTAGAACAATGTTCAGCCAAATTTTCTTGAGAAATTTCATAAAAAATAAGTCACAGAATAAGAAAATGTTTATTCGAAAGTGGCCTAATTCGATGTTACTGTTAAATGTTACACCTAAAGCGATATCTATTGATATTAGAATACATTCAAATAAAAAATTCACAACGAATGTTAAAAAATGGACATTAATGTGGAAAAAATTACTGAAAGTATTACAAACTAAACACTAATTTCGATAAAAATTGCAAGCATTTTTTTATTTCAAACCCAAAAAATCAAGACAGTAAAAGCTGAATAAATATAACAAAATTGTTACCAATGTTTTTTAATAAATTTGTTGTAATTTTAAGTTAATAATTAGAAAAATATTTATTTATTTGCTCGGACCAGTTTCTCGATCTTAAGCTCTAATAACGTGATGGGAAAATATGTATTATCTAGTTTTATTGGTCTATAGTTAACACACAATTATGATTATTTCATAAAATAATAAACCAACAAACCATATTTGATCAAAAAAAAATGCTCACCCACTGTGAGTTATAAATAGAAAGTGAAAAGGTGTTTGCAAAGAAAATATTTATGAAACCGTATTTTTAGAATGTGAAGTTTTGCAATATGTGGTTAAAAAATGATCGTAACTATTTTTGTTCAGCAACGACCTTTATTATAATATTTATTAATTATTACCAAGTACATGCCGTTTTCATTATCCGACAGATCTACTTAAAGTCCACAAACTAAAACTAATTTTATTGTTTACTGGGTGATGAACCAAAGTTATATTTTTTAAAATTAAACACCTTATATATTTTTGCATAATTAGATTCTTCATGAAAAAATAATAGAACTTTGTACAAATTATCTCTATCTCTATCTGTTTCGGAATTATTCAACTTTTCCTTATATAAAAGACTATAACTTATGAAAAATCACTGCGCAGTCAGCTTTGATAATTTTCCAAAACATTTACAACAAAAAACTTAGAATACCTTGTAGTTTTAGCAAATAGTCGACTTTCAGTTAAAGCACACTCATAATGTACAGGGTGTGCTAAAACAAAAAATCTGAATAAGTCTTTTTTTCAAATAGAACACCATGTATTTCTTTACACGTGTCGACAGCATTTTTCATATTTTTCAACTTTTTACATCTAATTTCTGGTTTATGTATTTTGATATTTAAAATGAAACTAAACATTATGTGTATTTCTAAAAATTTCATCGTTACTGAACGAAAAGAATAGCTTTATTTTACTTCAGTTCATGACAAATAAGAACTGAAAACAATAAAAAATAACTGATTAACAAAGTATGAGCTTTGATGCTACATTTTTGCAGCAGAAAAATTAAAAAATTGAGAAAGTCTCTTATTAAATAGCAACTTTTTTACAAGAAAAACTTTCAAATTGTCATTCCGAAAACTTAAGTACCTCTTACTCATTACAACAAAGATATAAAAGTTTAAACGTTAAAAAAAAATCAAGAATTGTTTCAGTCGTCGAAAAGATAAATTGTCAACTGATAATAATAATATTCATTTGTTAGGCTTTGTCATAATTCGTCATTTATTTCAGTTATTATAACATTACTCAAATTTTAATATTTATGGCGAGCGAATAGTCTGCATTTTTGTTACAATTAACACTTAAAGTTAATTTATTTTTTGTTGAAACTGGGCCTTAGAAAATTATTCAATTGTTTGTTTTTCCTTCTTAATAAATGCAAGGTACTAAAAATAACAACTTTCAGTTTGCACTTTCTTCTTTATTAAAGCGGTAAAGACATTATTTTCAGGATTCTTATTATTGTGCAATAACATTTCTTCACTTAAGTTAATCTCGATTAAAATTGACTTCAATTGTTGTGTTTAAGAAAAAAACGCAAGATTTAGTAAACAAATAGATACTCACCAGGTTGACTAGCTGAGTACAGTTCAGTTTGCAGAAAGGGATAAGGACTAGAAAATTCACTCCTATGCGGGCACAAAATTTCGGCAGCTTGAAACGTCCCCGAAAGAGCACTAAGGTGAAAAAGCCTCATGGTGTAGTCATAATCCAAATCACTGCCCACCAAAGCGTTATAATCACCACGACCTCCCTCAACACCCTCCAAAAACTCCTCATTCTCCTCCCCTTCCTCCACAACAACCACCTGACAGTCATTGTTATTACTCCAACAGAACTCATCGGCCTTCTTCTCCACAATATTCTCAGCGGCAATTTTCGCCACCTTCCGCTTTTGTTTACTCGCCTTGGCCCCATTCCACACCACAACTTTCGCCAACTCACACAAAACGAGTATAAACGAAGTTCTGCTCCGCAACTCCTTCATCTCGCACGGGACCTCCATCAGGCAAACTTCATCCTCCAGCTCACCTCGCACCATAAACAGCTTGGCCTTGTGCCGATTTTCCTCTTTGCCGTCGTGCACCACCATGGAGCCGTTAAACAGTTTCAAGAACACGGCGGGCTCCGCCCCTTGCACCACGCGCACCTGGGGCGCCTCCTCGTCGTCGAGCTCAACGGTCAAAAGAGCGGCGGCCCCTTTTTCGTTGATCGAAGCGTTCGATCCTTGCCAGCAAAAATAAACGCAACGGTCGCGACCCGCTTTCTGGTACCTGGACGGCTTCCCGCTCAAATCGCGGCCTTTCACAGTGGTCTGGTAATCCCACTTAATGATGTAACTGTGGCTGTTGGAAAAGTGACCGATGGTTTCGTCGCTTAGCTGCTCGGGGTGGTTCTCGGACACCCTCCAAGCCGATATTTTCAACGTTTCAAAGTCGTACAGTCTTTTCGTTTCTTCGTCAAACCACTGGTCGCCACGCCCCAGGTGCGTGTTTTTGATCACCAGGTCGGGGGTTTCGCTCTCACGGTTGAGCATTTGGCCGACATCACAGGGCTTGATGTTGTAGGAAGCGTCGACGGTTTTGTCGGTTTGGTCGCTTTTGACTTTGATAACTCGGGAGAAATCGGGCCAATCGAGGAATTTCTCCTTGAATAAAATTGTTTCCCGGTGTTGGGTGAGTTTGGCAAAGAGGGCCCAGTCAGGTCTGGACGTGCCTTTGCGTGAGACGTCCACTGGGGGCCGATTGCCAAGCACCGAAGCCACATTCAAGGGACACACGCTACATTCGGAATAATCGTAGCCAAGGTCCCACATTTCTTTGGCCAGCTTGAAGGCCACTTTCTTTTTATCAGGAGGGGCATTTTTGCCGCTCCAGACGTACATTTCCGTTCCGAAATCAAACACTAGCACTTCGGTTGGTTTCAAGATCTCGATTTTGGGCATTTTACCCCAAAATTCGTCAAAAGGCACCAGTTCGTTACTCTCCAGTTTATAAATCATGTTGGTGGCGAGTATGTTGGACTCGTAAATACCATCTTCTTCATGGTGGCCGCCACTAACAGTTTGGCCCGCTTCGCTCTTTAATTTTTGCCAAAATTCTTGTATCTTTTTACTTGGTAACGCACAATTTTCAGAGTTAATGTTAACAACTTCGGCTTCCTGACAACCCAGATCGCCACTTCTTTGGATGTGGTTGATAATATCGGCAGCCCTTGACTGTTCAATCACATTTGAATACTTCCCGGTGTAATTATACAAAGTGGAAGGAGTGACCAAGATGTAATTATCTCCTTCGTTGATACTCGAAGCCACAGGCTCGACCAATCGTGTTTGGACAAACTGGCGGCCTTTAACGTGTAACAACATGAGGTCTTTGTACGGAACAGATGTGAGAGGAGTCCGCGATTTTTTCAAAGCCACGGATTTAAAATCTTCTTTGCTTGCTAACCCGGCCAAAGCGGCCGTCGCAAAACTTGAACTTTTAGCAACTACAAAAAAATGTAAGACGAAAATTTAACATTCTATTTCATTACTCACGTTTTTGTATGTTCTGTCTTTTCTTTTCTCTCTCGGCTACGCCTGTGATTATTTCAGTGTATTCGTTGGTGATGTCTGTGCGCGAGGCCAAAGCCTTGATCGGGTTTTTGGAAGCACCACGTCTTCTCCGGACTTGTACATTTTTCTTTTGAACTAGTAGAGACTGTCGGGTGATTAGGTCGAAATCTTCCTGAGACACTTCTATTTGTTCTGTTATTTCTTTGCCTTCAATGCTCTTGTAAAAACTTTTGTACGTCTCATCGTCCGGTCTTGAAACTATCACTTTTTGACCCGGTGTTCTTAAAAACGACTCCGAACCTAAATAAAGTTACTAGACACGAAAAATTTTAAGTTCAAAGTTTACCAAAATTATCCTGGTCTGGGTCTGGCACGGAAAAACTTCTTGATAACTCCACGTGACGGTTCTTGTCTGGGGAAACTGGAGTGGAGAAAGCTTCCGACCCTAAATACGTAACGGTTTTTAATTTTTTCTGACAAACTAAAAAAATCGTAATCTAAAATTATATTTTGGTTTTTTTCTTGGTTTAGTAATAAACTGTTTCGTTCTATATGTTTTACTTTTTTGTATAAGCCCGTTAATTCAAGTCCCATATTACAAAATTATGTATTATATTCCTGGAGTTGTAAGTGATCTTCCTCTGAAGATCGGAAAAAATGTGTATTTAAATGTATGGATTTAAGGTAAAAATCAGTTTTCATCAACGGAACACTTTATTGACTTGTGCATAAAATATTAAAAAAATTATACAAATATGGTGAAAAAGATTATACAGTAGGAAAGTATTTAGGTGGCCTTAGATTTAATAAAGTACGTTTCTTAGTCATCATAAACTGATAAAAATTTTGTAAGAGAAAAACGTAATTATAGAATAATGTAAAAACATTAAACACAAACGGCTGTTAAACTTGGATTCTGCATAAACCAACCAATAGACACCATTCCCTTTTAACGATTTTTTCTAAAAGAAAAAAAACTACATCATACTTTTAATTAAAGAATTTTGTTAAAATCCCTTCAAATAAAAATTAAAGCAGGTTTCAAATCCGCACTTACCCCCTTTTTTTGTAAAAAAATGTTTTAGTGTTGGACTGTGTTAATTAAGCGTGAATCAGAGTTGTGCTCAACTTCTACCAAGCTTTTTTAAGTTGTTGTGCATAAAAAATTTGAGGAATTGTACAAATATGCATGATGAAGAAGATTATACAGCAGGAAAATATTTAGGTAGCCTTAGATTTGATAAGGTACGTTTCTTAGTCATCATAAACTGATAAATATTTTGTAAGAGAAAAACGTAATTATAGTAGAATTTTAAAGACACTAAAACTAAACGGCTGTTAAATTTAAATTCTGCATAAACTAAACACTAGGCACCATCCACTTCTAACTTTTTGTAAAAGAAAAAGTGCTAATAGAAACACTCGAAAACAGCTAAAAAAGCCACATTCAATAATCTTGTCAAAATTCCTGTAATAAAAATTAAAGCAAAAAAGGCTTTAGTGACTGTGACTGTGACTGTGGCGTGACTGAGATTTGTGCTCAACTTTTACCCACCTTCCTTGCCTTTGAACCTCTTGGCTTGCGGCGTCTTCTTACTTTTATCACAGTCTACAGCTATATTGATTTGAAGATTCGATTCTTCTCGATTTTTTTCCATTTTTCCGGCCACAGAGAAATTATCCGCGTCCGATTTTTCGACACGGTTTTTCCACTGTTTCGATGCTGCGTCCAGTTCATCTTTCTTGATCTCCAAAATTGATCGTTGCGACAGTTCATCCTGGCCAAAAAACACCAATTTCAAACACCATAATAAGAAGACAACCAAAACACCGATAATAATTTCCAACATTTTCCACAAAATCTCCCACAGAGAAGTTGTGCGCACTTTAACTTGGCACCGGTTCACTTATTCGGTTTTCTTTAGTAATGAAGTTGTGATAAGTAAGTCACTTATCGGTAAAAATGTGTGCAAAATTAGATAAGCTTCGCGGTTTTTGTACTAATTTATGTCGGGTGCGTTCGAATTCATTATTTGTTTATCATTGAGTGGCCGATGCGCGACTGAGTATTGAGCATCTATTTGTGATGACACACGCTGAGTTTAATACTAAAAGGAGAAAGCGATATCAAACTTCCGCACGAAACGATTAACCGTATTTAAATCAAGGATAAAAATCACGTAAGTAGTTATATGTTCTAAAAGCATTTCGCGGTCAATGCATGTCAACAGCACGACAAAAAACACAAGTAGTCGATTGAGTTTGTAAGAATAGTTTAATTAAATAAAAATTATTTTCCCTCCTCTAGCCTCAAATAAAATCTGAAAAAAATACCTACATTGTACCGATTCATGTTCAGCAGTTTTAAGTCATTGCTGGAGTTATTGTTCTGTTGCACTCTCTTTTTCCATCCGGATTCGCCGCTTTGCTGCAGCTTAGCCTGGATTTCTTCAATAGCTCGAGGCATCGTTGACTGAGTCTGAGATCTTCGGATTGCACTTCCTTTTTTGTTGGATGATTCGTTTTCATCCCTGAAGGTGTTCTGGCTTTTGCTTTTGGAGAGAACACTTTCTAATTTTTGCCTGAAACAACACGAAGATTACTTCGGTTGCCTTTACATTTTGATTTGTATTTAGATAGTCGATATGTTTAGTAACTCAAATGTAATGATGCAGATACAATCAGCATCCTTTACCTGTTGGCAAAGCCGTGGCGCAACAATCATTTAGCATTACAACCACGCATTACGAAAATGTAACGCAAGGACTGTTCATATTATTTTGTAAATAAAACGACCAAAAAGAATGTAAATGATCATAAATGCGATGACATGGACGTGTAGTTAAAAACGAAGGCCAGGGTCATAGTCTGTATAAAGCAGTAAACTAAATAAGGAATTTAAACCTGGAACAAATTATAGCAGAAGGTTCCGACCTTATGGACACCAAAAGTCTAAAATAAGATAAACAGCAAAAAATCCACTCAGGCGAGAATAATTGATAACGTAGATAATGTGCACAAACAAATACAAAGTACAGAAGAGAACTGTAATTTAAGCAAAAATTAAAGCCTTATTACAGCTTCAAAGTTCGGCCAGGAAGCGGAATAAAGCACAGACCTTCATAAAATAGGAGTAGTGTCACGAACCACCGTCTTTCTAAAAATAAAAGACTAAAAGAGGAAGTTCAAGAACGTTACCCTTTCAACTCGTGGGAAGGACGTAGCTAATGAGTCGTTAAAAAGAACCGAATGGTGTCAGGAAAGGCGTCACATCTGACGTAACGAAATAGATCTATCTGAAATCCTTTTATATGTTACGTCGCCCGTCGCTGAGCTTATTGATCGCCATTATAAATGTTTGTCTGGCGCCCTTTGCACCGTCTGCCATAGCTATTGTACTAATTTAAGGAAGGGTTAGTTCGCCAAAATTAAGGGAAGTTTGTTGTTCGCTAAAAAAACAGTTAGACTAATTGTTGTTATTACTGTTTGAAAAAAAAGTTAAGGTTAATCAAGTCGGAAAAAATAAGAATATCTACTGATAAAAGCAGCAATAATGTGAATCATGTTTGTTTTGAAACGGTTTTGTTAAGAACAATATATTTCCAACAAGTCGTATCACAATCTAATAAAACAAATCGGAACTTATCATTTGTTGTTGTTAGTTTTATTAGTCAAGAACAATGTGTGTTATGCATATAAATAAAAAGGCAACATTTTATTTTAAACTCATAAGACCTGGTTATGGTAATACAATCAAATAGAAACACTGCGACATCAGTTCATAAAATTTCATTATTTTCATTATTTTGCGTCTAATAATAAAAATAATAATAATAATAACAAATAGTCTTTATTATGGGCGAACTTTAGCCGAAGCTACTCCTTTTTTTCCTTTAAAAAAATATTTTTTACGATGGAAACGCTAGTAGTTTTGAAAATAATAATATGAATTGAACCACTGAGCTAATGCAACGTATTGTGATATGAACGCAATTAAACTTAAATTTACACCAGTTGATCATTAGTTCCAAATTGATAATAGATCGGATTAACTCCACGTACTCAAAAAGATTATTATACGTACCCTCGTCATTTTCAAAAATCCCATTTGCCTTTGAATGGAGCTTTCAAACACAAACTTTTATTGCTGTGCTTGCAAAGCAGTCAAAGCAATCAAAACATTATCTAGCACCGAAAGTGTACCAGGTAGTGACAGCTGCAATGCTGTACGCGCACTGAATAACTAACTCCGTGCGACTACGACTATGCTAGCAGATAAATATAAAAGCTGCTCTATTATGGAATAAAATCATCGCTCGATGCGCTTGGTCTTCGTGCTTTGAAGTCGTCTGTCTATTGCACTCTAGGGACCACCAAAGCAAAATAAGGAAAAAACTTTTTACCAAATATTTGCTTAAAACAATTGTTAAAATAGGTCAAAAAGCAGTGACCTCAGAGAACGGTTCGTTCAATTAGGTGATAACAATGACTGACGTTTGACTACTTGTAAGCTTTCGCAATGTGGCATGAAATTGTCAGCCCACCTCTAGGCTTTACGTTCCGTTTTATAATCAAATTTTCGTCGTAAATTAAAAATCAACGTGGTGACCTTTCGGAAAGATCTTTCGTTCCAAAACACTGATCATCTTCCACACGATTGCAGACGATCCCTGTGAACTTTTCAAGCTGGGATATTTATTTGAAGTTTTCTCTCGACATTACATTACGAATTAAAAATAGTAGGTCGTCACGAATAATTGATATTGTGATATCGATTGGATCAGTATAGATACACTTTATGAATAATAAACAAATAAAAACCGAAAGGCTTATCATTAATTTACTAATAACCCAATCAGCTAATTAGGTATTAAGTTTTGTAAATTGAACTGATAAATAATTTGATTGCAGTTGATTAGAAATTTAAAATAAGTGAAATTATTTTATTTTTGCATTAAGTAACGTCAACATTAGATAATTGGTTAAGCTTTGAATTACTTTCTACGTATACATATTTAACAAAAAGTACTTTCTCACTTTAGGGGCAGTATCGCCGCAACCATATAAAGAATGGTCTCAGAGATAAGTTTCTAGATCAATATCTCCATTATTTATGTATGTAAATTACTTCCAATAAAAACACAGACAACAAATTAAAGAAAAAATCAAAAAAAGCATCCTAGTATGAATTATAACAGATTCTCATTGTTATTTTAATGGATAAACGACAAACCAATGCGCACAAGTCCGTAAAAGTGACACTTTTACGAACTAGTGCATAAAACTGTGACTTTTGACAGTTTCATTAAAGACCGAAACATGTTGGCTTCTTAAAGTGTATGTGATTTACTTTCATTTCATGTGTTATAACATAAAAGTAACGATTTATGGTTTAGTAAACAATTACGCAATGAATTTATAATTTTGTAGTGTTTTTAATTATTTGAATACAGTACAAAAAGAGCTCACCACTAATAGCCTAGCAGTTGCACTTGCTTACAGTTGATGTCATTGTGCATACAAGACGACACACAATTGATAGAGTATTGTAATAAACTGATAACACTTGAATACTTAAATGGCACACAATTGAATTAATGGCACACATACACCTTCTGTTTCCATTTAAATACAAGTATATTCAATAATTTTCTGTTATCTGCATAAAGCTCATGTCACCATGGGTTAACAATCTTAAATCTTAATTCAGTGACTCGCAGTTATGGGACAATAATTTATTTCTTTGTTTAGTTATGTAAACCCAAAGCTAAAACACGTTTCCTTGACACCTTACAAATTTACGCTGGTAATAGAAAGAAACAAGTGTATTTGTAATTGCATTTTATTAAAAATCCCGAAGGACGTATAAAATATTTGCATCGATACACGTGCACGTGACAATATATAAATTTTATAAATACGTGAAAGTGCCACTAGGAAATTACGACTCTTCTGCACAAGGCCTCCAAGTAAGCGGTTCTTAAATAGGTATATTTCACATTCTTATCCTTATCAAACAGGTGCGATTTTATTAAACAGTTATTCTACATTTTTCCGCCATACATTTATTTTGTAAAATAAATTATTATTAAAGTCTACGGACGATTCTGATACAAGATGGACTGCTCCACAAATCCAATTTGCAACAAACGCATTAAAATACACCTACTGGTTGCAACGGTCGTAAAATGTTTTTATGACCTCTCCATCGATTAATTCTTAAAAAATAACCAATGATAATTAAGACCTGCCTTAGAGAAATCAATAAAAGCGATCTCAGAATGAGGCTTCTTCAAGGATTACATTCGAAAGTATCTTCGTACACGAGAACGATCTTAGACTTTATGTACTAGTTTAATACAAGCCATGCTTGCACCTGCATGTTGACTGTTGTAATTACACAGATATTAATGGAGACAAGTCTTTTCCTACGCTGTTTCATTTTAGTTTTGACTGAATAATTTCATATCAAACTCAGGAGTTACTCGTTTCGTAATCACTACCACGATGGCCTTGCAGGCCTATTTCAAGATAAGGAGCAGGGTAACCTAGGGCTACCAACGTACTGTTCCACCTACTCAGTATTTACACGCAAGCAAACAATGGCAAATCCCGAAGCTACAGTTGTAAAGTATTAAAGGAAAAAAATATAAAAAATGTTTTTTATAAAAACGCATTCATTCAAAAGATGCATTAAAAAGTAAAAAACACAGATTACGTAAGTATGCAAAATTTTAATTCATTCGGACAACAGAAACTTTTTCAAATTTGGTTATGAAACAAACAGACAACAAAGCAAATTAAATAAAAGGGTTAAAAGGTAACCAGCACTAGAATTAAAAAGAAAATGTAATACTTAAGTTACTTCTGTTTAAAATTAAATTTTTAGCGTCTCAATGATCTCTGGAATTTTTTACACAAACTCCTCGCAATCTTCCGTAAATTAACTTTTTTCGATCTTGTTGCAACAACAAAGTAGAATTTTTGTATTTAAACACAATTTACTGATTTAGGAATACGATATAACGCATTTTAAAGGCAAATTTTTTACACAGCTTCAACATAAAAACGATTTTTAACAAAAACATAAAAGTTCTCGAACTTTTGATTACAAAACAAAGTGAAATTATCTGCACACCGTTCATAATTTATTATTACAATAGAAATTATTGAGCATAAAATAATTCACAAGTACGCCTGAAACATTAAATAAGCGTAAAAAAGTACTGCACAATTTATTATTACGAAAAACAGCATTTTTTAAACAGAAAAATTGTTCATATCAGTGCCAAAAGTTTCTCAAGAATCATGAGTATCAAGATTTGTTTATAATAGCAATAACAAGCAATGGCAGGAATTTAATTAAATAAAAATATGCACTTAATACTTGTTGCACGAATAGAAATAAAGTGGAATAAGGCATAACTTTCTTTACCAAATAAGTTAAAAGTATGTTTATATTTTCTACATCGTCTCGAGCTTTTAAACCTACACAAGTCATTCAACCAAAAATACGCCACAATGGCATTCCGACAATCTAAAAATAAATAATTCAGGAAAATACTCACTTAACCTTCAGCTTGTTTTCATTCTTGAAGATGCTCCTGATTTCGCGTCCCCCCGACGATTCGCCATCTGACGTCTCGCTGCTGGATTTCAAAACTTTAGTTTGCCGCTTTGCCGTGCTATGTTCGACTTTAATTTCGGGGGTTTTAACACCGCAAGGAACACTCGCGGCTTCCGAATCCGACGCAGAATCGTTACAAGAAATCCCCTCGTCGTAGGTCACATCCGCAACATCCGATTTCAAAATTGAGCACCGATTTTCGTAGTCGGAAGTACCATCGAACGAATCGCGTTTTTTGAGCGCGGATCGCGGATGCGAATCGCCGCGGCGAAAACTGCCAGACGACTTCAAAATGCCTCGTCTCTCGCTCGTTGTGTGGTCACCACTTCGCCCATCTTCTACAAACACCAAAAAACACGTTTAGAATTGTGCAACATTTCAAAATTGTAGGAAAAAGCACACCTAAAGCAAATGCGGTGGGGGAAATACAGCGTGCATTCTCGACCTCGTCTGAAGTAACAGGTTGGGTTTGAAAACGATTAGGGCGCCGTTTAGGAACGTCTCGTTTTTGGGAATTGTTCTCTTTCAGCTTGACGCTAAAGAACTTGATCCTTTCGTGTAAGCTTAGATTAGAAGGATCGGCTTCTTCTTTGTCTGGCCGAAGACAAAAGCAAAATAAAAAATAGAAACATGAGTCGGTAAAACAAACCAGGCAAAAACACCTATTTACCTTCAGAACCGTCGGAATTCTCCTTGACTCTTGCTGCTTCACGAACTTCGTCGTAAGTGATGGGCTGAGTGGAAAATCTGCTAGATGAAGGCGCATCTGATGGGTAGGATTTTCGGTTGCGATACGAACGAACCCCTGCACCGCCTATCAAAAGGATTAGTTTAATGAAAATAAATAACGTTGGAACTTTAACAAGTTTATTACCTTTGGCTAACTTCTTTCGCTGCGCTTCTTCGGCTATTGCTTTCATTTGAAGTTCCAAATTAGTTTCAAGTTTGCCGGGCTTCGAGGCAACTTCCAGAGGTTTATCCTCGTCTTGATCTAGCTCAAGCCCGTCTCCGAGCGATTGAAAAGCGGAATCGGAAGACATCTTACCACAAACTCCACTGTCCGGACTAGTATTATGAAGCGAAGACAGGAAACTATTCAGATTGCTATCACTCTCCAAAGAAGACGTAAAATCCAGGAACGAACTCCTGCTTTGATTGGCGACTGGAGACAACAGCGGGCTTGATTTTGGAAGTTTTGAAGTGTCTTCTACTTGCGGACTCCTCACCAAGTTCAAACTACACAAACATTGTATTTACAATGACATAACAAAACACACAAATGCAGTCAACGCGCAATGCTCGCCCCAACAAAACTGCTCGGACTTGGCGGCACTAAATCTAATTTTAGTTGATATTTTGGCAAGCAATCGATATAAAATTTGTGCCGCAAATAGCAGGACAGAGTACGCTACTTATCAATATTTTAAGGACACTTTCTCCTTGTGGTTATTTTATTCTAAAAGGTCTTGAAATAACGTGCGGAAATGCTGTGCTAAAATTAACACGCTTCATTCTGGTTTTATTTCATTGCGGGACGGTTTATTTCCGCGATATCTCACCTCGCTTCGAGTTCGTTCGAAGTCACCGGCTGGGTCCTGTACCTATCACTGGTTCTCTTCAAGCTCGTCCGTTTCGGGATCGCCCCCGTGGAAGTACTGTTTTCAAAATTCATCACAAGTTCGGAAACGGACAACGGCCTCGGCTTCTTCAACTGCCTGTCCTCTTCCTTGTGCTTAATATCAGACTTGACATTAAAGTCGGCGCATATAGTATGCGACCTTCTTGAGCTTCGAAATTGAATGACTGAATCATCGTTTGTATCGCCACAAAAAGACAATCTAGGCCTCGCCCCCTCCTCTTTACCGTTTTGCTTGAGTATTGGTTTAACGTCGCACTCACTTTCGCTAGGAACACCATGTTTGATGCACTCACTGTCACGCTCTAAAGAATTGCGGGATATCTTCAAAATGGGCTTCTTCGGCCTCTCCTCACACTCATCAGTGTCCGTGCTCGACTTCTTCTTCAAAATCGGCTTAGGCGTCTCGCAATAAGAATTATCATTGTAGGAACTCTCCTCCGAAAAACTCTTCTTCTTGAGGATGGGCTTCACACTCTCGCCTTCAAGCACCATCTCTGCGCCTCCAGCCGCAGCCAGAATCACAGCCGTGGTGATGGAAACATGCGGAGTGCTACTAGTGGACCCGGCACTGCTTGCCCCCGACCTCCTCTTCAGAATCCCCTGCGGGGAGTTGAGCGAATGATCATCGTCTTCAGTCTTCGACGTTTTGCGCTTAAGTATCCCGTGCAGGTGCTGTTCAGGCGACTGGGTCCGAGTCAACTCCTCCATAGAGGACCTCCGCTGGTTTTTGAGTATGGAGCGGGAGTCTGGAGCCTTGTTGGCCACATCGGGGCTACAAGACCTATGCCGCATGACTTGAGACTCGTCCAGACTTCGCCGTTTTTTCAAAATGCCTTGTTTGCGGTTTGTCGTCGCCGGTTCAATGACACTCGGCGAAAAAGTGACCGGGGGAGTGTGAGTCGAAGACGCACCTTCGGTTTTGTGGTCGTCTTGAGACACTTTGCGTTTTAGTATCGATACTGGAGCGGTATTTGGCACGGATTCGACAATGACGGGCTCCTCGGCTATTTTCTTTTTTAAAATGGAAAATGGTTGGTGGAGCCGGTCTGTAGCTAAGTTTCGGCTAACTTTGTCTATTCGTTTAGGACTACTACTCAATGGCCTCTTTATTTGTTTAGGCTGTTCTTCGTTTTTACTGGCCAGGCGCTCGACCTGGGCCAGCGTTTCTTTAGTTAAGGCCGTTAGTTCCTCCATTTTTTTACTAATACTTTTGTAATTCTTGCTACTATCGTTATCGGATAAACTTCTAGAAGACGTGGTTTTATTTTCCCCATTTAGTTTAGTTTGGCTTGCTCTTCTACTGATTTCTTTGTCTGACATGGAGTTGTCAAATTTATCTTTCGGGCTGGATGAGACCATCGGACGTTTGACTGCTGGTTTTGTTCGTCCCATCTCGGAATATGATGGGGCTATGCCTTTTCGCGCATTTTCCATGTGTATGCTTAGTTCTGACTTGCGAGGCGTCAGCCGAGGTGAGGCAGTGTTGGGTGATGTAGAAGATTGCGATAAGAAAGAGGCAGTGTGACTTGTATCACTTTTAACTTTATCATCGTTCGAGCTGTCTGCAGTCTGGTCTAATACTTCTTGTGGGAAAAACCGGCGACGCCTTCGGCGGTTCTTTACATCGTCTGCAACAAAAAATAACTTAATTTCCCTTATACTAAAGTTAAACAATAAAACTCGGTGTAATTACTTTAGAAGTATTTACGTATGATGGTAGAAAAATCCAGCACCGACGGTTGCCATGGCTCCCGTCGAAGGGGTAACGAACAGGGAATAACACAAAATTCACTGTCCTATTACTTAACTTTCTTGAGCCAAAGATTTAACACAAAAATGTGACAGTAACACTTACCACCTTCCAAATTGGGGACCTCTTCAGAGTTTAAAGAGCGATTGAGATTAGATTTTCGTTTGCTGCTTTTGTCACGTTCGATACGTCGACTTCCAGAGACACCTGTTTCATTACTGGTTGGTGTGACTGGAGGAGTCTTCTGAAAACAAAAAACCTGATAGAGCAAAAAATTATGTAACGACTGATTTAACGTTTGATAGAAACTAACACATTTGTAGTGTTTATCAGTAACAGAAGCTCCTGATAATGATATAGGCAGCAACTAATCGACGCAATTCTCCACACACGCACACCCACAAATACAAGAGCAGTGTCCGTTGATGGAGAGGTGACCATCACGGGCCAGTGGCTCCAGTGCTTTACAGTCGTGTATCAACCTGTTTTAAATTTCAACAACAAACGAAAAACGGTGCTAATTTAGCTTGAAAGAAATGTGTCTCTTATTCTTAACCCACGAACACGTGGGCACAACAGAACTCGTCTAATTAAAGTGTTAATTTAATAGAAGAAATTGTCAGTTCGGGTTTGATCTTCATTGTCGAAATTAACAATTCATTTGTGATTACCTCACGTCCGAGTTTAGTCTTCTGGGGACTAGAACAATTTTCTTGCGACGAGATTGCAGCCCTCAAGCGCGAGGTCCGGGTGGTCCGCGGCCCCTCCGAGCTGCTGGAGTTGCTGTCTTTGCTGTTGCGTCTTTGACTAGTCGGAGAGTCGATATGTATCTTATTAAATTGGGCGGCGAGCTCTTTTCTCCGTTGTTCCTTGTATCGGGCGATGCGTTCAGCCCTGCTGTCCTGACCCTCAGACATAATTGTCGGGTCTGATAAATTTCCAGAGGAATGAGGTCGTAGCCATCGAGGTAAGCGAGAACGTGAGCGTCGTGGCGGATGTTTACCTAAAAAGTAATGTGTGCTTTTAAAATGAGAGATGTTCAAGTCTGTAGAAATTTCGTTAAACGAATTGTCTCGAAAAAATTTATTTATGCAAAACATAATATTTACAAAATTTAAAGAAACAGAGCCAAGAATGTTGTGGTAAAAATAAAGCAACTGCAAACGTAAATTGCCAACTTGCGTAATAAAGTAACGGCAGCAATATTCTCCTCAGTCTAGTTGTGTGTACATTAATAGAAATTATAATTCGTTAATGAATAATAAGTTCTTTTTGGCAATTATAAAGTAAAACAGTCGAGACATGGGTATTGATTGCTTTAGACACGCAGTCGAGACTGTAAAATTGCTTTACTCCCGTGTGACGTACTTTTTTTTCAACAAGGCAATTGTTAAATCTAGTTGAGTCTGTTGAGGAGTTTATTTTAAGCCAAAAAACGAGCTATTTTCAGAAAAACAGTTTGTCAAGCTCTAGATATTTATTAATGTGCGAGAAGAATCCACCAAAAATTGTCCTTAAAATATTAAGTCAAACACCAGCTTGTGATATATAACTCGATTAGAATGTGAAATAAATTCAAAATAAAAACATTTTGTATTTTTTTCAAAAGTTGATTCAGAGTGTGATTGTTTTGTTAAATATTATTCTTGAAGAACAACTCAATGACAAATAGTAATTAAATTTAAATTTGTTAACATGTCACTAACAAAACAGGAGTTTCACTCCTACATAATTTGATTAATTAATTATAGTACCTGCAATTCACACATACACTAGTTGTTTTAAACGTACAAGTTACATTTTTTATCAAATTAAAAGGGTAAATAACAACATTTTTTACAGTTATTCCCGGTTATACATACCTATAAATTCATTTCTGCCATTACATAATCATGTAAAGTATAAATTATTAAAGTTGATGACCATGGAAACTTACTTTCAAGAAAGATATTTTTTTAATTTCAGTTATTATTATTTTGTGTGTGATGACTGATGATAAATGATAAAAGCTACTTCCGCAATTTTCTTCCGAATACAAATTATAACAAAAAATTAAATGTTATTCCCAAGGCCCACTTGCCATATTTGCTCCATGGATAGCAACATCTTACGATGCTTCAACTTGCCGAGACATTCAGGTTTAGAAAGTCGGTGAAGCATCGTGAATATTCCAATCAAAAATAGGCATTCAACGTAAATAACAATCAATTGCATTCTTGTGCGATCACATCATTAAAATAACAAAATGTTTGAAGGAAACAACCCAAATTCCGCGATAACAACCAATTTCTTACATCGTCACAAAGAAATCGTTCCCAGTCTCCGTCCACATCAAAAATACAGTAAACCTATTCTCAAAATAATTGATTTTGGTCAAAAACCCTTCATCACTGTCAAAGAAAGGTATACTTGACCTATATTTTAAGCAAACGAATTTGGTCGAGAGTTAAAATCACCTCAGGATGTAAATTTCCATCTCCATGGCCAGGAATTCGTCACGACTACCTTGTGGTACTTGAGTTTAGCCTTTTACAGCAATAAAAACATTGCTAAGGAAAGGGAAACGAGTATTTTTTTAAAGCCCTTGCAAATGCCGAAATACATTGTAAAACATCACCAGCGATTCTAATTGCCAGTCTATAACCAACTTTCTCTTATAATGAAAAATCTACAACCGACCTCATGAAAATCAACCAAACCAATTAAAAAAATTATCATCTACCTACATAATATGTAAGTAGGTAAAATAACTGAAAATGAGTAATTCGTGACAACACAGAGTGGAAATTATTTCAACATCAAATTCTATCGAATAAACGACAATAAAACGACTCATCTTTATTTGAAATGTGTAAAAAATTTGCAGTAAATTCAATGCTGATCCAAATCTGGGGAATCTTAACTATGAATGTTTAAGCATATTTTAAACGTTCACTGTACTACTTTGTTATGATTTAATTCAATAACATTGCATTTTATTAACTAGATTCACTGATAACATGTTTTGTTTGCACTTTACTTACATAATGACTTAAATGATTTTTTGACTACTTATTTAATCTTCAAAGAACACCTTTTCAGAGATTACGTACCAACAGCTTGTTTTCAAATTAGTTCAGTAAGTTTACAATTCACTTAAATCACTGCAACACGAATCAATTGTTCTCGATAATGTACAGTTAATGGTTTTATTCATTTACTTTTGGTTGATATTTAAAAGATAATGTATCTGTCTATTATCTCCTCAATATGCTTATCTGAAGTTTTATTTAAAAATCGGTCAATTAACAATATGCTACTGCACGTTACAAGAGAAAAGAAAAAAATAGTATTGAACAAACAGTAAAAAAAAATAAGGATTTTCCATTTTGCTTTTAATTAAGACTTTGTTACAAAAAAGAATCAAAACAATCGATAATGAAAATTTGCTAATTATATTTACAGCGGTTTAATCCTTCTTACTTCTATCAGTTTTCTTATTATCTATGTATTATTCTGCATTATTATCCAAGATTAACAAAGTAAATAATTGGTAGGTAACGTGATAAGGCAATTACATTAATTAAAGAGTTTCTAATGATGTAGGGATAGGCCTGTGTTAACTTTACTAGAAAAACAGATTGTTTAATGAGCTAAAAATATTTTTTGAAAACTATTATTTTATTATACAAGCTGTTTGTAAATATAATAAGCTGTTGCCTAGTTAAAAAAAGTTCCTGATGTCAAGTTTTAGTAACGCAACTTGTATTTTCCGAGGATTTTCATAACAAGATAATTGTATTTTCCTAGATGATATAATCTTCCACAATAAACCTCAGTGGACTTTATTATGATTCATTTCCAACAAATCCAGATTTTTTTTCTTTAAGTAAATATGTAATTAAATAGATGCATCTTCTATTATGGCATGAAATGACATGCATGCATTCCTACGAAATTACAAGGGACCTATTTCCACGAAACCGACTAAAATAAGGTTGTCATAGGCTAATGTTCCTATCGCATGTTTTATGAATTTTCTTCAAATGCGTGTCTACAAAACACAAGATAAGCCTTTTCCGCGATGATAACGCTTTAAACTCATTCGCAAGACAATGGATAGCAGCGCTATAAACTTACATTATGACTTCTCCAAATGAAAATGAATAAAAAATAATCGCGAGTAGTTGAGCGCACATGAAAATTTTAATTAAAACAACGGCACTGCACCAAACAGTACATCAGTGAAATAAACACAGAATACTCCACACAGTTTAAACTATTAATACACCACAGACGCAGGATAACCGAGTCCTGATACCCGCGACCCTAATGGGCTGCAGGATAAGAGCGGACCCAAACAGAAGCACGCGCAAAGTGACAGTATTGGAACCAACCTGTAGCTCCTGGCATGCACTTCGTCATGCTCGCGCTGACTCACCATACACCAATGGACACACTCATTCACCACAAGAAAATGGAAGAAAGGTTAACCTACTGCAATGCTAAAGCACTGAGAAAGCGGAAGTAGAGCAAATATTTATGGAGCGACATACACATACATGTCAAACATGATTTTCTAATTTCGACGCACTTTCAGGAAAACCGATATTTGCACAAGCTTGTATAATTGCAATTATATTAATTATAGATTTTATTAAATTATGTAATGGGTGTAAGACAGCCCACAATTTCCATTAGCTAAAACAAGACTAATAAATGCACCATTTATCATTAGCGAGAATACGTGAACGTTTCAACTATAATTGTGTTAAAGTTTTAATCATATTTATTCAAGAATCAATATCCCACCTTCTAAAACAACTCTTGATCAGTTTCTCTTTTACCTGGCACTTCTTCTCAAATCACTGTCCGGCAGGTTTAAAAATAAAGCATGAAGGCATCAATAAAACTGGCCACAAGACGATAGCATTCACGCTTATACAAATTTCCGAACAGGTGTTTGTATTTTGCTTATGATTCATTTCATTTAAATAACTCTCATTGAAAAATGAGCGATTTTTACACTTTCACTATTCTGGGCCTCTTGACTTCTTAAAAAATATTTTTAAGACTTCACTTAACTTGCCCTTAAGACTGCTGGTTATTAGTCACTGCCACGACATTATCAATAAAATACGCGTCTACTAAACATCTTTAAAGCTTTGCCATTTACTTCAAATAAATATTTGAAACCTATTTTTTGTGGTTTCTTTTGAAATATCATGATAACTTAAAGGTTTTTTATAAGTACGTGACTATGAAATAGGAAATGACTGCAGCCAATAAATGATTAAAATGGAACAATAAAATTTCAAAATTCTGAATTTATCTGACTTATAAAGCAAAAAAACATCTAATCTATATCAGTCAACAAGTAATACAAACAATTCCAATAAACCGAAATTGTAGAAATTAGGGAAGTAGAACGACATTTTAACTTTTATTTAAAAAAATAATAACTTGACCTATGTATTTTTTGTATTTGATCAGAGGTGTAATAACAGTGAATTTAATATTTAAATATTTAATCAAGATTGAGCGAAGTAAAACTCACAAAATAAGGAAATAAATACTTTATTTAACTATAATTAATATGACCAACAATAAATAAAACAACTACTAAACAATTAGCTGAAATTAAACACCGGCAAGTACGTGGATCACATTGCTTTATGATGAATGATAATGAATTCTTCACAATAACTGTGGTCACATTTAAATCAATACAGAGTTAGGCAACCAAAAATACACAAATAACAGTAAAAATGAAGAATCAAAGACAACAAGTTCTTACAAATAAAAAAAAATTAGTTAAAATTTGTCTATAGTGAACTCTGACGCAGTAATGCTAAGTAATATCAATTTTTGCATTCTGGTAGTTGGAAGAAAGGATGTTAGCTGGTAGACACGTTGGCAGTTACCTGAAGTTGGTTGCCGATTAAGGAAATGGGCTGCGACTGTTACAGTATACCTACAATAAAACACACGACGTCACTAAGGCCATTACTTTATTATTAATAGTGCAGTCTCAACAAATTAGTTTTTTCTGGTGCAATAAAGACAACAAGTGCTGCATTGTTATTACATTGCCAAGCTGGTGGATGATATGAGAACATTACGTGTTAACACCGGTATTGATCCTTTGCAACAATAAATTAATAAATAGGAAACTTTCAGGAAAGGAAGTGGGCAACAGAAGAACACTAATAGATTAATAAAACAACGCATTCCAGGTGAAGTAATGGATAATCTACCGATCATAAAAAAACAAAAGCGCATGTGTATTGATGGTTGTCTAAACTAACTATAATTATTTTGCGTAAAAAGTAATAAAAGAACTAAAAAACATTCGTAAACGCTCGTTCCAATCTTTCGTGAATTAATAATAATTTGAAAGTCGATGCTTTTCACATTCAAATTAATAATGAACCTGCTAATCCTGTTCTTTAACTTTCGTCAACTTTCATTGTTCGTTCCGATAAAATAAAACTTAAAAGAAACTATAACGTTTTATTTATAAAACAATTTTGTACAACAAAATCTACAGAGAACTTAACATAATATATTTGGCATTGGATCGTATTTCTTAAACAAACTTGTACAACTAAGTAGTCTTCACTAGGGGTAAATAAATGACAAGAAAATGGAAACATGAATTAAACCAAAACATGCTTTGTAACTTTTTTAAAATATTAGAGCAGCTATAAAAGATAACACTGCAAACAAAAGTCCTAAAATAGCCACAAAATCAAGAGAAGCCAGCTGATGGGCGCATGCAATTCCGTAAGAACATGCAACAGCCACTGTTGCGGGGTCGCGGTACCAGGCAGGAGATGGTTTCCCGTCATCATCGAGAATGTGCCCACTTTCACCCCTCTCGCTACTCCTCCTTCTAAAATCCATTACGCTATCACAAGAGGGCCCCGGTTTATTCGAATCAGATTCACGACAAATCATGGATTGATTTTGTAATATTTGATTAGTTCCTTCGTGTTCCGACAACTTCGACGTCTCTAGAACCAATTTGGGCGACTTCAACGAATCTAAGGAGTCTAAATGACCGCATTTCTCTAAACCTGCGGAGCTACCTGGGCAATTTGAACTATCGACGCCTGATAAGCACACGTGATTAGTAGAGAGGGTATCATGGTTAGAATCGTGAGTTTGTGGGTTAGACACAAATGGTTCGAAACAGGCACATTCTGTGACGTTGGAAGCGGCATCTACAACACCCACACACGCCTCACCTGCAACCGTCTCATCGTTTTCTTTATCATTCGTATCATTTTCCTTTCTGCCGTCGAGATCAAGACTAACATTGTTCTTCAACTCTTGGAAAGTCGCAATCAATTCCGCCTTGTGTTCTTCGAACGGCGACGTGCACTTCACATCTTCAACCGGAGCTTCGTCAAGATTCAACTCTTGATCAGACACCAAGTTCTCGTAGTCATGATCTGACTCGCACGACAGCTTCACTGGCGATTTCTCCTTGTTTTTGGAATCGTCTCTTGTTAAAACAACATTTGCAACAGATTCTTCCCGAGTAGCTTCGGTATCAATCTGCCCCACCTCTTCCAAAACTGGCTTTGCAGACGCCATCAAATCCGTACTGTCCACAACCCCCTCCAACAATTTCTCGCACAATTTCGCCTGTTCCGACACCGCATCAATATCACTCAGAGTTTTCGTCAGCTCGTAGTTGTTCAAATTTTCATCAGCAGGGCTTTTCTTCCGTTTGCGGTCTTCAAAACTCTTCAGTTCTTTGGCTATGCGTTCATTCGTTTCTCTAGCTTCGGTGGCCAAAGCTGTGAGCAAATCGTCAAGAGACGAATCTCTCGATTCTTCGACCGGAATCGGAGTTGATTCTTTCGGCGATCTCGGTGATTTACATTCGGGTGTGGTGACACCTCTCGGTGGTTTTGCTTGTAAGTAGTGGTCCGAGGGAGTCTTCAAACTGTTCAAAAAGTTCATCCGGCTTTCGGTTATGCTGTCGTTACCGTTGTTCGTGTCGGTGTCGCTAAGAAATGCTCTTCTGGTGGCACTAATTTTGTTTTCTTTCTCCATAAGGACTTGGCGTGCGATTTCCATCGCGTCCGCAATGTCTGTTAATGTTTTTGACTCGTTACTTTCACCACCGTGTTTTTCTAATCCTTTGGATAAGAAATTTTTATTGATTATGCTGCCAATGTTGGCGGAGAGCGACCTCACGGCTCGTTTTTTCTTCAACGAGTCGAGATCTAGCTTCGGTTCGGACGCGTTATTGTTCTTAAGATCGTCCGGAGATAAGGGCGGAAGGGCAGGTTCCTTGCCCTGGTCTTTCCTCAAGTTACGGAAAGCCAAATCATCCTTAACCAAATCAGGGATTTTCCGTGGTTTAAACATTGGTCGCGGAATATTATCGGGAACAGCGTGGAGATAATCACTGTTCGCAGCCGGTGTTATGGGCCCTAAGGGTATCCCGAACGGTGGTTGAGGTTCCACAACCTTTGGGCAATTGTTGGCAAACTTGACGTTTCTATAAACCACGTCATCTAAAGTAATATCAGGTTCCTTAGAGTTTTTATTTGGCACTTCATGTTCCTTTGGTTCTTTTCCGTAAACAGGAGACGCGTTTAGGTAACTAATTTTGGATAAAACACCTTGCGGATCATTGATTGTAGCTGAACGTTCTTTATTCAACTTTCGGAAAGCCATATCGTCGGCTCTCCTATCGATAGTTTGGCTTTTTCGCACAAAACGCTTACGTCTAGGGGAACCTATAGAATCGAAAGGTTCGTAACTAAAACTAGAGTCGCTCAAAGCGCCCCTCGACGTGCTCCAGTTGGAATAAACTTCGCGTCCTTCCTCCTTTAACTTCTGCTCAGCGGCATCCTTTTCCCGCTTCTCCGCTCTTTCCAGAAGGTCCTCATCGCCCAGTCGCAAGCTGTTGTAAATTGCCTCCAACTCGTCAAGAGCCTCTTCCAGATTTGAAGACTTGCGTTTCAAATCTTCATTTTCCTCTTCTTTAGCCAACGGCTCCTGGCATAGAACAGGCATGTAACGGTTTGTCCCCGAATCATCTTTTTCAGTATCCATCGATTTGGTTATATTCTCAGACGTAATATCATTCTGAAGAACGCTAGGTAGGAACACCTGGGTTTGAACATGCGTCTGGCAAGTGAACATTTGTGGACTTTTCGCTCTCTTCGTTTTCACATTATTTTTAACACTTCTGGAATCCTTGTCCTTTTGTTTCCAGAAATCTAACGCTTTCTGAGTTTCACTCTTGTCGGTTGAAACACTATCCAAGCTATTATTTGACTGGATAAATATCGGTTTTCTGCTCCGCGGTTTCTTATCAGTTAAATAATTATAATTTTCCAGATTTGTGTTAACTTGTGTGCGCCTTTGAGAAGCGTCGGGAGTTGCCGACGATGGTCGTGGTATCAAATGGACGTTGTTTTGTGGTATGTGATCTTCCGAAGTCGATCTGCAGTTTTTATTAAACGAAGTGAATTTTTTGGTTTGCACTGCGGGAGTTTGCGAATTCGTGTGGAACGATTTCGATTTCATAGGGCTGTCTAAATAGCACGTGATGGGCCTCACATTGTCGTAATATTGAGCCGTGACTAATCTTCTAGGATCACGCGGAGGTGGAGGTGGTGGTTGTCTTGCATGACAGGCATTTACATGCCGAGACTCAATTAAACTCAGATTCCGTAACCTGTTATTGGGTTTTCCTATAGGAAACTGGACATGAATTATTTCCGATTCCGCTTCCACAGGCAGGGATTTATGTATGTTGGCATCACAAGATAAACTACGTTGATTAGAAAGATAATCATTTGATAGTTTTCGAGTACTGTAGTTATAGTCGTTCATCGACAAAGGTGGCTTGTACGACGGGTTACTCGTTGAATTGCTAACTTTAATCCTACTATTGCTATGACTAGGAGGGATAGTTGATAATCCCGAAATGTTAGGTGACTGCGATAAGGTGGAGTATATCGTTTTGGTTTTGTTTAATGAAGGTGGTAGTAAAGGGCTTCTACTTAACGATCGGTTACTATCATCGGACGTTTTCCACTGTGGTACGGAATTTTCGGCGTCCGATTTTGACAGTCTTAAAAAGTCTTTTGGATTCTCGCCATCTCGAGAATGTCGTTTTAAGTAGCGTTCTGTCCTTGCCGCCCTTGAGCGGCGGCTTAAAGAGCCATCTCGGTACCCTTGACCCAAACTTTCGTCACTCCTAAACCTAGTAGAAGAGACAGATCTTTGAGAATCCTCATCCGAACTGCTGTCCCGCTTCAAATTAACCCTTCTGGCCTCCGCCCTTACTTTTGCCAACCCTTTCCGGCTTTTTCTTCCAACTTCCGTTGATCCTGAGATCGAAGTGCTCCTAGAGTTGCTGACCTCCTCAACTGTTGCATTTTTAACAGGCTGTTTTACAATTTCCTGGGATTGAGTCTTTGGTAACGATTTACTGCCGTATCCAAAACCATTACCCGGGTCAGAAAAAATGCCGGCTTCATCGTAGCCATTAAACCCATTTGAGTACAGGTGTGAATTACGGGAAAGTACGACATGGTCGAAGGTTCCGATAGGTTTATTTGGCTTTTTTTTCTTGTCAGGTTTTCGTTTCTTTCGACCTAAAAAACCCTTCTTCTGCAGGTCGTCGTCACTGCTACTGTCACTTTCGTCTTTCTTTTTCCTTCGAAATAAACTCCCCAAAGACCATTTTTTCTCCTTCTTGGGTGATTTCTCGGGAAAATCATATCCGTATCCTAACAAGCGTCTGGATAAAGTTGGAGAATAGTAACTATCGATGTTCTCCTTATATTTTGATAGTTCTTCAGCACTGTTCATAGTAGTGAGTTGTTGCACATCTTTAGCACGAATATTTGAATGAGACGACCAGAATCGAGGTCGGCTGCTCAAAGTCTGAAAGGAAAACAAGTTAGTTAAAAGATGTTCTTTCAAATTCTATTCTATTATGGACAAAACAGTAAATTTGGATAGATGACACCCAACTTTGGATTGAAGGTCAAAAGTGCGGAAAGTATCATTTTGTTTATTCACTCATTTAGAAACACGTAATTATCATATCAAAAATAAAATCAGAGGCTCATGTTATTTTAAATTCAAGAATTAATTTACTTCAAGCACGTCAATTTTATTTCTAGTGAATCTAAAGTAACATTCTGCTCCTAATTAACTGTGTAGGCCTGTTTGTACTTTATAATTATTTGTATCACCTACAAAACAACACAATAATGAATCAATTTCACTTTCTTTCGTAAGAACCAAAGTTAATTACGTAAGTCCTCACACATAATTTAACGGATGCTTGAGATGTTTTACAAATGTAGACTGTAGAGATAGTTCTGTTTTCCCAAACCGAAAGGAAGTCTCATGAAGGAAGCATTAAATATTAGCACATTCATTTTAACCAACCTATAAATCAAAATAAAGCCTGAGACATAAATAATACAGGCTTTCCAGCACGCTTTTTATTAAAACTATACATCATATTCAATTTATAATCGTTTCTTATAACAACAATAATAATTATCAACCTTGACTACCAATAGCTGCGGACCTTGACAGTGTTAAACAATTCTTATAAGGCAAATGCTTACCATAGTCTACGACCAAAAACAGAAGGTTTGTCACGTCAATCAGTGTAAAATTTGCGAACAATACCAATTTATTATAAAGGTTATGAAAAATTTAAATAACAAAAATGAATTAAATTGGTGGAGAATTTCAGTCCTGAAGTGTGAAAAAAACACGAAATTATAATTCTGCGTTACATAAGACCATAGGTGTGATGTTATGTCCGAAAATTGCTCTGTCGAAACACTTCGTAGAAAAGCAAGGCACGTTACATGAGCCATTTACATAATTTAAATCACCTTGAATTTCTTGATCTATCCAAATACCCTACATAGCCAACTAACCCAAAACGTATGCAAATTAATTTTTTACTCTGTCTCTTCCTTAGTTCAGTTCTTTTCAATTCGCTTAGTAGGGTATGTGCAGGCTGGCCACTGGTCACATTTAAATTACGTTTAACTTCAAGGCTATTAATTTAATCCAAATTAGAACATATTTGTAAAAAGGATAAACCACTAGAACTTTAACCTTCAACCGCAAGTTCGAAGTACGTATAGACATTAATTATATCATTTTTTTAAATACGTCAGAGACAGGCTTCCGGCTTTAAAAATAATAAATCCACCGACAACTAACGATGAAACACTCCGTATAATTAATTACCTGAGACCCAAACGATTTACAAATCCAAATACTTTCACTGCAAAGACAATGCGCCAGAATAAAAATGACCACTTTTCAGCAGATATTTCAGAAACCAATTATTGTGTCGTTGTAACGTGCAAACAATGACATTCCGTTCATGTAATTACAATTACATAAAGATTTGTTATGGAAAGAATGTTGTTATTAGAATCAACAGCACGAGATCTCGGTCAGCTTACTAAACTTTCCAAACAACTTTATTCCACATCTATAACCGATTTAAATCGATTGAGAATGCTAAGAGACCTATTTTATTTTTAATAAAGTTAATATTTCCAAGTTGTCGGTTTTAATGATCACTTCTCCTCATACAGCGTATGAAGGTGATCCATCACCAATGACACAAATTATTGTTCATATTTGGGTCAGCTGCAGCAGTAATGGGAGCCTTGTCAAAAATTTCACGGCAAAATACGGTGAATCAAACTGTGTTTACACCGCTTACAATAAATAATAAATGTCCAAGCTGTTAAACAAACCAAAATCGTCTCAAATCCCTTTTTGAGCTCCACGCACACGCCGCAATTTTTTGCTTCAACAACTTCCGGGCCTGCCCTATCTACAGATCACTCGATTATTTTTAGGAGGGCTATTTTTGTCTTCAAAAGCTTTATAATTCGTCGTAGATTTTTCCCCAACGTTTCATTGTTAAACATTTGCATATTTGTTCGGAATAACAATAATTATGAGACCGCAAATAACAGTTTTCTATTCAATAATTTTCTGCTGAGATAAATACGGATGTGTTGCATTTAAGAGTAAAAAATGAAGATTTTCTCACTGTTTGAAAAATACAAAGCACAGAGTTCTAAATCAAAGGTATCGTGCATCTTCGAGCTAAAAATCCGCTACTAAATGGTTCAGGAACGGATATTGCAAATAAAACTGTTATTTAAAGATATTAATGAAAACAGTCTAAGATCAGCAGACGCGAAGGTAAAAATAGTCATGTTAAATATATACCATGATCAAATGTGTTACAAAATGTGCCCATTCAGTGCAAAAAATAAAAAATATCCTTTTACAAATCACAAATCGAAACCTCTAAATTATTCATTCTCTTATTCATAACATGTCTCACTGGAAATTTGTAACCTTGATAATCACAATTTTTTTCAATAGTAATAACAGAAAAAACAAACACAGACATCGCGTGGATGTTACACAACACAAGACCAATGTACTCAGTTCCTATTGTTACCAAATTGTGAGAATGTCGTATTTGGCTTTGATGATTTAATGTGATGACGATAAAAGATCTAGGAACAACAAAGCACAAATTTTTGAATTCATTGGCCAGCCTCTTAAATCACCAAGGTTCAGAGAGAACACTGCAGCCGAACAGACCTTCAGAACAGCCAATAATAAACTTTAATTATTTCTAAACTGACATTGAAGATGATAAAACGAGACGACACTTTAAAAAATAACTTCACCAATAACTTTTAATTTTTTGTAAGCTCTGATGGTCGAAACCTCATTCCAGACTTTTACCTCTCTTAAAAAAAATAAAAAATACCGAATAATCATTTTGTACATAGTACACAATTGTTTAAAATTGGAATGGGTGTGTAACGTCAATACAATAAATTTTACGAGCTCATTTCCTTCAGACTTCAAAGATAAAAATGAAGCAATTTTTCCACTTGTACTAGTTACGACTAGGCCAAGATTCAATGTAAAGTCCAGTCAACTAAATAACCATACAAAGAAACATTACAATGTTAGAATGTTTAAAATTCGAAGTGCATTTCTCGTAAACAATTCCTTACAAGCAACATTGTTTATAATCAAAACCACCGTAAAATATCTCGCCCATCGTTTGAAATCGACGTGCAAGGAATGATTTAACTGAATCTTTTGGTTGTGATGGAATTTAAGTCATAGTAACATTGTACAAAGTTATGTAGGTAATAATAATAAAAAATGAATAAAACCAAAAACATTAACATATTTTAATTGTGTACAAGAGCTAAACCTTTAATTAAAATATTATTATTAAGTGCATAAACATTGACACACTTAACTACTCATTCCAGACATCACGTTTTCCAATACGAAATTGCGACAAAAAATGCTGTCAAATTAAACCACGCGAAAGGTTTAAATTTAATGAACACCTTTCGAATTAGTCTGTCTCAACTAATAACATAATTGCAGCAGGTCATCCAATTTTTTTTCACTGTAACCCGAAATTCAATAGTTCGATAGCAGTGCCGTGTATATTAAGCTTCTCACGAATAATTTCATTCACAATAACATCCTGTAAAGTTGAATGTATCAGAAAATTTCTTCTTCCAATTGAACTGTAAATAATCTTGGGAAGATGTAGCTCATAATTCGTCGACAATGTATTTTTTGATGTTGTTGACTTTCTTTTTCTATTGTAACACAATTTTATAAGTAATAACTCTTTCATGTGGGACGATTTGGTACACGAAACATGGTTGTGTGAGGTTGGAGTATACATATTTTAACTTAATTTCACCGCCAGAGGGAATTTCTTACGAAATTTTTATTTACCGGTGTAGACGATGTCTGTGAACCAATTACGACGAATTAGCTCTCGTCTGTTTGGGGCTAGAATCATTTGAGGGCGTAGACTGCACGCACTTTGCTAATTAATAAAAGGTGAGGTTCGTTAGAGCTCCGAATAATAAATGCCCACCTGCTTTAAACTTATGATTATTTTAATTTCTTCTCAAAACGCCCGGCTTTGACAATTTTATAAATTAAATGGTAAATATTTGAGTCAAAACGATAAAGTTTACCAATTTATTTTAATCAAATCTGCATTTTCACGCATCAAAGCGATTCTCAATATTGATTTTTGGATCCTGACCTGTGACTTATTGTAATATTAAAACTGTTTATCTTAAATGTTAAATTTTTCCGAAAGAAGCAAACCTTCTGATTAATGCTGAAAGGATTTTCGAACCTAAGAGAACGTAAAGTCGAAAGACTGAACCTTCATTTATTTTTGTTTAAATTAAAAATACTTGGAAAAATTTTATTAATTATATTTTTCGTTTCAATTATCTGTGGAATTCGTTTTTAGAAGTGTTAATGTGTGATTCACAACACACTACAATAGTGTAACAGTTTGTAGACGTATTTTAATCACTTAAGTTGACAAGAATCCATTGTTAAAAAATAAAATTTCATTTAGCCAAAGAAAATGTGAAAACTACTGAATATGAAAGCACACGAATAAATCAGATGATAATAGTGTTGTTCCAAACAAATTAACGAAATCATCATTGAATTAATAAATAAAAATACTAGGAGCAGCACTTAATTCACATTTAATCCAGTTAAAACCCCATAGCGTATAATAGTGTCATAAACTTACACTAACACAAACTGCACTCAGCGGCATTCTCCTCAATTAACTTCCAACCTTAATAGTTAATATTGATTTTGGAAGCACAATAACTTTTACAACACACCCATAACGTCTACAAAAATGCGAGTACCACCCTCCCCTAAAGCAATTCTATTTCGACAGGTCACGTGTTGCTTTCAATTTTTTACACGCATTAAAAACACACACTTAATACACCTGTTGCAGCTGAAGCAAAAGCTGTTTCTGACTTGGGCAAAGAAATGATCGTGACTGTTGGGTCTCGCACTCCCGCACCTCTATCGCAGCGAATACCTAGACGATTAGCTTTCTAAGCCCCACTCCATGAATTCCGTTGAATCGTTTTAAGGGTTGCTACACGATTCCATAACTGATAGCAAGCTTTCGGGCTTTCGGTCCTAACGTATGGTGTTTTATACGTCACGAATCTGCGAATTAAGCTTACGCATTCAATGGCAGGAAAAAAGTCTCAAGCCGGAACTACAGTATTCACACCACGCATTCAGAGGGAACGTTGAACACAAATTGCACTTATTTTTTCCGCCCTATAACACATTTAAACACTTTACCACAACATTAACGTGGCTGTTAAAATAAAAACTGAAAATTCTTCGGAAAACCTCACTCGAGAACTATCAATTTTTTGTTTAGGAAAATTACAAATTTTATATTTTTTTAAAACTCCACTGGTGAGTGTTTTATGCCTTTTACCTGACCCCTAGAATACGCAGGCAAGTTATTTGATACGATTTTAACATTTACAATTTTGTAAATTGTTCGACATTATTACCTTGGTTCGTCGCCCGAGATATTCTTATCTATTTCAGCAGAGTCTGGAATTCCTTACAAAAAGCAACCGTTCAGTTTATCTCAAACCGGACATTTAAGTGCTTTACAATTGAGACTTTTAGTCGTTTTGACATGCCTTATATCCAGTTATATATTCTTATCTTCAAAATGACAGGCTTTAGATAAAACCTTAGCATTTTGAGTAAAATAAAAATCACAACAATATGCAAAATGCAGCTGGTTTCATTGTCTATGCAACCATGTACTTTTTTAATTTTGACCCATTTATTGTCGAGAATCACGAAATTGATTAATGATCACTAATATTTTGAAAATTATTAATCTTGAACCCTCTCGTTCAAATTTTGAAAATTTTTTGCCATGAACGCATCCAGAAATAATATTTGCGCTAATGTTGTTACTTTAAAGTAACAAACCCACCGCTTTAAAAAATTTAAATAGCAAATACAATTTTTCAATTTTAAACGATTTTTTTTTAAAGAACATTGACTAGATTGCTGTGAAAGGAAATAAAACTAGTTATAAGAAAACAAAACATTTTAACTAATGTATTGATAAAATATCCACCCCCAATTTCCAAAAAATTATACAATCAATTTTTAAAAACTTTTAGTCCAGATAAGATAGCATTTCTGAGTCTATCCTCACCAAAAAACTTCTTCAAAATCTAAGCGAGACCATTTTAGACTGACAATTTTGAAAATTTTAATGAGACTTAAACTTAAAAATTCTCTACAACAAATCTTTCAGAATTGAAAAAAGTACATGAAACCAGCTTCAAAATGATGTCACTAGACTCTTCTTGCCGTTTAAATTTTTTGAAGGAGTAGCCTTGGGGTCAAGAAGGATGCACAAATAACTTTAAAACTGAGATAAAATTCGGTCCCCCTTTAAACTAAAATTGACCTGTGTATTTTTTCCAAGCTTGTACGAGATTGGAGACTTCAGGGAGTGCTAATTTTAATTGAAACACCTTGTATATTTATACGTATACATCAGTACAGTAATGTTTGGATCATTACAAAAACGTTCGGATTGTAGAATTCATAATATGTAAATGTTATCAATACTCGTATCACTAACCCGAATACATTCGGTTAGTCTATAGACACCTTACCTGGCCACTAAACCATGCAAATACCTACATACAGAATGTCGCAGCGATTTGAAAAAGTCCATTGTCCCCTTTAGATGTTATGAAATTTAGTCAATTTTTACGAAAGCCGTAGATACTAACCCCCTGACTCACCCAGAATTATTTTTAAACATTAAATAGAACACCCAATATTTTTGCATTTTTTGCTGTAGCTTTTTAACACTGATGTTTTTAACTAATTTAATTGGTAGTTCGGATTATCCAAACGTTACTGTACTATACATGAAATTGATTCTAACTTTACTGAAAAAACTGTAGCGAATTAAAAGTTTCGTGGGTAAAAGTTTAGCTGCCTACTTTAATAAACGTATTTCTTGGTAAAAATAATAATTAAAACAGTACAATAATGGACGGTTGTTTTTTATTTGATTTTTAAATTCGAGTTTTAATTAAATTAGCCTAATTGGCTGATTATAATGTTAGGTGTTTCCAAATGCACAAAAAATATGACATCTAGACGCTCTACAGAAGTTCAACATTCTAAAACAATGAGGATAAGTTAATCACATCCTCGCATAACCCACACAACTGACTTTTTTAACACTGTTTGTACGTTGAATCTTAACAAGCTAAGTAGGTGACAATCAACAATGACTTATTAGTTTTATTACTGAACAACCAGTAATGCATTAACGCAATGCTAATTTAACACCAATTTTTTAATTAAAATATCAAAAAAACAAGTACAATCGCCATTAACAACATCATTTTAAAGTATTTAAAAAAAATAAAATGATTAGTTAAGTAACTAAAAATAAAAACTAGTGCTTTAAACCAATTATTAGAGTAAACAACCCAACAATGTATCGGTTATTATTCACTTGATAGATTTATTTACTCCCCTTACACATTCGCCACATTATAATAAAAGTGATGTCTGAAACATAGACTGGAAGCATTAACCAGCTGTTTATTTACACTGGGTAAAACACACAAACTTCCTTTTTCGGTATACATCGACTACATGTTACGAACAATAATACGTTAACAGTTCGGGAGCACATTTGAGATTATGTGAATTATTTATTTTTAAAAATCAACACTCTCATGTCATGATATAATTTAAATGGGTGAAACGACCACAAATATTTACTTTCAAAGTGTACTTCGGTAAAATTCCTACCAGCAATTCCCTTATAATCACCTTCATGTATACAAACACGATAGTGATTTATGTTATCAGGAAACTAAGCCATATGTATGCAGAAAATGCACTTCCACAGTACATCCTAGCTTTGTTACCAGATACCACAGTTCTCTTTAGATAAAATTCCAGACAAAAACATTGCAAGTGGACTAAACAAACAAGTCGGCTCGTTTTATCACTTGTCCTCCCTATTGTCTATTGTAGGTATTTTCGGTTAAATTTTTACTAAAATTAAATTAATTTTTTTGATCTTGGAACAATGAATTTACAATTAAAATTATTACTCCTACTTGAAATGTAATTACATAACTACAACCAACTTGGCAAATCATTTAAATTGTAAACAGATAATGTGACAAACCAACTTCTCCAAAAACATTACGCTCAATTTGGTTCGCCCACAAATCACCAAACTAAACGGAATCACAGGCAAATCCAGTGATTTCAGAACCACTCGAAATAGAAGACATTGAAAATCTCGTGGGTGTTTGTTCCAAGCCAAAAAGCACCTGAATGTATTTTGAGCACTATGTACCATCATAATGCACGAATATTACGCACGTTTGTTTCCAAAAACATAGTTTCATCTCTTTGAACTTGCGTTATAGAGGAACATTTAGAACAGAAAGCGAGGCATTTATGGCCTTCCACTTTTAGAAACAACCAGATACATTAAATTGCCGAATACCAACGACGGCTGGACGCTATAAATACAAAAGAACGAGCATTTCAATCACGACGGTGCCTCTTGCTTCCGAATCCTGAAAGCTTTTAGTTTTAAGTGAATTTAATTATATTTTTGGTCAATGGTTGGTAGTGCCTCTTGATTTATTTGTTTGTTTTCATTTCGCTCATGTGAAAATATTTTTCTTATATAAAATTATATTTTCTTTAAAAAATATTTCTCAAATAAACCAACACAATATTGCTCCGAAATTTCAATGACATGCAAGACATAAATTAAAATGATTAAAACAAATTATCAAGCGTGACGTTATCTTTTATTACGGTCGGTAATAAATTAGTAAACTACCAAATAAAAATGAAAACATCAAATAGACTAACGAAGTTAACTCGGACCAAATTAGGTCTTGCAACTTTACTTAATTGAGTACTTTCCTGACTGATTCGAACTCACGCCAAACTAAATAACTCCGACACAATAAAGACAAACGTAAACAAGGCATTTAACTTACTTGATAATGAAAGCAGTTTTAATCCGTAATGTTACAGGTCGCAACCGAAACTCACTTATTAGTCTGATAAGAAAGGAACGGAAAATTTAAAGGCAACACAACACCAAAAAATGACGAAATATTACAACATGTAAGTTCAAAAATCATTACGTTTCAAACAGCTTGAGGCGATAAAAAAATCTTAAACTGAATAACTTCGAGTTAAATGCACTTTAAAACAGTTTGAGGCTACTGACAGGGAATTACTGTGCGCAGCTGGTGTGGAACAGGAACACCGACGACGACGCGCATATGTCAGGATATTTCAGCGAGGGAGGTGGACTGTTCGACTTCCACGAAGGGAATCCAGGACTCCGATTACAAGCCATTTCATGAGGCTTAATATTTATCGTCACATTACACGCAATAGGCGCCCTGGATACCAAACGTTCCGTCACCCGGAAAAATCTAATCTCGCAATAACAACTTTCAGAAAAGTTGGAAATTTTAGAGAGACGTCTTCAATCGGCCACAATTATAACATAAATTAAAAACAATAACTATAAAAATATGGGAGAAACTCAACTTTTCCCCGTAAATAAAGAGGCGGTGTATTGTTGGTTGCATAATTCGAAACTCTTAACGCATAATTCACTTGAAAATATTTTTATAATCAAATTGACGGAATTGTGTAAGCGAAAATATAAAAACAAATTAAAAAAAAATACATTTTTTTAAAACTTAATTTTTACAAGTCGCTTTTTTTCTATGTTTAAATAAACTTTGTTGTAACTTTACAATTGAATAACTCGGATAAAAGATACCATGACTGACCCTAAACGTTTGATGTTATGCTGAAATGCACATTACACAGCTGCCGTGCTGTCGCTAGGTAGCTACGATGATGAAAAAGGGATGAAGGATTGATTAGTAACATAAAACTGGGGTTATAAATTGCTTAAATCCCTCTAACTTTACGTTTTTCACCAAATCTTAG
The DNA here is from genome assembly GCF_031307605.1 of Tribolium castaneum. Taxonomy (NCBI): domain Eukaryota; kingdom Metazoa; phylum Arthropoda; class Insecta; order Coleoptera; family Tenebrionidae; genus Tribolium; species Tribolium castaneum. Next base: position 29,866,043 of record NC_087394.1, read on the forward strand.
CTATGATATAGAACGTCAGTTCTTTAATTATAAAAAGTCTATGATAGTCTATTTATTTAATTAAGCCGTATGTTACTGATTTCGTGAGATCTACGTTAAAGTTGAACTATAATGTAAATTATTAAAGAGGAACTGTTCAAACGAATATACAAATAAAAAAATACAATTGGGTGTTGCTCATAAATAAAACCATTCCAAAAAGTACATTAAAAAAAAAGATTCAAATCACATAAAAAATATCGTAACTTTGTTATTGTTTAACACTAATATAAATTTGAAAAACAAGAATTGTGTGTCGTTTAAAAAAACTCTATTTCTAAATATTTCAAATTTTTAGGTTTTTTGAGTTACAATTTATTAATAAACTCCTCAATTTTTCACCGTTTTATGCAAAACAATTGATATTCCGTTTTATCCGAAATTTCACTGATTCTCTTAAAAGAATTAATCTTAAAAACATAAATTTATAGGATATCTGATTCCTGGAAGAAGTGTCAACTCTCTGAAAATCTTAAAAAAAATCATTGATTCGTCTTCTGAATACAATTCAAAAAAAGAAGAAGAAAAAGAAGGTTTTTATGATCTCGTAAGAAACATAGAAGTGAAGAAGTATGTTGACAACATAGTGACCAAAATTTGATAATCGCCTCATTACACCGATTTTGTTCTCTAAGTGCTTCATGGTAACTTATTCAGAATTCAGATAATATTCAATAAACCAAGCACATATATCTAAACTCTATAATAAGTGGTTAGCAAGCATGCTATTTTGAAAATTTTGAAAATTTTATGAACATTTTATGTATGTCTGGAATTAGTTTCCCAGTCATTCCACTTTAATAGACGAAACACTACACAAATTTTTAGATTTTATTTTCAGTTTTTATGATAAGAAATAATTTTTTCTTTATAAGAATTTAGCACAGTCAAACTGTTTGCAGCCTATTATTGGAGCCACATTTGTAAAATTTTAAATATAAACAGAATAAAAAAATTCATGACGGACGGAACACAAAAAAGACCTCACATTTTTATCGTAGAACAATCGTCAAATTTTGCAATTTTTGAAAGATGTTTGCGTATAATTTAGATTTGACACAGTTTAAGTCAAAAAAAAACAACATTCTCAGGAAATATAGATAATCTGATAATTATTTTAAGCTTCACCCACTATCTACTTACCTTAAAAAAGTCGTAATTTAATCAAACGCAGCAATCTATGGAAAACATACTCTCATAAACTTTTCAGAACACCTTTGATCACACTTTTATTTAGACCTTCCGTAGCTTTAGAACAAAACCCCTCAATAAATGGGCATAAAAATTATTGACATTGTTATCAAGTTACGCCATAATATGAGCCACCCCATAGTTATACTGTTTTTGTCCGTGATAATGTATCGGCATTTAAAGTTAAAACAAACTACCGATAAAATTTAAAAATAACAAAATACCTAATACGTAATTGGAACCACCCTACTTTGTCCAAAATTAAGGTCATCAACTATCCAAATGAGTTGTGTACAAGTTTAATAAAATAAAAGACATAAGAACTGGATTTAAATTTTTATAGTACTCACCTGGAAATGTTGTTATGCCCTGTCCATCACCGGAAATCCCCAATTCGTAAATCCCATTTTAACATTCACAAAAAATTAGCACAAACACAGTTTAGTCACAACGCCGATGACACAAACTAGAGTTACTCTCACAAACTCTATAGAACACACACAGTAGCCAAAAATATGGAGAAATATGAAAAAAATTGATATTTGCATAAAAAATAATGACACTCATAACCTCAATTTACAACAGGTTGCTCGGTGGAAAATAGTGTAATGTACGAAATTCACGCGATAAAATGTAACATATCTTACCTTCAATGTAAGTTCTGACTAGAGCACTAGTAGTTTCACTCACCAATTGTCCGTAACTAAATTTAAAGTTGCTAAAAATTTCACGCAAAATACCAAAAACTACTCTAAAATGACAGAAATAAACGCACGTTCACATTAGCGCATTCGCATGGACAGCCGACAAATCGAAATTTGCCGAACGCGCATGCGTCCAGCGACCAGGAGCGACTCGTTAAAAAGGAAAAAAGGACAGGTTTCCAGAACCAGAACCGAAAACCTTCAAAATGATAATGAAATAAACACAGTAGCAAATGCGTAATAAAAATTGCAGCAAGCAGTGCTTAACAAACAAAAAAATTATAAATAAAAATTTATACAAAAACCAGTAACTACTTGCAGTTCACTTACTTAACAATCATTGTGGCGCAAATGATTAAGCTGTTACCATAAAATCAGCTATTTGTACCTCAAAAGACACAAAGAAACTGCACGGCTCATAAAAAAAATATGTTTTTCAACAATCATAAAAAAATGTATTGTAAAATTTTACTTATAAATTTTTTCACAGTCTGCAACAGTGTGGATTATCGTATGTCGTAAACTAATTGTAAACTCAGGCGGATTATAAAAAGGCTAGTTTTAATTATATTCTAAACAACTAAGCAAATTTTAAATGAAATATAAAATATATAAATAAAAAAAATTAAAATAAAAAATAAAAGTGTACATAAATATAAATATAATTTTTATTAATAAAATAATAAATTTTAGAATTTTTACGAAACAACTGAAAATTTTTGGAGTATTATAAATCGCCTAACAAGTGTTTGTTTTATTATAAAATACCTATGGTTCACTCACAATACGACTGAAATGAACCTGCATTATTTAGGTTTATTATAAAATTAAAAATAAAATAAAAAAGTGCCAACAAAAACCATGCAATTATTTAATATTTTTATTATTTATTATTTATAAATAAAGTAGGCTTTAATTGCCTTTAATTTGCATGAAAACGCTGATTATCATTTTTCATAATTAATCAAGCCGAAAAGTCAAATAACAAAACATTTAAGTGCAATACATTTTTTAAAACCGCCTACTCTGATTAGAAATTAAAATGATCACTTGGTACTTCTGGCGGTAAAAGCTTAAGAAACACAAATACATATTGTAATTTATGCTATTGGAAAATTTCAAGATAACTTGTACTTTCTGAGAATTCATTTCGCACGCCACTGGCGCGCAAATATAGGAAAGGGATTCTCCGCAACGGCAGCATTTGCTCGGGCGCAGTGTGAGTTCACGTGCTTAAATGATATCGTAAAGACCTCTTTTATTTTTAGTACTTAAATTATTTTTTAAAAAAATGTTTATCAAATTAAGTGTTATCATTTCTTTCCTTCATCTTACCATCGCCCAGACGCAAAATCACGACTGGGGTAAGTCACAATTTCGCTAAAATTTCAACAGAATTTCGCGCGCCATGAGGATTCTCCTAATGGTCACGTACACCTAATACCGACCTTAGCAATTTTTTTGCAATTAAACTGAAAGTTATCCAAATCGAAGGGAAAACTAACTGGAATTAAAAATGTTGGTTATGTAATCTACAGCTCTGACGTGCTCGCCAGTGATAAGTAAAATCGGAAATCGAAATTAATCCCGAATTTTCGAAATTAGCGCACGTGCATTTACATTTTTTTTAAATATATTTTATTAGTAAATTACCAGTTACTATTCAGGTATTCTATAATTGTAATAGGTTTTTGCGGTGAGTTGAATTACATAAACATTTTTGCGGTTACGCCAAAAGTTCACGATGACGCTTATCAGTTGAAAATTTTTACTTAGTTACATAAATTTGCTTTATTATTTTCAGAACAGACTATTAGTGGTTTCATTAAAAAAAAACTAAAAATAGGTGTTAAAAAAAATAGGTGTTTTGTGTTCCAAAATTTAAGTATCATCAGCCCACTAAAAAATTACGTATGTAATCTATTACAAGTATTACAACATATCTTAAGATAAGATAAATCTAGGGTTCATAAGTACTTTATCTATTAAGTAAGTAATCATCTCTGATTGTCATAATAGTAATTAGGTAGTATTTACTAAGCACAATACTCACTAAATTTTTTTAAACATCCCATACAAAAAGAAATTAAGAGATTTATCACATGAAATAAATATCATAATTAACATAAAAAAAACTTTTCTAATGAATTACCGTTTACTAATGAAACACAACAGCCAAACACATCTAATAACAATAGTTACACCGAAAGGTATCTATTTATGATCAAAAATAATTAGTATAGTATGTTAATATAAATAATTAAGGTTTTTTCGTGGATTTTTTTAATATCTACATTCTCAATTTTATTTAATTTAATTCAATCTAATGTAACGCATGAACAATGTGTTTGTTTAAATTTAAATAACGGTCGTAATGGAACATTTAATTTAAATAAGCTCTCAGATACTTATTTCAAACCTACATACCCAGCGGTAAAAGTCAAATTCTCTTTGTAGGAGTACCTCCTGTTCAATAAAGTGACATACATTTTGCGCTCGAGATTGTTTAACACAATTGCCACTGTTTTGATAATGGATTCACGACACTCTCATTTAAATTTTAATGATTTTCGTAAATCGTGGTCAAAGTGTTTGTCTGGTGACCTTCAAGTCACAGTCGCAAGTTCAAAATGCGTAAATATTGAGGAAAAAACAGTTGTTTAAGAAAATTTCTCATTTATTTCTTGATTATTGCGTCTCTTGATACCAGTTCATCTGTTTACAAAATTTCCAATCCGGAATAATTTGCGTCGCCTTTATCATCTTTATTTTGCGCAATCGTGATTACCACAGAGTAAATAAATCTCACATGGTTACTAAAACTGGCGCCTCCACCATAATTCACCTTTTTTCAGTTACAGTTCATTTAACGTTGAACTTGAAACATTGCATTCACTTCCACTTTTTCTGCTTATTTATTATTTTTGATCGTTTATTTATTACAAGGTCTGATTTTACAGTTGTAAAAAGTAAAATAAATTATTTATGTGAGCGAAAAACGGAACTGAGCACTAATTGCAATAGGAAGTTTTCTTCTGTACAATGATCTGGCCTTCGAATAGTTGAGAAACCGTATCACCAAAGTGACCCTTTTAAAAATATACAACGGAACATATTTTAACGTCATTTGCAATAAACCTTGCAAACGTTTGCTTAGTTTATGAGCAATGAACTCTCTCGTCCACAAACCTATATTGAACCCCCACATCTAATAGTTATTTATGGATACAGAAAAAATGGAATGTGAGCAGTCAACAAAACAAACTGCGTAACTTTGCAAATTGTCTAATAAGATCGGATTCATAGGTGAGGAAATATGGTGAGTGAGCTTTTTCCACAGCTCGAATTTCAGCGGTGTCTACGTGACGATCTGCACGTCCAAAAGCACGTGGTGCATCGATTTAAAGCTCCACCAACGCATGCGTCCTTTGGAACAAGCCGGATAATTGTTACAATATTATAATTTGCCCAATTCAACCACTAACTGGCACAAAATTCCACAAAATACGAAAAAATTAAAATATTAAATATGCATAAGTCAACTGGTTAAATTAGATGGAAATATTATAAATATTGTAATTTTTTGCTTACTCATACTCGTAGTGGTCGAGTGAGAGTCAAGTCATTTTGATCATCAACTTATAAATGTTATCTCAGATTTCTAATACATTTGACGATTTTATCGAGTCATTTTTTCTTAAATAAATTTTATTACAATTATTTTTGGTGAAAGTTCAAGCGATATCTCCAAAGGTTGAACTTAAAATAAAGCACCGGAAGAACAGGCATTCTGTATTATACGTTCTAATTTATCTAAAAATCAGTTCGTGTGGTAATATTTCTTTTGTGGACAAGCAATAATTAGTTGAAGGTCGTGCCCATTGCCAAACATTGGTGTGTTGAGACAATTGGTTTATCAAAAATTTGCATCTGATTAGCCCATAAATCGCTAATCGTACCAAGGTGATAATTGTTGTAATGTGTTGCAGAGTTGGCTGTAGTGACGAGCGATAAAATCGAATTGTTGTTATCAAATGGGTCGATGATTGGGTCAGCGTTTGAACAATTCAACAAACTGAAAGCACTAACGTTTGATAACATACGGCATCAGTTCGTTGTCAGTGACATGGACCAACAAAACGACACGATCTTTTCTGTTCAACTTACCAAAGAGACTGATGTGACATCCATCATCGAAGATCTTCCAGACGATGTCCAGGTTAGTGGGCTAATTCTCACTTGTGGCGAAATACGTAAATTGTGATTTTAGGGATTAGCGATAGATCCCATTTCTGATATTTTATACTGGACCGATTCAATTAATAAGACCATTAATTATGTACGTTTAAACGAACCTGCTTACAAATCAAACATTCTTTTTGCGTTTACAGATGAGAGTCCGCAGGACATTACCATCGATGTGTGTCGCCGGTAAGTCGCATAGTAACACAAAATAATTTTTTAAAATAACAAATAAACAAATTCTAGGTACATTTACTGGACGAACTCAGATATCAACAAGCCAACGATTGAAAGAGCCAGACTGGACGGTTCCCAGCATGAGGTCTTGATAGACACAGGTCTGCACAGACCTGCGGGCATCTCAATCGACTACAAAACGCAAAGACTCTTCTGGGCCGATGTCAAGGAAGGCATTTATTACAGCATCGAAAGTACAAATTTGGAGGGCAAAGAGCGCGAAGTTGTGTATGAAGGGACGCACTCGAAGCCCTTCGGCGTGGCTGTTGACTCAGACGCCGTCTACTGGACGGACATCAACAACAACGTCTTGTGGAAGATAAACAAGCACGACAAAGACTCAGTTCCTGAACGCCTTCGTCACTTCAAGGAGAAACCCATGGGAATCATTGCCAAAAACGTGCAAGTCTCTAGTTTCCCCGACTGTGAGGAGCTGTCAAAAGCCATAAGTAGTTACAACAAGTCGGTGGAGGAGGTGTTCAAGCACGGGTCGCAAGAGAGTGACGAAGAGCCAGAAGAGGCGGTTTGCCTCAATGGTGGGTTTCTAGTCGACGGTAAATTCTGCCATTGTCCTCGCGGTTACGCTGGGAAATCCTGCGAAATATCTTTATGCTACAATTATTGTGTTCATGGCGAGTGCTATGCCTCGTCTCTGGGATATCCTCAATGTCACTGCCTCAAGGGTTTTGGGGGGAAGAGGTGCAGCAAGGATATGTGTGACGGGTTTTGCTTAAATGGAGGAGTGTGCAAACGAGGAGGAGAATTGCCTGTGTGCGAGTGCCAGGAGGGATTCACTGGCCGCAGATGTGAAAGTACACTTGACATCTGCGAGGCGTTTTGTCAAGACCGGCAAAATGATGTTTTGATAACACAGAAAGAAGTTGTTTGTAGGTGAGTAGATCGCAAAGAGAAAAACGTAAAAATTACCGTGATTTTTGAGAAAAACTTTTATGCCAAAGATCTAAACTTTCAATTAAAAGTCCGGTAAAAGAAAATTGTTATTTATTTTTTTAAATAAATTACACAAAATATCGGATAAGCTCTCTGTCACGTAATAGGAAACGTTTAAGCAAAAAATGTATTAAAAAATCTATCATAATTTTTAACAAATTCGTTAACACAAAACTGTTTGATAAAATTGGCTTCATCGTCAGTAATTCAATGTTGTTGATTATTATAATTATTATAAATGATTTTCAGTTTCGTCGACGTAAAATAGTAGAGTAACTTGGTTTCTTTCTTGGTTACATCACCAATTCTAAATATTTTAAGAAATTAAGAGAAACAAATCTTCATTTTTCTACTTAATACAAGCTGGTAAAAATAATTGAGAAGAGATTTGTCCATTATTTTTCTAGAGTTTGTCGGAACGTCTGTAGTTAGCGTACCGAAGAGCTTATACGTCTTTTTGTAAACATCCTGTATATAAAAAAATATTGAAATTTTTAACATTTTAAAATTTTTAAAGTTTCAGAGCAACATAAGAAGTGTAAAAATAGCAGTACATTTTTCAAAAACAAAACTGAAAAAAAATAATATAAGTTTTTTTAAGTAGTATTTTTAAAGTAATTCATGGGTCAACTACAACTACAAATATTAAATAATTTTACTTCTTCTCGCTTTTTCCTTTTTATGAGTGTGCCCAATTTATAATAGACATTATCTACCTACATTTGCAATAATAACTTTAAAACTTGTTAGTTTTTTTATTTGTTCTTTTTACATGTTATATTTTTATTAAATTAAGTCTTAAATTATTGTTCTGGCATTCTTAAGTGTTTGTTTTGATTAATTTGCATGTGTTGTATCCAAAGCGTTTGTAACTTTTAGGCATTGTTGCATTGCATTACAAATTAAAAAAAAATTGAATACACAAAAGCTAGCTGATAATAATGTACCAGCAATAAAAGCGTGGAATTTACAGTTTTTTACGGCATAAAGTTTTTACACACTTGTTTTTCTTTAAACATTCTGCCCAACTAAGCAAGAACGTCGTAACTACTTTTAAGTATTTTTTGAGGTAAACTCAATTTTTTGAGTTATTTTTTGATGTTTCTTAAATTTTCTAGCGTACGTATCTTTATTTCATATGCTTGGAGTATGGAATTTTGAACTTTAATGAACGATTTGTTTGTAAAAATGGTATTGACATTAATTTTTTTTAATTAAAATTAAATCATTTAAATCAATTATTATCGAAATTTGAAACAATTGAAAGTTAGGTACATGTATTCAACGAGAAAGCAATACCAATGCTTGTAAATATATAATAAGAGTAATATGTATTATAATTAATAATGAATACATAACCAAATAAACATTTTTAACTTTATTTTTGGGGAAATTGTTTTACAAAAATGAAACGATTGCTCGGTAATACATTTTTAACTGTTTTGAGTTCTTGTTTTTTTTAGTAGAAACTTATCATTCAGTCTATAATTGTGGGGTTTTTGAAAAGTGGTATTTTTTTTTAATTTGGAAGTTAAAAAACTTATTTCAATAATAATTCTTTGTTGAATTCACTCCTACATAACATTTTTTTTTTATTTCTTTCGAACTTTACTCATGTCTCTTGTCGCTCAAATAAGGCAGAGGGTTAATTAATTTTACCTATCTAAGTATTAAAAATCGACTAAAAGTTAGTGTTTTAGATTCGAACTTTCATGTTATCTGTTGTCAAAAAATGCATATACATGTTCTTGCTTGATAGGGCAAAAAAATTCTTCAATAAACAATAAAATTTACCACAAAATTACTTTGACCATGTTATCATAACGATAACGTAAAACCTAAAATTTTATAGCGTTTTTTTGGAAACATGCGCATTTTGTTGCAACAATAATGTACCTAAATCAACACACAATTTAATACTTTTTCATTGTTACAGATGTGTGGATGGATATCCTGACGTTGTTAAGTCAAATTTTTCCTCACTTCCACTGTTATCGTCTCAAGACGAGCATCCAGCCTTTTTCGACCACTTCCAAGACACGGCATTTTTAGTCCTGTGTTGTCTGGTGTTCATATTGTTGGTTGTGTCGGTCGTGTTGGCAGCTTTTGCTTGCTCCTTGCGTAGAAGGAGACCGAGGATTAAGAAGCGAATTATAGTGAATAAAAATTTCACACAACTGACTAACAGGCCACGAGCGTCAGAACAGTGTGAAATAACTATAGAAAATTGCTGCAATATGAATATTTGTGAAACGGTAATTTGGTTCAAGTTTGCCCGTTTTGTTAGTCTGACAGTGTTTGTTCTAGCCTTGTTTTGAGCCGCCTCAACTGCCATGTCTGCAAAACAAGAACGACGACAAGAAGAAATTGCTATCGAATATGGAAAACGGTGAAGAACTGTGCTGAAACTATCTATATTAGATAGGCTGTGACTTCCAAAAAGTATTAAGTTGTTAAGTTTGCTATTTATATTAGAAACGAAGACTAAGTAAATATCTGACGTAAAACCGAGCACTGCACACAAAACCGCGTTATATAATATTTATATAATTCATTTACGGGCAACTTTGCGTTTTGTGTGTTGTTCCTCTTATAATTTTGACTTGAAACACATTCCTGGAATCCTGTGTGACTCGAAAATGTTTCCATGACAAGACAAATATTCATACGTAAGAACCTTGGTTTATTCGAGGTCGTGGACACCGACCATTCTGCGTTTCACAAATCTTTAGCAATCAAACTGCAGCAAGAGTTGTGGTACTTAAGATACAACCAAAAAATTGTTAACTGACACCAAAAATTGGGACTCGTTTTTTGTATTTGGTGCAATAGGTTTACAAACTAATTGGGTCAGTTTATTTGTGATAGTGAAAATTTTGGCGTAGCTGAACGAATTTTTATTTTAGTTGTTTTATTTGCTGAATCTTAAATTTTTCTTAGTTTCAAGGTTGTGAGTAGGTTAGTTAAATTGGCCAAATAGCAACTGATAAAAGGTGCCTGTAAGGTTTGAAGTAGCAAGAAATGATAATTGTGAATAATTGTTTGCAGACATAATCATCATTTCGGGCCTAGAATCATGTAATGAGTCTAATTGGATGTAGCAATTTTTTATTGATTCATTTAAAATAAATCAAGTCTTAATGGTGCATCCATTTAAATTACTTAAGTGGGTGTGGTTTGTAATATCCACATCAGAAATGTGATATTATAACTATGTAGCTCTATTTTTCAAATGTATATAAATTTTTTAATAAACAAAAAATGTTGAAATGTTTATTTTACGTTCCACAGAACCCCATTATTTTCCCTGCAACTGTTTATCTTATCACATCAACAAGTAATTATAATTTCAGGTAAAAGAATTAAATTTTCCAAATTAATTAAAAAAAATAACCAGTTATTTTAATTATGAGCGATACGCCTGTAAGCCAGGCAACCAAGAATTCAGTGAATCACGTGGTAGGTAACCTACAAAACGTGTTAAGATAACCTAAAAAAAAAATAAGTTCAATTTAATTAAAGGGGGTTAGTTAATAAAACCTAATAATACAAACCAATGTAGAAAGGTCCAAAAAATGGATGCTTATGATATTTTTAAAAAATTAAGTCAGGGTGCGAAGTTTTCTCGTGAACATAACATCAAGAAAGTGAGTGCAGTTACAAAAAAAAGTGATAACAAACTTAATGCCCCCTTAATTTGCAGAGTTATAGCAACAATGATGTGATAAAAGTTGAGAAAAATGATAACGAACCAAAAAATCAACCTGTATCTATCAAAAAGGAAAAGGAGGAAAATCCTATCACTCTTTTAAGTAGTTTAAAATCTTCAACAGAGACTAGAGGCAAGAAACGTAAGCATTCCGACCCTGAATCTGAAGAAAAAAAGAAAAAGTTATTAAAACAGGAAGAAGTATGTTTTGTTAAATATCCGGAAATTATTTTTTAACTGTTCATTTACAGGTGAACCATTACAGAAATTTAAACAAAATATCTGTTGTTGGCAAACGCGTACCAGAACCTGTTAAAACATTTGACGATTTAAACGTGGACCCTATCATAATCAATAATGTAAAAAAATGCGGTTACATTGAACCAACTCCTGTGCAAAAACAAGCAGTTCCAATTATGCTAGAGGTGCGAGATTATATTTCTTACATCACTCCATTTATAGAAAATTTTAGGGGAGAAATTTACTAGCGTGTGCCCCTACTGGGTCTGGCAAAACTGCAGCGTTTTTGATCCCGATTTTACACGATCTTAAAGGGCCCAGAAAAGAGGGTTTTAGGGCTCTGGTTTTGTGCCCAACCAGAGAGTTGGCAAAGCAGACGCAAAGGGAATGTATTCGTTTATCAGAAGGAAAGGGTTTTCACGTGCATGTGATAAGCAAAATAAATAAAGCCCTGATACAGTATGGACCAAACAGTTCGCAAAAATTTGGTACTAATTTTTTTATTTATTAAGTGGCCTGTGACTTTTATATTAAGTTAGTGGTTACTTTGATCTGAAATTTATTTGACTGTATGTTTTTTTTTATCACAGTTAATTATTTACTTCCAGATATTTTGATTACAACTCCGAACAGGGTTTGCTTTTTATTAAAGCAAGATCAGGCTGCATTATCATTAGCAAAGTAGTATTCAGATAATGTAAAATTGCAATTAAAAATAATTTTTTGATTGTAGTATCAAATGGTTAGTCATTGATGAGGCAGATAAGCTTTTTGAAACTGGAAATAGGGGCTTTAGAGAGCAGTTGGACCAAATATTAAATGCTTGTACAAACAAAGAGAAAAAAGTGGCCATGTTTAGTGCCACATACACACCAATGGTTGCTAAATGGTGTGTTCATAATATGAAAGGATTAGTTCGCATTACTGTTGGACAAAGGTTTTTTTTCTAAATAGTGCAAGATCTCATTTAACTTTGTAATTGTAGAAATGCTGCAGCAGATACTGTTGACCAAGAATTATTATTTGTTGGTAACGAACAGGGAAAATTATTAGCTTTTAGAGATTTGGTCAAAAAAGGTTTGACACCTCCAGTTTTGGTTTTCGTTCAAAGTAAAGACAGAGCGCAACAGTTGTTTAATGAATTGATTTATGATGGAATTAACGTTGATGCTATCCATGCAGACAGAACACAACTGCAGGTAATTTTTTTAATATTTTGCAATCGTTTATTTATTTTTGTGAATATTTGAAATGAAAAAAGAAAAAAGCTTTTTCCAACTGCAAAAAACTTGTTCGATTTATTGCGTTTATGATTTTTTAGAGAGATAATACCGTTAGAAGTTTTCGGGAAGGTCGTATTTGGGTGTTAATTTGCACTGAGTTGATGGCTCGCGGTATTGATTTTAAAGGAGTTAATTTAGTGATAAACTATGATTTTCCACCGTCGGCTATTTCTTACGTTCATAGGGTGGGAAGGGCTGGACGTGCGGGACGTACAGGCAAAGCTATTACTTTTTTCACAGTTGAGAATACTGTTAATTTAAGAAGGTAATTATAAATTTTGGAAACGAAATCGTTTAATAAACAATATTATTTGGTGAATATTCCAGTATTGCTTATGTTTTGAAAGAATCTGGTTGTGAAGTTCCCTCATATATGCTTACTATGAAGAAAACTTCGAAAAAAGATAGGAAAAAATTGGAGAAAGCGGCGCCTAAAAGAGATGATATTGATACGAGGCCTAAATATGAAATTTTGAAGAGGCGCTTGAAGAAAAAGAAAGGAACACCAATAAATCGAGAGGGTGCAAAGACCCAAAAATCAGATAATAAGAAAAAAACGAAAAGCAAAAAAACCAAAGAAAACACAGAATCCAAAACGAGTAAAACGGTAGTGAAAAAAGGAAAAAAGAAAAATGCTTTGACTAAATAATAAATTAATAAATAACTTTAATGCAAATAATTTGTTTTATTTCAACCGTTCACTTTGTTATAAATTAAAGATTTTTTGTGTAGTGGTGGTAGTTTTTGTCACATTGGAATGTTTGTATATCGAGTTCATCATTTTACAAAGTCGTTTTACATGGATGGCACAGGCAGGTATAACAAGCAGCAACTGGGACTGAAAATCCCAATGCTAATTCCACATGTTAAATCAAGTGTTTCAGGAAACTACCAAACAGAGAAACTGAAATTGTTTCAGTAGTGAACAACCCAAAAGGTAAGTCTCGTCTGAATTGAACAATAAATTAACATAGGCACTCGTCGCTCGTTGGCGTTGCACACTCATACAGGGTGTCCCAGCGATGTGAAGAAGTCCATTATTGACCATTAAATGTTAGAGAAATAATCTTTTTTTTTTACAAAAACCGTACACACTAACCCCCTGACTCACCCAAAATTAATGTCAAATATACAAGATCTTTCCGAATTTTCCAATGCTTCCAATTTTTTTGCATTTTACATCCGCAGATCGTTAAGCTCATTATCTTATCTAAATCATCTATAACACTTTTTGCCTTTTCTCACTCAAGTTAAACCGTCAATGGGTTTTTCTTTGTCAGAGGAGAATTTTGCGTGACTTCAAAAAAAAGCGACAAGCTACAGGGCGCCCTTTTTATTTGTTCCCGCCTCAAAATTTTTGAGTAGACAACACAATATACATTTCACAGTTAACTTTTTTTTAAGTTTTTAAACTTTCCCGTTTAACGTAAATTAATTTCGAGTTTTGTAACCACATGGTTGGAAGGAGTTTGTCTCTTCGGGTATCGTCTCGCATAGAGTCAAACTGCTGTCTCATAGTTTCAATTGAATGCTCTCAAAGCCATTATTATGTCGCTTTTTTCGGATTTTGAATACATTTTTAAACGACAAGTTATTTAAAGTCAACGTTACTTGTATTTGACAATAGTTGTTTACTCTTAACTTTGCGCTAATTCTAAAAATCAAAATTCTAAAAATCAGTTTTACTTTGAATTGTATGTATAATTGGTTGCCTGTTTTCAAAATTCAAGGCATGAACAGATAAAATAGGCGCCCTGTGTAATAGACTCGATACAAAGATGTGAAACGACATTTAAATCAACCCTTTACTGGTTGGGAAGGGTTATTTTGCTCAAAAAGCTCGACAAATGCCTGAAATCACACTTTTGGAAAAATTAGGTACCAAGAGTGCCTTGGACGCTGCTTTTGACAGTTGTCACCGCGAAATTGTCACAGTCCGCGTTGTTATCTTTAAAAAAATCAAACGAAATTCGTGATTAATTGTGCTGTGTGGTTCAAAAGTGCAAAGTGGGACACCTGTTTTGTGAAATATTAGTGAATTCGAAAATCCGGGCGCGCGCGGACTGTGACTTCGCGCGCACAAAGACTGCCTCTTGATTGTGTTTATGGAGGAAACTCGGGGAAATACCGGTTCAAAAGACTGCTACACACACGTTTTTGGATTTGAGAAAGGTAGGTGCAACACTTTTGCGGTCCAAAACCTATTTGAACGATAATTTTATTTGCACCAGATTATGACGTCATTGTCAGTTAGGCGGAGGTTTAAAATACAAATTTTTCCAAACTTTCTGACTTGGAAGAGTGGGGTGGTAAATCATAAAGTGTTGTTTGAGACTTAGTAGCCCCGTAGAGTAGAATTTGGCAAAAAAATCTCGAAATTAATGTTAAACTTGAGGAAAAAATACACCAAAAACGACACAAAATCAGTGTTAGTGCGCCCTAGCTGATCCAAAAAGACCAAAGGAACATTTCTACCAACTATGCAAAGGGGATAAGTGGATTTTCTCGAAAAACATTGTAAAATATTCATGGCTCCTTATAATCTGGTAGAATTTGCGCACGTCCACTATTCTTTTTTAATAATTTACACTTTTTGTATTATCTAAAATGTGTGTTCTGGAAGAAAACTAAGGAAAATCGGGACAAATGCGTCTTATTAAATCAAAACACAAAATAATTTATTTTCACTGATAAATGGTCGTTTATGTATGATACCTAGTCAGAAATTTTAATGAGAGATGATGATTTTTCATTGCAACGTGGGTATTTATCTTATTAGAAGATCTAATAAGTAATAACACTGGTTCAAGTCATCAATATCAAACGAAGGTTACTCCTAATGACAAACAATTGTAAAAGTAAAATTAATAGAATCAGACTGTGAGCTCCTAGCGTGCTATTGTATCACTCAGAAAGTAGTTTTTATTAATTAGATGGGACTAGAAGAGATATAAAAGGAACACCTGTCATCGGCCTTAAGATATATTCCTATTATTTATGCCATTGACACCCAATACAATGATTTATCAAGTAGCAATTAATTTTTTGTGTTCATTTGTTGAAAACAGTGATTTTTATGTAATCGGAGTTTTTTCTACATCTAAGGGTAGTTGTTACAAAGTATGCGCAATGCAATAAAAGTAAAATTGTGTGAAGATTCTCTGAAAAATTATTATTCAGTTATACCATTTGCTCTCACTGGCGATTATATCTATTTCAGTAATAAAATCAAATAAAACTTGATTACACACCTGGTTAAATTTTTATGATTTAATTAAAAAAATCGGGAGTGACTTGAGCATTTACAGAACCTGTATGACTGGGATTAGGTATTAAAGTGTCTTATTACAGGTGAGTGAAATTCGAAGAACGACTTTATTTTATAACACACTATTAACGTCTATGCATTAATAGCAAAAAATGAAGTAAATTTAGAAAATTTTCACTTGGGATCTAGATTATATCAACTTGTTACATAAATAGTCATTGATTACCTGGTTAATGGCCAATTTATTTCATTATTGTTTTTGAGGACTCGGGATGTAGCTACTTGATAAGAACAAACAAGACGTTATCGACGAAATAACGTATCATTTAATACTCTAAGATCTGATACTCAACCAGATCACATTCTAAAAGTGTAATTGGGAACTGCCAATCGCAGGACCACCCACAATACAAAAAATATCCACTGTTTAAAAAATGGGACACGTACGAAGGTCTGTCATGTTTTTAAACATTCTGTTCTGACCAAAAAGTACGTGGAAATGTTTGAGAATTTCTAGTTTTATATACGATATATCAACGTAGTGTCACACATTTTTAATTGATTTATAAATGATTTCATTTTGATTCTGCTCGATTTTAAATGACTTCATACCCAGATGCAGTGGCAGGTGTGCGTAACATTTTATTTTAACAAATCTTTTTCCAATAATAATACATTTTTTAATAGCAGCGTATTATGTGAGACAATAGCGGGTAATAACAAATATGTCCTAAATTGAATGAGAGCTTTCCAGTCAAATTAACGATTCTAACAAATTAACAATCGAATATAAAACTGTTCTGTTGGATCCTGTCATTTCCTCCAGCAACGTGATTGCAATATAAATTCGAGGCATGCAGCGATTTAATTAGGAAATTATTGTAGCCATTCAGCCATTTAATTGGAAAACAATTGCAGCTTACCAATATAATAAAATGAAAGAGAAATATTGGGCTAAAACGAGCAGAAAAAGCCATCATTTCAATTTAATACAACGTTACTTTTTGTCATTCAATCTGTTTTCTACAAATTGATTTCAATTAAGCTCTGGTGTTCCGAATGTAATTTGCGACGACGACGGGGACACCTAAAAAATAACACCTGTATCTTCCTACCCATAAATGGAAAACCAGTTGGGAATAGTTTATTCCGCAATAAATGAATATGCGTGAGATATGTTCGCGGAGTACGGCGCCAACAAATTGCTGCAATTATCACCAAGAATAATTTAGTTGCATTTAATTTTAACTAAGATGAAGCACGTGGAAATTTAACCATACGCAGTCTATTATCATTCCGAATTCAGGTCATTTTCGCAACCTGGCAGGATTTTTCGAAACTGCGATGAGTGATCGAATGGCATTCCATTACAAAGCTGGTTTCAGAATAGACAGGTGCCTGACGATGGCGATAACTACCAGGAACTTTCAAATTATGTGGCTTGTAATACATTCCACGATTTCTTCCAACTGCGATAAACAAGATTAAAAAATATTTGATTTAACAATAATAATTTGAAAAAGTTTAGGCAATTACGATAATATGACTTTGGCGCTGAATTCATATGTTAACCGAAGGATAATCGTTTTGAATTACTGCTTTTAGATTTGGACGAGTTCATTTGAGTAAACAAATTCATTGTTGTTATATTTTTTACAATTACAGTAACGTGTCTTTAGTGCGATGCATTTTATTATCCTTTCACGTTTGTTATTTAATAACGATGTCTCTACAGTTTTTACAGTACCTAGTGTAAAAAATAGCCATGAAAGCAATTTCTTCTTCAACACCTTCAATGCCACTGTGACTAAATCGAGAAATACCCTCGTACATTAACTCGTGCGTTGAATGAATTTCCCTGTTTGATCCTTTAAGGGCCAGTTGAACTTGTCCTCACTGATAAATTCCTCCAGTAGATCAAATAGTCAGTTTCTTGCCATTTTATAGTTTCACTTGAAGTCGCTTCATCGAAAATCAAGTTAGGAATAAATTTTATTCATCAGGATATAAGGCTTTACTCATTTTATGAATTAGCACAGTTATTGTTCAGAGAATTTTATATTAAAAATCATACAAAATTTATAGACTTTGAGAGTTTTCTTTCTGAAGATGTTCCAGGAATATAAATATGAAACAGCTTTATAGACCGTAATTCATTCAAAAGTTTATAAATGACTGTAAATTCCACTTCATAAAACAGTGTAAATGGTCGTTTGAGACTTTACAGCTTGTTATCAGGTTAGAGGGAAATTGTTTTAGCACTTTATTGAAAATTAATAATTAATTTTTGATTAAAAATTACAGTCAATAACAACAGTGCTCAAATGTTATAGGTATATTACCAGTGCTTAATAGTTACTTAATAAGAATTTTTTATTGGATTGGGTACATACAGGCTGAATCAAAAGTCTCTCAAAAAATTAATATATGGATCGTTTTTCAAAATCCCGAACTGCGTTCAATATCCAAAATGATTACAAGATGGTCAACTATTATTCTTGATAAAAACGCGTTTTCTTTTTGCATATTTTTGACTACTTATTTAATTTTTGTCGAATTAATTTCCCTGATTTGGTAGAAATATATTCTTGGGCTCTTCTCTTCACGGAATTATCATTTATTCTTTTTCAACGTTGTGCTTATAAGTACTTTTTTTTCTTAAAAAAACTGAATTTAGAGTATAAATTGTTGCTACACAATTTTTCTTGGTGCACCGCAAAACTATTTCTTTACTTGTTTTTAGCACTTTGTATTTTTCAAAAATTAACAATAACTGTCCACGTTGACTTAACATAGTATAAAATTTTTTCATGTTTACTTATTTATACTTTATTTTCAAATCCTTCTTTATTGGTCTATCGGTCTTCTTTAACCCCCCCCCCCTTGTGTAAGCCTTTCTTACGAAAAATATTGTTTGTTGATTTTTAATAAACCGCAAACAAAATTTTGTACAACAGATTTTCTTTTTTGCATTGATATCTTCTGATGTCCTCAAGAGTTTTTCGAGATGTCCTATGGGTTTTAAAAAGGATTCTTCTTAGCATTTTCGTAATTTATTTTTAATAAGCATTTTTGTAATTGAGTGGTGTGTGGTGAATTTTGGAGTATAGGAAATAATAAAAAAATTGGTATAAGTTATACGTAGTGGGTCGCCTGCAACGAATTCGGCAGGTCCTTTTGTGCGATCTTGTCAGCAAAGGACCGTTTTATTAAATTAATCCTTTATGCAAATCGTTTATCCTGTGTTAACTATTGGGACTGCGTACCATTTTACAACAAATTCGACAGTTTATAGCGCTCTCAGTTTTAATCCATTCGGATATTTGCATTCATAAATTCAGATAGTAATAATGTGATGCTAGTAGAGCGAGACCAAGAGCAGTTTTGTGATTTAACATTCGCAGTCTACCGATATTTCATAGTTATTATGCAAATATGCATTACGTACCTAGTATAGCAGTCATTACGAATTAGCCAGTGTTATTATCGGTAATTACCATTGGGGATAACCTTGATTAGAACGCGCCACTTTGTATACGACTCAACAAATTTCTCTCCACCATTTGTTGTGCATATTCGAGATTTATCGCACATATCTAAACTTGTGTATACGAGCTGATTGAAAATGCGCTCTAGATACCATTTATCTTTAAAAAAATGTCTCCTGAGAAATAAAATGTTGGAGCTTTCGAAACCTCTCCGAATGTGCAAAGCTGCCTCGAGGATTTGTCGGAGAGCATTTCTTGTAAAGTGACAGCTTGTGAATACACGACAAATTACCGAGATAAATATTAATCCTGCAGAAGAGCAGCCTGTGTGCGTTATGAACTGTCTGTGTGCTGCCGCTGCCTTCAAAGTGCTTGCCAGTGGCGGTGTTGCTCTGGCCCTGTCTTCTTCTTGTACCGGAACATCTGCTGCACTATCGCCAATCTCGGCACAAATCCTCTTATTGCCTTGAACGCATGCACTGATGTAGTCTGTGATGGGGCTAACTACATGGCAACGTTTGGAGCGCTTTAGGGAAGAATTTGACCGACGTGTAATTATAACTCCTGTTATTTTCAATTAGTCAATGTGCAATGATTAAAAAACATCGAACGATTTTCAAATGCTCGTGTTACAAGATGAAAGATAAATAAGTGTGGTATTAGTAACACAAACGACAGAAAGAGAACGAACAACCAGGAAAAATCAAACAACGCCCAAGCATTGAAACTGTATTATTTTAACTCTCCTTTCCTACAAGTTGATTTTATGAACATTATGGTTGTGGGAGATTGTGCTAATGGTTAAAAATCGCCTAGAATTTTTAAAGTGCATGTCGATCATAAAAGATATGTTTATCAAACAAAGGTCGCCAACGACGTATTGTGACATTCCATAATCCATACTGAAATGTCACAGAAAGTGCAGTCACAAGAAACTTTCCTGAGACAGAAACGTATTGTTTGATTGCAATCAATACTAATTGTCTCTTGGTCAAAATATGGCGATGAGATACCTCCAGTTGTAATTAAAATATCTAAAGCAATAAATGTCACGAAATAAATCACTTTCAATAACAGATTACACAGACAAAAGAAAAATACAAGGTTTTACCTCAGGTTTTACTTTGCATTTGAAATGAATTATTTAACATTAAGCGTACCTACTTATTTTCTTATCCAACATAATAAATTGTTTGTTCAATTTATGTTCTTGTCGTTGTAACACTGCTTTCGTTTTGTTTATCTGGGGATAATTTTGTTTCCAACAAGAGGGGTTCATCGTAGTTAGCATTCATTGAATATTGATTTAAAAATCTGGAAAGGAACAAGAATAATTGAAGACTGAAGGGACAAGTAACAAAATGACTTTCTTCTTTCTTTCTCTTAAAAAATACATTGCTAATTTTTAAAATTCTGTTTTCGAAACACAGTTACAAAGACATATTGGACAAATAATGCTCCAAACTAAACACTAAGAATTAAAAAAAAGGTAATGCAATATTGATCTAAAAAAAGGACAACTAAAAGAGTGTTTTCTAATATAAAACAATAAATACTCGTACCATGCCCTCTTTGTGATGATACGTCGGTTCCATTCATGAATTAGCAGCATTTTAGATACTGGAAACTCTGAAGAGAATCCTATTTACGTTGGAACAAGTCCTGGAACTTGTGCTCCAGTTCTGGCTGAATAACCAGCATGTGAAACATATTTGTAAATACCTTGAGGCTTAACATTTTTTAAAGATTAATCAACTAATGTTATGCTTTTCGTGTAGCTCAGGGCGGCGGGTTTGTGTGTGGTATTAGCAATTTAGATTAAAATGTAGACATAAATAATTTTATTTGTTCGAATGGAGCGATTCTTGTCGCTTTTTCGAGGATACCTCGTCTCCCGTTTTATTGTGTGCTACTTTGTAAAGGAAGGATGATGACGAAAAGAGGAAACGGTAAGTGACAAAGAGGAATTTTACAAGCGGTCAGAAATGCGGAAAACTCACAAAGCAAAGCAATTTCAGAGAAATGAACAGGGGCCAAGTCTAACACGGCCAGGCAGTGATAAATGTTTACTGATTTTGGTATTTGTATAATGGCAGTTGTAACAGCCAACAACTTAATTGCCAATTGGACTCATTTCAAATTATTTGTTTCATTCAAAAATTTTAAAGTGTGGTGATTTCTGCAATTACGGCTATAATCTACTTATTAACATCCCACTAGGCAGTTATTCAAAAGCGGCAAGAATTTCAATTGCCATTGTTTTCATTCGGAGCTGAGATCTGTTTTCTGCAGCAGTATTCGGTTCCTTTGAGCAATTACAACGTCACCCTCTCGTAATCACCCAATAAAACCAAAGAATGGATTAAATCTATGATTAGCCGGGTTTTTGTCCCTCCAAATGACCGTGAGAGACAATTTCTAATATGATTTATGGTACAAGAAGGAGCATTGGTAATTAGGAACAAGTGGGCGGATTACAAAATAATCGTCGAACATCACGAGAGCCTAAAAGAAAACAATCTATTGTATTAAAAATTGATGAGGCGGTAATTACGTAATTACTACCCTTAAAACAATTTTTCGGTGGAATTTGTAACGCAACTGTTTTTTAATAAAATCTCAGACACATTAGAAAGTGAGAAATGAAGTAATACGTATTATGAACGTTATTATGTGTATTTCGTTTGATGTTCGTAAAAAAGACAAGTTTCTGGCACTTTCAGCTTGGGTGGCCCTAACTTTGTTAATGGACAAAGTTGGGTTTTTGCCAACTTGCCAGTTCATCATCGCTTCAGGTATTATTTGCGCAAAATGAAGCGTTTAATTAACTGACAGTTTATTAGGACCTTGTAAGCCAAAACAACCAGATAAAAGCTTCGGCTTATTTACTGCTAATTCCCTAAAACGACAACGCTAATTTATGCGTCATTGCCTTAATTTCGCAACAAGATATTCATTTAATTACAAGAAAAAATAATTGATGCATTCAGAGATCGGTTTCGATACTCGGATCATAATCTGCAGTCGTTAGGGAAGCTGGGTAAAAAAACAAATTTGGGCAAATTGGTGGGTGAACGCTTTCAACACGTTGAACACCTGCTACGAAAAAACGAATTAAATTTCACATAACTTAGAACAAAAACCTCGGCCAAATTCATGGTATGGTGACAAGCTGTAACCATAATTTTATCACTGAATATGTTGCATAAATTATAGCGCACTTCTCCGGCGACATCAATTAACCGGTCAGCTATTTTAATGAAGGAAATGGTTCTGAAAGACAAGTTCATTAGGCGCTTCAAAAATACATGTAGTCAATACACTGTGCAGATGAAGTTTGCCAATTCATTTCAAGTGGATTTTATATTTTTCAATTGTACAATGTACAGACTTGAGCATTGCAATGTTTTCCCCGCTGAACTGGCTCTTCAAAGTGATAGTTAGTTCGCCGGTTGGATCAAAGATGGCCCCAACTGCTCGAAAATGAGTCTAAAAACTAAAAGTATTTAATTGGGGAAACTCCATTACAGGAGGGTCATTAATCAATAAAGATACAAGCGGTATAAAGCAGAGGCGTAATGAGGTGCCCCCACTTTCGAAAATTTTTGAATGTATTATTAAAGACTTTGGCTTGATAAAAGATGGTAATTTGAAATAATAAATAACACCTTGTAGAAGTAAAGGTGTTAATAATTGGCGTTGTTAAGGTTAAGCTACAGTGGGCTTGTTCGGGCCCTAATGCATGTTATCTAGAATGTTAATAGCTCGTAAGTCAATTAAAACAGACCTCTAAATACACGAGTGAGAACTGAACAAAATCTCCACTGGTTGAAGGAAATTATGACAACAAAATTTATTAGTTTTATAATTGAAAAAGTTGCTTTTGAGAACGAGAATGAGAGGAAATCGAGTTGTGTTACTTTACAGATGTAATTATGAAGTGTATTTCTTTATATTTTATTTCTTGTGACATGTAATGGGACGACTGCCGGTGGTCTTTCGTATAATAAAAATAAATTAGGAGTAATTATGTCGTGTTTTCACTGTTTTCGTATGCATGAAGGTTTTCGAAATGACTCAAAGTGTACCACAATGCCTCTGTCTTTTTTACAAACTGTAAGTAAATGTTATTAATCAAGTAATTAATTAAAAAGTTCGAAAGTGTCTCAACTTCTACAAAACAATTAAAAAGTTCTAAACTGCTTCGAAACTTGTGCAAAACAAAAATTTTAATCACATGTAATGAGAACACGCTAGATCTGCAAATAATTTGTGAGAATATCTTATTAATTCGTCGCTGGGAGCTTGACTTAATGATATGAATATTGAGTATGGTCAAGGACGCCATTTCATTATCATCCTGATTTATATCATGCTACCACCACTCTTAATAACTTTAATTAGCTTTTTGGATTTGACTTAACATGCATGAGAATTTTTGTACGATGGGTGGATGAGTTCACATGTGGACGTTCATAATCGAATTTAAAGGAGCATTAAATTAAATATTGTTTATAAAGTCTGGTTACTACGGAATTGTTGATAAATATTTCACATTCTAAATCATTTTTATTTTGAAGTCTTTTTATGGCGATTATGAAACTGATGTACAAATTAAATTGAGATTTATTTTATCCCAAATTCATGTAGTGATCATCTTTTTAAGGATTTTTAAGGATGCATCTTTATTATTAGTGGAAGTTGAGAGACACACAGTAAATTGGATACAGTTCACGATTTTTATATGAAAACCTGCACAATGTCCCTGTAAGCAGTTAGGATTTTTTAATATTAAGTGGAAGACTAAATTTCCTAATTTGAGATTTAATAAATAGAGGATGGTAATATTCGATGTCTAAATGCCTGTCATTAGTTTGATAAAGCGGCTTTTTCTGATTTTACATGAGAAATTCACAGTCTAGATGAAAATCACTCTAACACACATTGTACATTTTATAATATACTTTTATCTTCATCCATTGTTTTTCAACGAAAAATATAAAATTCAAGTTTTACTGGATTTGTAGAAAAATCAATCATAAAAATTCATCTTCAATTTTTTTTTGCCATGAACCATTACTATTCAAACGATAAGCAAGTAGTCATACTCATAGTTATACCAATTGTGATTTTATTTATTATTTCAGTTAAACGCAGTATCAAATGCTAAATGTTTTTTTTCTGAAAAAAAATCAGAAATGCACCACAATCGACTCTCTCTGTAATATAGAGCAAGGATTTATCCTGAAGCTCGTTTGACTATTTCTTTTTTTTTAATTCGGTACTTTTAAAGAAATGGCTAGTGGCAAACATTGTCTCCAACTTTCTTTAACCACTTTCTGGAAGTGTCTTATCAAATTTCTAGTTTCTAATTTGCGATTTGATATTATTGGTGGTATTTTTTAAATTTTTTTCTCATATTTGCTTCATGACTTCTCGGCTTGTTTGAAAATATCCAATCAAACTTGTAAAGCCGTCAGATCAGTTCTAATCAAACCAGTTGTGCGTGGACCAACGACCTCAAGGTGATCGCAAAAGGTGGATGATCTTCTGGATCTTCATGCCACGCTTCCTTTCGTATTCCTTCGCAGCGTCTCGGGCACGCGATAGGCCACGCGAAGAAGTCTTCTGGGAGCCACCTTGGGCTGCTACCTTGACTGTTCTTTTATGGCGTTCGAATCCGTTTGACCCATCGAAAGCTGACCGGAAAATATTGGCGTGAATACTACTGGGCGCTTCGAATAATGCGTTTTTTATTGAAAGCTCTCTCGAAGCAGATTTATGTCTTTTTTACGCTCCCGTGGCGATACTTCGAGGCGGTGACATAAAAGGCAGATAATTAGAGATTATTGTGTGTGGCGCTACCTTACAGTTTTATGAAGAAATATAATATTTTCCGATAATGGTTTGGAAATAAATTATCTGTTTAATACGTTTTCGGGTATGAAAGCTCGGTGATCGACTGTTGTTCCATAAAAAATATACACACTTTGATCCTTTCCTGCTAAAGGCCATTTCTCGGGGAACGCAAAAATTGATAAATTTTCTAAACCGGTTGTTGGTTTATTGCATATCAAGCAATGTTTTACGAGTGTGTCTAACGAACATTTATCACCGGCTATATTTCTATAGTTCCGAGTTCTATGAGCTATCTTCGGAGATTCCACATGTATGCTTAATTTATTGGCCAATAAAATACTAAAAACAATATTTCGGTATCACGATGAGACTTTGAGGGCAAGAATGTGGACACACGCGGTTAAATTTATGAACCGAATTTTGAATATTCAAGATGTTAAACGGCGGTTGCGCTTGGTGGCAGGATGCTACCGAATAAGGATCGGCTTTAGATAAACATTCCTGCTATGAACACCCGAAATGAGACAGTTTTCGGTAAATAAGAGGCAGGAATATTTGTGTTTCACTACGACAATTCCTTACCTATAATGCGGTATTTACTTCGCGCAGTATTCACACTGCGGCCTTTATTCTCTCTCCCACCGTGTTTTCCAATTTGGAAATAGGTATTTGCTTACGAGTGAAGTTGAATTCATGCGATACTGTAATTCTGAAGGATGAAATAACGGAAATGCGGTTTACTAAGTGGTTTCACTGCCAACGGGCAGAAAATCCTTTTTATCATTGTTTAGATATTTTTGTATTAAAAAATTTGCAAAGGTTGATGTAATTAATCTCGTCTTGTGTGACGTGGCAGAAGGCTTCTTTTTTAATAAATAGCGTTGTTAGCCATAGGTTTATTCGCGTTTAATGCAGCATAAAACGTAAAACTGGCTCATAAATCTGAATTTTGACTAAACTCATTATTGTGATTTATATTAACCGGTATCAAAACGAATCGTACAGAGTGTGTTTGATCGAGATTAACTTTTAATTAGAATGTTCAGTGTATCGAAAATATGTCAACTCTCTTGGCCGTCCGAAATAAATATCCAGTTTTGATGTCGAGGACGGCTTTTAAAAAACGTTTCATAACACAGATATAAATGGTGGTATTTTGATTATGGCCTGTAAGAGTTGACCATTACAAGTATTAAAGCTATACGAGAGAAACATCTGCGTCCAATAAAATGATAACAAATTTCAAGATCTCTCCAGGTAGTTGTCAGAAATGATGATTGATTGCCCGTCCATGCGGATTGAGAATAAAAAGGGATTTAGTGAAAAGCTGTTTTTAGAAGCAAATTCGTGTCTGCAATTACAAGCAAACAAACTTTTATACAAGTCGAAAATAAATTACGGAAATTCTGAACACGTCACTGGTCCGAAAATGTGATAAGAAAATTAATACTGAAATAAAAATAATAACTGTTAAATTGTTGCTGCAATCTGCTAACACCGGTATTTATGGCAAACAATTTGCATAAGCCACAAAAAAGTGATAAAAATTAATTCCTATGTGAGCTTTTACTGATGCATGAATACAAGTATTATAACTTATGAGGCATAATCATGATGTAAAAATTGGTAGTAAAACATAATGTTGTTGTTTATGATCACATAACAATAAATGAACATTTTGGCCCAAAAATGAAGATCTGAATTTTTTTCATTTTTTTTTGGTGTTATTAATATTACAAATATCACGTAGATATATTTGGGCTTTGTCCTATTTTACCCTTTTACTCCGATTAGATGACCCTGCCATATAAATATTCTCCAAAGTGAAGTTTTACGTACTCTCTCAGGAGCAACAATTTTTTAACAGTTTTCAAGCAGATCCCGAAGGAGTAGCTATAGGGACTGTCGACCAATTTCTACAATTTAAAAAGCCCCAGTGTTATATGTGAACCTTTCGTTCTTACTTATTCAGCCTAGAACCTTTTCATGTTCTAGTGTTAAATAATTATTAACTTTTATTAGTAATTTTTTAATGTAACTCGAAATAAACACTTTGACAATAGTAGTATGTGTAAGTAACAGTGGGACCCCAATGGGTAGTGCGTGTTAACTTGAACCAATGGTTTCCTGCTTGATGATACGACGTAGCTCCATTAAGTCGAGATTAGACTGATTGGTGGCGATTAAATCAATTACAAAATAAAGCCCATCGAACAAGAAAACGGTCATTTGAGTTTTTTGAAAATTTAATGAAGCTTCGGTTTACTTTGCGTGAAGTAAATTTATGTAAAGGGGTTTGTTTTAACGGTCAAGTGAAGTAAGGGTTTGCCAGGTCAAGGATGATTTTCATTGATTGTTTAGGACCGATATTAGCGGTAAAAATATTGGAGTTGCAATTAAGGAAACAATTTTGAAGTAATGAACCGGAATAGGCTTGAATACTGGCTCGAAACTGCAGATGTTTCTCCGTCATATTTCTTTCGAGCTCCCTGTCCAGTATGAATATTCAACAGAAGAATAACTTTTAACGAAGGTAGTGATTTTCTTTTCTTCTTTGATTTGTTCAGGTCTTCCTATTTTCACGGTGCGATCTTAATTTAAAATACAGTTCGATACTTAGGAAGGTCGACTGAAACCACCGTGACTAAACACTTGGGATAATTTATGATAGAGATTTCAGAAGTTTATGTAATACTCTGTGAGCACCACCCAAGTTGGTGGAATAAATTAAATCCAATATTAAAACATAATCATCTTCGCTTTGTAATTTTTTAATACCAAATTGCTGTTCGCGCACGGAACAGGTTCATTATCTTCTTAATTGTTTTCTACTAGGCAGAGTGCCTCACTACCATAATTTCTGCACCGTTTTATCCAAAAAACTGAGACTTTAAACAACTACATTAGGGAACAATGCGAAAATGTGGTTAGCGATAACAATCAGTAATTATCAGTCCTTTCATCGACCTATTAATTGAGGGGTTGGTGTGAATTTAAAAATCCTCCAACCGCAGTCGACTGGCAGTTAAGTGTTTTTGTATGCTAAGTATATCCTCACGCTAGTTACGAATTTCAAAGATACGGCTTATGTGACGGTTACACAATTAGTGTACAATTAGCGTGAAAAGGATTTTTCGTTGAATACACGTTTTTTCGTGCTTCTAATCCGGAAGTTTTTCTTTCGACGTTGACATTTCATGCTCTTTAATAAAAGTTCCAAAAAACTACGAAAGGTAGAGAAAATAAATTTAAAAAGTGTAAACCACATGCTTTTGCAATTAGACATGACATGATGATGACTTTATCTCATGAGTTATGGTTCTTGCGTACAGGATGTATGTTGTAATGTTAAGCCGTCAGTGCTTTTTATTACTAAAGAAGCTGCGTAATGATTATTATTATTTTAAGATTTATGGTAGACAGGTATCCATATCGTACATGATGGGGAATAAGATAAATAGTGGATCGCAAAGCTATGAACGTCCATGAGGCTAATACACTACTGCGAGCATAATTATTATTACCTTTATAAACTCAAGAAAATAGTTTCAAGTGCTTTGTGCACTTTTCTGTTTTTTAATAATAATTTTCCGAGCAAAACTGTAATCATTTTTAATTAATAATTAGCTGCATAGTTATCTTGTGAGGCGTTTTAAATAAAAGTCAATCGTATGTGTTGTATAAAGTTGCATGGTTCAGAGGCAAAGTTTCCCGTTCCTGCAAATAAAGCTAATTATCAGCAGTTTTAGCGATCGATGGAATGTTGCGATCCATAATTAATTTCACTCATAACGGCTTTAATTATGTTTGCATGGTGCAAGATCCTATTGGTTGACATTAAACAAATAGAATTTTCCATGCGTGGGATCGTGTCATGTTAGAATAATACAGCAGGTGATAAATGGAGATAACGCCCTGGAGCATCAACATGACACAGAAAAGGATTTCATGCGAGATACTTTGGTTACGACTTGAGAAAACCCCCATATCGTCTTTTT
Organism: Tribolium castaneum; assembly: GCF_031307605.1. Classification (NCBI taxonomy): domain Eukaryota; kingdom Metazoa; phylum Arthropoda; class Insecta; order Coleoptera; family Tenebrionidae; genus Tribolium; species Tribolium castaneum. The sequence continues at coordinate 29,895,252 of NC_087394.1, forward strand.
GCGCAAATATTTGTTGACATAACAAGACATTTTCTTTGGTTGAGGTTGAACGTAACTCAACAATAGAATATCAAAATCCCAATGTTGATCTAGCTCAATTTTCGTTTATTTAAACGAGCGATTGGCTATTAGCTAATATTGTTTTAGTGTAATATTTATGCGAGATTTGGATTTGGAAAACGCTGCGCAAATTCCTTTTTTCAAGGAATGTCCAGTATTCGGATAATTAAAATTTCAGGAATTTCATTCCATTAGATAGGGTTATTAAATATAAATCTGTGTAAAGAGATTTTACGTTCTGCATTTTTTTTAGTTTAGTTAACAGCAATATTGGGTTAGACAAACTGTAATTCAATTTTAAAAAGCGTAATTAAACCGGAACCGGTTGTATCATTTAGCATTTTTTATAAAAGCTTGCACAAGCTTCACTCGTAAAGCTATACTTTCCTTGGTTCTTTAGTAACATAATAAGTATCGAGGAATGTCAATCGAGCAGTTTATCCTCATGTAAAAGCGCTTTAAAGAGGCAAGTCTTCTTGAAATTGTTATACGTGAGGTGGAAAGACAATTTAATAGGAACATGTCGGCGTTTCAGCTAATGAGTGTCTTCAGGAAACATTTACATCGCAGGCGCCACTGCTGCCAACTTACATTGCGTGAAAAATTCCTACACAAATTTACGATCCGATTCGGTTATTTTTTATATCATCGAACAGTAACATCACATATGGTCATATCTTCAGTCGTTATTTTCAATTTTATTAATCAATATTAATAACGTAGAGGTTCTTTCAAGACTTTTGAAAGATAAAAAACAATAAAACTTTTCGGTTCCTAATTATTAAAAACAAGAGAGTATAAACCGTTGAATAGTCCTTTACGGGGAAACACGTTTATTTTGGAGGGCGTGAAAGTAGAAATTAAATGAGAAAATTCGTGAAAGCCGGCAGTGACTTAATCCGTTTTAAATTAGAAAATTTCGTTGGTTATCTTCCGAGGACACTGTATATATTAAATGATGCAAAGTAAGTGTTGGATGTCTGTTAAAATGTAAGTTATCACGTTGAGTAAATAAATGCGAGCTTAGTTCGCTTTCCCTGAAGGTTTCTCGTATCGTATCTGTCATCTTCAGACCGAGTGTGTCTTGAATGATTAAGATAATGGATTAAGACATTATAATCCATTTCTCGCACGGTGATAAACTATATCACTCAAATCTGGAGCCGCTTTCTGGAACCTGAGTAAATAATAATATTCCCTGGATTCTGTATAATTCGGGATTCTCTCACGGCATAATGCACTGCACAACCCAATAATTAAACACGCATTTTGAGTTCGCTAAGGAAGATATTAATAATATTGATGTTGACAAATTGAGATGTTCTTACGTTTTGGCATGCGGGTAACTTGTAAACATATTACGCTCCCAACCCTTTCGAGATGTGTGCAACACATACTGCAAACAATAACGATTCTTATCGGTTAAGTGCCGAGAGGGTGAGCTTCTGTTCCCTGAACACGAAAATGAATGCCAAACTAGAATGCTTACCGGCAGGATTATGACGAGAACACGACTCAGTTTCTAAGACAGTGGAGTCAGCAGTCAATTAGCTAATGGCCTGGTTAATTGCAGCCATTGTCACCATGTACTCGCCAACATGAATTTCGCTGCTCCATTTACTGAGTTTATTTATGCAAAAACTAAATATTTAGCTAAAAGCTTCATTAAATTACAATAGTGCGACTAGTCAGATTTTTTCACCAAATTCCTGCGCCAAAATATTCCAAGATCACGGCGTAACACTCACTAACCGTCAATTAAGAAGGATATTTTTCGGATGCTTGAAATCGTGACAAAACTACAGTTGGCAACGGTCTCATCTCATTTGTACCCCAAACTGAACATCAAATCCTTCCCGAGAGGGTTGTTAAAGCGATCCCGCAATATTACATCAATATCTCTCGAAATAAACAAATAGCTGCAATAATGAGTATGTAATTTTCGCGTTTGGTCGAAAGTGCGAATGTGGTCGTCGATAATTTAATGGGAGTCGAAACGGCATCCGAGTTCATTAGGCGATGCAACCGCAGTTGTGGGCACGTGTGCCATCTTCGACCTTTTGCCCCACCTCGTTATTACAAGCGCTTTTGTCTTAGTTAATTGGCATTTAAGTGAAACTTAGTACTGCTGAAAATTAGAATGCTGATCATAACAAACTGTGGTGATTCTGCATTCATGAACAGAAATTTATTGGACTAGTGCTACTTTCATTGCAATTTGGAGACAGATGGAAACGCATTCTATTTTACTAGTTAATGAGCTACGAGACTAATCGGTTCTCTTCATTATTTCAAGCGACATTTCGTGTTTTTTTTTCAGAATGTGCGTGTGCGGTTCGTTAATGCCTTAAATGGACCGTATAATGAACTAAAATATTGTTAATAATCTCATCGTCAATTACTAGATTAATGTTGTTTATTATGCAAGTTTTATTTACACAACATATGATATGTAGTTGAGTACTTATGTACATGCAGAAAATTATAAAAAGGCGGCAAATTACAGCTAATTCACCCACAGAACGCTCATTAGCAGCAGTTGGTACTTATTCATTAAAATGAATAGTGTTTCAAAAAACAAAATATTTTTTATGACCTTATTCTGGTTTATTTTATTTTTAGTCGTTGCATTTAAAATATATTTGAAGTTTACTCACAAAAGTGGTTGACCTGATATTAAATTATAAAGAATATTGATATAGAGGTACATACCCTACATATTGACATAACGTTATGTGAGAGTCGTTTATTAAAAATAGCCATAAAGGATTTTTCTGGAATGGAGTATCTCTAATATTTCTGCTTTAAAGAAAATAACTTATCACTCTAATGAAACTTTTTAAATACATACTTTAGAAGTAGGACAATAAAAAAAGCAAAGCATGAACTTAAAAGCGTGTACGAGAAAATCATTCATTGCAAATGCCTTCCTAGAAATTGAATTTTTAGAAAAAATACTACTCCCAAATAAAAGTAATGGTTTTTTGATAGGGCCAACAGAAAGTTACGATAGGTATTAAATGAGATCTAAAAATGAGGACCTATTAGACTTGTAATTTTGTAAAAATTACATTTTATCTTCTTTGTGTCACTTAATTATCAATTATTTTTATCTCATGTCTTTGGTTATGAAGTAAAAAGTCATTAAAAGTCATATACGTACAGTCCCAATTTTTGGGGTAGTTTTTTTAGAATTGCAACCTTTGTTTTGGTGCTTTTTTACGTTTCCAACGTCCTGCTCTTGAAGTAACATGCTGATACCTACTAAAAGTTTTTACTCGTATGTAGCAACCATTTCAGCTCTAATCACTTCCCTTGTGGTTATTCCATTAGCAAGCCGTCTCCAGGGTTGCATTACATGTCATGCTTTGTGATCTTGTGAATTCCGGTGTGTAAGGGTGAAAGCTATACAAGTGCTTAAATATCAACTAGCTACTCACAAACAGGTAAATGGTGCATGCTTTTATTCTATACATTTAATCTCTTTAAATTTTGACACTCAACACGGAGTTTGCAATTTAAACTAATTTAAATGCAACTTAACAAGCAGGAGAATTTTCCGACGCTAATAATGTGGTGGCTTTGATATTCAGAAAGTCAGAATCAAAAAGTCCATTTGTAATAAAACTAAATGTGTGGTTGGTATGCAGGTATGAGTATAAACTACTGTGACAAAAGTTTTAGATAATTTAATTATCATAAACGATGCTATTCGAAAGGTCCAAAATAATAAAATTTATTTATTTCCTCGTTTTGTTTCTGCTGTGAATGTGGGTAACGTCTATTATGAGACAAGGGAACGCCATAAAGTTTGCAGTTACTGTAGGATATAACATTTTGTTTTATTTTACTCAGATAATTTATAACTTTCGCGCTTAGAATGACAATATGGGCATACAAGGAGAATGCTTGTGAATTATTAGGCACTCACGAACATTTCACGTTCTTGTCTTTGAAAATGTTAGTAAATATTAGTTTTGCAAATTAAGCAAACACAAACGTAAAATTTTAATTCGCACAAGTCCGATGCAAATGTACAAATTACACTCGGAGATAAATGTCTTTATTCGGTTCAAACTCCAGTTCAATTTAGTGTTGGCTGGTGGACTACTGCTGCTCACCTTAGATAGCTTGACATCACAAAATTGAATTCTCGACTCCCAGCGGTGTCAAGCTAGTACCTAAGACTTGAGTTTGGTAGTCGAAGCCACACATGCAGCCATTTAAAGTTCCAAACAGATTAGGTGGTGTTTTTACGTTTAGCTTCCTCGCAAAATACTCGGCGCCCAATCAAAGCCACTGATTTGTTTCATAAACAGTTCAAATTCCTTGCTCGGCTTAATTACAATTATCATATTTGATTTGGTTTGTGGGATGTATCATTTGCAAAATTAATAACACCAGGACAACCCCCACAGGGAAGAGAATTAGTAAAGCTTCTAATTTAACACATTCGGCGAAAAGACGCTTTCGGGGCTTGCTAAAGCGGCTATATTTCAACAGGGGGATAGATACCTACCTACGTACTTTTAAAGCTTGCCTTTTGCATATGTTGGAGGAAGACAGAAATGTGTAAGTCTGTAAATTATTTGAAAAGCTACGTCAGCTTCATAAGACTGTATAATCAACTAAAGTCCTGAATGTAGTTACTAAACCGCGTTTCCTTTTCCTATGTGCTGCCTGCTAGAACGGTGCTTCGTAATTTCGCCAAGGAATTGTCCTCCAACAATGCACCAGTGATTTTGAGAAATTGTCGGCACAACAACGCATTCAATTACTTTCTGCAGCACCTTGTTGTTACCTCACTGCAAAGATCATCGCGGATACTTGACATCTTTTACTACCATCATAACAGCATCATAATAATTAATTAATGTAACGTAACAGCCGAGTCTGTTCTTCGAGGTTCGTTTCTTAAAGGCGCATTCAAGTTTAAAAAATAATGAAAAAAATTAGGTTCTTTTGCTGACAAATTAAATATTTTTTCCTGTTGTAGTTCAGAAAGGATCAAATGTTTTTCAGAAAAGACGAATTGTATTTCCAAATATTTATCAAATGTCGATGACTATTAGGAAATAAATATCTTAAAACAATGAGTACAAAAAGTGGTTAATATCAACTTTTGGAAAAGTCAAGACTTTGGCCAAATTTGGTGATTTTTTAGCTAATTTTGAACGAAATTTCTTGCTTTCTGTCTGCAAAACGTCCTAAAGCACTTGAAAAAGGGAAGAGCTAATTTCTTTGAGCTTTTGAGCTTTTTTAGTCAGGTTTAGGCCTGGGTTTGCTAGATCTTGCGAAAAATTGAGTTTTTAATTTAAATACGTGCTTAGAAGCCTAAAAAGCCTAATGACCTAAAATAATAATAATAATAATAATAATAATAATAATAATAATAATAATAATAATAATAATAATAATAATAATAATAATAATAATAATAGAGAGTAATCGAAAAATTCAACAGTTTTATTGGTTTTTATTTTGGTTAATTCTGGAGACTTTCAAATGCTATAGTTGAAACAACAATATTTTTCAATTGGTCGAATTTTGTTTTTTAACCAAAATTTGCGAAACGGGTCAGGTCCCAACGGTTGCACTGTAGATAATTAAATTAACTCGTACAGAATCGAGTGATAGCTTTTCGGAATATGCTCGTAATTTAAGCTGTTGTTCACGTTTCTTGGCAGCCTCGCCGCATAGAAAATGCTCGTATATATAATTTAATTCCGAGTAAAATTGAATGAGAGGTATAAAAATAGTTTTGTAATATGGTAATTTTATTCATCGTTAGTTGGTGGAATAACAACAAGTTCACGTAGGATGCAGGGGCTTGAATGTGTGAATTTTAGTGGTATATGTGTGTGAAATAAGCACATATCGTGAGCACCATCAGACGACATGCTTGTCTGCATGTACGTGTCCTGCATCGCAGGAATCTCGCTATTATTATCGCATTGACGCCTTCCTGATGATATTCAAATATCCTAATTATCCTTTCTCCGCAGAGGCTTGAAAAACTCGAACTTAGGAAAATGATCCCGTCGGAATGCTCTTTGACTAATTAATCAGAGCCAATAGAACGTGCTGCTGCAAGACATGTGATGGGAATATAATGCCGTCTGCACACTGCGAGAAAAAGCTGCAGTCGTTTTCGATAAAATAAAATTACTCTAGGCAAACATTCGCATCGGATATATTATGTAGCGTGCATCTGAAGAGAAAATCGAAGGTGAGGGCGGCCGGGGGTTGTATCTTGTATTTCACGGATGAAAGAACAAAAATTTCATATCATGTTGATTTTGTGACCGACAGCACAGCTTTGTCTTGCGGCTTCAAGCCAAACTAACCCTACTGCTGGAGGAATTTAAGGAATTTAATACCAATTTAATAGCATGCTAATTTATTTAGCCCTCTTTCACGGCGTTTCTAGGCGTCCTTCATCCACCTACAGGACGAGACGCTGCCGAAATGCGGGGATTTACTCTAAGGCTGTTTTTCTTCTAAAACCCTGCCCTTAAATGCCCAAAGACATAAAAACGGAGACGTTATGTTTTATGGATTGAAAACATGTTAACCACTGTCTTGAATTTTAAAAAACTCTTTACACAGAATGAGAATCAATTAAATACTCTGCCATAGTTGTTCAGAAATAAATCTCATACATAACTCAGTAGCACGTTGGGAAAGTTTTATTAATTTTTTAATGCCTGTTTTACATAAGATACAACGACAACAAATATTTATGAAATAGTCAAGGAAGCCATAAAATTTAATTTATAACACACATATGCAAATCTAAAGTCAGTCTTACTTTTTCTGGTTTGGTGGACAAAAATACCAAAAATTCGGAAACCTTAACGACGGGAAACGTGACATAATCTAGGCGATAGTTGGTTGGGCAACATTCAGATCAGTAATTAATTAAAATTTGGGCGGATTTGCGCATCTCGAGTGATTGTCAGCACTTTCCGCAAATTCTGTCGAGTCAGAGCTCATTGTGCACCTTTAGGTATCCGAAAAATCGGCATAATAAACAGCTCATTGAAAGATTAAAATTAACCGCGACGGATCTGCTCTTCGACTGACATTAATTTATCGTCGTCTACGTGCATTTTGTCAGATTTGGGGAATTAGAAGCCAGACGTTTGGTTTTCAAGATGCAGCACTATTGTTAGTTTCCTCTGTTAGAACCCGTCCAATTTGGCCCTTATCATTCGATTCACGACTTGATTCCAGCTAAATAAGAAGTTTAAAACTCGGAGTATCCGTCATCGAGCCCGAAATATAAAGCAGCCGCTGTTAATGGCAGCTTTCAATGTAATATCAGATGATTAATAATCATGAAATCAATTATTGAGTCTTCTACTCAAACTAAATTACCCCACAGTTCGTTCTAAGAGTGATGAACATTAATGTCGTTGGATATTTTCAAGTCGTATATTTTCTGCAAACGCATCATAAAGCTCATAATTAAAATCGTTTCAGTAAGAGTTAATGGTTCAACATTAATTTAACGGAAATTGGTCAACAGGATGCCTCATAATAACACCCTTTTTACGACCCGAGAGCGAAGAAATTTGCCTGGGATGATGCCGTTCACTTAAAATCAAACAAATAAAATTGTAATATATTAATCAACTGCTGCGACCAAAGCAAAGCCTAATTATTAATCACAGTGGCGCGTTGGCAATTAATAAAATGACTATCTAATAAAACTAGCAGCTACTGTATACATCTCCATTACTTGTGTCAAAGCTGTATACAAAATGCATTTGATATTACGTGTGTGTATTCGTAAACAGTGGAAAAATGGGTAGTATCTGCAGGCAATACCATGTTATATGCAAATTGGGGATCGAGAAAAATATTCTACAATTGAATAATGACAGTTATTTTAATTGCTAATTATAAATTAGTGCTTGGCTTGCTATAGATTTTTGCATAATACGCTCGTATATTTAATCCATCTATAAAAACTTGAAAAATACTTAATTCCATAGTCAAGCGGATACTCGTGTATAAATGCAAGGGGCTGCCGAGGCAGGTAATTAGCAAAGCGCAGGCTAAAATGGGGGCACAGATTTATCACGGTCAAGTGAATAATCGCTAAGTATGGAGATTTTATGAATAGAAAATTTTCATGTACCTACAAGTACTCTTACAGATGCTTTGAGGGTTGGAAAAATGTTTGTTTTGATTTAGAGGAAGCAACAAAGTTTAATTTTTTCAGGCTGTATTTCCAAACAGTTATTTGCAAGTAACTATAATTAATAATTTTTTTATGAAAAGAAGGTTGTCAAACATAATTCACATTCTATAGTTTAATGAATGCGAAAGAGTAACCGGCCGTGAATGACACGATCATCGTTAACATTAAATAAAATTTATGTTTTGTTGTTTTATTAAAGGAGGAACTGTTTATTCGTTTATTGTTGTTTTGAACGGCGTTTACCCTACTTTTGTACATCATTGAACAAAGCACAATTTCATTATATCAATTTACTTTGAAACGGTATATCAAAATCAGTAGAATGTAGTAATATTGTCATCTAATTAATTATAAACGTTGATATTTAACACGGATACCTAACAGTTAATAATAATAAGCACAAAAGATTTTTGAAAAAACGTCAATCATGTCTCCTGATTTAATTTTTTTCTTATTCTGTAATAAATACACGGGTTGGCCTCTGCTTTTTAACATTCTTAGACAGAATGTAAGTAGGAATATTCATCATTAATTAAAAACTGCAACTCCGGCGAAACTTCGGAAGTTTCTGTTTATTATTCTAATCATAATAAATTTCCATAATAAAAAGTATTTACATATTTACAACACTCGTGACAGCTGTCAGGGAGTGTACACTTCTCCCTCTGAAAATTAATGAATCGTGCTATTGTGCTTGAAAATTTTTAAATCAGAATCTTTCGCCGCTTAATAATCATCCTTGGAAGAAAAAAGTAAAAATACTGCTTACACGCGAATGGAGCTGGAGCGAAACAGAAGTAGTGTTCCACTGCGTCTGATCTGCACTGATGTTGTTATAATCTCATTCGAGTTTAGTGTTGATTGCTAGCTTGGTCAGGTTTTTTTTGCAAAGTTGAACGTATAAACCGGGAGGAGTTCTTTTATTTTGGGCAGCAAATGCAGTCTCTTGTAAATGTCGATCTAGTCGCAGTTGCTCGAGGTTTTAGAAGGCTTAATTGCGACTTGCGATTAAACAGTAATTCAACTTCGTTTTTCTATTCAAATTATATTTTTCAGTGCCTACAAACTTTTGCATAAAATATATTTTTTGTGAAGATAGCCAAATGTTGAAACACATTTTGATGGACACAATGAAAACTCTGTAGGTGCGTAGTACGCGTAACAAGTTTAAAACTTTGTCTCCCATTCCATGTTAAGTGCAATTTCAAATCTAAATTTTCGCTTTCACTCAACCAACTAAAGTTTATAAAAAAACTACGTAAATAAAGTTTTTTCTTTCTTGTCAAATTTTTGGTTTGCTTACTTACATTTGACAAATTAAAATAACGAGATACTAGACGAGCTTTTCATTATTTCTCTGCTTACATTCAATAATAAAAATGAATACTAAGGAATATTTTAAAACGATTTTTCCTACTGTGGCCAAGAAATGTGCGCTTTTCTTTTCTGAAATAAAGTTTCAGACTTTTGCTGAATATCTAATTACACAAATTTGTGAACCGCGAACTTTTCAATAGATAATTTTTCACTTGAAGTAATAATGAGGCGATCGATACCTACTCGTATTTGAAGATGCTGAGAAGAAAAGAAAAAAGAATAATTGTGTTGCATTAACTCAGACGTCTATAAATAGGAGACGGTTGTATTAAGCAGAAAGCGTTACCTTAATAATTCATCATACATGGTCTTATCTTCGATTACCATGCATTGCTTTTTGCGTCATTATAATAATGAAGCATAAACAACCGTAAAGAACGGGGGAAAGGGTTATACTACATTAATAATGTTGTTGTGTGTGTTTTACTTACTTGCTCTACATTATGTACCAGTTTTCAGGTAATTGAATGAATTGCACTTAATCATTAAACAGGTATTGTACGGTGTAATTTCGCACCTTGTCGGCTACCAAATTAATTTTTCGGTTCGGTTTTTGAATCGAGAGCTAATCACCTCTTAATAAATTCATATTAAGTTTAGTAGAGACAGCTTAAATATGGAAATGTGTCTAATAAATAAAAGTAAATTTATTACTTTGCGTGCAATTTTCGAAATACGTATTTAGAGAACCTCGTGTGCGCGATCAATTTAACTAAATAATATAAACAGCATTTCGCTGGTGTTTCCTTCCATTGGCCATTTATAAAATAAGTAAATAATATCAAGTCGAATTTATTCGGAACAATGGGTATGTGTGTAAAAATCCGTGGAAATATTCGTCTTCTTCGAAACGTTATCGTTCATTGATCTGGACGTGATAGGTTGCGATTTGCATTTAATTTCGTCGATGGCCTTTTTGTCTTTTGGTCTGATCTCTGCCGAATCTGTAGACGATTGGAGATATCGCTAAATTTATATTTATAGCATAAATACCCTGCGCCAGTGTATATCTACAACTATGGAATAAGGATTATAATTTTCCCCCTTTCAGTCCTTTCTGTGCTTCATGCAGTATCGTCAAAGGAATCGCAACCGGCGTCAAAATGATCTATTTATTTTAAGTGATATTTCGTGACAAAAGGCTTTTTATGTGTTTGTCGCAGTGCACTTGAAGAATATGCCATAAGAGATGATAAAATGCAGAAAGAGAAAGCGCGGCGCTGTTGCGTGGTTCTGTGTCGTAAAGGGTTCGCATGTTGTGCTTTGTGTATCTTATTAAAACCACTTTGACACTTTAATAACAGTTATTTCCAAAGTTGTAGCCATCGTGTTATGGAAGGACACGGTTAAGGGTTTAAATTTAAAAGTTGTTATCGGACGTGTTTAATTCTGTTTTATTCGGTCAAGATTTACGGCATTTACATACCTATAAAAGAAACGAAGAATTTAAACGTTTTGTAAAAGGCAGGCTGAATTCCGTGCTAATAATTCTCCATTTACCGGAGTTAAAAACACAAAAAGGTGGTGTTTAAAGAATATAAAATTTAATAGGACCTTACTAGGGTCGTAACCGTATTTTGCATATATTCCTTGTTAAATGAAAATATCACGCAAGTATTTAAGGACGGAGGCTTATTACACGTCATGACCAGCGCAAAACCACTCAAACCACTTTTATCGCTTGATGATTGAACGTACAAGGAGTTGTCCTCCAGGAAGCGTTTTGGAAGAATTTTTACAAACATATGTCTTTATTTTTTTAGCAGGACTGTCGTGATTGAAGTAATTTTTGTCACTTGTGTTATTTAGTTTCCTACTTTTATTTTTCTCATGTATACCCACTCAAATTTTTAAATCCTCAATCTTCAACATGTCTAAATTTCTTAAAATAGATTTTTTTATATAAATGCCAATCCTGCTAACGGGATGAGTTAGCAGGATCTTTTCATTTATAACTAGTACAGTACTTATTGGGCAACTTTAGGACTAGTTGTTTCATACAAATTTTACTCTGTCTAGTTTTACAGAAAAAAAGATTAATAGGATTGTGTTAATTTGGTTTAGAACTATTCTCAAAACCTGTAGCTTTAGAAAAAAATATACGCATTTTTATTTTAAACAATGATCATTTTAAACATATAATAACGGTTTTAGGAAAATGTATAATGTATAATGTGTCAAGAGCTTGGAGACGAGTTGTATTTCCTCAACATTTTAACGCTGTAAATCTGAGTAAAAGTTCAACAAGCTGAGAGAAACTAATTTCAAAATATAAAGTTGAAATGAATTTCCCACAGGTGGAGTGCAGTTATTGGTGACAAATCTTTCGTAGGTAATTTCTAAGTATTGCAACGAAAAATTTCTTGATTTATTTTCAATCGACAAAGCGATATAGGAAATGAGTTTTTCAGACACGTGTTTAACGTCTTTGTCGAGAACAGGAAATTGAGTTTATTGTGTGCACCTAAAATTTGAAAGTAACTTTTCGAAAATTAATTTCAAACTAAAACGATTGTGTCGAAGCGATGGAACGGTTTCCATTGATCGTCGCCGAATTCGTTATTTTTAATGTGCAGTTTATCTAGAGCAATAAATTTAATTAATTATTGTAGGAACAGGAGAGTTTAAACAGCTTGTTTGTTTTAAATCTGTCATAATCATAAATAAAAGACAATTCCGGAATAAATTTATTTCGAATTGTGTATACGTGCTGCTTCGCATAGTCTATCGAAAAAAGAGCAAAAGCGTTGTAAGCTCGGTTAATGGAAATACATATTGCAAAGTTTCCTCGACCAATTTTCGCGATGTTAGATAACAATGCACGTGGAATTTGTTGGAAGCGAGCAAACTGCCCTCGTCTTACATTATGACGGAGCTGAAGACATGGCTAATGTTCCACCTATGGAAATATCGATTTGTTTCAGACTGCAATAAATCATCTTGATCAAAAACGTCAAGAGAAATGTGCAGGTCGTTCGGCTTTTATTTAGAGAAACAAACTTGTTGGGAGCCGTTCATCGGGAGAAATCCGGAGAAGAATACGCATTTTTTGTAGCAGAAAATAAGAGCACAAGAAAGCACTTTCGAGATTAAAATATTTTAAAGACATCTCCCACAAATGAAGCAGTACATTTTATCGAGGTGAAAAATGAAAGCTTCGTAACAAGAACAAATTTCTTATCAACAAGAGACTTGATTTTAATCAGGGAATATGACAGAAGTTTTTCCGGAACCTGCCGGTGAAATTGAGTGAGAAATTGCCGTTTACAAAACAGCTCTTTCATTGTTTTTATTTTTCGTCGCGATGCGTAAATAAACACATCATTCATAGCAGGAAAAAATGAAGGTAGCTTCAGAACGAGCGAATTCTGCATGAGGGAACAATGCTCGAACATTATGAAAGAAAAACAACGTTTACTTCGACTTGTTGAAGAGTTGTAAAAAACTGTGAGTCTAGTGAGACTGCATTCCCATGTAGCAGGTGTGATCAAAGCGGTAGTTGAAAAACAAGCGACGGTGTGTGGGGCCATGGCTTGCTTGACGGTCGGATTTAGTAGCCACAAGCTACTACGATCTGCCCTTTCTTCCCAACGATTCACTTATCTGACCAAACAGTGAATTATTACTTGCGTATGGGAACTGTTGTTGTGCTTATTGCTAAACGAAATAATATCACGTTGTGCCAGACATAATGCATCCTTTCTGATTTTTGGTTGAGATTACAGACCGCCTATTCACAGGAAATTATTGTAATCAAACAAACCGCTAAAATGAACATGAATCGCAACAATAGAAAGTAGTAACTAGCTTACCATTGTAAGTGAAAATAAAAATTGAAATGCACTTGTTTAAGGTCGTAGTTCTTACAATCTCATATCTGGTTTCTTGCCAAGACAACACATTTACCTTAAAAAGCAGAAACCCTCGTTAATGACAAATTATTATGAATTTTCTCTTTCATCATGCCAAAGAATGTCGTCCCTATGAAGCGTTTCTCTTATAAGGAGCAATACATAAAAAGGAAATGTCTTGCTTTATACAGGAGATCCGTTATGTAATCAAAATAGGTTGCCACAAATGTTAATTAGTGAATATTTTGTCGTTTTGTCCGACATTCCTGCTAAAACTGTTACCATATAAACTAGCAATAATTAAAAGCTTCCCGGTTTGCAACTCACTGCCATAACTGTTTTCGTGTCAACTTTACCACATCATATCGAAAGATTTGTCTAGTTAACGTCTTTGACTAAAATAAATCTCAACATTGCATTGTCAGAAACAGAAAGGCGTCAAAAACGGCACGTGTTAGGATAAACAGAATTAAAGATGATCTTCAAGAATATAGTGTAGGTTGTAGTTATTTTTTTATACACAATTTTAAGAAACATTCGTGGCTTTGTCCAACACTTATGTTTAATCTCTAATTACTTCATAATTCTGCAAGGCTTTTTTGGGCTTTATGAGAATAGGTTAAGACTGAAAACAGTGCGATTGTTATTAGATTTGTTAATTACAAACAACAATTTGGATGAGCGTAATTTACAAAACTCCCCAATAAGGTGTAACAAAAACACTGAATTGTGATTATTGGTTGTGCTAATTAGGAGTTGCTGGAAATGCCTAATTAGCTGTTTATCTTTACATTGTTGTTGTCCTACATTGTGTGATGCAAGTCGTTAATGAAATTGAACTTTAGTGGCCTTAAAAAAGGGTAATTGGGTTGAAGACGTTATAGCACACTTGTAGGTGTATCCCAACATTGCATAATTTACTACCCACTCATCTCCGTAATTTATTTACTATCAGCCAATTAATTAGGTAACATGATGCTTTACGAGCTTAGCATCAATACCATTCCTCGGTTTAGCCCCCTTTTAGGAGTTACCGAACAATATCTCGTCTACATAAGGATGTTAATCAAGGATTCAATTGTGTCTTGTCATCATTAATCGAATAATTGTGTGTTGCTACCTAGTTCGAATTCCAATAATCGCAAACGAATTCACAGATCTCTTGTCGATGATACTCTCCAGATTATTGGCCAGAATCCACATCAGTGGACATGATTTTGACGATTAATTGGAGGTAGTAATTTAAACCTTTGAGCTATTAAAGCGGCACAAAGGATTCAAGCAAATTGTGGCGATGGCGTTTTCATATCGACATGACTTACTGTTACCGGTAATGAACCGTTTCAACGAACAACAGCTGTATTAACCCTGCATCCAAGAGGAAATGTTGCATTGTTAATTAGCCTGGGTAGTTTTGCATGAGAATTGATTAAGATTAACAACTATCTGATTGTAATCATCCGCTGGATGTGTGTTTGGCTCCTTTAGGTATGTAATTACGTTCGACTGCAGTGTTCGCTATTTGAGTTATTTAACGTTAGTTTAATAATTGGGTGCTAACAACAAGAAGTTGTGGATACGATTGACAAGTCTCACATGGCGTTCAGACGGCTTTAATTTATTTACGATGTGTTGCCATTTAATTGCCAAAATCAATAATAACCCCTGCCGGACAACAATTTGCGGACCTCACGCTCGACTAATTTCTGAGGGTGTGACAAAGGTGGACAAAGTGGCGTATGATTAAATCAAACCTACACAGGCTTAAGACGAATGATCGTTTAATACTACCTCTCCTTTATCTGTAACCAAAATCCTCATCGACTGATCAAGAGGCATTAACTAATTTTATCAAGACTATGAAAATAATTTTCTTAAAAACTGTGAAACTTTTTCCTCGGGCACCTTTGCTCTCCGGTGTTACGTATGGTCAAAGGATCAGTCTGAGACAAGACGTTAGATGGACTTGAGATGGATTTTCTTGGAGTGAAAAAGTATTACTTAGGGTGCAAGAAGGGCTTTTTATAACAAAAAGATAGGAAGCGTGCCCAAGATAAAATCTGGACGTCGATGTCGAGATTTTCTGGTGTCTTTTGTTCCTTCCAGCTGATTGATATAAAACATTATTTTATCTGGATAGTTTCTGGTATGGATATTTTTGCAATGTGAACTGTAAAAAATCCATAAAAAATCCGTGGTATCGATTGAATGTGGGAAGGGTGTCCTATTTTATCAACGGGCAAGTTTGAAAAATCGCTCTGTTATTTGAGAGAATTGAATTTTCCGCATAATCCATTGCGCCTTGGAAGTATAATTAGATTATTTTAAGTACTTTCTGCTTTGATAAGTTTGACATAAGAGAGTCTAAGAAGAAACAAGGCCCACTTATTTAATCAAGTTTATAAAATGTAACCGTTTATAAAGTTTCTTACCCCAGAGTTGACTGTTTCAAAGTCCAGACGGAAGAAGGAAGTTATTTAATTAAATTCAGAACATTTCCGTCTTATAATCCCTTTTGAGCATCGAAAATCGACCGCAACATTTCCCCTTGTCGTCTTCGATTTGTTCGATAAAAGCTCGCCCAACACTCTCCGCTGCAGCTCCCATAAATTTCCCCCGTAAATATTTTACTAGTGTATGTTGATTAAATCTAAATTGTTGTAGATATCAGCCTCTATTCGCCTGCATCATAAACGCTGGTAATATTGCAAGGGTTGTAAATTCTCGAAGGTTTACGTTATTTTAGTTCGAATTTTCGTGTTTGTTTTGCGTTGCTGTCTGTTGTTTGAGTTCCAGTTGCAGTTTACGTAATGACAACTAATCTCAATTTGTTCGTGTTGTTCTATCCTGGATTCTACACAATGCTATTATCTCTAATGTTGCCAGAATGCCACTTTTACCGCACATTTTATTATAAGGCCTTTGTCAACATATTGTGCATCGGCCATTGTTGAATCTATTTGCTTTCTAATTTTAATCCGATACCTGTTCTGGTTGAAATAACTTTTCCGACACGAACTTTACTAATTCTACCCAATTACATCATCTATTTGAACTGTTATGCTAAATAAACGTAACATATTTTGTTCGGATCTTTCCAAACTTTGGGTCAATAACAAATCAATGTAAATTAATATATTTTTTTGGAAAGGCATAGGTAAATATCTATTAAAAGTCCGATCAAAGCGGGTACAACTCCGAAATGAGGTATTAAAGTTGCCGTCCGTACGGCTAATGGAGTTGCAACCCTTCTATACCCTTAAGCACGAAATCAATCACCAGCATCACTTTGTCAACCGATGCTGGATCACAAAAGCACTCAGTAATTTGCTTTCTATGGTTGAAGCACATTTTTGATGCCTTTCTGTACATATCTCGCAGACAAATTGGAAATTTGATAACTGTTTTGATTCGGGGCATTGCGAAACCTACAATTCCTCATTTACAAAGTTATACGGGATTTATGACGTCCTTTGTTCGCGAAATCGCTATTATTTCTATTCATGAAATCTAATCGAAA
Organism: Tribolium castaneum; assembly: GCF_031307605.1. NCBI lineage: Eukaryota > Metazoa > Arthropoda > Insecta > Coleoptera > Tenebrionidae > Tribolium > Tribolium castaneum. Next base: position 29,912,269 of record NC_087394.1, read on the forward strand.
CTATTTGTCCATTTGATACGTCTGCATATGTGTAGCAGTTGCTTCTGTAAATAAATAGGTACATTAATAATTTAATAAAGAAGTCCTTCTCCTCGAACAGATTAACTTGTTTTTTTTTAACAAAAGACTTTTTTTATTTGAATCAATTTTTTCGTTGACTGTTTAGGTCAATAATAAGAAATTAGTTCTAAATAATTTCTGATTCTAAATGAGTTATTCTTATTAAATTTTAGTTATTATCAACTACGAGTACCTCTTTCAAGTCAGCAGAGTACGTAAATTCTTCCCAAGAAAACACTTTTTAACTGTCGTAGAAAAATGTAAATTTCTAGCCTTGCTGTTAGACGATGGACAAATTGGCAAAGGGTTTTTTATGAAATTTCGGTTTAGAGACCTTCTGAAACTTCAGTAGTGTGTATAAAATATGGCGAGAAAAAATGTGCACTCTTTCCGCGTGTTTAAATCTCTTCTGTCGGTAGTATATTTTGTGCTCATTGATAATGTAGGGCTTGAAGAGTTTTATGGCGTCGATGGAAGGGCACATTTGGAGCAAGGTATTGGAGCTGATAAGAGTGAACGTTCTCATTCATAACAATTAAACCCCATTCACATATAATCAGAATGAGTTTGGAGTTAGGTAGCTGAAAGGTAGTTATCAAGTTCACGACCTTTAGGTTTTTGTCGGTAGATATTTCCTGACGTGAGTAATTACAGACAAACTCGGCTATTGATCAGCTCTACCTAAAGTGATTTATTATAAAACTGGTCTAGTCTACCGACCGGCCAGCCCTGATGCATATTAATTGGTTTGGACACAGCGCACTGCATCATCATCAAACCTTACTAGTCGACCAGCCTAAAGATGACATTGACTAATATTTCAGTTCGGATTCAAAGAAGGAAATTAATCACACTTTGAGATTGCTAAATCTGCCAAAATAATGTTCCATAAGTGATTTTACTTTGAAACTTTTTAACTTGGACACGTGTTGAAATGGAATTACGTTCGCCTACACGGGTAATTTTCTTTTGTTGAAGATATTCCGCATGAAATTTGATGTAATTATAACGGAGGCTGCAGTTCTAATGAGAAACTTTTATTACCACATTTTTCCTTGCAGCACCTCGGGCTTCTGAGAATGCAAATAGGTCTAATAGGTGAATAAACTTATATTTTCATACTGCATTACCCTCAGACTTGTTAAATGTAGTCCAATAAAAAGACTAGGCGCATTTTGCATTTGTCGATACCAATCTCAAGTTCCCATGAATCATTTAGATTTGTAATTAGCGAACGTAAGCTTGCCTACATACCTATAAATAAAAATCGGCTCCCTGATTTATATTGTTTTAATATTTCACAAAAAATAAATGATACACGAGTGTGATACTAATTAACATCCAGTAGGCGTCGAAACTGGATTATTTCAATAATCCAATTATTTATGAACAAATGGGCTAAAAGTTACGCAAAAATCAAATTTATGCTGGTTTAAGGCCGCTATTAATTGTAATCACTGCGACATTGAGTTTTGGTCTACATGTTTTAATTTAATACGTGAATAAGTGAGCAACGTAAATTATTACGAATCGTACCAACGAACCGAAATGCAATTAGAAAACCGCCTCAGGAAGTAATAACATCCAATATTTGGTATTTATACTAGTTGAATTTGCAAGCTTTTATGTTCACTTTTATTGCGGAGGTTTAAATTCGAGTCTCAATTAAAAGTTTTGAAAAAAGGTAATGGCTCAAAAAAGAGATGAGTTTATTCAACTAAGTACTCGCAGCGCTAGCTATAAAAGCCAGAAAACAAAATAAGTGTGAGGAACAGGATGTAAGCACTATCTGGAGTTTCTAGATCAATTAATTTGCTCTAACACGACTCACTGCGTTTATGTGGACGATTTATATCCGATGAATATCAAACTGATATTTGATAGATTTTTTACCACTGTTTAAGCGAAGATTTATGTGAAAAGGGAGCGGTTTTTTACCGTGTAGATTAGCTAGATGTCTTCACACAAATTGCAGAGTATATTTTAATTGAACACGAAATGTATGTACGTCCAACTTATTTATTTCTAAAACAGGAGCTCAAAGAAAAATACTTTAAAGATAAATGTTTTTCGCAGCGCTAAAGGGAGAGTAAAATTATGTATTTGTTGTATAAACAAGCTAGTTGTGGCCTTTAGTATTCAAAAAGATAACAATAAACACAATTTTCCTTTGCTCGTATAAATTATCATACAAAAAGAAGCTTCGTTTTTCACTCGTCAAGTCTAGAATCTACAGCGTTTTAAAATTCCTCTTGAGAACATGTTGATTACTGCTGCGGTATAGGGGATACTGTCTTTTATAAGGCAAAGCTTATTAATGCAAATTATTACAGGTTTGATCGGTTTTGCGTATTTTTTCATCAAGTTTCCAGCTTTTCTTGACACTCATTAGAGTAAATTTACATTGGCAATATGTCCGACTTGTTTATTTTATTACTCGTGTGCAAATAGTGATTTCTCTATCTGGTAGCGATGATCTCGACGCGACCAGACCATCATACGTGTAAAAAGTCCGTTTTGTCGTCATTACACTTGCATTAAGGCAATGGGATTTTATTTAAGTAGTAAAGTAAATAATGCTGTAGGCGAAACAGGAGAAAAGAATGAATAATTTGCCAAGGAAATGCCAATTTCCTCTTACATAAAGCGTTGTAAATAAAGAATGAAATAAAACAGGTTAAACATTCTTTTGTATCATACGGATAATCATGTTTTACTGCCGCCTTGGATAATATATGATGCTGTAACTTATGTCTGCTATTCGTTACTGTTTTGTTTGCTGCAGGTGAAATTACAAAACAAAATAACACGCATCCTCTTGGTGAAAAAAGATTTTTGCTTAATTTTATTGAGGCCTTGGTAGCAATTTCTCATGTTGTAGATTCTAAAACTTTCAAGTAAAAGATTAAATACAAAAGAAGTCGTATTGTTGTACGTTGGAAATTAAGGGACGAAAAGGTGATGTGAGTTAGCAAGTGTGAAAAAGTTGGCGCAATCGTTGTCACTTGTAACAATTTAATCAATTCGGGAGTTCATATTGATTCAAGCCGTTGAGCGATCTCGGCAAATAGCAGAGGCAGCTTAGCCGGAGATTTGTACAAATAGAACAGTTAGAACAGTGATAGTAGCACTGTAGCCAAGTGCCGGGAGTATTGCTTACAAGTGTGTAACACGACTTTAAATGTGTGGGAATATCAGAGCTGAAATCCTAGGGCTACAGACCGATCCTCGGGGAATTAAGCACTAACTAATACCTCATAACGCCAGGATTAATTGGGACACCCATAAGAAACTGGATTTCCTGAAATATGGCCCTTGTGATAAATGACTTGCACTGATTGTTCTAGAATTGTTTTGGGGTTTCTTCGTCAAAAATATCGCAATTTGTCAATACCTAAAAGTAAAAGCACTTGCTTTGTGACACAAAACAAATAAAACCATTATGAGTTAAGTGAAAACTTAATAAAGTCTATGTGCAGCTGACAAGCTTTTAGGAATAAAATTACAAACGTCTCTTTGAACTTTTATTTTATAAAAGTGTGTTGAACGCTTTTAACAGTTTTGTGTTTTTTTATCGGTTGACTTTGAAGAAAATCACTTTTAGTCCATTTTTGCTGTTAGTGATTAATGTTTTAACTTAATTATCATGGAGTTAATAAGATGCAAATTTAGTCTTTCAGCAATGCCAAGCTGAAATAGCTACATGACCATGTAATATTTAAAAAAACGCGCACAAACCAACCACTTGGTAAACAACCATTAATGTTGTTCGCTTTACCTCTAGGAAATAATTAATTTATGTCCAATCCCACTTATTACTAAAACATCGCACTTTGTCTTTAATTAACGTAATTAGAATTTTGACTTCGCAGCGGCGTTTCTAATTAAATTCCTGTCATGACTTGAAAAATATCGTACAAATGAGTATAATCCACACTTATTGCAGGAATATTTATTTATTTTTACCGGAAGTTGGCAAAGAAGCGCCAAACGTGAGATACAATTATAAAAAATATCGAGCATGAAACCGCTTCATTGGAATACTAAGCCGTCAGATCTTTCAAAAAGGGGCATAAAAAATTGATTTATGTGCAGTCATTGCATATTACACGGTGAAATGAATGGCAATAAATTACGTTGTTCTATTTTACCATCGATGTGACGATGCTTGTTTTCGAGCCGGTTATCTGTTCCTCTCCGCCTATTAGAGAGATGAAAGCTTTAGGCAGAACCAAAACGATGAATAATAAAAAATCGCTAGAGCTTTTGTTGGTAAGTGCACAATCGAGGAACATGATGATTTCTTCTTGGTTTCAGGTAGCTGAGTATGTATTTGTTAGTGAAGCTTTTGATTTGAATAAGCCACTCAGATGCATACGTCAGTCCTCTAACTAAAAGAAGTGAAAGATATGGATTGCTTTTATTCCGGCAAAGGGGAATAAAAAGCAAATGTACGGCACTAGATTTTACGATTTATACTGGGTTTTTCTTTCAACGGTTTCCGGAATAAAACGAATACAAACACTGCAATTTTTCATCTATTGACGGGAAAACATTTCATTCAATAACCTTTTACATAAATTAATGAACGTACCTACTGGACGCTAAATGTTCTCAGATCGTCGATCAAAAAAGGATTTCCATTTTATTAATTACGACCAAGAATAAATCATTTTTTGTGATAGTCGATAAAGTGTAACTTGTGATGGGAACCAGTAAGCCTTTATCATAGCACGTAATTGATCAGCTTTCTTATGCATCGTGTTTGAAATGAATTACATTAATGAAAGGCATTAAGAGCTGAAGGTGCCGACACATTTTTACCAACGTTTACAACCGAGTGATTACACATATTTAAACGATGGCCATCATTAAATCATACCTGATGTTATCTTAATGTATCGTTTCCTTAGGGTAAATGGGATTGGAACCCATACAAACGGAAAGATAAACTAACTGGAGAGATCCTACATATATTAGGGCGTTCATAAATCGGATTAGTTTATATTAGAGACAATTCGGACAAATGGAATTCCAAAAACGGGCCCCTAAAGTGGTCGGTTCGATAATGCACAGGAAGTCTCCGCAAAAACTTCTCTTGATATTTAGCAAAGTTAAAGTTAGAGAAAAATTGCATATAGGATTTTCTTTTTATAAGTAAATGTTAGTCCGCTCATATTTATTACTTTCAGCTTCACACTTTTATCTAAACAGCACAGGTTCTCTGACTAATTGCTGGAAGCTTTATTTGTTTCTTTATTCCCTATTGTTCTTGTATAAAGTTTTAATCTAAATTAGAATTTCCGTCGCCTCGTACGGTTTTATGCAAATGACTGTTGTTTTTATATCTGAGCCGCCTGTAGGACCGAACACTGTCAGCCTGAATCTAAAAATAATTGTTTTTAATTGTAACCGAGTTCGTAAACAGCTGTAATTGAAAATCTCTTTTTTGTAATTTAATTTCACGGATTATTTCGTTTCCTCTTATTTTCTACTAGAAGTTTCGGAATTTAACTTCCTAATGGAGAATTCATAGAAACGCTGCTCCAAAACCGAACACCCGCTTCTTTTGTTATTTTATGCTGGCTTAACTTGCAGTTGTATAAATTTAACGAGGGATAATCTAACTTTTAATTGCTTATAGAAGGTGTTTTCGTCTTGATACAACAAGCCAGCGGTTTCCAAAGTCTATTACACATTTTTTCCGAGTTGGTCAATATTTAATTAGTGCGTATCTTGGCAATCTTTCCTTGGGCGTTTAGTGCAGCAATTAGTTCTGCAATTCAAGATGCTGCAGATAAAAGTGTAGCACTATCTGGGCAAAATCCCTGGGAAGTAATGGAAACCTAACGGCTTGTGTAGTGGACAAACCGAACTTGAGGTCAGCCGATATAAGATTAGACGTAAAATCGATACAGATAATCGCTGATTCCTTTAATGGTTTTCCAGCTTTAAGTTGTTTTATGGTGCGGATTATTGCCACCAACTTCTCCGCTAGCTTGCCATTTTATACAAAATTCAGGATAAAATTTTGTCGAGTGGTCTTTAGTTTCTTTTCGGGGTATGGCTACAATTTTTATGAGCACCGTTTTCGATGCTATCGACGAATTTTGATTGGGGATTGTA